>NC_073231.2:135265000-135865937 GCF_029281585.2 Gorilla gorilla gorilla
TCTCCAAAGGGAAGGAGCATTCTACTTCCTCAAAGCTGAAAGTCAGAGATATAACATGTGCAGAAAGCCAGGAGGGCACAGGAGGAGTACAAAGCCAGTCGTGGCTATCCAGAAACAAATGCCAAAGGCTGAAGCAGCCTTCCAAGGACCAGGAGGGAAGAATTTGGAACAAATGTTTACCGCTGTGTGTAGGGGTTGACCAAGAAGCAAGAATAAGGAAATTTGTTTTTGACCTTTGGAAAATGAAATTTAGAGTTTGTTTGGAACACTCCAGGTAAATAATAGTTACTCAGTCTCTGACCCAGTTGCAAGTAAATTTCACCTGCTGTCTCCGACTGTATTTTATATATATATGTAATATATTACATATGTATATATTATGTTATTATATTATATATTATATATTTATGTATAACATAATATAAATGTATATATCATATATGTAGTATAGACATATATAGTATGTATACATTTATCATATATGATACAAATGTATATGTATATATACACACACATATATGTATATACATGTATATGTACATATACATATGTATTATATATAATACTATACATATTATATACATAATATAGTATACATTATATGTGTATTATTATATATTATCTATAATATATGTAATACTAAATGTAATATATCATAGATTATGTTATATATGTCATGTAAATATTATATGTTATATATTATATATGATACTATATATCAATATATAGTGTATAAATATAATATATACCATATATTATATATATAATGTATAGTACTATACATATAACATAACTGGAGAACTGGTTAAGAATGATTCTGAGTTTGCACAGAGATTGACGGAATAGTGTTTTAGCAGTGGCTGTCATAGGCAGGAGATAAGAGAATGAACAGCACAGATGTTCCATTGTTGCCATTCCTGCTCAACGGTTTCTCCAGTTGGAGACATGAATTCATTATTTCCTTTCAGAAAAAGACCTCTCTTTGATACTCTTCTCCTTTTTTTTTTTGTATTTTTAGTAGAGACAGGGTTTCACCATGTTAGCCAGGATGGTCTTGATCTCCTGACCTTCTGATCCGCCTGCCTCGGGCTCCCAAAGTGGATACTCTTCTCCTTAATCCCTCACTCATTCCAGGAGGCACAGAGCTTCCTCTAACTAACAATAAGGCAACTGGATGTGGAGCTTCTCAGTGTGATTGAGGCTCCCTTCGTGCCATTTCACCTAATTGGGCCTCAGTTTCCTCATCTGTTACATAGACCCATGTTAAAATACATGATCTAAACTTAATAGTAAAATAAGTAATTATATTATAATAAATAAAACAAACACAATTATTTTTGTCCAATATGATGCTTCCCTATTGCAGACTTCTTATGGGCTTTTTAAAAATCAGAAATTTAATCAATTCACATTTCAGATTGACCAGTTACTTCTCCTGTTCACTTTACTCCCCATCTGTACGAATTCCGTTCTCTACGGTGATTAAGCATTTTGCAAGGATAAGAAAAATTGTTTTTGACCTTTGGGGAATTAAATTTAGAGTTTATTGTTTGGAACACTCCAGGTAAATAATAGTTTATACAGCAATAAATTGTGTAATTGCATCTAATCTGTGCCTAGAGGCCAGGAAGCACTGCAAATCAGTACATTCCAAATAAGGCTCTCTCATTCTGGGAGGCAGTGGGAACCCGCTGCAGTAAGGACATCTGTTGAGGCAGCATGCATTTCTCCAGAGTGCAAAACCATGCAGAGGCCTCGGGTTTGGTCCACTTTCAATCATTGCCATTCAAGTGATGAAGAGGACTATGACAAATTATTGGAGGTAGGAAACACTGGTCCTAGATCAGAAAATCAAACGATTCTGAACTGTAGCCAAAAGCAGACTAAGGGCCAGCTTTGGGAATGTGTTTCCAAACCCAGGCAATGGAATGGGTTGAAAAAAGCCATAGAGTAAGAGGAATGAGGTAATTCATTGAGGTTTTAGTCTGCAACCTCCAGTCACAGGTGTGACTTGAATAATGCATTCCTCCTTTCTTGGCTCGGGGTAGGAAAATACAGTGATTGAGATGTGTGTACCGGAGTCAGATTGCCTGGGTTTGAATCCAAGCTCTGGCATGTCGTCTCCCTGACCTTGAGTTCTCCAACCCTTAGCTTATTTGTCTGTAATATGGGACCAGTCAGACACCTTCCTCATAGGACTGTGTGAAATTAATGAAGAGATGCCTAGGAAGCACTATATTGGCAATAATAATAATGCTCCATTTACACCAGGGATGAGGTCTTCAGCATAAATATGTTCTTCAGACAACTGAAATGTCATCTTTTCTCTTAGCAATATTTTTTTGTTTTTATGAAAACATTGTAAAACATACCATAAACTTTCCCACATACTAAAACAGGGTATAAGAAAAGAACATAATATTTGGAGTAAGAAAATACGGGCTTTGGTCTGGCTTTGCCACTTCATAGCTGGGGGACCCCAAGGTATGGGTGTCTCTGAGCAGCAGTTTGCAGCCATTTGAAATGATGCTTGCACGTCATGGAGCTGACAGAGGAGATATAGGTGATAAATGCTTTGCACACTCATTTGCCAAAAAAAAAACCATTGTTTGTTTTTCTTGGTCATTTAAGACCATTGTTATGAACATGGATTGGTATACCGCAGCATGATTATGTTTTTACCTCATGGAAGAAAATGTAAAAAAGCACCATGTGTTCACATCATGAGACTGCCATCCTCTTGGGACACCAGGCGTCCATAGCAACTGACATGGTACTTTTCCTGTGCTCACTGCCTGGGAAATATTTGTGAAATAGATGAAATAATCATGCTGTCTTAAAATAGTGACTTTAGTCTTTCCTTTTAAAAGAAATTATGTGCTAAGTATTAAAAATACAAGTCATACTGACCTACATATAAAGAAGTTAGTTTTTTTTCAAAAACCACCCAGCATCACATCACCTAAAAATAAGCATTGCCAGGCTTTGGTGAAGATCAATTCAGTTACCACTCTATTATACATAGAAACAGAAAGGATAGCCAGGCGCAGTGGCTTACGCCTGTAATCCCAGGACTTTGGGAGCCCGAGGCAGGCTGATCATGAGGTCAGGAGATCGAGACCATCCTGGCTAACAAGGTGAAATCCCACCTCTACTAAAAATACAAAAAAATTAGCCAGGCGTAGTGGCAGGCACCTGTAGTCCCAGCTACTCAGCAGGCTGAGGCAGGAGAATGGCATGAACCCGGGAGGTAGAGCTTGCAGTGAGCCTAAATCATGCCACTGCACTCCAACCTGGACGACAGAGCGAGACTCCATCTCAAAAAGAAAAAGAAAGGATAGTTCACAGACACATAAATACATTGATAGAAGGTATTAAAGACAACAATGGGGTTATAATATAAGTGTTATTTCCAATAAAAATATTATATTTAAGTTCATTTAAATGTAATATGGTAAAAAAGAAACTAAAGAAAAATTGAAATAAATTGCTAAATTGAATGTTTCTTACCTGAAACATTTGTTAATTTGTGACAGATACCTCTAAAGTTCAAGAAATAAAAGATTACAAAATATAAGAAGCCATTTAAACATTCAACATTTTGTTGTACCCTTGGTTTCACAGAGGACTAGCATAATTACTTAGTTTCTCACCTCTCATTTCCCTTCCTCCCACATTTATTTGCTATATTACTATTTTTAATTTGTCAGTGTTTAGAGAATTTGCATTTTACTCTAAAATGATAACTATAACTATATACCATTTAAATTATATTTTAAATGTATACAATATAATTGAGCACCCATTATGTGCCAGGTGCTATTTAACATCAAGAGTATACAGTGGTGAATAAAACAGAGCAAATAAAATAGAGTCCCTGCTCTCATGGAACTTATGGTGAGAGACAAGCAATAAAAAATAATATTCTGTCTACACACATACATGCACATATAAAATATGTCAGGCAATGATAGATGCTATCAATAAAAATAAAGCAGGTGAAGAAGGAAGAGAGAAGAGTATTTGAGTGTGGAATATTTATACAGGGTGGTCCAGTGATCTTAAAACTTTCTAGGAAATAGGAAAAATACAAGAGCCAGGCTTTTTACAGTGGCTTCTTTCCTCCTAGGGCCTTTAGTTTGGTTGGATTTTTATCAAGAAACAAACACTTGAATGAATTTTTTTAAGTACTCATTGATGCTGTATTCCAAAAGTTCCCAAATGCCGGAGATGTCTCCCTTTTGCCTTATTACTTAGAAGGCAAATTGGCAGATTATAAACTTCTTGGCTCAAGTTCTTCTCCTTAGAACTTTATGGTCTTTACTCCACTGTCTTCTGGCATTGACTGTTGCTGCAGCAACATCTCAGAAGAAAGGAGACTAGGAGACCAAGTGCCTGGAGATGGGGAAATGGGTAAATAACTATAACACTATCCCTGATGATAGGGAGTGAATGTGAAACTAGGGCAGTAGAAAGGGGAACAGGGAAAGGGTCGGAAGTGTTGCAAGATTCGAGATCACTTAACTTCTCTGTGCTTTTTTTTTTTGTCAGCATGATGTTGTATGATGAGCATGTAGAACTGGATCCCAGCTTTGGAATCTAAGAAATCTAGGTTCCAATCCAATATCTGCCCCAATATCTGCAGCAATACCTTAAGATAGTCCCTTTGCCTCTCCGATCCTCAGTTCATATATCTATAAAGTGGGAATAAGAATTACTTTGGAAAGATCTATAAGAATTAGAAGCCATATAAGTGAAGATTTTGAGTTACTGCCAAGTGCCAATCAAGTTGTTCATGCTAGATAACAAAAGCTATGATTTCTATTGTGCCAATCTTGGCTACATATTTGTCGAGGGCCAAATAATGAATATAAACATTATAAAACAGAGAAAAATACATATATGTATATGTTAGAAAAATATACATACAAGATAAAATGTACATACAAAAAGATGGCACCAGAATACTTAGACTCCTGAAAAATGCTGCATTCAATTTTGATATAATGTTTATAGATGATGTGTGTGTGTGTGTGTGTGTGTGTGTGTGTGTGTGTGTGTGTGTAGCAGAGCCCTTCTCTGTAAATGTCAATTTAACCCACACTTGAGTTCAAGGAACTTAAATATTATTTGCTTTTACTACTATGAAAAACTGCTTGCAAAACAGTAACATCAGCCAGGTTCAGTGGCTCATGACTATAATCCCAGCAATTTGGGAGGCCAAGGTGGGTGGATCACTGGAGGTCAGGAGTTCCAGACCAGCCTGGCCAATAAGGCAAAACTCCATCTCTACTAAAATTACAAAAATTAGCCAGGTGTGGTGGCACATGCCTGTAACCCCAGCTACTTGGGAAGCTGAGGCAGAAAAAATATTTGAACCGGGGAAGTGGAAGTTGCAGTGAGCCAAGGTCACGCCACTGTACTCCAGCCTGGGTGACAGAACGAGACTCCATCTCAAAAAAACAAAAAAAACAACAAAAAAAACCAGTAACCATCAAAGCGCAGATTTCTTCTTGAGATCTAATATGTAATAGGCGAATTCATATAGTTGGTCAAAGTGAAGGGATTGACTAACCTGGTGAAAACTGACTAAACAGTTAACCAACCTGGTGATTCATCAAAATCTGGCCCTATCATCACCACAACCATCCCTTCTCCTATCACAGCTGGTATAGATGTCTCTTCCTGGACTATTTTTGTCTTATCTTTCCTATACTAATAAACCAAGTATCAACTTTGAACAAACAGGGAAACTGGGAAGAATCTGATAAGTTTATATCAAACTGACAAATTCTTTGGTCCCAGTATCTACCTGTATTTTCATTTCCTCTGTCTTTCAAACTTTATTTATTTTATTTTATTTTATATTATTTATTTTTCTATCAGAAGATTCCAGGCTCCTCAAAGCACACATGAGTCTTCTGTGATGTCAGAATGGTATATCTGTGGAAAAGTACCCTCAATAGAAATAAAATACTTCTTACCTGGTTCATACCAATCTAGGTTTCTTGGAAACTTCAGCCCTGCAACATTAACCATGTTGAATCACCAGTTAACAGACTGATAACAACTATTACATCAGGAAAATTCTCAGCTTTCAGGGCACCTGGATTTTCAAGTTTAGGGCAACAGCAATACACAGCTAGAAATTTGATAGGTCATACACTGTAAGTGAATGGGATCTGAGTGCGAGAGACTGATGTGGGGTTCCCAGAGCAGGAAAACAGACAAATACTTTTGAACCGGAAGAATCCTGCGTAATCATCTCAGCTAAGAGGTGAGCCTCAAACTTCAGAATACATTGGAATCACTTGGGAGCCTTGTTAAACACAGGTTGCTGAGCCCCACCTCAGAGTTTCTGAACCAATGGATCTGAAAAGGGGTATGAGATTTTGCATTTATAATGAGTTCATAAGGTGATCCTGATGCTACTGGCTGGGGGAACATCCTTTGAGAACAACTGTATTAGAGCAGTGGTTCTCAATCTTTGCTGCATATTAGAATCACCCAGACAGATTTTTTTAAATGCCAATGCCCGAGTCAATTAAATCAGAATTTCTATGGGTGGAACCTAGTATTCAATAATCTTAAAAGTCTCCCAGATGACTCCAGTGTACAGCCAGTTTTGACAATCTAATTTCCAGCTGAGGAAACAAAGACTACCTTGTTTGTCAGGACAACATCTAGATCTTGAGTCTTCTGTCTCCCACTGAGGGCTGTTTCTGCCTCATGTAGAACACTGACTCAGAAAGAATGAAAGTACATAGTAGACTGGATTAGGTAACAGGTTTTAACAAGAAACCCCTATTACTGCACCCATTATAAGCATTAAAATATATGTCTTAGTTATCCATTGCTGCATAACAAATTATTTGAAGTCTTAGTGGCTTAAAACAACAAACAGTTATTGTCTCAGTTTCTGTGGATCAAAAGTCATGCCCAGGCTTCAGTCATCTCGAGGATTGACTGGAGGAGGCTCCACTTCCAAGCTCATTCTCATGGCTGTTAGCAGGCTTCAGGTCCTCACTGGCTATTGGCCAAATACATCAGTTCCTAGTCATATGGGCCTCTCCTTAGGGCAGCTCACACCATGACACTTGGCTTCTTGCATGAGGAGCCTGTGAGCAAGATTAGGAGGGGATCAAGCAAGATGGAAGCCACAGTCTTCCTGTAACCTAATCTTAGAAGCGACACACAATGGGATACCATCTCCCACCAGTTAGAATGGAGATTATTAAAAAGTCAGGAAACAACAGAAGCTGGAGAGGATGTGGAGAAATAGGAATGGTTTTACACTGTTGGTGGGAGGGTGAATTAGTTCAACCAATGTGGAAGACAGTGTGGTGATTCCTCAAGGATCTAGAACCAGAAATACCATTTGACCCAGCAATCCCATTACTGGGTATATACCCAAAAGACTATAAATCATTCCACTATAAAGACACATGCACACGTATGTTTATTGCAGCACTATTTACAATAGCAAAGACTTGGAACCAACCCAAATGTCCATCAATGATAGACTGGATAAATAAATTGTGGTACACATACACCATGGAATACTATGCAGCCATAAAAAAGAATGAGTTCATGTCTTTTTCAGGGACTTGGTTGAAGTTGGAAGCCATCATTCTCAGCAAACTAACACAGGAATAGAAAACCAAACACCACATGTTCTCACTCACAAGTGAGAGTTAAACAACAAAAATACATGGACACGGGGAGGGAAACATCATACACCGGGGCCTGTCAGGGGGTGGGGGGAAAGGGGAAGGAGAGCATTAGGACAAATACCTAATACATGTAAGAATTAAAACCTAGATGATGGGGTGATAGGTACAGCAAACCACAATGGCACATGTATACCTATGTAACAAACTTGCTCGTTCTGCACATGAGTCCCAGAACTTAAAGTAAAATTAAAAAAAAAAAAGAAGAAGTTACATCTCATTTCTTTCATTCACACTCAAGAGGAGGGGAAAGGACTATACAAGGGCATGAAAAACAAATGGCAAGAATAATTGGGGGACAATCTTAGAGGCTACCTACCATAATACAACTACAGAAATTTAAAATAAATAAAACACTAATAATACACCACAATACTCTCAGCATACAGGATATAAGAACATTAAAGGCAATTCAAGGCTTCTGAGACATGAATTCTCCCATAGATGTGTGTGGGAGGGGAGGACAAAGGGGAACGAGAAAGGAAAAAGGGAGAGAGCAATGCAGAAAAAGGAAACCAGGAAAAAAGTTTTTCCTCCAAATTTCCCAGGAGTATAAAGGAAAAGAACTTCTGAAAATTATGAAAGTCAAGGGAGGTAGAACATGAAGCTTTATGGGAAATGAAAGAAACTAGTATAATATCTGATAAACTATGCTATCCATATTAAAGTCATTGGGGAAAATATGTAAGTATTTTATTTCATCCAAATATCTAGGATGGCTAAATAAATGGAATAAATATAAATTAAATCTTAAATCTTGATGAAATTCTATTCTACCTCAGGATTTAAATAATAGGCTACACAGAAACAAAGACACCATTTTCATACAAGTAAGTAGCTCAGTAGGTCTGTGACAAACTCACAACTAGAACTTGGGTCTCCTGGCTCAATACTTTCCTAACTCCACTCATAACCCAGTAATGCACATTCAACTCCTTAGTAGATCACCAACACTTCAGACTATGGACTGCCCCTGTTTTAACCAAACTCATGATAGAACAACCACTTGCAAAAATGGAAAGCAAATAGATAGGTGAGTGTGCTCATGCCGAAGGTGACTTTTTTTTTATGCCCAGTTTGTCTACATGGGCAAATGGGAGGATTACAGTAGATATTTTAAAAAGCAGTAGGATATGCCCAGGTCAATTTTATTTTATTTTCTTAATTAATAAACATTAACTAAGAGTCAGATATGTGCCAAGCACTGCACTGGGTAAAGAGGTTGCAAGGCCAGAAAGGACATGCCACCCACTCTTAAGGAGCTCTGAGGCCAATAAAGGAGACAGAGAGGTAAGTCAGTAATTACTGTACGATGGAGGTAGTAATTACAATACAATGGAGAGGTAAGTCAGTAATTACAGTATACTGCCTCGCCGAACATGGATTTGGGGAAATGAAGTCAGATTGGGTTTAGGGTTTAAAATGAAGTGATATTTACTTGGATAAAAATAGAAAAAGCCTTCAATATAAGTGATTTTATGCATATAAGAATGAAGACTGAAGGCTGGGCATGTTGGCTCACACCTGTAGTCCCAGCACTTTGGGAGGCAGAGAGGGAGGGTCACTTGAAGCCAGGAATTCAAGACCAGCCTGGGCAACCAAATGAGACCCCATCTCTTAAAAAAAAAAAAAAAAGAATGAAGACTTAAAAGAGTATTATGTGTTCATGAATGCAAAAGAAATTCACTGTGGCTGGACAGATTTATGGAAGAAAGGACCAAAAGCTAAGAGCAAAAAGGACTGTACTAGTTTCCTATTGCTGCTATAACAAATTACCTCAAACTTAGAGGCTTAAAAATGTAAAAACTTACTCTCTAACAGTTCTGGAAACCAGAATTCCAAAATGAGTCTTGCAGGGCTAAAATCAAGGTGTGAGTAGAGCTGGTTTCTCCTGGAGGATCCAGGGTAGAGTCCACTTCTTGTTTCTGCCAGCTTCTAAGGATGCTGGTGTTCCTTGGCACCATCACTCTGATCCCTGCTTCCTGTCATCACATTGCCTTCTCCTTTTCTACAGTCAAATATCCCTCTGACTCACTATTATATGGACACTTGTTATTACATTTAGGGCCCACCTGTATAATCTAGGATCCTCTCTCCATCTCAAGATCCTAACTTAATCACACTCTCAAAGCTTTTTCTGCCATATAACACTCAAAGATTCCAAGGGCTCAGTGTAGATCTCTTTGGAGGTTTTTTTTTCCACTTACCATGAGAACTCTATGAGCTACAATAAGAATTTTCACTTCAAAATACACGGAAAGCCATGATAAAGTCTTTAGCAAGAAAGTGATGAAGCAGATTTGGGGAAGCTCATCCCAGCAACCCCCTTGTAGAAGATGAATCAAGGGGCTGGGAAGGGAGGTGAGCAGCCAAGTTGTTACTTATCTGAGTAAAAAGTAATGAGGACTTTAAGTAAGGAAAGGGTTTGGAAGTAGAGAGAAGGAATTAATAAGATAGATTTCACATCTAAATCAGGAAGACCTGAAGACTTAGAATCTAGGGAATGAAGGGAAGGAGAGATCTGAGAAGACTCAGATTTCTGGTTCAAGTAACTGGTTAATATTAATCATATTCACATTGATTTGATATACAAGAGGTTAGCAGGTTTCTGGCTTAGTTACCGGACTATTGGAGGAGACAAGGGAGCCGAGGATGAAGAGTTCTCTCATGAACCAGTTGGGTTTTAGATGTCTAGAAAATATTTCATGAAGATAACCAGCTATCTAGTAGGAAGTTGGTGATGTAATTCTGAAGTTTAGCAAGGAGGTCTGTCTAGAGAACTTGATTCAAATATGTCAGCATATAAACTAGTATTGAAGCCACATAAAAGGATATGATTAATATGACCATTCATATATATATATTCCGTATATATATATATATATATATATATTCTGTATATATATATATATATATATATTCTGTATATATATATGGAATAAGAAGAGAGAGTTGTAAATGAAAACCTGTGAGATGCCAATATGCAAAGGTGAAGGAGCCCACAAGGGATTCTTGGAAAAAGAGACCGATATTGGAATAGGAAATTTAAAAGAGAATGGGCTTCAGATGATGAGGAAGAGGAAGGATCCAAGGAAGGATTTGTTATTGTGAGGAAAAAGTACTGCTTGGGAATTCATGTAACAGAGAACGATCTAATTTCCCTGAAGATCTTCTGCAAACTAATGGGGAAAATATTAACAACTTAATAGACACATACAAAAAGATACATATATTTAACAGAAAAAATACAAATGGCAGTTAAAAATATGAAAAAAAGTTTCATCTGTCTCATAAAATAAAGGAAAATTAAAAGTACCCTGAGATGCAATGTTTGCCTGTCAAATGAGCAAAATTAAAAATTTTGCTAACACTGTATTAGCAGTAGCAAGAAGCAATAGGTACTCCTAAATTGCTGGTTGGTTGCATTATAAACCGGACAATGTCCTTGAAATGTTTCTTAAATATCTATTAAAATTACTGATGTAAACAATCTTTCATCAAGTGTATAGTGGTAAGTTAATGAAAGTTTACTTCTGTTTTTAAGAAGTCAGGAAAGATATATGTGAAATTGTATATGCACATAGGTGCATAAATTTATAAGTATGTGTCTTTGCTCACGCATATAAAAACTACTGATGAAACTGATAGAACTGGGATATCTCCAAGAATGAAAAACAAATGAGGACAAGGATGGTAAAAAGAATTTTTCATTGTCTTCCCTTGTAGCACTTTTGAACATTTAACTATGTGAATTTATTACCTATTCATAAATTAATTAATTTAATTAATTAATTAAGCAGATATATTTCCACATGATACAGAAAGTTAAAGACAAAAAAGAATCAAATGTTTGGGGATCAATACTAACATCACATGTTCTTATAAAGAGTGTTTCAGTGATATGGTAGAAATAGAAGCCAAATTATAGTTGGTAAATCCACAGACAGAAAGTTAGAAAAAGAAAATGACCTTAAGTGTGGGCTGATTTGTCAAGAAATTGGCTAAGAAAGGAAAATAAGAAAATAAATAGTCTTGAAAAGGTAAATTTTAGGGTTGTCTGTTGGCTTGCTAATTTTTTAATATGTGCACCTTGCTACTTGAAAGGAAAAGAGAGTCATAAAATACAAACCAAAAAAAGTGGTATTTGACACAAAGTATGAGATTCCTAAGGAAGTAGGAGGGCGTAAGATCTGGTATATATTTTCATGGGAATACTTGAATCCGAAGGAGTTACATCACATGCACTGAGATAGGAAAGATGAGAAGAGAATATGGATATACACAAAGAGATGAATATATGACTGTCAGAAAATTAAATTGTTGAAAATCTCACCTTTGGCCTTTATTTTTTTTCAGTTGAGTGTGCAATCAGCTGCTGAGAATAACAACAGTGGTGATAAGTCTGAGGTTTGAACAAAGAAGCGAAAATTTTAAATAGCTGCTAAAGGAATGAAAGATGATGTTAACCACGGAGAAATGCAGAAGAATTGGCCCCAGGCTCCAAAGGCCAGTTGAGACCCCGAATGTGAAATGATACCAAATATCCATGGTAGCTCAGTATATTTGTCCATTTTCACACTGCTGTAAAGAATACCTGAGACTGGGTAAAAGAAAAAGGTTTAACTGACTCAGTTCCACATGGCTGGGGATGTCTCAGAAATTTACAACCATGGCAGAAGGGGAAGCAGGCATCTTCTTCACAATGCGGCAGGAAAGAGAAGAATGAAGGAGGAACTTCTAAACACATATAAAGCCATCAGATCTCATGAGAACTCACTCACTATCACAAGAACAGCATGGGGGAAACTGCCCGCATGATTCAATCGCCTCCCTCACTCCACACATAGGGATTACAAGTCCCTCGACACATGGGGATTACAGTACAAGATTAGATTTGGATGGCGACACAGAGCCAAACCATATCACATGATTTCTCTATCAGAATTCAGCTGTCTAGATATTGAAATGAGACACTGAGAGGTTAAATTGGTACAGGGTTGGGCTTTACAATAAAGACAAGTGAGCAATGAAAGGCTATTTATGAAAACATTAGTGAAATGGTGGGTCACAATAACTCTATTGAGCTAAGCTGGATAGCAAGGAATGTGAAGCACATAGCAGGGTGATAACTGAAAAACAACAGAAGATCCCAGAGTTTGGAGGTTTAAAGGACAGGTAGAGGGAAAGAGAGAGAGAGAGAAACTAAAAGTAAAGGATGGAAAGTGGGATTTGGAGTTCCAGATTTAAGAAGACTTTGGCCATGACAATGACCAAGAGAGAACATGGACAAGGTGGAAATTGAGGTAAGGATCCCTGAAGATTAGTAAGTCAAAACATTACCTCATGCTTCCTTTATCCTGGACTCCATGCTTATAACCACTGGGTCTTTCTTCAGAAGCAGAGTGTGCCACTAACAGGAAGACTTCATGGAAATTGCTTACTTTAAATGTTCCACAAAAGTACAGGTAATTGTGAAATGAAGAGTATTCATCTAATAGATTGTATAATATATGATCTTTCAAGACCATAATATGTCAACCCTTTCGACTTGTAAAATTTACTACAGAGAAACTGCTTCCCCTGGGAATGGGTCCAGGGATGGTGATGCATTTTACCCTGGTTTGACCCTCTGCAATTGTCTGTATTTGGATATTTGGTTACTGCTGAAATTCACTGGTTTCACATTAATACCAACTTACAGAATGTTTGTCATGTTTCTAAATGTTGAAGACCTTATAAAACAGTGTAAATGTCTACAGAAGAGGAAAGAGCACTACAAAATAATTTTGCATTAGACCACTGTATTTGTCAAGGTCTTCTAAGTGTTGTTTATGAAATGTGGAAGAAGCTCTGCAACTTTGGCAGAAAAGAAGTCCTCCACATTCTCTGGATGGAACTATGACATCTGTCAGATCTCTGGAAGTCAAGATACCAGAAATTTGGGGTGACTCATTCATCCACTAAAAAAATGTATTACCTGCTTTCTTGGTGCTATTAACGAATTGGGTGATTTTAGACAAGTCATTTAAACTCATTGAGCCAAGGGATGTTTGTCTGTAAGGTGAGTCTATAAAACCTGACTTACT
Source organism: Gorilla gorilla gorilla (assembly GCF_029281585.2). NCBI lineage: Eukaryota > Metazoa > Chordata > Mammalia > Primates > Hominidae > Gorilla > Gorilla gorilla. The sequence continues at coordinate 135,278,817 of NC_073231.2, forward strand.
GATATTACTGAAAATAAAAGGAGAATAAAGCTATAAAATAGTAGTTCCCCTCCAAAGAAGCCTAAATCCTTGAGTCTAGAAGTTGAATCTCATCTTAGTAATTCCTTTTCCTTCCCTTATACATGCTGCCACACAATACATAAATCATGCCTCCACCCTATGGAAATATACTGCAGGAACTTAGTCCGTTAATTAATCATCATCATGTCTTTGTCCTCTCTTATCACTTTCTCCCTCTTCATCCACTATTTTCTGTCAGCTTGCTCTCAGGCCACCTAGCCAAGCATGATTAAGGTAAAAGTACTTTAACCAAAGCATTGAAGAAATGGGATGCATTGTTTGCCATCTCTTTCCCCTGCCTCATCAAATCATCTCTGGGTCCACAACTATAATGGAATCTAGGAGATATCCCCCCAAATTTTATCATCACTCTTAAATAATAAAAATATTTTAGAGAGGTATGGTGGAGGCATGGTAGAGAGTCAGAACTTTCACCACTGTCCAGCAGTAATGAGAAACTTCCCCTCTTTGACTGTCAATAGCAGCCACATGGGAATCTGGACTTCTGTCTCTACCTGGAAGTTATGAGGTGGCTAGAGCAGTATAAAAGGCATCCAGATGTTATAAATGCCCATGTCTCCCCAAAAATTCATATGTTGAAACCTTAACCTCTAATGTAATGATATTATGAGATGGGTCTTTGAGAGGTAATTAGGGCTAGATGAAACCATGAGGGTAGATTTCTCATGAATGGAATTAGTGTCCTTATAAAAGTCCTGAAAGGGCTTTCTTCTTCAACTGCCAAGTAAGGACCCAGCAAGAGGATGGTCATCTATGAACCAGGAGATGGGCCTTCACCAGACACCAAATGTGCCAGAGCTTTTATCTAGGGCTTCCCAGCCTTCAGAACTATGAGAAATTAATTTTTACAGTATCTTTGTTGTAGCAGCCCAAGCTAAAATACCAGCTAAAACAGAAGCTTTAAATAATACTAAAGACTCATAATATAGCTGCCAAATATGTCCAGGTTTTAAATAAAAATCACTTATCACACCAAAAACCAAGAAGATCTCAAGCTGAATAAAAGAAAACATAGTCAATAGATGCAAACACCAAGATGACAGAGAGGTACAATTATCTGACAAAGATTTTATAGCAGATCATCATTAAAAAATGTTTCAAGTAGAAATTACAAACATGCTTAAATAGTGAAAAAATATAAATATTAAGCAAACAAATAGAAGATATAAAGAAGAACCAAGTAGAAATTCTAGAACCAAAAAATATAATAACTAAAATAAAATATACAATAAATGGAATCAATGAAATAATAGTGGGTACAGAAGAAAGAACCAGTAAACTTAAACACAAAAGAACAGAAATTACCTAATCTGAATAACAGACAAAATATATAATGTGTATTTTTTTAAAAAGATCAGAACCTGAAGGACCTGTATGGCTATAACAAAAGATTTAACATTCATGTCATTAGAGTTCTGAAAGAAAAGGAAAAAGAGGGTGTGTCTGAAAAAAGTTCAAAGAAATAATGACCTCATGCCAAATTTGTTAAAATGCATAAATCTACAGATTCAAGAAGCTAAGTGAATTGCAAACAAAATAAACACACAAAAATACATGCCAAGAGCCATCACAGTAAAGCTTCTGAAAGTTTAAAACAGAGAAAAATAATGAAATCAGGGTGATAAGGATGACATCTTACCCATGGGGAAGAATTTGAATGAAAGTATATTTCTTATCAGAAACTATGGAAATCAGAAGGAAATGTAACAATATTTGTTAAGTGAAATAAAAGAATTGTTAAACCAGATCCTATATTTAAGGAAAATACACTTCAAAAGTGAAGGGGAACTCAAGACATTCTGATGTAGAAAAACTGAGAATTTGTCAGCAACAGACATGTCATAAAAGAATAGCTAAAGAAAGTTCTCTAAACAGAAAGAAAATGATTAAACAATCAATCTTAGAACATCAAGAAAGAGGCCAGGCACAGTGGCTCACGCCTGTAATCCCAGCACTTTAGGATGCTGAGGCAGATGGATCACGAGGTCAGGAGTTTGAGACCAGCCTAGCCAACATGGTGAGACCCCGTCTCTACTAAAAATACAAAAATTAGCCAGGTATGGGGGTGCACACCTGTAGTCCCAGCTACTATGGAGGCTGAGGGAGAAGAATCACTTGAACCTGGGAGGCAGAAGTTATAGCGAGCCAAAATCACACCACTGCCCTCCAGCCTGGGCAACAGAGTGAGACTCTCAAAAAAAAAATTTTTTTTAAAAAAAGAATATTAAGAAAGAAAAAAGAAAACAGTAGGCAAAAATATAGGTAAATACAATGGACTGTCACTTCACTCTGGAGTTCTCTAAAGTTATGCTTAATAGTAGAAGCGAAAATTATAAAGCTCTCTGATATAGGTCTCAATATATGTGGAAGAAATGTTTATAATATAATATACCTAGAGTAACCACTTAAAAAGCTATACAGGCCAGGTGCGGTGGCTCACGCCTGTAATCCCAGCATTTTGGGAGGATGAGGCAGGCAGATCACAAGGTCAGGAATTCCAGACCAGCCTGGCCAACATGGTGAAATCCCATCTCTACTAAAACTAGAAAAATTAGCTGGGTGTGGTGGCAGGCGCCTGTAATCCCAGCTACTCAGGAGGCTGAGGCAGGAGAATCGTTTGAACCCAAGAGGCAGAGGTTGCAGTGAGCCAAGATCGGGCCATTGCACTCCAGCCTGGGCGACAAGGCAAGACCCTGTCTCAATAATAAAAAACAACAACAACAAAATAAAGCTATATAAACACTCAAAAATACTATATATCAAAATGGAATTCTAAAAAGTATTTAAGTAACTATAGAAAAGCAAGAAGCAAGTATAAACTTGAGAAACTGATGTAAAAAACAGAAAACAAAAAAAATTCTAGTAATAAGCACTACAATATAAATGATCACAAAATGTAAATTTTAGGCCAGCTGTGGTGGCTCACGCCTGTAATCCCACCACTTTGGGAGGCTGAGGTGGGTATATAGTCTGAGGTCAGGAGTTTAAGACCAGCCTGGCCAACATAGTGAAACCTCGTCTCCACTAAAAATACAAAATTAGCCAGGTGTGGTGGCAGGCACCTGTAATCCTAGCCACTTGGGAGGCTAAGGCAAGAGAATCACTTGAACCTGGGAGGCAGAGGTTGCAGTGACTCAAGTTCGGGCTGCTGCACTCCAGCTTGGGTAACAAAAGTGAAACTCTGTCTCAAAAAAAATAAATAAATAAATGTAAATTATATTAAATAAATCAATTCAAAGAGATTGGCAGAGTGGGTTAAAAACATAACTCGTTTATATGCTGTTTACAAGAAACTCACTTCATATATAAATATTAAAAGAATAAAAAAGATCTACCAACTAAGCAAAAAAAGACTTAAGTAACTATATCAATATCGGATAAAGTAGATAAAGTAAACTTCAGAGCAAAGCAAATTATCATAGACACAGAGGGACATTATATGATGAAAAGGTCAATTCAGCAAGAAGACATAGCAATCCTAAAGTATATAGACAACAGTACTGCAAATTATGTGAAGCAAAAGCTAATAGAATTAAAAAGAAATAAATGTAAAAATATAGTTGAATAATTTAACACTTCTCTCTCAACAATTGATAGAACTAGACAGAAAATTATCAAAGTATAGTAGATTCAAAACACAATCAAATGACAGAATCTAATTGACCTTTATAGAACACTCCACCCAACTGAAGCATAATACACATTATTTTTCAATTTCCATAGAACACATACCAAAATAGATCACATCCTGGGCCATAAAACAAATGTAGAAGAATTGAGATCATACAGAATGTATTCTCCAGCCACAATGGAATACAACAGAAATCAGTAACAGAAGGTAACCGGAAAATACTCAAGGAACAAAAAGGGAGGTAATGTTTCTACACATTGCTTAAACTGGTGAAGTGATGGTATCAGCAGACTGTGGCAAATTAAAGAAAAAGATAGATAGATGATAGGTAATGGATGGACAGATAGATAGACATACAGATAAACAATATCCTTCTAAATAAGCCATGAGTCAAAAAGGAAATCTAAGGGAGAATTTAAAAATTCATTAACCTGAATAAAAATTAAAATACTGCATATCAAAACTTGTTGTAGACAGCTAAAGCAATGCTGAGAAAAAATATATAGCATTAAGGGCATACGTTTAAAAAGAAAAGCCATATATAACAGACCCACAGCTAATATCATACTGAATGGGGAAAAACTGAAAGACTTTCCTCTGAAATCTGGACTATGACAAGGATATCTACTATCACCACTGTAATTCAAAATAATACTAAAAGTCCTAGCTAGAACAATAAGACAAGATAAAGAAATAAAGGACATACAAATTGAAAAGAAGTAAATCAAATTATCCTTCTTTGCAGATGATATGATCTTATGTTTGAAACAAATCTAAAGACTCCACCAAAATACTATTAGAACTGATAAACAAATCCAATAAAGCTTCAGGGCACAAAATCAACGTACAAAAATTAGTAGCGTTTTTATATGCCAACAGCAATCTGAAAAAAAAAATCAAGAAGGTAATCCCATTTAAAAGAGCTACAAATAAAATTAGATACCTAGGGATTAACTTAACCAAGGAAATGAAAGATCTCTCCAACAGAAATTATAAAACATATATGTAAGAAATTGAAGAGGGCACAAACATTTGAAAGATATTCTATGTTCAAGGATTAGAAGAATCAATATTGTTAAGATGTCTATACTACCCAAAGTAATCTACAGACAATGAAATCTCTATTGAAATACCAAGGATATTCTTCACAGAAATAGAAACAATTCTAAGATGTATATGGAACCACAAAAGACGCAGAATAACCAAAGCTTTTCTAAGCAAAAAGAACAAAACTAGAGGAGTCACATTGCCTGACTTCAAATTATACCATAGAAAAAAAAATCCTACATTTAAAATAACTAAAAGACTGAAAACTATTGAAAAAAATTTTAATAACAGAAACAGCATAATTGAATTGTTAAAAACACAAAAGATAAATGCTTGAGGGGATGGATACCCCATTCACCCTGATGTGATTATCATACATTTTGTGCCTGTATTAAAATATCTCATGTAACACATAAATATATACCTCCACTATGTAGCCACAAGATTTAAAATTAAAAATTTAAGAAATAAAAAGAATAAAAGTCTTAAATTAATGGCTAAGCTCCCATCTCAATAACTCAGGAAAAGAAGAACAATATAAATGCAAAGCAAGAAGGAAAGAAATAACAAAGTAAAAACAGAAACCGATTATATTGAAGGCATAAAACCAATAGGGAAAATTAATGAAACAAAGAGCTATTTTTTAAAAAAAGATCTATAAAGTGACAAAATGTTGGCAAAATTGACAAAAGAAAGAAGATACAAATTACTAATATCCAGAATAAAACAGGAATATTACGATGAGCTTTGCAGGCTTCGAAAGGATAAGAGAGTACTAAGAACATTTCTTCACATTTAAGTTTAAAAGCTTGGATGAAGTGGACCAGTTAGTTAAAAAACACAAACTACCACAAATCACTCAATATTAAATAGATTAGTTGAATGGCCCTATAACTATTAAAGAAATTAAATTTGTAATTTAAAAACTGAAACTTCTTCCATGTGTTCAGAAATTGTTAGGAATATTAATAGGATATTATTAGAAAGAGTTAGCTCACTGATCTACAACATAAAGCCTGATACAGAGCTAACACTCAGTCCCTGTCATAATACACAAATATATACATGAATAACAAGTTTAATATTGATCTTATAGAAATATTAGGCAAGTCACTTGTTCAATTCTCATGTATTTTAGGCAATATAGAATTCTACCCAATAAAGACTTGAGAAAGTGTCAGCATTCAGTTGGTACTGGGCATTTGCAAAATGCTAAAAGTATATTCATTTATCATTCATTTATTCATTCAGTATTTTTTTTTTTTTGAGATGGAATTTCACTCTTGTTGCCCAGGCTGGAATACAATGGCGTGATCTCAGCTCACCGCAACCTTTACCTCCCGGGTTCAAGCAATTCTCCTGCCTTAGCCTCCTGAGTAGCTGAGATTACAGGCATGCGCCACCATTCCTGGCTAATTTTGTATTTTTAGTAGAGACAGGGTTTCTCCATGTTGGTCATCCTGGTCTCGAACTCCCGACCCCAGGTGATTGCCCACCTCGGCCTCCCAAAGTGCTGGAATTACTGCACCTGACCTCATTCAGTATATTTTATATGTCAAGCATCATGCTAAATTCTAAGGAGGTAAAAAATATAAATGATGTTATACTTGACTTCAAGAAACTAACAGTCTATTAAACAAAATTTAACATGGACCCATTTGGCCAAAAGTCGGAAGAACTGAGCTCCAAGCCCTGACCTTGACTCTCTGTAGCTTTCTTCTTAACCCAGTAGAACTCTTCTTCCCCAAAAGTATCTTGACTCACTGACCTTGTCACCATCCCACCAACATAGCCTGAAATTCAGAAGAAATCGGACAGGTAAAGAACACTGAATTTATCCGAAAAGTATATTTTCAGATTACTCTTAGAGCCATAATGTGAATGCCAAAGAACAAGACTCATGGATGAGCAAGGCACAAAATATATCATTTAAACCACATTTCTCATGGATTCTGAGACCCTTTGTCTGCCCTTTATGATAGTACATAAATGTGCAGATCAATAAAGAAGGTTATGTAGACAATGTCCAGTTTCAGGTTAAATACAGATAAACGTTACTACCCATATGCATATCAAAATCTTGAATATTTTATTCCTTCTCTTTATCCTGAGAAAAGAGGGAGAGAGAGGGGGAGCAGAAAGAAAGAGAGAAAGAACAAGACAGATCATTATTTAATAGATACAGCAGATTTTATCACTATTTCCCTCCTTAGCAGATTTGTTTTTCCTAACGTTGCAAGCTTAGCAATTGCTCTTGGGAGACACAATGGCATTTCTCAGCAAATCCTGTAGTTTGGATTTGGCTTCAACAGTGTCTAATGAGTCTTCATCTAATTCGGATCATCATGGATCAATACACTCACATCATTTATTCAATCCATTTTAAAAACAACCTCACTAACACCTCACACTTAGAATGCTTCATTAATTTATAGTAACCAGGACATTTGAAAACAAACACTGATTGATGTTTTAGTCTCATCTTAAAATGCGTGAATGCTGATTTTATATAATTTGGAAACACTCAAAAGAAGAAAAAAGTAAAAGCAACCACGAAGTCTCATACTAGAAAATATTCGGTGATGTTTTCTGTGTAAATCATTCTAATCTTGCACACACATATATATAGAAATATTTATTTTGTTTTGATTCTTAGATTTTTGCATGGTGATAATATTCTATATTCTATATGTGTCTATATTCTAATATTCTATATCTGCCTCTTTCTTGCCTATTATTACAACTGAGCATTTTCCAAATTATTTACAAATTACTTCTTATTTTTAAGGACATCATAGCTCTATATCAACTGAGTATTCTATGGTTTATAGCCATTCACTGGGTATCATTTCCACATTCCAGCTATTGTGAATAAGCTGTGATTACATCTTTGCTCATAAACTATTCCTCTGTATGCCCCTTTCAGAGTCTATTACCAAGTTAGTTACGTGTCTTGGTACATGTCTGCTACTTGTCTGTTCACTCTGCACTATGAATCTGGAGGACAGGGATTGTGTTTTCCACCTCTGATCCTCCAGTACTCAGCACAGAGCCTGTGCTTATAGTAAGCAAGCAACAAAAGCTTGTGAAGACAAAATCGCTGATCACTTAGGCACCTATACAGTACCCTACAGAAACTGAGAACTACAAAAAAAAAAAAAATAGTGTTCATGCTAAGGACTTAGAGCAAAACACGCCAGTGGTTACTAGGGAGCCCAAGGATGCCAGATTACTGATGGCAGTCTTCTTAGCAGTGGATGAGCTGACCCATAAAAACACCTGTTCACCTGCCCTTGGCAATGTCTTGGTGCCTATTTCCAAGTAACTGGTCTATTATAGGAATTCCTTTTCTGAGTACAGCTTAGTCAGGTACAGTTGAGGTTCTTATTGATATCTTTGACTCAAGTTCCTTTGAACGAACCAACAGGACTTGCTAAAATGCCCACAAGTTTCCTGGGTTTACATATGGATCTAGAGATTTGTTTACATACCTGTCTATTTGCCTCCCTGTTTAATTTCCTACCCCTCATTATGAGCTCTTTGAAGGCAGAAATCAAATCTTACCTATCTTGCTTTACCCAGTATTTAGCATTTAGAACAGAAGACATGGAGTTCAAATTTGAACTCAGCCTATATGATTCTGAGCCCTGGGATATTTCATTTATTCAACAAATATTTATTGAGAGTCTGCTATGTACATGGTTATATGCCACCTGCTAGAGACAGAGATGTCAACACAGAAGGGGCAATTGGGTGATGGCCACCACAATCCTCTAGGTATGTAAACAAAATCCTGGCTGAATCTAGCCCAAAGATAATGTTGAAACAAATTGAACTTAGACTTCCTTTGACTGGAAAATTAGAGCGTCTGAATCTTCAACAAAATGTCTAGAATAAATGGTTCAGTTATCTGATATCTTTAAAGGGCCTGAATAATTTGGTGGCAGTGAGAACACAGGTCCTACTCCTTTGTCTTACCTGGAGCATTTTAAGTTGCAACTTCCATTGACCAGAAATTAGTAGTCATGATGCTGAGCTACTCTGGGGACCCTGGAAAGATTAAGCTATAGTCACAGATTGCTGTGATTAACTGGAGGTGGTGCTCTCAGGCTTACACTGTTCTCCTTCAGGCTGGCTTCCCGTGCAAATCAGTCATATTTGAATAAATAGCTCATATTCCTTTTAACACAGAGAATCCCCAGAAACATGGAAAAGGGTCAATTTGTGACCCAGGAAGGGGAAAATTCTCAAAGAGAAAGACAATGCTCAAGATCAGGTTGGGTTTAATCAGCCATGTTGAGAGAAACAAAGATTATTAAAGCTATCCACTCCTTAGGGCACTAGTTCTTTCAGGAGACATCCCTTCCCTCTTCTTCTACCCAACTCTTCAATGTTTTTGCTTGTCCTACTTTCTCGGTGTCTTTTTCATCGAGGAGCCTGCATCCAGGGGCTCTCAAAGTCTCTGCTCCAACCCAGGCTTTGTCATATATGTGTTATATTACTTTGATTGAGCCTCAGTTTCTGCATCTAAAAAACAGAGATTAAAATGCCAATTTATTAGCTTCCTAGGGTCGCTATAACCAAGAACCACAAACTGAGTGGCTTAAATAACAAAAATTTATTATCTCACAGTTCTAGAGGCTAGAAGTTCAAGATCAAGGTATCAGAAGGTGTCTTATTCTGTCACTTGAGCTGGAGTACAGTGGCGTAATCATAGCTCACTGCAGCCTCCAACTTCTGGGCTCAAGCAATCCTTCTTCCTCAGCCTCTTGAGTAGCTGAGATTATAGACACATGCCATCATACCCAGCTAATTGTTTGTACTGTTTCTGGAGGTGTGGCCTCACTATGTTGCCCAGGCTGGTCATTAACTCCTAGCCTCAAGTGATCCTTCCACCTCAGCCTGCCAGTGCACTGGGATTACAGGTATGAGACACCATGCCCAGCCAAGGATTGGTTCCTTCTAAGGACAGTGAGGAATAACCTCTTCCAGGCCTTCTCCTAGCTTCTGGTAGCCTCAGGCATCCTTTGGCTTATAGGTAGCATTAGTCTTGTGTCTTCATACTGTCCTCCCTCTGTGCATGTCTGTCTCCAGACTTCCCCTTTTTATAAGGACACAATCACATTGGATTAAAGATCACCCTAATGACATCATTTTAACTTGATTGTTTCTACAGAGACCCTATTTCCAAATAAAGTCACATTCAACAGCACTGGGAGGTTAGGGCTTCAACATAATGTTTGAGATGAAAAGATTCAGCCCATAATAGCCAACTTCATAGCATCTTTATAGCAATTAATGTTCTAAAGTGTGAAAAATGGCATGTGCCTAGTAGGTGCTCAAAAAAAACTACACCCTTATACCCTTTCCTTCCTTTTCCTTTCAGCTTTGCTTTTTTGCCTTACCTGAAACATTTTTTTCTCTTGGTACCCTAAAATAAGCTTTTCTCCCAAAACACATTTTTTGTCACTGCTTTCTTCAATCTAGGCTTTGCAAGAATATGAGGGTATAACCGAATATAGTGCTGTGTACTTACTAGGTGCTCAGTAAATATTTTACAGGGAAAGGTTTCACTTTTTATTTAAGTACGCTGATAGTTACATTTTTCAAAAATGTATTTTCAATGGAATGAGTGAGAATGTAATGGTATAATGTTAAATATGAATTAATTAAAAGCACATTTAGCTTTGAATCTGTGTGTTGGATATACAAAGCGCTATGTTGTTTAGGTGCACAAAATGTTAAAAGGCAGTCATTCATTTCATTATTTTGAGAGAATAAAATGAGATCATGTATGTAGAGAGTTTGACACTAGTAGGCACTCAGTAAATAGGATTTATATTTGTTGTTTTTGTTGCTAAGTCGTGGACACTACTCTCTAGGCGCTCTCTGTCAAATGAGATAGTGTAACCAGAATAGACAACCTGCTTCAAAGATAAATAGCCTCTCCCTTTGCTTTCTTCAATCTCTAATCATACGCTTATTTAAGAATTCCAGGGGCTAATCTTGAAATGACCTAGGCATGAAGTTGAGATCACAGAATCTTTTCTTCCCAGAAAAATTGTTGGCCAGTAGTTAACTTACAACCTGAGAACAGTCAAGATGATGCCAGCCAGACCTCCAGATGGTCCATTACTCAAGAGAGCCATCAGAATCAGACAAGCAGACCTGCACCCTGCACCACTCTGGCACATAGTTTCTATGCCACCTTCTCCCTTAAAATCACTTTGGCTACCCTGAAAATTTGCAGTGGTCTTTGAGACATTAGTTCACCATCTCCTCAGGTTGTCAGCTGGATGTATTCAAATAAACATGTTTTTCCTTCCACCAACTCTTGTCTCTTGAATCTAGCTTTCAAGCAGTGAACAGCAGAACCTCAGTTTACAATAGTAAAGGGTACCACAGAAACACTGAGGAAGGAGGAATCCCTCCAGGCCTGGGAACATTTCTAGGAGTCAAAGACTTTATCAGCTCAACATGCAGAGGAAGGAAAGCTCAAGACAGTCAGTAATAGCATGTACAAAGGCAGAAAGACGGGGGCAAACACTACATGTTCTGAAACTTGTCTGTCAACTCACCTCTGCTGGAGCATAAAGTACCTATTTCACGTATATGGACAATCAGTTGGAGAGTTCAGCAGGACTGATCAGTCACGGAAGTCTACATATAAGACTTGTATAAGAGGTCAGGAGTTTGTCCCAAAAATGATGGGGAAATCACCGGAGATTTATAAGTAGGAAGTAGCTACATTTATCCATTCAGTCAAGAATTCATTCGTATAACAAACATTGCTATTTGTTATACTAAGTTTTGTGCTAGTTTTGGGGTAATAAAAGATGAAAAAGACATAGATCCTATCCTGGTTAGGTTTGGAATTGCATTTATAATATGGGCTTTTCAGTTATTCCAAGTGAAATATTCCTAATTCTCTAGGCTTTGGATTTTTCCTTTGTAACATGGCAATATTAGACAAAATTGCTAAGGGTCATTCCTGGGGAAGTTTTACAAATTCCAGAGAATAAAGGCAGAGTTTGCTTTACACTGGAGGCTTTATAATATAGTGCTTAGAAGTAAGGGCTGTAAAGTTAGAAAGACTGTGGTTCAAAGTCAAGCTTCATTGCTAATCATTTACCACTAATTATATTTCACCAAATTACTTAACTTTTCTAAACTTCAGTAACCTCATCTACAAAGCAAGACTATCAATACACACTTCGAGGGGATGTTATAAGCATTCAATATGAAAATAATGTGAGCCACTTAGAGAAAAGCCTAGCACATATAAATACCCAATGCATAAATGGCAGACACAGAACTCATATATATATTAACTCATGTCTATACTATATATATATTCTGTGTACGTAAATCCTATATGTGTACCATTTATATACATATGTAGGGATATATCATGTGTGTGTATATATGCTATATACATATAGTTAATCACATATGTATATGAACATTCAGATATATTAACCAGTATTTGAGTTGGATTATTGTGTTAGTCCATTTTCACACTGCTGATAAAGACATACCCGAGACTGGGAAGAAAAAGAGATTTAATGGACTTACAGTTCCACCTGGCAAGGGAGGCCTCAAAATCATGACAGAAGGCAAAAGGCACTTCTTACCTGGCAGCAGCAAGAGAGAGAATGAGACAGAAGTGAAAGCGGAAACCCCTTATACATCTTGTAAGACTTCTCTACCACAAGAACATGGAGGAAACTGCCCCTGTGATTCAATTACCTCCCACTGGGCCCCTCCCACAACACATGGGAATTATGGGAGTACAATTCAAGATGAGATTTGGGTGAGGACACAGAGCGAAACATTATCAATTATTAATGATTATTTTTTAAAAAGCAATGCACATATTGGTAATTACACCTTCTGGTACTTCCGATATGCACCAAGAAACCGAAATCAACTTCAGAAAGTAGAACTTGTTTTCCTCAAAGGGTATCTTTGTCTTATCTGGCTACATATAAAGAAATGGCTTGTAATAATTTATAAATGTCTGATTACTCAACAAACACATTGCAAATATTCCACCGTTGGGAACTGGATTTGCTCAACGTATGCTTAAATTAATATTTTAACATAATTTAATGTAAATGGTAATCTGATAAATACGAATCCAAGCCAAACATTAACTAATTTATGCGACTTGACTTGCTGAAAAGAAGAAATGGCTTGTGATTGCTTAGTACATATGAAATATTTATGTATCATGCTACCTGGAGAAATTAAAGCATTCTGTGCTTCTGGCCTGTCCCTTCAATGAAAGATGTGCTAATAACATTGTATATGTTGAAGAGACTAGAGAAGAGATACGTCAAATAATCTATCTTGTACTCCCTGCCACTTGGCCACAGATGCCCCCCCAACCTAGCCAATATGAGCCCTAACTTCAAATCACATCAGCAACCACTCCTTCATATTTGCTGCAGACACTAGGTTGTCTTGTTGCAGAAAATCAGAATAGCTAGGGCTTTCTTATGATCGTAACATACCAAGGCGAAAACAAAGAGGACTCTTGTACCTACTGATAATGAAGTAGGCTTTACTATACAGCATGATTTCATGCATATTTATTACTTGAATGGGTTTGCCTAGAGCAAAAACTTAGTAGACAATGATTACACTTTTGGGCAAGGCACTACACCAAAAATGTGAGATATAAGTGATTCAATAATGAAGTCAAACTGGTATCATGTGCCTGTAATGTGCAAGGCAATGAAAATACAGGCTGAGAAGCTGCTTCTGCAATGAAGCCTTAATTCATGAGTGTAAATGATGCAATCTGAAGATCTAAAATTCAACCGAAGGTGGAAATGTGCTACGAACATAATTGGGAATTAAAACCTAGTCCAGTGTTGCCTTAGGAACCACAGAAGCAACCCCTGACTCATGCCCCAGATTGGCAGGAGATCCTGCAATAGGAGAATTCCTTCAACTGGAAGAACACATTATTGATATTTGGCTCATCACTGGGTTTTTTACTTAGCTGAATAAGGTGAGAGATGAATTGCAAGAAAATAAAAATAAAAGTGGTGGTTTTATTTACTGGTTATAAAGGAAAGGAAAAGCACAGTCACTAAGAAAAAATTGGGAAAAAAAGAATTCTCAGGTAGATATTTTGACAAGATTTTGCCACATGTTGTGATGAAACCCACAAAATCTTCAGTAAATCTTACCTTACTTAATGATGCTTCCTTTTGTAAACATTAGTGCTAATAACTGATATATATCCAGTCCTCCTCTTTTTTCAGGTGAAGAAAATCAAAATATTTTATCTCAGAATATATTTATTTGGCATATTTTGAAATAGTTGCCACAGAGCCAGCAGACTGCAGTGGCCCCACAAAGCTGTCTTTTGTGGGGGCAATTTACATCTGTAGAGAATCATCACTAATACAGCCAGGCCTTTCTTTTCTAGGCTTTTTTCTGAACTGGGAAATATTAACTGAGAGTCTGGCACCATTAAAGTTCTGAAAAGGAACATTTACCATCTATTGTCTCTGACAGCTGCTACCTATAGGGTTCATCTACATAACAAGACCCCCTTTGCTAGCCAAGCCTCTTTCTCTCTTCCAAAACCCTTCCTGCCAATAAAACCTGTTATTGCCCATGCTCTGAGACCACATTCTTTCTATAACTTCAAGATAGCATATAAATTTCTGTCCCTTCTTGGGAGTTTGGGTCTTCATTCTAAAGGCTCTCATGTATTCATGTTAAATAAATTTGTATGCCTTTTCTCCTATTAATCAATCTGCCTCATGTCAGTGATTGTTCAGTGAGTTTTTAGAGGGCCTTGGCCCCCAAATAGGCATATTGAGGACTAAATTTGCTGACCTCTTGGTGGTTGGCTAAGACCACGTATTAGTTTTCTAGGGCTGCTGTAACATAGTACCACAAACTGGGTGTCTTAAAACAACAGACATGTTTTGTCTCCCAGTTCTTGGGGCTATATGTAATTAAGGTGCCTGAAGGCTGTGCTCCCTCTGAACATTTAGGGGAGAATGCTTTCTTGCCTCTTCTTAGCTTCTGGTATTTGAATGGCATTGGAATGCCTGTGACTGGTACTGGAATGCAAGGAATCCTTGGTTTGCAGCTGCAGCTCTGCAATCTGTTCCTCTATCATTATGGCATTCTTTCCTCATGTGTCTGTGCTTGGGTTTTCTCCTCTTCTTATAAGAACCCCATTCATATTGGATTAGGGCCCACTCTGCATGAGAATGACCTCGTCTTAACTTGATTACACCTGCAAAGACCCTACTTCCATATAAGATCAAATTTATAGGTACTGGGTTTAGGACAGCCACATACCATTTAGGTAAACACAATTCAACTCATAACAAACCACATACATGGTTCTGGCCAATAAATGTGAGCAGAGGTAACATGCGTCTTTTCCAGGCTATAGCACTCAAATAGTGGTGGAAGACCTGATGCGGTCTTCTCTATGCATGTTTACTTCCAACATTCCCAGTGGTGACTATTTTTTCAGCATGGGTTGTGTAGTGAAAACAGCACGGAGCTAATTTCTAGTAGACATACAGTATGAGTAAATAATATATCTCTACTGTCTTAAGCCATTGCAATTTGGAGTTGTTTGTTACTATGGCATAATTTGGCCTATCCTGACTGATATACTTCTAGTGTAGGAGTCTTGGCTTGAGGAGGAAATGAAGTGATAGCAAAACCCGTCCAAAGAAGATTGGAGACATTCAGGTTAATTTAATTAAAAGGCACTAAAATTTGAACAGGGGAAATGTAAGCAGAAGAATCCCTGGGGAAATTTCCAGTTAAAGACCTGAGCGGAATTAGTACTAAGAGCCAGTTCAGTATGAGATTTAGTTTCTGTTTTGTTTTGTTTTTAATGAAAAGAAGACCCTTGTATTGAGTTTATACAGTGAGCTGAGCTCATTTAATCCTCACAATAACCCCATGAAGCAAGCACTTTTTATAGATACTGATATAGGAGTTAAGAAGGAATTACTTAGGCAGATAGCAAGGGCATGGGAGTCCTCTGTAAGGCTTTTCTTTTTAATGAGAAGCAGCCCCAAATCATTTTCTAACAAAGAGCAGTCTGCAAGCTGGGAGCTTGCATGGGTGAATGCCAGCAGGAACTAAGGACTAGACATTTTCAAAATGGCGGCTCCATCTTCCCTTCTCTGCCAGCCACTGTGTACTATAAGGAGCAGACAAGTTGGCACCAATCAACTGGAAAGCTCATTTGCATAATAAGATTAGAGTGGGGAGACCAGCCTTTTTCACGTGCTATGTAAACGTCATACCTGATAGAACCAATCTATGAGCCCTATGTAAATCAAACACTCAAACTGGACTGTAAAACTTGGTGCATTCACCACTAGCCAGTCTTTTCTGTTCGGAGACCCCTTCCCCTTTAGAGGAAGCTGTTTCTCTTTCTCTTTTATTCTACCTATTAAACCTCCGCTTCTAAACCCCTTGTGTGTTTCCATGTCCTAAATTTTCCTGGCACATGACGATGAACCCCATATTTATACCCTAGACAACTTAGCCGCTTCAACACAACTCTTCCAACCTTGATCTTGATAGACAGAGTTTCTGCATCCTAGGAATTTATCAAGAGCAGACATATGGTCAGGTAATTCAAACAGTAGAAAGAGTGTGAAAGAACTAAGAAAGGGACAAAAAGGACCACAGTATAGTAGAGAAAAAGGAGATTAATCTCAGGAGGAATGGCGGTGGGAAATCTGGTATATCATCTAAAAAGGACAAGATGTGCACAGAAGCTTTAAGCATAAATAGGATTTTCACAAATGGTGAAGAAAAGGTGCCAAAGGAATTCAGGGAGGAAGAATTGACATAGCAAAAAACACGATAGTGAGAAAACACAGGCAACATATCAGAATTGAAGAATATCTAGGTATTTTTAATTATTATCATAAAGATTTCATCACACATCAAATCACATTAGAGATGCTTTATTGGAAGTAGAGAGACTAGTTTGGTTCTGTGAGAGTTTAGATACACTTGGGGAGGGGCAGAGCAAGATGGCAGAATAGAGAGCTCCACTGATTGTTCCCCCAACAAGGACACCAATTTAACAATTATCAAACATAATAAAAGGCATGGAAGAGGTAGGAGAAACAATCTTAAATCACTAGTGCCACCCCTCTCTCATCCCCTGGCAGCAGCAGCATGGTGCGAAAAGCATTTCAGTGTGTTGGGGAGAGAGAAAGAGCACAGAAATCATGAGGCGTTGAACTCAGTGCTGACCTATTATAGTAGAAAACAAAACAAAACCAAAATCAGCTGATATCTGCTTACAGAGGGAGCATTTAAGCCAGCCCCAGCCAAAGGGAAATCATCTATCTCAGTGGTCCATACTTGAGTTCCTGCAAGCCTCACCATCTTGGGATAAAGTACTCTGGGACTCTACATAAAATTGAAAGGCAGTCTAGGCCACAAGGACTGTAACTCCTAGGTGACTCCTGGTGCTGAACTGGGCTGAGAGCCAGTGGACTAGGAGGGCACATACCCTACTGAAACATCAGCTGAGACAGCAAAGGAAGTGTTGGCATCATCCCTCCCCTAAACCCAGGCAGCACAGCTCATGGTTCCCAAAGAGAACCCTTCCCTCTACTTCAGGAGAGGAGCGAGAAGAGTGGGGAGGACTTTGTCTTGCATCTTGGATATGAGCTCAGCCACAGGATGTACCAGTCAGAGTCATGAGGCCTCCTTTCCAAGCCTTGGCTCCCAGATGACAGTTCTAGACACATCCTTAGCCATAAAGGAACCCACTGCCTTGAAGGGAAGGACCCAGTCCTGGAAAGATTCATCACCTGCTAACTGAAGACCCCTTAGTCCCTGAATAACCAGAAGCAGTGATACCCAGGTACCCTGTCAAGGGCCTTGATTGAGATACTGAGATTTGCTGGCTTCAGGTGTCAGCCGGTTACAGGGAAGAAGAGCACCAAGTAGGCTCTTGGGTCCTCAATACCAGGACTTGCCTCTCGGGTGGTATTTCTGGACCTACCATGGACCAGAGTCCACTGCCTTTATGGGTGAGTCCCAAGCCAGGCAGCATTCACCACAAGCTGACTGGAGAGCACTGGGCCTTAAGGGAACATCAGCAATATCTGGCAGTGCTCTTCATGGGTCTGTGGTGGTGGTGACCACAGGTGAAAGTCCTCTGCCTTTGGAAAGAGAGAAGAGTAGGAAGAAAAGTGACTTGTGCTTTGAGTGCCAGCTTAGCTTCAGTACAGTAGAATAACAGGTAGGCATCTAAGGTTTGACTTTCATCCCTGGGTCCTAGATGGTACCTCTAGAACTGCCTGGCTTCTGGGAGAATTCACCACACTAAATGAAAGGACACAGGCCTTTCATTAATCATTTAGTTATGCATCTTAAAGAATTAGAAAAGCAAGAGCAAAGCAAACCCAAAATCAGCTTTGCCACCTGCAGATTGTAGAGCCCCAGGGCCTTGAACAAACATAGACAGTAGCAAGGGAGTGGGTACAACAGGCCTGGGGTGAGATCTAATTCTGTACTGGCATCCAGCACTGTCCTAGTGGTGGTAGCCACAGAGGTGCTTGTGTCACTACACACCCAGGACCTAGTGGCTCAGAAAAGAGAGAGAGACTCCACTTATTTGGGAGAAAGTAAGGAAGGATAACAAGAGTCTCTGCCTGGTAATACAGAGAATGCTTCCAGATTGTGTCTAAGACCATCAAGGTGGTACATCCATGAATCTGCAAGAACCACAGTGTATCTGAGTTTGGGGTGCCTACTAAAAGAGATACAGCTTAGATCACAACTCCCAAGTCCACTGGAAAATCTGGAAAGCCTTCCCAAGAAGGACAGGTACAAACAAGGGTTAGGGTGGCTACTAAAAGAGATACAGCTTAGATCACAACACCTAAGTCCACTGGAAAATCTGGAAAGCCTTCCTAAAAATGACAGGTACAAACAAGTCCAGATTGAGAAGACTACAGTAAATACCTAACTCTTCAGTACCCAGACACAAAGAACCTCTACAGGCATCAAGATCGTCCAGGAAAACACAACCTCATCAAGTGAACTTTAAATTAGGCACCAGGGACCAGTCCTGGAGAAACAGAGATATGTGACCTTTCAGACAGAGAACTCAACATAGTTATTTGTTTCTTTGAACTCAGAGAAATTCAAGATTACACAGAGAAGGGATTCAGAATTCTATTGGATAAATTTAATGAAGAGATTTAAATAATTTTTAAAAATCAAAGAGAAATTCTGGAGCTGAAAAAAGCAATTGGTACATAAGCAGAATATGTATGAAAAAATAATGCATAAATTTAAATAATATATTTCAAACATGTTTGTAAATGCAGTTGGCATAATGAAGAATGCCACAGTGTCTCTTAATAGCAGAATTGATCAGGCAGAAGAAAGAATTAGTGAATTTAAAGACAGCCTATTTGAAAATACACAGAGGAGACTAAAAATAAAATAAAAAAGAGTTAGGCATGTCTGCAAGATTTAGAAAATAGCCACAAAAGGGCAAATCTAAGAGCTATGGGCCTTAAAGAAGAGGTAGAGAAAGAGATAGGCATAGAAAGTTTATTCAAAGAAATGATAGAGAACTTCTCAAACCTACAGAAAGATATCAATATCCAAGTACAAGAAGGTTATAGAACACCAAGCAGATTTAACAAAGAAGACTACCTTAAGACATTTAATAATCAGACAGCCGAACTTCAAGATAAAAAAGGATTCTAAAAGCAGGAAGAGAAAAGAAACAAATGACATACAATGGAGCTCCTCTAATATGTCTGGTAGCAAATTTTTCAGTGGAAATCTGGCAGGCCAGGAAAAAGTGGTATGACATATTTAAAGTGCTGAGGGGAAAAAAACCTTTTACCCTAGAATACTATATCCCAGGAAAATATTCTTCAAACATAAAGGAGGAATAGATTCTCCCAGACAAACAAAAGCTGAGGGACTTCCCAGATGACAAACACCAGACTTATCTTACAAGAAATGCTAAATGGAAACCTTCAACCATAAAGAAAAGAACTTTAATGAGCAATGACAGATCATATGAAGGTACAAAAGTCATTAGTAATAGTAAGCACACAGAAAAACCTAGATTATTATAACACTATAACTGTGGTCTTAAGTAGAAACACTAAATGATGAACCAATCAAAAACAGTAAGTACAACAACTTATCAAAACAGAGTAAAATAAGATATAAATAGAACAACAAAAAGTTAAAAAGCATGGGAACAAAGTTAAAGCATAAAGTCTTTATTAGTTTTATTTTTGCTTGTTTATCCAAACAGTGTTAAGTTGTCATCAGTTTAAAATAATGGGTTATAAGATAGTATTTGCAAACCTCATGGTAACCTCAAATTGAAAAACATACAATGGACACACCAAAAATTAAAAGCAAGAAACTAAATCATGTCACCAGAGAAAATCACCATCACTAAAAGGAAGACAGGAAGAAAGAAAAGGAGGAAAAGAATGCCACAAAGCAACCAGAAAACAAATAACAAAATGGCAGGAGTAAGTTCTTATCAATAACAACATTAAATGTAAATGAACTAAATTCTCTCATCAAAAGATATAGAGTGGCTGAATGGATTGAAAAAACAAGACCCAATTATCTGTTGCCTACAAGAAACACACTTCACTTATAAAGATACATGTAGACTGAAAGTAAAGGAATATAAAAAGATATGCCATGCCAATGGAAGCCAAAAAAGAGCAGGAGTTGCTATAGTTATATTAGACAAAATAGACTTCAAGACAAAAATTATAAGAAATGACAAAAAAAGTTACTATATAATGATAAATGGGCCAATTCAGCAAGAGGATATAAAAATTGTAAACATATGGACACTCAATAATGAAGCAATCAGATATATAAAGCAAATATTATTAGAGAGGATAGGCCCAAGTACAACAACAGCTGGAGACTTCAACACCCTACTTTCAGCTTTGGACCGATCTTCCAGACAGAAAATCAACAAAGAAACACTGGACTTCATCTGCACTAAAGACCAAATAGAACTCATAGATATTTACAGAACATTAGATCATTCTCAAGGATAGACCACATGTTATATTACAAAACGTCTTTAAACATTCAAAACATTTAAACAATATCAACCACCTTCTCTGACCACAATGGAATAAAACTACACAATGGAATAAAAATCAAGAACAAGAGGAATCTTGGAAACTATACAAAAACACGGAAGTTAAACAATATGCTTCTAAATGACCAGTGGGTCAATGAAGAAATTAAGAAGGAAATTGAAAAAATTCTTGAAACAAATTATAATGGAAACACAATATAACAAAACATATGGGATATAGCAAAAGCAGTATTACGAGGGAAGTTTATAGGTGTAAGTACCTGCATTTAAAAAGACTTTAAATAACTTAATCATGCATCTTGAAGACTTAGAAAAGCAAGAGCACAGCAAACCCAAAAGTAGTAGAAGAAAATAAATAATAAAAATCAGAGAAGAAATAAATGAAATTGAAATAAAGAAAACAATACAAAGGATCAATGAAACAAAAACCTTTTGAAAACATAAACAAAATTGACAAGCCTTTAGCTAGGCTAAGAAAATAAGAGAAAAGATCTAAATAAGTAAAATCAGGAATGAAAAAGGAGACATTACAACTAATACCACAAAAATTCACAGGATCATTACTGATTACTATGAGAAACTATATGCCAGTAAATGTGAAGATGTAGAAGAAATGAAATATAAGCTTCCAAGATTGAACCAGGAAGAAATCCAAAACCTGAACAGACTAATAACTAGCAACAAGACTGAAGCCATAATAAGTCTGCCAGTAAAAAAACCCAGAACCCAAATTCACTGCTGAATTCCACCATTTAAAGAAGAAGTAATAGCAATTCTACTCAAACTCTTCCAAAAGATAGAGGAGGAGAAAATACATCATTTAAAGAACAAGTAATAGCAATTCTACTCAAACTCTTCCAAAAGATAGAGGAGGAGAAAATACATCATTTAAAGAACAAGTAATAGCAATTCTACTTAAACTCTTCCAAAAGATAGAGGAGGAGGAAATACATCCAAACTCATTCAATAAGGCTAGTATTACCCCAATACCAAAAGGAGACAAAGAACACCAAAAAATAAATAAAATTACAGGCAAATATTTCTGATGAATCGTTATGCAATAATCCTCAACAAAATACTTGCAAACTGAATTGAACAACACATGAAAAAGATCATTCATCACAAATGACCAAGTGGGATTTATCCCTAGGATGCAAGGGTGGTTCAATATGCATGAATCAAACAATGTGTTATACTATAACAAGAGAATGGAGGACAAAAACCATATGAACATTTCAATTGATGCAGAAAAGGCATTTGATAATATTTAACATCCTTTCATAGTAAGAACACTCAAATATACCTCAACATAATAAAAGCCATATATGACAAACCCACAGCTAGTATCATACTAAATGGAGAATATCTGAAAGCCTTTCTTCTAATATTGGGAACATGACAAGGATGCCCACATTCACCCCTGTTAATCAACATAGTATGGGAAGTCCTAGCTGGAGAAATCAGACAAGAGAAAGAAATAGAGGACATCCAAATTGGAAAGGAAGAAGTCAAATTATCCTTGTTTGCAGATGATATGACCTTATATTTGGAAAATCATAAAAACTGTAGCAAAAACCTATTAGAACTGATAAATTCAGAAAAGATGCAAAATACAAAATCAATACACAAAAATCAATAACATTTTCATATGCCAACAGTGAACATTCTGAAAATTAAAAAAGTAATCCCATTTACAATAATCACAAATAAAATTAAATACCTAAAAATTAACTAACATTGCAAAAGATCTGTATAATGAAAATTATAAAATGTTAAAGAAATCCAAGAAGACACCAAAAAATGAAAAGATATTCCATGTTCATGTATTGGAAGAATCAATATTGTCAAAAATGTCCATACTACTCAAAGTCATCTACAGATTCAATGCAATCCCTACCAAAATGCCAAAGACATTCCTCACATCAATAAAAAAGCAACCCTAAAATTTATATGGAACCAGGAAAGTCCCTGAATAGCCAAAGCTATCTTAAACAAAAAGAATAAAAAAACGAAACCAGAGGAATCACATTATTTGACTTCAAATTATACCACAGAGTTACAGTAATCAAAACAGCATAGTACCGGCATAAAAACAGACACATATCACGCCTGTAATCCCAGCACTTTGGGAGGCTGAGATGGGCGGATCCCAAGGTCAGGAGATTGAGACCATCCTGGCTAACACAGTGAAACCCTGTCTCTATTAAAAATACGAAAAATTAGCCAGGCATGGTGGCGGGCGCCTGTAGTCCCAGCTACTCGGAAGGCTAAAGCAAGAGAATAGCATGAACCCAGGAGGCAGAACTTGCAGTAAGCCGAGATTGCACTACTGCACTCCAGCCTGGGTGACAGAGTGAGATTCCGTCTCAAAAAAAAAAAAAAAAGACACATGGACCAATGGAACAGAATAGAGAATCAAAAACCAAATCCACACACCTACAGTGAACTCATTTTTGACAAAGAGGCCAAGAACATACACTGGGGAAAAGACAGTCTCTTCAGTAAATGGTGCTGGGTAAAGTGGATATCCATATGCAGAAGAATGAAAGTAACCCCTTACCTATTGCCATATGCAAAAACTAAATAAAAATGAACTAAAGATTTAAATCTAAGACCATAAAAGTTTAAACTACTACAGGAAAACTTTGAGGAAACACTCCAGGACTTTGGAGTTGGCAAAGACTTCTTGACTAGCACCCCATAAGCACAGGCAACCAAAGAAAATATGGACAAATGGAATCATATCAAGTTAAAAAGCTTCTGCACAGCAAAGGAAACAATCAAAAAACTGAAAAGACAATCCACAGAATGGGAGAAAATATTTGCAAACTATCCATCTGACAACAGATTAATAACCAGAATATAAAAGGAGCTCAAACAACTCTATAGGAAAAAAACTTAATATTCCATTTTTAAAATGGGCAAAAGATTTGAATAGATATTTCTCAAAAGAAGACATACAAATGGCAAACAGCCATATAAAAAGGTACTCAACATTATTCATTGTCAGAGAAATACAAATCAAAACTACAATGAGATATCATCTTATACCAGTTAAAATGTCTTATATCCAAAAGATAGGCAATAAAAAATGCTAGTAAGAATATGACCAAAGGGAACCCTCATATACTGTTGGTGGGAATGTAAACTAGTACAACCACCATGGAAAACCATTTAGAGGTTCCTTAAAAAACTTAAAATAGAGCTACCGTATGATCCAGCAATCTCACTCCTGGGCTTATATCCAAAAGAAAGAACATCAACATATCAAAGAGATATCTGCATTCTCATAGTTGTTGCGGTACTGTCCACAATATCCAAAATTTGGAAGCAACCTAAGTGCCCATCAACAGATAAGTGGACAAAGGAAAACGTTCTACTTATACACAATGGAGTACTATTCATCGATAAAAAAATGAGATGCTATCATTTGTACAAACATGGATAGAACCAGGGTTCATTATGTTAAGTGAAATAAACCAGGCACAGAAAGACAAATATCACATGTTCTCACTTATCTATAGGAGTTAAAATTTAAAATTTAAAACTGAACTCATGGAGATAGAGTGTAGAAGAATGGTTACCAGAGGCTGAGAAGAGTAGTTAGGGGACAGGGGGGATGTGGGGATGCTTAGTATGTACAGAAAAAAAGAAAGAATGAAGAAGACCTGGTATTTGATAGCACACTAGGGTTACTATAGTCAATAATAATTTAACTGTACATTTAAAAATAACTAAGAGTATAATTGGATTGTTTTAACACAAAGGATAAATGCTTGAGACACTAGATACCCTATTTTATACAATGTATCAAAACATTTAATGTACCCCATAAATATATATACCTACTATATGCTCACAAAAAATAAAAGGTTTAAAAAATATTAAAATAAATTTTTTTGAATATGCATTTGGTGTGGATTTATGAGAGACAGACTGAGATGTGTAATAGCATTAGAATTTATCATGAATGCCTAGAGGAATTTTGAGAGAGGAGTGACCCTACAAAGTCAGGCATTAGAAACTCTGTAAAGTATAACGATAGTTAGCCAGTATAGTGTGGACTCTGACTACATGAATTTGAATAGTGACTGGGGTAGACAACCTCTATGATAGCCCCAGTGAGCCCCACCTTTTGGAATTTACGCCTTTGTCCTCTCCTTCCATCAAATAGAATGCGGCGAAGATGATAGGATGTCACTAGTGCCATTAGGTTACAAAAGATTATGGCTTCTATCTTAGGTGTTATCTCTCTTTCTTTTTCTCTCTCTCACCTCTACTCTTCATGTGTGCATCTGCACATCATAGTTTCTATTACTCCTACTATCTTTTGCTCACTCTCTCTCAGATCACTAGTCCTGGGGAAAATTACTTGCAATCTCATGAGACTACACTGTAGAGATGCCACGTGTTCAGGAACCAAGGCCTGCTAAAATCCTCATGAGAGAGATTAGAATTGAATTCCCCAACTCCCACAGTCTAGCTTTCAGATGAAACTGCAGCCCAGCACAATAGCTTGACTGCCACTGATGACAGACCTTGAACCAAAAGCACCAGACAAGCTGTGCCCAGATTCTTTACCCACACATGTAGTGTGATTATTAGTGTTTGCTGTTTTAAGCTGCTAGATTTGGGGTAATTTGTCATGTAGTCATGGCTAAGTAATATATCTGCTATTCCATATTAGCCAGGTGGCCTTGGTCAAATTATTTAACTTTCTGGGCTTCAGTTTTGTCATCTGTAAAATAAGGCCTTAAAAATATCTAACTTATAAGATTACCATGAATTATAAATGAGATAATACATTTAAACTATTAGAATAGTGCAGAGAACACATAAGTCTTCACTAAATGTTAGCTATTGCCTTTATGATAAATATTATAAGAGATATTAGCATATGGTAGATAAGGTCACAACTAAGATGGGAGCTTACTTGGGAACTGAAGAGTTGCACATGTAAAAGAATACCTAACTAAAAATGCTTTAAGCCATAAAGTAAATTGTCAAGTTAACAAAACTGAGATCCAGAGAGGGAAATTAAGGACAATTATTAAGGCCTCTAAATCCTTTTCTCTGCAATTTTCCTGACTCCTCCCTCTCTTGTCTTTCAGCTTGATCCTTAGACTGGCTTCCAACACACAGTCAAGCAAACCACAGTAATCTTAGTCTTCATGCACTCATAACACAAATCCAACAGAGCTTCTCTTCGCCCAGGGAATCCAGTGTTTCACAGTGAGTGGGCCAACTTAGGTTGTAAAGCTATACATGGAAGGTTACACATGGACCTATCAGTTTGACCATGAGAAAGTACATCATTACCTGGATTAAATGTATTTCCTGCAATCAATCACAATGTGAAGATGTTAAGGATATGGTATTACATCCCATGAGGTATCATTGTTGGAAATGTGAGTGTGGCCAGTCTCATTGTAACACACGGTTACTGCTAATGGAGGAAACATAGAATGGGTTACTATGGAGGAAATAATAATGTCACACACAGGAAGGTATTTCAGTAGTCCAACTATGAGCTCAGATGATTTGCACTAGGGAAATCAGTAGCAATGGGGACAAAATAATCAATATGGTAAGTGTCACAGCTGAGAAGAAAGGTTATAGAAAATATGGGTAAGTGTCAGAGTTGAGAAGGAAGGTTATAGAAACACAATAGAATTTGGTACCCAAATGAATGGAGTAGCTGAGGGAGAAAAGAGATTTGAAGAGTTCTAAGACCAGGAAAATGACAAGGAATTACACTTATCGAGCTAAAAGTCTCAGAAGGACAAGCAGCTTAAAATAGATGAAGAGTAATGTTACCAAGATGGAAAAATAGGAGTTCTCTGGCTGGGCACTGTGGTTCATGCCTGTAATCCCAGCACTTTGGGATGCTTAGATGGGCGAATCACTTGAGGTCGGGGTTTGACACCATCCTGGCCAACATGGTGAAACTTCATCTCTACTAAAAATACAAAAATTAGCTGAGCATCATGGCAGGTGCCTGTAATCCCAGCTACTTGGGAGGCTGAGGCAAGAGAATTGCTTAAACTCAGGAGGTGGAGGTTGCAGTGAGCCAAGATTGTGCAAGTACACTCCACCCTGGGTGACAACACAAGTCTCCATCTCAAAAAAAAAAGAATGGGAGTTCTCTGGCTTCATTTCCTCATATAGAAGTTCAACTAACAATTATCTACAGGCAAAAAAATACCATCATGAATATCTCACAAATTGGGAGTAAGGTTGAGACATCCTCCCGGACCACAGAACCAAGAAAATCCATGATTGAACAGTAAGAGAAACAGTCCTCCTTGACCATGCTGCCCCTCCCCTAAGATGTCACAGCACCACACAGAGAATTCCTTCCAAACTATGGTTTCTATAGGAGGAAAAGTGAGTTGGAAGTGGGCATTCAGCTTCCTCACCATTTTGGGACCTTTTGGGACCTTTTTCAGGAGGCTCACTCCTGAAATGTTTCATGGGAAACATTGGGAGTACTGGCAGGGCTAGATCACCTGAGATCAGTTAGAAACAAAAAACATGGGTGGCATTCACAGTACCCAGTGTACAAGTCTTGGTGGTTGCTCTGCATTCCAGCCAATGAAAGTGCCACACCAGAAAAACTAGCCAACAGCATCACCCTGCAAGAAACATGGTCCATGGGTCTCCCAGGCACAAATCCTTAGCCAGCTTTCTCACACAGCCTAGGTGCTCTCTTTAAGTCTTCCCCAGGTTGAAAGACAACTGCAAGTCAGCAATTACCTGTGGAGAAAACATCAGGCCCTGCCCAACCCTGGTGGCAGAGAGGTGATCCAATTAAGTTTCAGTGTTCAAATTAAGTATTCCCCAAATCAGGAGGCAACTTCAGGGCAGCAATTACTCATGGGAGGAGCCCAACTCTAACAGTGGAGAAGTGATCCAACTAAGCTTTTTCCCTGTTAAAATAAATAAAAAGGCAAAGCATAATAATAGATTGTCTAGTACCTAAAACCACAATCTTGAGCAATTTCGAGCCTCCTGTATTTTCACTTCCTTTAGAAAGCACTTTCTCTTCTACTTGTTTTGTTTCCTTCTGAATTTTGGTCCTATTTTGATAGCAACTACTGTCTCCATTTGACAGAGATGGATAACCTTAGCATAGAGAAGAAATAGGACTTTATAGAAGATGTGCAATGGTTCTGTTCTTCAACTCACTTCTAAATGGAGAAGAGATTCCTATGCATGTTGATAAAAGTCTTTTATTTTATCTATTATTCACCCCTAATCTAGAGCAGGATTTGAAAAACTAGTGGCCTGTGAGTACTTTCCATATGACAATGATGTATAATGCAAAGTGTAAGGCATTTCTAGGTGGGAATCAGGAGGTCTGAATTGTCTCACAAAATTTTCTTCTGAAATAGACATGAATTTATTCACATGTGACAAAAATGGAAACTGATGTTCAGCGATGTAAAATCACTTCCCACATTTAAGATGGTAGTAAGTGTTGGAATTATCTTCCTAATTCTGGTCTTTCTAATTTCAACGTCAACATTCTCCTGTTAAACCTTGCAGCATGGGAATAACATACATGATTATTCACTCCTTCATTCACTTAATCCATCTGATACTGACACAAAAAGTTCTACCAACCTCAGGTACAATTACGAATGTGTGATCCCCCCACTTGCCAGATTAGAAAGAAGTCATTTGTTTTGAGATTCTGATTTTCCACTAAATTGCACTAAAACACAAACTGTACATTGTCAAAAAGGGTTATTCTTTCAAAATTACATTACAGCAGGCAGAGTACCAAATTCCAACCTGCAGCTACTGGCATGACTTATCATTCTAGGTTGTTGTAATGGAATACAGGTCATCACGGCAATATTGTCTCATTAGTCAAACTGCTCGCTCAGAGCACTACTATTCTTCAAAAAGGAATAATCTAACAACATAAGCCAAAGGGATTCCAGGCTGAGACTGGTGTTCGGTTTCACCATCACATTAAGCTACTGTTCCCCAGAGTATAGCACTGTGTTGAGGTGGCTGGATCTGGAAGTAATTCTGACAGCACTCACAGTAGGAGGCAACCAGCCCACCTTCAAGGAAATCTAGATCCAGCCTATCAGCATAGACTGTCTCATACTGAAGAATAATTTTATTTAAAGAGTCTCATTGCCTTTGTCTGCACCTGGGTAGTCAGTCATTCCACCCAGCTTCACTCTGATAATTCTCTCTTAATCACTATCTCAGGGAGAAAAGACAGTTTGTTGTCCCTTCTCTTTTAAAAAGCCACAAGATCCTCATGCAAATTTATTCACCTCTTCTGCAGAGATCAACATTGCATACCATTGATCTAGAGAGTGACACTCTTAATGAAGTTATCCAAGTTTGCTATACGCTATCTCAACACAATGGCTATTTTACTCTTGCTATATATTTGCATAATTAAGTGGCCCACTTAAATAAGCCTTCACAAGAAAGTCAGCTACTTTTGATTAAGATTTTAAAACAAACAAAAACCAATGCTTTACTTTGGTACAGATCAATAAACATTTAAATGATATTTATGGAACATTTACTTGGTATCAGACATTGAATACAATGACCTGGTCTTGGCTTTCAGAGCTCACAGAGTAGTAAGTGGGTGAACAACTAGATCTCAGTACAAGAAAACATAGTAAATGCTAGAAGAGAGTAATATATGGAACACCCAAGAGAAAACAATTCATTTTATATTGGGAAAGGAGGGTAGGGGCAGTGGACAGTGAAGAGGCAACACTTAAACCAAGAGTTGAACATTTCACCAAGTGTAGAAATCAGGACAAATATCTATTTTTTGCAAAGGCAAGATAAGTTCATGTCCAATTGTGATGATCTTTTGGATATATCAGTTTGGCTAGCCTACATTCCTCCATCATTAAGTAAAACACTAATCTATGTGTTGCTGTGAAAGCATTTTGTAGATGTGATTAAAGACCGTAAGCAGTTGCCTTTAAGTAAGGGAGATTATTTTAGATAATCTAGGTGGGCAAAATTCAATTGGTTGAATGAAAATCAGTGTTCTGGCTTCCTTAAGAGAAAGAAAAATTCCATCTGTGGAGAGAAGCTTCAGTCCATGTCCAAAAGTTCCAGTCTTTCTTTTCTGATGACTTGCCCTGTGGATTTCGGACTTGCCTAGCCAGTCCCTACAATCACATAATCTAATTCATTGCAAAAAAATCTTTTAATATTTATGTCCTACTGGTTCTGCTTCACTGGTTGACCTGATTAGTTGACTGTTACAAATTTTGTTACCTAGAATTTGGATGCTGGGATAACAAATACTTAGAAATGGCTTTGGAATTGGACAATGGGCAGAAGCTGGAAAAATTTTGAGGAGCATGACAGAAAAAGCCTAGATTGCCTTGAAGGGACTATTAGTAGAAATATGCACATTAAAGACTCTTCTAGTGATGGCTCAGAGGGAAATGAAGACCATTGTAGAAAGGCAATGTCTCAAGAGGTCAGGAAACTAAAAATACAAGTGAATAAGCCATTGCAAAGTAGAGCAGAGTTTTTGTCAATGCTAAGGTATTGAGGAATCCAAAAGTTGAAGGTCAAAACCTGCTTTAAGGAAAGCCCAATTGAACACCCAGGCCTGAGTTAGTACCCCCAGAGGGCTACACCTAGGAGTGGGGGCAAATACAAATTCAGACATATCCATGCAAACATAGCAACCCAGCCTTGAAGAAACTCCATTCTTGATTGTGATGACTTGTTCCTGCCTTAGATGCCTATTAGAGAAAAGGATAAACCCTCCATGGAGGAAAAGAGCATCCCCTAGAGCCTCTACAATTTTTAACACACAATGTCAGGTCTTCAATATAAAAGTAAGCATAACAAAAACCAAGATGAACAGAAAAAGATATTGAAATAGATCTACAAATGACTGGTCTTCAATATAGCAAATACCTACAGTAGACTATCACAAACTTGGAGACTTAAAAGAATATTCATTCATTATCTCAGTTTCTGAAGTTTTGAAGTCCATGCACAGTATACTGGGTCCTTTGTTCAGGATTTCACAAGGCTGAAATCAGTGAGGCTGCATTCCTAGCTTGGGGTCCTCTTCCAGGCTCATTCAGGTTGCTGGAAGAATTCAGTTCCTCATGGTTGTTGATGTAAGGGCCCCACTTTCTTCCTGACTCTACTAATCATGTTGTCCTCTCACATGTTGGAAGCTTACTTCTTCAAAGCCAGAAGAACTTTTCTTCAGTCTGCTTTCAAGGAGTCTTATCAGAAGAGTGACTAGCTCATCCTCTCTGTTACATAATATAGCCTAATCAGTGATATCCTATGAAATTTACTGGTAGCACTCACACTCAAGAGGGAAGGGATCATATATGGAATGTGTACACTAGGTGGGAAATCAGAGAAACATCTTGGGGGCCATTTTACAATTCTTCCTACTATATGACTCAAATATTGGTTTTATCTGTGACTAATATGTAAAATAAAATATATAGCAAAATGGGTAATTTCACCAAAGAAATTGAATAAATTAAAAATTTAAATAGAAATATTAGAACTAAAAAATGCAGTAAGTTAAATTTAAAACTTAATAGGTGGATTTAACAGCAAATTAGATGGAGGAAAAGAAAGAATTAGTCAAATGGAGTATAGATCAGTAGAAAATATACTAACTGAAACAAGAAGAGTAAAAAATATGGAAAATATAGAAAGAGGGTAAGATATATGCATATTTTACTAATATACATGTAATTGAAGTCCCAGAAGAGGATTAAAAAGAGAATAAGGCATAAAGAATAATTGAGGAGAAAAAATATATCAAGCAACCCAAGTGAGACAAATTCAAAGGAAACTATGGATAAACATATCATAGTCAAATGTCTGAAAACCAAAAAGAATAAAATTAAAACAGACAGAAAAAAATACATTAACTTCAAAAGAGAAATAAGACTTACTCTGGGGACTGTTGTGGGGTGGGGGGAGGGGGGAGGGATAGCATTAGGAGATATACCTAATGCTAAATGACGAGTTAATGGGTGCAGCACACCAGCATGGCACATGTATACATATGTAACTAACCTGCACATTGTGCACATGTACCCTAAAACTTAAAGTATAATAATAATTAAAAAAAAAAGACTTAAGGCTGATTTCTTAACAGAAATAATAGAAGCCAGAGAATAATGAAAGAATGTCTTTAAAGGGCTGAGAAAAATAAAAATAAACACAAATGTAGACCTCATTACCCAGTGAATATAACCTTCGAAGTGAAGATAAGGTAAACACATTTCCAGATAAGAAAAAATTGAGGCAATTCATATCCAACAGATCTATATATCCACAAAAATAACCAGAGAAATTTTCGGACAGAAGGAAAATTATCCCAGATGGAAACCCAGAAATAGAGGCAGAAATTAAGAATAATAGAAATGGTAAATATGTTGGTAAATGAATATAAACACAAAAAAGTAAAGTTTTATAGATTTAAAGTATATGAAAAATTATAATGAATGTTTTATTTTATTTTACTTATTATTATTATTTTTTGAGATGGAGTTTTGCTCTTGTTGCCCAGACTGGAGTGCCCAGACTGCACTGGAGTGCAGTGGCATGACCTCAGCTCACTGCAACCTCCGCCTTCCAGGGTTCAAGTGATTCTCCTGCCTCAGCCTCCTGAGTAGCTGGGACGACAGGTGCCTGCCACCACGCCCGGCTAATTTTTTTGTATTTTTAGTAGAGACGGGGTTTCGCCATCTTGGCCAGGCTGGTCTCAAACTCCTGACCTCAGGTGATCCACCTGCCTCAGCCTCCCAAAGTGCTGGGATTACAGGCATGAGCCACCATGCCTGACCTTATAATGAATATTTTAAAAAGCAATAGAGGGTAAATGAATTTTAAGTGTTTAAAAGATCCAGCGTTGTTGGAGAGATGGTAGAAATATTAATTTGTGTTAAATTTAATAAATTTGGAATTAATCTTGTAATGTTCAGGATAACCACTTGAAGTATAATATAAGAATGTAAAACTAAAATTCTAATTAAGAGGATAAATGGAATTTAGAAATATTTGCATATTTTTAAATAAAGCAAGAAAGAAGATAAATATTAAAAAGTGAGTCAAACAGAAAATACATATGTTTTAAAAGCACAAATATATCAGGAATTATATTTAATGCTAAGGCACTAAATACTCCAATTAAAAGACACACATTGTCAGATTAGAAAAAACCTATATGCTGCTTACATGTTATATACCTTAAATACAAGGACACAGAAAGGTTAAAACTAAAAGGATTTTAAAAGATAAACTACACAAAAACACAACAAAAGAGATGTAGTATAACTACACCAATATCATCCAATATGGACTTTAACATAAGCAGTATTACTAGAGATAAGAGGCATATTTCATGATAAAGGTTCAATTCATCAGATGTAATAATTCTAAATTTGCATGCACCTAACAACATCAAATGTATACAGCAAAACTTTCCAGGAACAGGACAAAGAGAAATATAATTATAATAGGAAATGAACATGGCATAGAAAACCCCTCTGATCTGAGGCCAGTCTGTAACTCCCCTACTTCTCTATTTCCTGGTGGAATTCTAGAATTCATTTTTTCCCCACCTACACATTTAGGTTTTTGGCTTTCCTTTGCTTTTATTATGCCACTACCCCATTCCTTCCATCTCCTTCAATTGATCACTGAATACCCTTATCCTACATAATCTCCAAGGCCCAGCTCAAGAATCACCTTCTTGGCCAGGCACATGGCTCATGCCTATAATCCTGGAACTTTGGTAGGCCAAGGCGGGTAGATCACTTGAGGTCAGGAGTTGGAGACCAGCCTAGTCAACATGGTGAAAAGCCATCTCTACCAAAAATACAAAAACTAGCAGGGTGTGGTGGTGTACATCTATAATCCCAGCTGCTTGGGAGGCTGAGGCAGGAGAATCACTTGAACCAGGAGGCAGAGGTTGCAGTGAGCAGAGATCGCACCACTGCACTCCAGCCTGGGTGACAGAGTGAGACTCCATCTCAAAAAAATAAAAATAAATTTAAAAATTACCTTTTCCATGAAGCTTTCCCACATTCCCCTTTTTGGGAGTATGGAATTTCTCCCACCTCAAAATTCAGAAATTTGTTCACATTTCTTGGCATTTTCTACCTTACATTCTAATTATTTTTGCACATGTATTAATTTCTTCTTTTATTAAGGCAGGGCTTCCATGGGCTTCCATTTTGCTTGGATTATACCTGACAGAACCGAATCCAAACCATAATGAGAGCTCACTAAATATCTGTTAAATAAATGAATGCTGACTCTTCCCAGAACCTTTCTCCCAAAAGTGCCAGCCAACTCTAAACTGTGTGTGTGAGAGAGAGAATTAGAAATTAGAATTAGAAATCTGGTTTTGGAGAAAATGAGCCCCAGATCAGAGCAGAGTTTCCCAAGCCAGAAAACTTCTCTAACTTTGTAGTCGACCATGTCATGCTAAACGGGCTCCCTGGAAGCTGTGGGAGAATTTCACGGACACATAAAAACCTGTCTTGCCAACTGCTTGAGGCCCTGGTCATCCACTCAAGCGACAGCAGACCTCACTGGCCAGAGCCCACCACTCTGTCTTATCTCAAATTCAAATAAAATTCATTACAGCTATCATACTGCTATTTATCTAACCCTTGATTTTCCTCTGCCTGAGCAAAACAGTGAGAAAAGGGAAAAGTAACTGAGATCTCAGAATTACATGAGCATGTCTTGGCCACCCAGCTCTGCCAAAATAGCTGCTTGACTTGGATTGGATGCCTCAAAGTCATTTTTATAACGGAAATAATAACACTACTTATTTTGTAGGTTGTTATGAGAATTAAATGGGAAAATCCATATGAGGCCACCCAATAATGCCTGTTTTAAAAGATTAGCTTCTTCCCTTCTCCACCTTCCCACCACTTAAGAGGCCAGCAGATCATTTCCCTTATTCAGAATAAACTTTGGCGGGAGACAGGAGATGATGACAAATTCACATCCATCATCTCCCTGGATAAGAAAAGAGATTCATGCTGGCTGGCTGGCATTTCCAGAGCCTTGCAGCCATTCCGAGGATTCCGTGTGCACTGGATAAAACTGGATTTCCAATAAAATACTCCATGCCTGGGCATCGCCCAGCCACAAGCGCTGACTATTGCCCAAAATTAAGCTGAGTTTGCCATCTAGAGGACATCAGCGGACAGGCAGGGCCCGATATGGACTTCAGCAGTGACTCACTGGGCACCCGGAACAGAGATGAAGCTTCATTCCTTCACTGACAAATGTTTGTTGAGAATCTGCTATAAACCAGCCACTGTAGGAACACGGCATGATGCAGCCTCTGTCCTCAATGAGCTCACAATCCAGTGAAGAGTTCACTATAAATTGATTTCATTGTCCAAAATGAGACTTGGTTTCTGAAAGGAGGAAGAGTTCCTCCTCTAACAGTATAAAACGAATTTGCTCACTGATAAATCAGACAGCCAGTAAGTAGAATAGCTGAGCTGTGTCTTGGCCTCAGGCATTGGATTCCAATTTTCTAGACACTCAAGCTGAGTTGGATATCAGAGGACCCCACCTCCTCATTTTGCAGCCAAAGAGAGGTAAAGTGAGCCAACCAGGGCCTCGCAGCTAGAAAGTAGCACAGCCACTCTTGCAATGTCCATGTTTCTTCCAAGGGGCTGAATTATGCCTGAAGCAGCCAGACACCAGAGCAGAGAGGACAGAGACGGGGGTGCACAGAGCTTTCTGAACTGGGTGTTCGTCAAGGGCAGGTTTGCAGAAGTCAGGAGTTTTTATATCTTGTTGAGGCCCTCACTTGCCAACGATGGAATAAATGAGGAACTTTGGCCTCTGGCCTAGATTCACATAGCTCTTCTCACCCTATAAATCTGATTCATTTAAAGAAAGTCCCTCTGACTTTCATGGATGTTCCTTCAGTTGCCAGGAATGTCTGTGTATTTGGAACTGTGCTTATAGCCTAAGAATCTCTTAGCTTTTGAAAGGTGGCAATGTGGCTACACGTAATTCAGGACATTTAAACTGGAAGGGAAATCTCTTTTCCAGAAGCAGGAACGTACTTCAGGATACTAAACGCTGCACCAACATTATGTGCTTTTCAGACCTCATTATTGCATTTGTGGCCAGTTTTGGCTTATCCACATAGTCATTAAACAAGCATGCATTATGTGCTTCTTATGTGCCAGGCGCTGTACTTATGTGCCATTGCTTTATGAGCAAAGCGCTGAGGATACCGTGATGAACAAGACAGTCATTGCCACTGCCTTCATGGAGCTTACAAGTCATTATCCAGAAAATTATGTCAAGTTATGATGAGTCCATGAAAAAAGAAAAAAGAAGGCTCCTCTGAGTAAATGCCAAAGACTACTTAGCTGCAGAATAAAACTGGATTTGTAATAAGCTTTTCTACTCACTCCCTATTTGTCCAGATTATCCTGTACATATTTTCTTAACTTTCTCCTCAACATTTTTGGGGGTTTTTGTTTGTTTGTTTGTTTTGATTTTTGTTACAGTTGATATTATATTTATTACCCACAAGATTCTCAGCTTCTTGAGGTCGGGGAAAAATTCTTATTTATTCCAAGATCTTCCATGCCTACTAAATAGTAGGTGCCGATAGTATTATTTTAATAAATAAGTGAAAGGATTAAATTTATTTCATCAGTCTATCAATCAATTTCAAATACGACTGATAAAACCACATTTATAGTCTTTAATATGTGATGCTGAGACTGAGGCATAGTCAATGACAATAGGTGAAATTGTTAAAGTTACATTTCTATCCAAGTGTATCATTGCAAGTCCTCCACCATTTATTACACACCCAATCTGTCAGATATGATGCCGGATGCTGTCTGCAGCAGGAGATGAGCACTTACATACATAAACATAAAATGTTCAAGGTATTTCAGAGGGGAGCACACCTAACACTAGCAGGAATGATCAATGTTATGGAAATACAAATAACCACTAATCACCGCTAAAATCCAAACAAACCTAAAATCTAACCATAATCATTGGAAATAGCTGCCTCCATGGAGCGCTGTGTCCCAGGAGTGAGGTGCAGATTGTGAATATGTCCAAAGACTGTGTCACAAGTGAACAGAAACTTGCCAGAGTACACTCAGTGTCTACACACATAAATAGGAAACATTGAGTAATCACTGATGGTACTCTCCAGCTTGGTTTTAAATGAAGCCAGTTTTAGAGAAAGAGCCATAATATCTCTTCTCACTGCATCATATCCTTCATACCCCATCCACCTGGAGCACTTTCACTCACTATTTAAGTCTTTGGTCAAGTCAAACTTTGACTTTCACAGCTCTCCACAACCCTTGAAAAGTTAGCCCCCAAAGGATAGTGTACATACTTCTAGTCATAAGTTTTCAACAGCAAAGACTAGTTAGTACCAAAAAAAAAAAGCTATGATTTCACGAGCATCTACTATGTGCCCAGCACTGAGCTAGGCACTTTCTCAGAATGATCTCTTTTACTTAGCATAAAAACACTATGTGGTAGGTGTTATTAACTTCAGTGTATACATTTTTTAAAAAATGATGTTGAGAGAGGCTAGGTCACTTATAAGAAACCAGCTAATTAACAGTAGAACTAGAATATTCATCCAGGCCCATCTCCTCCAAATCCCACTTTCTGCCCTCTTTCCTAATGTTTCTCAAAATATTAAATACGAAGTATAGATACTGTTTTCTCTACTTTGCTAATTTTTATGCTTTATCTTTCATTGATAGCAAGTGGTACTGCTTTTCAAATTATGGTGAGTATGTAAAGTTTCCTATTTAAAGAGATTAAGTTATTTTTTGGATGAGAGTTTTAAAGAAATCTGTTATGTAAGTAATAGTACAATTGATGTGTGGCTATACCAAAAGCCATGCATGTCACACATCGCTGACTGATGTCTGGGAAACACTGCTTTGCCCGGTAAGTGCTTCTCAACTTCCTTCATTTCTCATGTTATTTCTTGATCTCGTTACCTCTATACCAGTGCCTCTCACCTCTGGGTGCACATAGAATTATGCAAGAATACTGATGTCCAAGCCCCCTTCTTGCCCAATTAATTAAGAATTTCTGGGAGTGAGACCTAAACACTGCTATTTTTTCAAAACTCCCCAAATAATTCTAGTAGCAGTCAGGGTTAAGAACTACTGCCACAAACTATGAACCCCTTTGGGTATGCCCAGTGCACAGCACACTGCCTGGCACATAGTAGGAGATCAACAATGTTTGTTAAATAAGAAATGATGTTATTCTGGATTCTACCAGGGTTCTTAAATGAATCACTGGGGCCATATTTCAGATCCTATCTCTCCAACATGTTCAAGAGTATGTGATGAGGCCTCTGTATAGGCAATCAGTCTGTTACAGAGTGAGACTATATTGGTGAGCAAGCCAACATTAAATAATTCCCAATTCCTCATTTCCATCAGGGTGCTGACTTTCCTCCTACTCTGTCTGCAGAAGGATTTGAGGCCATTTCACCCATCCATAAGCAGGAGGCAGCCATGCTGTGGGCAACCCTGTACCTAGAGGTGGTCTCAGCAGAGCCACTTCCTCATTGCATGCCCGGTACTCTTGAACTCCTCAGAGTTACCTGCTTGTGAACTTAAGCAAAGCAGATAAGGCCTAGCTCCCAGCTAAGGATCTGTGAGGTAAAGGGGAAAAAAGGATGGACTTTAGGAACAAACAGATCCAACATTAAATTTCATATCCATCACCTCAGATAAATCACTTACCCTCTGTGAGCACCCACTTCCTCATATTAAAATAAAAATTATTATATAGGTTTTACAGTATTGTTAAGGATTAGAGATACTGAATGGAAGCTTCCCACTAGTGTTTGGCACATGGCAGGTGCTCCACAGAGGTGTATATGGCTTTTCCATAGTTGAAGGAAGGAATGAATGAGGAGATATATAAAGCTATACCAGGTTATTACAAATACAAGAGATCATACATTTCTCTCTTTTCCTTCTTTTTAAAGCCCCCTGTTTTAAGAAAACATAGCACTTTTACCACACTTGACCAGTTCCTTTAGCTGTTGTTCGTTCCCCAAAGAAAGATTAACTCAACAAGAAGATTCTTCAAGGCTTAGAAATGCATGTCACTTTACTGACATAGCTTTAGGTAACAAATAGACTTTTATAATAATTCTATTATTGTACTTTAGTTGAAAAGGATACAAATGTTGAAAATTAAAGAGACTTTGTTTTGTTTGTGTTTGAAACACAAAGCTTGAGAAAGAGCTAATTTGTGTGGTAAAATCTAGGGTTTAAAATATTTCCCAAAGGACAAATTAAAATAACTCCTTGGACCCTTATTTTACTAAGAACAAAACACATCTCCAACAGAGAGGCATTGCTTCCAAATCCTTCAAACAGCCAGACTTAAATCTCAGGACTGTGTTTTCATTATCCACATAGAAAGGAAATCCTCCCTCCTGCTTATTGAGCAAATTCTCCTTGAGTTCCTGCTAGGTGCAATGCACCATTTCAATCAAACTTTTTCTTGATATGGAGTCTCGCTCTTGTCGCCCAGGCTGGAGTGCAATGGCGCATTCCTGGCTCACTGCAACCTCTGCCTCCTGGGTTCAAGTGATTCTCCTGCCTCAGCCTCCTGAGTAGCTGGGACTACAGGCCTGTACCACCATGCCCAGCTAATTTTTGTAATTTTAGACAGATGGGGTTTCACCATGTTGACCAGGCTGGTCTTGAGCTCCTGACCTCAGGTGATCCACCCGCCTCGGCCTCCCAAAGTGCTGGGATTACACATGTGAGCCACCACGCCGGGCCCAACAATATTTTTTAATACTCACCATGCAAATGCAACTATTTTAAATATCTTATCTTTTAACCCTCTTTCTTTTATCTTATGGCAAACTATTTGCACCAAGTTATAGCATTATTATCATCATCATCACTACCACCATCACCATCATAACTACCAAT
This sequence comes from Gorilla gorilla gorilla, assembly GCF_029281585.2. NCBI lineage: Eukaryota > Metazoa > Chordata > Mammalia > Primates > Hominidae > Gorilla > Gorilla gorilla. The sequence continues at coordinate 135,318,715 of NC_073231.2, forward strand.
TACTATGTAAACTCTGCCAAAGTGTTTTACAGACATCATCTTAAATCCAATCCTTTCATCAGCCTTAAGACGTACACGTCCTTAACACCTAGTTTATAGAGTAAGAAGCCAAAGCTTAGAGAAAAGACCTTGATTAAGGTCACTTAGCAAATAAGTGATGAAGGTGGGACTAGAAACCATGTCTACTTTTGCCTAAAATCAAAGTCTGCTTAATCCAGGTGAACTCAGGGACTATAGAAGTCACTGCTGAGATGAAGTTTGTCATGGTGCATAGAGTGCCAAAGCAATGACAAATAAAGGGATTTAGCGGCAAATTTTTATTTGGATATTCAACTCATTGCTTTGGCCTGTTTCAGCATAGACAGGTCTTTCCACAAAGGTCCTATTGTTTTCCTATCTCGAAAACACAATTTATAGGGAATTATCATGGCAGGATCCTTAAAGATCATCTAATCCAATCCCTCCTCATGCCAAGACAAGGAAGTAGAGTCTAGAGATTATAGTTGCTTTGCTTAAGGTCACATAGCAAGTCATCAATACAGCTGTGACCAGGGCTCTGGACTCCTGACTCCCATTTCAGTGTTCTTTCTGATATGTTTCCTTCTGTATAAACAATGCTATTTCCATCTTACATCTGATGTTTAGAGTTGTTTTAACTGGTCTGATTATAATAAATTATGTAAAATAAAACATTTAACAAATTATGTGATTAGCCCTAGATAAACTCAAATGGAGAAAGAAGAGGAGGGGAAAAGATACTTCTAGCTAAGAAAACATCAAAAACAATGACAGAGTCATGAAAGAAATCCAACTTAGTGTGTTCAAAAAAGGGAATTCATCTGGTATAATTTGAACAGACACAGCAAGGGGAGTAAAGAGAGAGAATAAATCATTCTTCCCCTGAAGCCCATTCTAGGACCCTGGAAATACAAAAGTGACCATAACATGGTCCCAGTCTTCAGAAAATTTATAGACTAAGGGCTTATATCAAAAAAGAAATAGGTATTTACAATGCCATATAAGTGCTGTGATAGATGTAAGTCCAAGCTGCTACAGAAGCACAGAGTAGGAGCTTACAATCCAGATTTAGTGGGGAGTTCCTGGAAGAAGTGGCACTAAGCAAAGTCCTAAGGGACGAGCAAGGCTGGTAGAGGACAAGGTCAATGAAACATTCATGACAGAAAAAAGAATCACCTTAAAGGCATAACGGTTTGTCTTCAGTACAGCCCAGAGTTCAATATGGCAGGTCATAGAGTGAAGAAGAGATTGTGAAAAGCCAGTCTAGAGTAAAAGGAAGGCAAAGACCAGGATGCACTGGACCTTATACATTGTGCTTGTTATTTGTGATATTATCCTAAGGACAGAGGGGACCATTGAGAATATTTAAGCAACTGGATGACATGATTAAATGCATTCTTTAGATAGATCATTATGACTGCTGACTGGTAGATGGAATGAAAGAGGGCAAGACTGTAAGCAGAGAGACTGGTCAGCTAGCCATGGCAATATTCTACACGAGGAATAGCAAGGGCATAAGCTATAAGCTTAGGAGAAGTAGGGGGCAATCAAGCAATATGAACAAAGTGAAATCTTCATGTCTGAGAGATTGATTGGATGTTGAGAAGGAGGAGTTAAGAATAACTTCCAACTTTCCAAAGGGGGTCATTGGAGACATAATGGGTTGCTCAGCAAGGTAAGGTATGTCCCGCTGCATAACGTATGTCCCTGAAAACATGAAGGCCTGAAGTTGAGAACAGTGTTTTGTTGACACCATGTGAACAGTTTCTAAAAGGAAAATGTTTTTGAGATTTTCACTGCACAAGATATCTGAGCCTAACTAAAAGACTCAATTGAATAGATAGAATAGGTTGTAATGTCAGTCATTTTAGAGAGTGAGGGGAATAGATCTCACCAAGTTTATATCTTGTCATATGATTTGGCTTTCATGACCTAAATACAAATCAAGATGTACTAGATTCAAAAGCCATTTAATCTTGCCCAAGCATGTAAAGAGACGAGATTGGGAAAGCAAAGCATTCACAATATTTCAGCAGGAATCATTAGATATCTTGGACACTTTACACAAAACACAATCCTAATGAGTGAATCATGAATTAGTAGACCCTGAGAGCGAGGACTTCTCCTACCCCAATGTCAAGACAATTTAAACTTCATGCAGAACGTGTCTGGCTACAAGAGTTCCGGCTTTTGACAAACCTCATAGAATGAATTGGAACCATTTTACAGACCTCTACATTCTTATAGGGCTCCCCACCCTGAGCTCCGGTCCCTCTAATGCTGTGTTTCTGTGAGGATGATAGCTCTTGGGGCCTCAGGTTTGATTCAGTGCATGCCAGGACTTGGAGACATTTTAAACAAGTTAGAATCCATGTGTTGCCTTCAATTAAAGGTTTTGTAAGGCAAAGGGACACCAACTCAGCCACCAAATATTTTGGTCTGGGGAAGTTTCTTCAACCATTCTGACAGGCCAAGTGTGATGTGGCAAGCCTGGCACCTGTCAAAAGCAATGAATGAGACAGAAATGAACATTGTGAAAATTAGGCTTGTCACCAACCTAAGCCACTGAACATTCAAATGCATGGCATGCAAAGTGTGGTTTGAACATCATAGCCTGGAAAGCAATAAGAATTCTTGGTAGGATTTGGGTAATTATGAGAAATGCTTGAAAAAAAATCAACCTCAATGTAAAAATGAATAATTAGAAAAATATCAATGGTCAGATAGAGGGTAGGAATCGGTAAAGAATATACAATTTCTATGTAGACTCAATATTGGTTTGCTTACCAAATTCGTTCACTCTGTGAGTATTTACCCAGCCTGAACTTTGAGTGTATTTGGAAGTATTATGGAGGCTATAAAAGACTTAGATGTAAAGAAAGGTTTGAGTGAAGAGAGTGCACCAAAAACTCTAATACTAGTGAAAAGTCATAAATTTCCCAAAAATATCTATTTTCAAGGTCATTATTGGGTGAAGAGTATGGGGCTTGGGAAGTCCAGTATCTGACAGTCTTGGCTCTCCCATTTATGTAATACGTAACCTTGGATATTATGGTAAAGGCTGACATACAGTGCCTGGCATATTGCAGATATTCAATACGTTCTCAATGAATGGATGAATGAATTAGCAATGCTTCTTTCTTATTAGACAGGGTCTTACTCTGTCATCCAGGCTGGAGTGCAGTGGCATGATCACCACTCACCACAGCCTCAACTTCCTGGGCTCAGATGATCCTCCCACCTCAGCCTCTCAAGTAGCTGGGACTACAGATGCATGCCACCACACCAGGCTAATTTCTGTATTTTTGGTAGAGATGGGGTTTCTCCACGTTACTCAGGCTGGTCTTGAATTCCTGGGCTCAAGCAATCCTCCTGCCATGGCCTCCCAAAGTGCTGGGATTACAGCAGCCATTGCACCCGGCCATGAGTGCTTCTTATGGGCCACACAATGTGCTAAGTGTATGCACATTCTCTCATGAATTACAAACACCCTATGAGGCAGCTACTACTATTGTTCCTATTTTACAAATAAGAAAATTGGAGTTTAGAGAGTTTATGTACCTTGCATAGGGTTGCACAGCTAGTGAGTAGGCAAGCCAAAACTCAAATCCAGCCTTTCTCATTCCAAAAACAGAATCTCAAATCTCTGTCTTAGAATAAATTGTTCTTATATGGAATAGGAATAGAAAAAAATCCCAGGAGAAACTGAGAAAATCAGTTTTACCTGAATCACCATCAAGCCTACCAGTTTCTACTCAACTGAGCTAGTTCACACAAGGTAAACAGCCATATGGACCTCTGAAGTTGACTTTACGGTGAGAAAGCATCCTTAGTCCTTATTAGAGGCTATGAGACAGGGACTGAGCAAGGAGCTTTCATACTTATTACCATAGTGAACCCTCCCCACAACCCAGGAAAGCAGGCATTGGTGCTCCTGTTTTACAGAAGCAGTAGAGGCACAGTTTGAGCCCAGGCTTATCGAGATTATATCATAATACAAGTTCCATCCAACCCCAGGTAAAAATTAAAGGACTTGCTGGCCCAGATGATACTTTGCTCTCTTCTTCTTGTTGAAGATCATGACCTTTTAGGGAAAGGAACATTTGCAAAGTGTGGACCTGCTATCAAAATGATACTGGTAACTGGGCTTTGCAGTGAATATCACTGCTAATCATGTCAGAACAAATGGGTTCCTGGAAGGGAAAGTCACCATCTCATCAATGACAAGGACAACAGCTGGGCAGGCAAACGGATGAAGTAGACTTCAAATCAAAATTTTAGAAAAAGGAGGCCGGACACAGTGGCTCATGCTTGTAATCCCAGCAGTCTGGGAGGCCGAGGTGGGTGGATCACTTGAGGTCAGGAGTTTGAAACCAGCCCGGCCAACATGGCGGAACCCCATCTCTACTAAAAATACAAAAATTAGCCAGCACGGTGGCAGGTGCCTGTAATCCCAGCTACTCAGGAGGCTGAGGCAGAAGAATTGCCTGAACCTGGGAGGCAGAGGCTGCATTGAGGCAAGATCGCACCACTGCACTCCAGCCTCAGTGACAGAGCAAGACTCCATCTCAATAATAATAATAATAATAATAATAATAATAATAATAATATTTTAAAAGAAGGGGCAAAAGTGATCCTGTACAACTGAAAACTAGAAAGAACTAAAAACATGAAAGACTCTGGAGACACACAGGAAAAGAAACAAAGTCAGCAGCATTGCCAAGAAGACAGAAGAAAGAAAACACAACAAACAATTCTAAGGCCTCTAGATGCTTCCATCCAACAAACATACTGGTTAGAAATGTAGAACTAAATTAAATCCAAGAGTTTCTATCAGGTATCATGTTGTAACATGAGGTAGGAGCACAGAAAGAAACCATGATACAGATATCATCATAGGTAAAAGCAGTGGCTCTAAGTCAGACTTGACTTCATGTCTCATCTACCATTTCTAGGTGAATAATTTGGGCAAGTGGCTTAAGCTTTCTGAGCCCCAATTGCCCTAACTGTAAAAGAAGGTTAATAACATCGCCTCATTGGGTTACTGTGATGCTTAATTTTTTGAGTGTAAAATGCTCAGCATATAATAAAATGCTCAATAAATATTGAACATAGTATGTTACCACTGAGAATATTACAAAGTATGAAGGAAGCAGATCAGAGACAGTTCCTGAAACAAGATGTTTTAGCTATGTCTTGAGGGAATGTAAAAGTTCATGAGGTAGAGACTTTCTGGGGTGGGTGAAGTAGCAATGAATGGTTGGGGGGGTGAGGTGAGGGTGACAAGGTAGGTTGGTCTCTTTGCCTCCAGTGTTGCCCAACCCCATTCATTATCCATTCCATCTCCAATCATTTTCCATTCTATCTCTGAGCACAAACCCAATCCTGCCACCACCCCTGCTTAAAACCTGTGAATGACTGTGTTTGGATTCAGGGTAACATTTAAACTCTTAGCATGCAGCCTCCGAGTAATGTGCTTATTCCATGTCTATTTATTTAGCATCTACTGTATGTCAGGACCTGTTCTGTGAAGAATAATAAATGGGCCTTGACTATGAGAAATTCACAGACCAGTGGAGAGAAAGATGAAGGACAAACAGGTTCAGTATATTACAGTCAGAGCTATGATAGGTATATGCCTACAACACTGTGATGAAGAAAAAGTCTCACACCTCTTTTAGATTGGTAGTCTCATGGAAAGCCTTACAGTAGAGATATGGTTGAGCTGAGTTTTCAAAAGTAAATAGGAGAAGAATAGGAAAATACCCAGAAGAAAATATAGGGAACAGCATACAGAAAAGGACAGAGGCAACACAAACTGCATATCAGTGGTATTCCTAAGAGTCCATTGTTGCTGGAGCTTAGAGAGGTGCACATGTCAGGCTGTAAGAGACAAGGGGGACTAGTAGCCAGCCAGAGACTAGATCAGTGTTCTCGGATGCCATGCTAAGGAGCTTGCCCTTTATCTTGTGAATAACAGAGAACCAGAGAAAGGTCATGTTCAGTGCTGCGAATATGGTCTGAGCAGGGGCCAGAAGAGAGGGAGAGGGATCACTGAGGGGCTCTTGCAATAATCTGGGCTATCCAAGATGAATGAATGAATAAACAGATGAATGAATGATCATATAGATGAATGGTTCTGATAAGTTCTGCTGGAGTTTCTACTCACATGAGAAAAGGAAGTGGCTTTCACATGCTTTTCAACTGCTCTCCCTTCCCCCACCCCCAGCACTCATGAATGGTTTCTCTCTTTTGCACGCATGTGTGTCTCTTCCTCATATACTGATTTCAGAGCTGCAGCCTAAGCATCTTGTATTGTGCTGGTTATATTTAAACAATTCACTGTGTGAGGCAAGTGCCCAAACCAATTAAATAGAAATCTTCAAGAGTCCCAGGCAGAGAATAGAAATCAACAGTCAAGGTAGAGTTTGGACCAAAATGGTCATCAATTAGAGCTATTCTAAGATTGCTCTGACCATAGAAGAGTAAAATTGAGGGTGCTGAGAACAGGCAAATGTCTGAAAAGTGGGCACAAATTGTTAGCATTTTAAGAGGATAACATCGCTCTCAGATATGCCACATAAATGCAGAGGCCAAGGCTAGTTGTCTTTGATTCATTGATTTACTAGCATTAATACACAAAATTATATGTGTGCCATACAGTGAATAGTAGATGCAAAGATGAGTAAGACACAGTGTATACTTTCAGGAAGCTCCCAGTTTAGTGGTGCTGAATGGGAAGCCAGTTAAGCACACTACATTGCAATAGCTGCTGAGACATATGAAAAATAAGGGAGCACTTCATTCTACCTTGGAGTAAAGACAGCCTTGACATGAAAGTCAAGCAGGATCTAGAAGGGTGAGTTAGGCTTTGTAAAATCAGGTAAACAGCTCATACAAAGACATAAAGGTGTGAAAATGAGGTAGGACTTGGAGAACTAGAAAAATAATTTGGCCAAATCTGAACACTTAAAGCTGAGATCCTTAGTTGATGATCTCTTTGTCACTCCCTCTTGCACTCAGGACAACGGTTTCAAAAGGCAGTTCCCTACTCTTGACAGCAGAAAGGCTGGGGGGCAAACACTGTCTTCAGATAGAAAAGAGATACTGCTAATCAGCACATCAGGAAACCTATGACCCAACCATTGTTAAAAATGAAAGCAATTAGGTACAGTCCTTCTACAGGGAACTTCCTAAAATACATGTCTGAGATTATGAGCTTGTTCAGTTGCATGAGAAACAACAGGGAAAGCTAAACTTCTTTCCTAAGGCTGGCACTTACTTAGTTGAATGACCTTAGAAAGGTAAGAAACTCCCTGAATCTCTGTTTCTTAATCCATAAAGGAGGATGAGTACTTGTGTGATAATTCCCACTCCATAGGATTATGGCAAGAATTAAATATGACATATATAAGATGATAATGCACAGAGTAATGAACAAATGTGAGCCCCCTTACCTTCCTCCTGTCCCCTTCAGTCCTGGACTGAGTTCAATGCACACATCTCGCACAGAATAGATGTTCATATATTCTTGGTTTAAGTGCCTATCAACCTTCATATAATTCCACTGGGTCTACTGAAAGATGGCAGAAGACGGACAGTCATAGTGTTTACTATGGGCCAAATCCTTCTCCCATATTTGCTCCTTTAATTTTCCCAACTCAGTGAAGTAGCTCAGTGAAGTAGCTCAATGATGTAGCTCGGTGAAGTGCCCCACTTTGCAGTTGACGAGTTCTAAGGCTCAGAGTTGAAGTGACATCCGAGGTCATTCGGCTAGTGACATGGCAGAGTTCTGTGCCCACCGTGATAGTCGGACTCTCCAAAAGTGGCCACTTCCTGAGATGAGGCTGAGGTGATCTCAGTCACCTATGCAAACCAGATCTGGATATGGTTATGACTTGTACCGGAGTGGCATTGTCTTGAACCTTGCTCAATTACATCTGCCAGTATGTCCTGCATATCAGAACCAATGTCCACGTGACTTGCTCTGTTTAAGGTGGTATTTCTGGAACTTTTTTATTAATGATAAACAACAAGAAGAATTCTCATGATACTGAAAGAGTCTGTGAGGAAGTGGCCTAAGCAATAATCTATAGGCTTTCTTAATATCCTACATGAGTACAAAAACAAACAAACAAACAAAAACACAGAAAATCAACCAAATGAGTTGGATATGACACAGTTAAAAATGTGCAAAATGTCCTTGTTTCTCAGTATCAGTCATTTTGGGGCCACTTTGGGGAGGTTTTGTGCCTTTTTTTAAACTTCCAGATTTCATACTTTCTGTTCAGCTTTCGCAACTTCCCATGAGTACAGTTATAAAGAAAATGGAAAAAAACAGAACCTCAGCCCTCCTGTATCACTTTTAAGAAGGTGCATCTTGCAGAAGAAAATTTGGGCCATAAAAAGCCCTTACAAGTTTGCTTTAGCTCTCCCCTTCAAGAGCATTATTTTTCTTCTTCTACTTTTTTTTTTTGTCTTTTATTTTTTTCTGGTAAGTAAGTAGTCTTCGGATGATCGGCGTTGCATATCTTTGGGAAAAATTCATGCCAGACTAGTCAAATCATAACGGCTGCTATCATCAGTTCGCTATGGTTTCCAAGTCACTCTCCAACACAGAAACCACACATACACACAACTACATAATTCTCCTCTAATTTTGACATTGGAAATATCCATTTCAAAGTTTTTAGGTTAAAAATGAACATAATCACAAAATAGCATCTGATCATCACAAATCTAAAATAGAATCCAGATCATGCAGTGTACAATGCTCATTGACTACGCCTTTCCATTTCTTAGCACACAGAAATAAACTCTGGATGTCTGCATGGCACACTACTTATGGTGGTCTACCTACTGTAAGCAGCTGGCAGCTTTGGTCACTCGATATGAACCTCCCAAGCAAAAGGACTGCAGTGTGCCATTTACCTGGAAAAAAAGAAATGTGCCTTCTTGTTGTTCTACCACTGACTACCTGAGAAACATTGTGTTAATCCCCCACAATGAGCAACTCTCTCTTTAGCTTTCATCTGAAAATATTTCTAACATGCATTATTATACATTATCTTCTTGAAAAAAGCCATGCGAAATATTGTCTTTTCTGAAAAATGCAGTCATCATTTCATTTAATTCAACAATTAGTGTATTCAAGTATATTCAATTTAGAATATTTGAGGGCCACTGAGTGATGTCAAGCACTAGGGGTGCAGAAGTGAAAGACATTGCCCCTTATTGTGTAGTTTTGTGGCACCATCTAATACGGTGCTTCCTAACCAATGTGTTGGGACACATGGGACAGCTGTGCCAAGATGTTGATCCACTTAGTACTCAGGGAGGCTGGATAGGGCTGAGCTGGCCAGAGCCCAAGGATAGTGAACTCTGCAGAGAGCAACCTCTTCTATTTGTCCTAGTGTACTGAACAAATAGCAGCTCTTCCATGACTGCCATACTGTGACAAAGGTTAGGAAGAACTTTACTAAGATTATTGGCATGTCCAGGGTTATTGGCCCCAACCTTGAATAACCCAACTTTCATGCTTTTGAAATCTTATGTCTACTTTTTATAGTTTTTATGTTTCTGTTTCCTTCCAGTTAATTGCCACATCTTGCTATCATGAGTGTTCTTCCCTTCTTGGTGGCTGTTTCTAGTCTTCTCTTAGACAAAAACACAAAGCAATAAAGCAAAGATCTCATTACACTCAACAAACACTTCCTGAGCACCTACTATATGTTAGGCACTCCATGCTCTTGCAGAAGAAGGGGAAGTGTAGGTGGAGAAGACACACAGTTACATTTTTTAGTGAGAACACAACCTAAAATTAAAAATAAAATATAGGTCACTAGGCCCTAGAAGAGTAATAACAAGGCCCCCAAATTCTACAGCTAATATTTGAGACTATTGCAAAGTGCTTCATGAGTTTTAAAGCAAAGCCCAATTAGAAGGTTCCAAAATCTGAGCTGAGGAGTAAGCTTTACTTGTGCATATATAAGCAGACCACAGAAGCACAGAGCACACAAATTCTGAAACAGACCTGAATTCACCCTCTTGGCTCCATCAGTTATTCATCAAGTAAGACTTGAAATTCGAAGTTGCTTAATCTCCCTTAGTCTCAGGTTCCACTCTTGGAATGTGTAGAAAATAATACTTTAGAGTTATGATAAAAATTAGAGATAATATGTACAGCATGGTCTTGACTCAGTTAATGTTTGATGGATGGTAACATTTTTAAGAAATAAAAAGGTCTACATTTTATATTTGGAAATTCACCTGTTGTTAAGAAAAGAAAGTTTTCCAAGTACATATATTTAAATGTCTATTACTGAAATGCTTACAGAGTGTGGAGGATATTGTCAAGCATAGTTTTGTTAACCAACAACTCCTATGCAGTCAATCTGTTTCTGAAGTGCTTCTAAAATGGCATTACTTCGCTGACTTGTCTCAGTATAATGAACACATATACATCTTGTTTTGTTACACATGCACTAAAATCTTTGTTTGGAACGCTAGTACCCTCTACAATGCTATGTACACAGTATGCCTTCACAGTTTTCCAAGGAAGTAAAGAAATGATTGAACACAAGTTTTTTGTTTTTTGTTTTCTCTTTGTTTGTTTGTTTGTTGTTTTACATGGGCACGGGAGCTTGTGCAAAGTCAGCTCTGGCTGGCTTCTTTCTTTGATCACATCTTGAGATAAGCCTGTTTGTTTATGAATGGTCTCTGGCTCCTAAAACTGGAATCATAACCATGGTGATGTGCACACAACCATTGTTCTAATCCACTGTATTCCACTGTGACAGGAGACAACTCTAGTTACTCTCTGAACTCTGATATTTTTATCCGTAAGATAATAATGCTTACCTCATAAACTTGTGTGGATTCAGAGAGGAAATACATATAAGAAGCCTAGCATTGTGCCTGCCATGCAGTTGATATTCAATTTGTGTTTCCTTCCTACCCATCCTTTTCATCTGTGGTAATCTTAGGCCAATAATTTACACATTCTGAACCTCAATTTTACACCAATACAAAAAAGGGTGATAACACCTACTTTGAAATGTGCAGGGAAGAGTTAACAATGTAGTCCATGGGAAGTATCTATTGCATGCTATAGACCTCAAACATTGCTACTTTCCCTTCACCCTACAAAACTGTGTTTATAAATTCTGATTTATTGGAAATTCTAATCACTGAGGAGTGTGTGTGTGTGTGTGTGTGTGTGTGTGTGTGTGTGTGAATTTCATTTACCAAAAAGCCATTGGATATTTAAAAACCATAAGAAAAGCCCATTGTAACCTAAATGCCCCCTGGAACTATTTCCCACGTCAGAAGGGTTGAGTCCCATGTGGCTATGCTCATTCTGAGTGGCTGAATATCCAGAGCAAAGCTGAGAATCTGCAGAATGCTAAACAGTCAGTCACCCACTGGGAAAGAGGCCGTACAACCCTGAGTCATGTGAGAGATGTGCAAATTCTGGCCAGCAGAAATAGCAGCATCAGATAATGCCCTAAGGCTTGCTCTACAATGGAGTTTATTATTATTCATGTGAACGAAGTGGGAGAAGTACAGTCATCTCTTCCTGAGGTTTACTGAATTTTCATTGACAAAAAAATAAGAACACTTTTGTTTGCCAACACACTGCCCTTTGCCGGCCAGCTACGGCCCAGCTATGTGAAGTTGCACTTCATGTTTCAATGCAGGAAATCTCCCCAGTGAGAGAAAAGGTTACTTCCTCCATCATACTCCCCTGACCACTACCTCTGCCAGATCCTGTCATGTGCTAGAGAGAGAAGACAAGGCGAAAACAGAGCAGCCAGCAGAAAAACCACTTCTCACTCTCACCAGCTTCCGAATCCAGAATGCAAAACCAGAGTCCAATGGTGTTATCAGCCTCTGTGGTCAAGACCCTACCTCTGGTTATGATTAATGAACAGGGAAGGCGTGAGAAGTCTTCTTACACGAGGTCATGAAACAGCCATGTTGGTAGTAGCAGTGATGTCTCAGTGGCATTATCTCAAAGCCTATCTGTAAACAGTCTTTCTTTAAATAACAAGAGAAGTAGTACAGTTATAGCTTTCCTTAATTACAGTCACATTCTCAGCTTACCCCCTGATCACCTCAATTGCATTTGGGCTCCCTCCTCCAAATTAGAAGACTGAGGTCCACAGGGGTCAGTGATCTTCCTGGTATCACCCAGTTAAGAAATGCTGAAGCCATATCTACAACCAAGAGGAGAAAAGCCTAGTCTGGAAATTCAGATTTTAAAAACACTGTTGAACTGAAAGGCATAGGGAATGTCAAGCACAAAGCTGGGCTTAGAGTAGGCATGCAAAAATTATTTCCTTTCCTCCTGTAGCAAAGTAAAACACCCTGACTAACATGATTCTACCTGTTCTAACTGTGGTGATTCTAGTAAACTAATACAGCCACTATGGAAAACATGTGGAGATTCCTTAAAGAACTAAAAGTAGGAGTACCATTTGATCCAGCAATCCCACTACTGGGTATCTACACAGAGGAAAAGAAGTCATTATACAAAAAAGATACTTGCACATGCATGTTTATAGCAGCACAATTCACAATTGCAAAATCATGGAACCAACCCAAATGCCCATCAATCAATGAGTGAATAAAGAAAATGTGGTATGTGTATATATATATATTATATATATATATATAATATATATATATATGAATGATGGAATACTACTCAGCTATAAAAATGAATGAATTAACAGCATTTGCAGCAACCTGGATGAGATCGGAGTCTATTATTCTAAGTGAAGTAACTCAGGAATGGAAAACCAAACATTGTATGTTCTCACTGATATGTGGGAGCTAAGCTATGAGGACACAAAGCCATAAGAATAATACAATTGACTTTGGGGACTTGGGGGGAAGGATGGGAGGGGGCGAGGGATAAAAGACTACAAATAGGGTGGGTGCAGTGTATACTGCTCAGGTGATGGCTGCACCAGAATCTCACAAATCACCACTAAAGAATTTACTCATGTAACCAAATGCCACCTGTCCCCCAAAAACTTATGGAAAAGTTAAATATTTAACAAAATAATAGCAGTGGTGATTCTACACCACAGGCCCTTTTATCAGCAAAATTCTTTATCCCCTATACAAGATGATGATGGCCATAATACAATAATACTACTGCTACAATAATAATACTTATCACTCTTTATAGAACTGCCAGAGAATGACTTCTGACCAGATGTCATCTCTCCACCCACGCTGACAACCAGAAACACAGTGAACAAGTATCCACCAAGCTGGGGCCAGATCCCATGTGACAAGGGTAGGGTGACCACATAATTTGTCACTGAAACCAGGACAGAACAAATCTTTCAGAATAAAAGCGGGTGCTGTGAATTACTCTGGGACGATGTAGATACATCAAGACTGTCAAGTTCTCTCCATGCTAGAGTCTTCTCTTTATGTGACTTCCTTTTACAGACAAGGAAAGATCATTCAAAGAGATGTTATAATTTGCCAGGAGGACTCAAGCCCAGGACAACTATGACTTGATTCTATAATCCAGCTCTTTCTATCAATAGAAATGTGGACCCCAGAGACCCCATTGTGGGTCTCAGTCCCCTTCCCATTGGCTGTTCTTGTCTTTAATAAGATGAAAGTAGCGTCCATCTAAGAGGGAGGGCTTTCCCTGACCTCATGTCTCAATCTGAGAGGCACCTAACTCCATTGACTTAAATATTTAACAGCAATCCTTAAGTAAAGAATTGATCTTTATTTTATACCAAGCCTAGAAAAAAAATGCCCATTTCCTTCTCCTCTATCACACAAGCCTCTGGGTATCTCCATTGAATTTCCTCTTACTTTCTTTGTACAAGCTTTTTTTCTACTGGTTAATTTCTTCTTGTTGGGAAATGCGGGTAGGAGATTACCACCTACCCCTGGGACTGCCAAGCCGGAAGAGCCTTCTCAGTGGGTGTCTCTCAGAGGAAAGAAGAACAGATGTGTGACCTGAAATGAACTGGTTTTGGGGTGAAAGCCTCTGGTGTCGCTGGCACCTGCTGCCTGCAAACAGTACCTGTGAGCTGCTGTTGCCCAGTGAACAGATGTCACAGGGAGATTCTGTAGGTCACTAAATGTTCATAGACTGATCAGCTTAGGAGACATCCTGTAAGGTGTCTCACCTGGCTTGAGGTGGTCAAGACCCTGAGACGCCCTAGAAATGAAAGACAGTAAGTAATTCATGAGCTGTGTTCCGTATTTCCAAAAGCTAAAGATTTTATTTCCTCTTAGTGCATTTGTTTATTTTGCAAATATTTCCTCAATTATTATGTGTAACTTTCATGATTACATTTGTTTACAATTATTAATCAAAATAAAATTATATTTTTATGCATGATAAGACATGATAAGCTAATTAAAATGTCTTGTTCAATAATAGTAATTTGAGGAGCAAAATGAGAATTCAATGCTCATAGAAGAAGATACACAAACCCATTCTCTAATACAAATCAGGTTACAACACTCCAATGTATCAAACTACAATGAATTCTCATGCCACTTAGAATAAAATTCTAATGCCTCAGCATTAGCCTAAAAGGCCCAACATAATCTAGCCCCCACCAACCTTTTTGATTTCACTTTCTGCCATGAACCTCCCGACCCACCGCGGTTGGTTTCTAGAATATGTCTCAGGGCCTTTGCACAGCTGTTCCCTCTGCCTGTTACACTCTGCCCTCCTGTCTGCACAGGGCAATTTCCTTTATCCACTCAAATCTCAGCTCAAATGCAATTTCCTCAGTGAGGCCTTCCCTGACCATCTGATCCAAATTAGCACTTTTCCCACCCTCCCACAGTTGATCTCTAGCACAACATCTGTCTTGTCCTCTTGGTGATAGGTATTACCACCTGAAATTACTTTGCTCTTTTATTTGTTCCAAACTGTTAAGGGGTACATTCTCTTAAAAGATACTGGCCAGTGCAGTGGCTCATGCCTGTAATCCCAGCATTTTGGGAGGGCCAAGGCAGACTTGGGCAGCTCCTGGGCTCAAGCAGGTGGATCGCTTGAGCCCAGGATTTCAAGACCAGCTTGGGCAACATAGCAAAACCCCGTCTTTACAAAAAAAATCAAAAATTAGCCAGGTATAGTGGTGCATGTCCATAATCCCAGCTACTTGGGAGGTTGAGGTGGGAGGATCGCTTGAGCCCAGTAGGTTGAGGCTGCAGTGAGCCATGATCGTGCCTCTGCACTCCAGCCTGGGTGACAGAGTGAGACCCTGTCTCAAATAAATAAATAAACAAACAAACAAACAAACAAATAAATAACAGGTATAGTTATGACCCTCGTACACATATAGGATGAACATATATCAAAGATTATTTAAATAACTCACCACAAAAAGGAGAACTATGTGAGCTAATGCATTTGTTAATTAGCTAGATTTAACTATTCCACTATATATATGTGTGTGTGTACATGTATTTCAGCACATCATGTTGTACATGATAAATACATACAATTTTATCCATCAATTTAAAATTAACTTCATAAATAAATAACTTCATAAAAGGTTTTATTAGCTCAATCATTAATGAGGTAGCCAGTGAGATGTTACAACCAGTGCCACACATGGATATTCAGACAAACAATGTTAAAATAAATATACAAATCCATGCAAACTGGCAAAAATGTACAATATCCACAGGGTGATAATCAATTGCATTCCACCAGATGCAGTTTGCACTTCTATGGACAGGAATTCATTGCCTTACTACCAGTTTTCTACAAGTTAACTTCTATCTCAACAGCTATAAAACAGCCAAGTGGAAGGCAGACTCACATCCCTGTAGTATCAGATAATCTCCAGCTGCTCCAGATTTACTGACAGAATATTCAGTAATCTCTTTTGCTCATTTCAAAATCATCCACAATTGTTCCCTATAATATATATTACTGTCTGAAAGTATCTTGTTCCTTTACTTATTCCTTTCCTAATAACCCTGTTCTGGAATGTAAGCTTCATGAAAGCAGAGACTTTGCCTGCCTTATTCACCAGTTTCTCCAAAGCGCAAAACTATGACCAATTTCTACTAGATGTTTGGGAATATTTGCTGAATAAGTTGGTGACCAATAACAGCATGAAGAAAAAATGCAAAATAAAATAAGACAGCCACATCTTTCTTTTCATATTGCCAAAGGGTCATAAAAGGTCCCATCAAGTTCTGCGGAGTGTACAAAGGACATCTCCAGGGTTGTCAGTTATCAGCTCAGCACTATCACCCCACACTTCTAAGGCAGGAACTGCATTTACTAGAATCCCTCCATGGTGTGATTCAGAGTTAGAATTTGCCAGTGGGAAGAACTCACAGGAGATTCGGAAGGCAGAAGCGATACAAAGTCAGAGATCCTAGTGGCCAGAGACAGGGGCATTTTAGACCTTTCCATGCATTCCAACTTTACAATCATGTTGACCCCTTGTGACAGCTTCTCAGATGTCTCTGCCAGCTCCAACTCTACCAGCTCCAGTGCTCTAGGCTGAAGTGCTTCTGGATAAAGCCTTCTGGACCTTCACTTTCCTGCTCTTCCCACATTTATGTAAGCCCTAATTTCTGTATTAAACTATTTTCCCTAAAAAACTTGTAGTGGTTCTATTTTCTTCGCCAAACCCAGACTAATACAGAAGAGATTTCATACACTGCTGGGATAAAAGCCTTTTTCGTTTCATTCAACTTTCAATGACTATTAAGCAGTAACATGTCTTGGAGAGCAATTTGATAATAGTCAGGCAAGAGTTCACAATCTTTGACCCAGTAACCCACTTCTAAGTTAGTCTGTTCTTTAGTCTGTTCTAAGGAAGTAATGATTTATCCAGACAAGATCTCAGTTCATGAAAAAGGATGTTAATGAAAGCAAAAGTAACACTTTCTTTCCAGGGAAATGGTTTAAAACTTAATGCATATCCATAAGATATAACATTATGTAGTTTATATGAATCATGTTTTTTTAAAATTATTTTATGATATGGCAAAATTACCACTATTAAAGGTGAGTGAAAGTACAAGATATCAAATCATATATGAAATAATTTAATTTGCAAAAATAAAAATAAAATAAAATGCATGCTGTGCTCCATTGTATATTACCTGTGTGACTTTGTACATGTCAGTTAACTTTTGAACATCAGTTTCCACAGCTGTCAAGTAGAGATCATAATACTTGCCATGCCTTTCCTAAAGAGTCAAATGAGATAAGTTCTTTATATGAAGCACCAGACCAGCGTAAAAGGATCTTACAAACTTCATCTCATTAACAGCAGGAAGTGCCTTATAGAAATTAGAAGCAAGCCCTCTGGAGCTAGCTGTTACGGTTCAAATCCTGGCTTGGCCACTTACTAAGAGTAACACAATAGGGAAGGCACTTAGCCTATCTCTGCCTCAGTTTCTCCATCTGAAAAATAGACATAAAGCTATTAATATTTCATATTATTATTGCTATATGAGAACTAAATTAGTGCCATGTTTAGGACTTAGTACATGGTAAGAGTTAAATTAATGGCATTTTTCCTCCAAAGTACTCAACATATTCATTCTATAATTATTTATGGAGCATTCATTGTGTGTTTTAGACCGGGAGGTTGCAGAAACATTTAATAAGGGCTCCCTTGCTCTCAGAGGAATTCACCATCAAGGGGGAGAAGGGCCAAGTACATGATCATAAGAATAGAATAAGGAAAAAAAATCTGCATCATAGAGCTGCTTCTAGGATTAAGAGGTGAAAATACATGTAAAGTATCATATCTGAGATCAAGTAGAAAAGAATGGTACCCCTTTGATGAGATAATTGTGTTTCCACAAGACTAAGTTGTCCAGCATCACCCAGTTAATTTGCATTTTACATACTTGATCTCCTTAGATCTTTACATCAATACTATATAGTAAACATTATCATCCCAATTTTACCACTCAAGTAAAGTTTACCAACTTTACTAAAGCTCAGTAAAGTTATAACTTTCCCAGGGACACATGGCTAGAAAATGGAGGAGTAGGAACTTTAACCAAGGTCAGGCTAACTCTTCCTAGGACATTTTCCACTGGGCCATAAACCATAAAAATGTTTAATTTCAATTTTGATAACATTGTGATTCATTGCACTATCCCTGACCTCCACATCCCGAGATCTTTTTCCCCTAGACATCAGGGACAAACTCTTAAGCATTATTTCTGTATCACCCAGTACCTGGTATAGTGTCTACCTACTAGGAACCCCAATAAATCAGTGTCACATGAATGAAGAAAATGCATGTAAGTACAAGTCAACGAGGGAAAAATAGAACCATTGTCTTCTATCAAGGATTTATTTAAACAGAAAGAATAAAAGCTCAGATAACTAGCCATGAAAACAGTAACCACTCAGCTTCCAGAAAACTGTTTGCTCCCTGATGAGTCTCCCATCAACTTCAGTCAACGGTGCAATCCCATGGCACATTAAGTGGAGAATATGATCCAAAAGAAACACTATCAGCAGGCGCATACTCAATTGTTCTGATTAAATACAGACTGCCAGAATTAAAACACCATAGGCTGTTTGCAGAACTCCTTAGTTTTAATGAGATAAATCCCATTTTAGTCACAAAGATGCAATGTATTCATCAGGCCCCATGAAGTGACAAATGTAAGTGACAAATGTAACTGGTCTATGATACAGTGTGGCTAATCTGAACTTAGTTGTGGAAATTACAAGACGATCAATTAACGCTGCCCAACTTAATTCCTTGAAGCCTCACTTGGTGGACTGAGGTAGGCAGTTATTGTGTCAGCCTTTAGAGAGCAATTTATCTCACCAACATTCCAACTAAAAGGAAACTAACATCTGTTAGCAGCTAATTATGTGGCAGGCTCTAAGCACATGCATTTGCATCAGCCATCTCCCACTCTCCCAGCAGCGACCATATTACCCCCAGAATTGTACAGATGTGCAAAGTGAGGCTCAGAGACGCTAAATAACTTGCTCTAACACACATCTGGTATGTAGCAAAGCCTGGATTCAAACCTGGACTTGTCTGGTTTCAAAGACATTGGTGTTGGTGGAACAAGAAGACGTAGGCCTGCCTGGGTTCAAATCCTGTCTCCTACATATATTAGGACGTAGCTTTGGCAAATGTCTTAAATTTCCCTATCCTTAGTTTCATCTGTCAAATGGATACCATATTTGTACCAATTTCATAAAATGAGTGTGAAAAGTAAGTGAGACTGCAGAAAGAACAAAGGGGAGTTGTTAGCTGTTCACTCACAGAATGTTGCACATACTTCTGCAGGGTCAAAAGAAATAAGCGAGGACAGTCCAAAGAGTTCTGCATGTTTAGATGAGGTCACACAGATAGTAAGTGCCAGGCTAGGACTGAACACATCGCAGGATCTGTTAAACACTTGAACACATCGCAGGATCTGTTAAACACTCAACCAAATGCCCACATACTTCCACTTTATCTTCATTGATCCTCATAACTAACCAGGTAGGTAGCGAGCCTAGGTAGAATGCCCTGAGTTGGGAGGATGAGCTCAGAGTAGTGAGGCACTCACCCATTGAAACAAAGGCAAGCATAACCTTCCCTCACCTCACGATGTCTGTGGCACTAGAGCTTGCGAATAATTTTCTTAGTTAAGATAATTTGGGTCCAAACCCCAGCCTGCAGCTTATTAACTGTAAGACCCAGGTCCCTCATCTGTAAGACAGGGACAGCAATAGTTCCTACCTCATGGTGTTGTAGTAAGTGTTAGGACTGGGTCTGTCATTATTTAACCTTTCTATAGCCAAGTTTTATTATCTCTATATGAGAACAACAACTATCTCCACCTCCTATAATTGTTGTGAGTGTTAAATTATTTAATCCATATAAAGTATTCAGTGTGGTGCCAGGATGTATGTTGAAAGCACTTGGTAAATGTCATTTGCCTTCCTTTAGTAGTGGTAGTGATGGTAGTGGAGATAGTAAATTATCAAAGTACAAATACCTTGGTAAAAATGATCCTCCCTAAACAGCTAATGCATGCAGGGCTTAATACCTAGGTGATGGGTTGATAAGTGCAGCAAACCACCATGGCACACATTTACCTATATAACAAACCTGCGTGTCCTGCACATGTATCCCAGAACTTATTAAATATCCCAGAAATTATTAAAATAAAATAATTTTTAAAAATCCTCCCTAGATTCTTATCAGACCTTCACATGTTAACCTGAATGGATTTTTTATTTGGTTGGTTGGTTGGTTTGGTTTCTTTCCTAAGAAATTTACTTGTTTATTCCCAGAAAGTAGAATAAAGTCATAATTCTACTAATTACTCCCAATAATGGAGAGGGTCTACCTTGCTAAAGATATAGAAGGAAAACTTAAGCTGCTCGGAGCTGCTGAGAATGAAATGGAATGATGCATGAAAAGATCATGGTGGTGGCTGGGATGCACCATTACTTCCTGGTACTATACATACTAACCAAGTGTTGTAGGATATTGCATCAGGTGACATGAAGGTTTTCCCACTCTAACACTCTTCATGTGAAAGAGTACTGGTCTGCATGTTCGTTTGTACATTGATTTTAAGTGGTGGTTTAAAAGCAGCAATTCTTGGACAGCAGTGCCCCCTAATGATCCCATTTAATTTAAGACATCAGGGGTCCAAATGATGTTCAAATAACTCACCCACAGTTAACTCGGACATACTTTAGTGCTTTTCAGCTCTGTAGCCAGCTATGTTCTAGGTGCTGCTGGGAAAGCAAATGTTCAGAAAATTTATGGTAAGGCTTGAATGTGCCTTCCAAAGTTCATGTGTTGGAAACTTAATCCCCAATGCAGCAGTGTTGACAGGTAGAACCCTTAAGAGATGATTAGCTCATGAGGGCTCTGCCCTTACAAATGGATTAATGGTGTTATCATGGGAGAGGGTTATCAATAGAATGGGTTTTAATAAAATGGTGATTTTCTCTTTTCCTTTCACATGCACATGCTCTCTTGCCCTTTCACCTTTCTCCATGGGATGACACAGTACGAAGGCCCTCACCAGATGCCAGCGTTATGTTCTTGGACTTCCAAGCCTGAACCATGAGTGAATAGACTCTCATTGTTTGTAAATTATCCAGTCTATGATATTCTGTCAGAGCAGCAAAAAATATACTAGGACAATCTACCTCCTGGGAGCTTTTTAGAGCGCTAACTCCAGCCTGCATCTTTGGCAGCAGCACGTATACCTCTCATTCTGGCTGGCTGTGCTCTGCCACATTGACCTGCTTTGTCACTTGCAACAACCTCTTGCCTGACTCCAGAGTCTGCAAATTTTATTTCCTCTTTCTGATTGGCTCTCTTGCCCCTCTCCTCCACCCTTTACTACTTATCTCACTATTGCCACTCATCTTTCAGGTCTTGGCACAAATGTCACACAGAAATGTCTTACCCCACTCCCCAAGCAAGGACACAGTCTCCTGTTATATGAGTTTATCTCACCCTTCATTTTTTCTTGCAGGCCCCATCACAACTACAACAAAACTATTATTTGGGCCATTGGGTGTATAATGCCTCTCTCAGCCTCACCTAACTGTAAGCTCCATGAGGACAAACTCACCTCTGTATCCCTAGTACCTAACACAGCACTGGAATGTGGTTGCCACTCATTAATAATGTGTTTACTTAATTCAGAAATTACAGAGGGGTGTGAGGTTTTGGGGTGTTGCTGAGTTCACTTTTGTTTTTGTTTTATTTCTTAGAAGAGGAATAGTGGTAGATTAAATTTCTTAAAGCAACCTGGCATTTAAAAAATAAAAATGCCTGTTTACTTTTTTTTTAAATAAATGTATTTGAAGTTTACAACATGATGTTATGGGATACATATAGGTAGGAAAATGGTTACTACAGTGAAGCAAATTAACATATCTATCAACTCAGATCATTAATTTCTTGTGACAAGAGCAGCTAAAATCTAATTATTTAACAAATATCACCAGCAACACAACTTTGTGACTATAGTCCTCATGTTATACAATTAGATCTCTAGACTTGTTCATCCTACATATCTGCTTTGTATTATATTTTTAAAATATCTTTTTAAGATGAATTTATTCTTTCACTTTGAATCATTTTAAGGTAGCCAATATTGCATAGAAATAAAATGCTTATGGGTTTAGCAAAGTTACAATTGACTTTCTCTTTGACCCATTAATTCTATTTCTAGAAATCTACCCTACAGAAACATTTGCAAAAGCATGAGATGACAAATGTGTAAGGTCATTCATTATAGCATTATTTGTAAATCAAAACATTAAAAACAACTCAAGTATTCGGCAATGGGGAACAGTTAAATAAACTGACACACAATGGAGTAACATGCAGCTATTCAAAAGAATGAGGACAATATCTATGCAGTAATATGGAAAATTCATCTGAGTGTATTGCAAAGTGAAAACAGGAAAGCGTAGAAGAGTTATAATATGCTACCTTTTGTGTAAGGGAAGAAAATATGAACCTCTATATGTTTCATATATCTGCAAAAACAGGAAGACGAAAAACACAGAGAATGTAAACAAGAAACTAATAAAAGTAGTTACCTTATAGGAAATGCATTTGGAATATATGGAAGGGAAAGAGAAACAAAACTTCCTTGTGTATACCTTTCTATACCATCGTGCCCTTTGAATAATGTGGGTTCATTATTCATTAAAAGTAAAGCTAATTTTTAAAAATATTTCTAAAATTAAAAATAAACCAAGACAAATAAATATAACCATATATCAATTTAGAAATATTATCACACAGAGAAACAATTATTTTTTCCCCAAGATGTTTGAGAACACAGCACTTTGTACATTCTTAGTGGGATACACTTCATGGACAAAAGAACTACATCAAATTTTAAACTAAATCTGACTATTTTATGTTCACATTCATATTGTTATTTTGAAACTATTCTCTTTGTATCATTCAAGAAAGCAAATGAGGAATTCTATTAATGGTGTTCTAAGAGAATAAAAGCCAATCATGAAATCAAAAATTAAGCATAAAACTAATGTTAAAATTGAAGTGATGACAGTTAAATGAACTGTTTTATTAATTACATATTTTCTATCTTAATTCATTGAAATGGCCTAGCCACCATGTCATCCAGTATCAATAACCACACCTGGCACCAGATTTTGCTTTGCAAAATCAAGGGTTCTTGTAGAAGTGGCTGCTTTCAGGACTGAATTAGGGAAGGTACAAAATACGCCTAGAACATATTGTTATGTTCAAAGGCAAAGAAGCTTTCAAAGAGTAATTGGGCATATCAAAAGAACACAAGAACCAGGTGGAAGGAGCTCTTGCTGACCCAAATTGTGATGATTGAAACACTAAAAAGAGTAGTGATTATAGCAAATTAAAATATACTGAATACACTAGAGCCACGAGTCCATAATGACTCAAAAAAGAGAAAGCCAGAAACAAAACCTCATTTGTCACCATTTGGAATGATTCTTAAAAACAATTTCTCCCTTTCCGAATTGGTCATTAAAAAGAAGTAGTTAAGTGTTTATTTTGTCTTTTCAGTAAAAACTCTATTTCAGGGCAAATAGACCCATTTATGACAGAAAGTTCTGTTTTATGTCAAGCAGTAAAGATAAAAGGAATATTAGAATTATGAAGTCAACAATTTACCACTCCTAATGAGAATCTTGTTTCAAGCATAGAAGGCTGTGCTGTTCCCACAAAAGAGTAAATAATTAAGTGCAGTCTGGGGAGGATCCGAGGAAGCTTCCAAGGAGAGGCCGTTTGGGCTGAAGCTTGAAAGATGAACAGAATCAGCCACAACATGAATACAGGAGGACTTGTCAGATGGAGGGACATGATGGGGGGCCTGAAAAAGCTTGAGGAACTGCACTTACATTGGAAGGGATTGTTACCCACTTAAGATACCCAGAGTCAGCACAAAAACTGAAAATTGCAAAGAGTCAAATGTATCCTTAAAAAGTCCCATTTTGGAAGGAGCTTTCTTGTGGCCCAATACACTGTCTCTCAGTAAGCCCATCACAGCCACTCCACAGAGTTGTGATCAGATCACCATTTGAGAAATATGAAGCAGTTAACAATTGGAGGTGATGTTGTTCAAAGACAGCATGCTCTGAGATGCTCCCACTCTGAGGGGCATGTGGGGACTGACACCAATGAAGCAAAGAACAAGAGTCATAGCTGTCCTCTCTGGCTTCCTAGGGGCATATGGCACGATGAGTGGACCAGCTGCCCATGTTGACATTGCTCAGAGTGTTCATTGTTCTCTTGCTCTCCGTATCCCCATCCCCTCTTAGTTTAAGTTGAAAACATCCAGGTAGTCAGCCACTATTGCTGAGTATACATGATGCAAAAGTGCACGGAAAGGGACTGGAGGGACCAGATCTGAGGGCCCTCTGGGAAGTAAAGAGAGAAGTGGGAAGGAGTCACATTAGGAAGGGACTATTTTGCTAAATTAGCTAGTGTAGGCTTTGAAATAAAGGGAAGCCAATGGATGGAGTTTCAAGCAAGGTATGGCATGATAGGACCTGTGTTTTGGAAAAATTACCCTGGCTTTATTGTGAAGAATGGCCTGGCGGCTGTGGGGATTCCAGGAAGGGGGAGAATGCAGACAAGCAAGGAGACTACAGGCATTATTGTCTTTACATCTGGCTTCTTTTTCAGGTCCTCCTTGAGAGGCCAAGCATCACATGAATTGGACATGAAGGCAAAGTTTTTGATCTGAAGGGGGAAAGGATGCCATGTTTAGAACTCTGCACACAAAGGAGAGGCTATTTAGGGATCTAGATTCTCCAACCACAGAAAGTTGGTGGGTGAGAAGTGGCTGCTTCCCACTGAACTCCCCAGGGCAAATGAAGGGACCCACATGGCGTTTATTCCCAACGACTTACCACAGACGTGGAAATTATAAATGGGGCCAGGAAGTGGTCATTTCATGTCAACCCACCTACCATACATTCAAAATAGCTGCCACTTGCCCAAAGACACCTCCAAATTCTAAACAGTCTGCCTAGCACATATCCATTTATACAACAAACCTTATTGAGCATCTACTATGGTAGGGACTGCACTATAGTTTAGTTAATAAAAGTTAGAAATTAGGCCAGGCACGGTGGCTTACGCCTGTAATCCCAGCACTTTGGGAGGCCGAGGCGGGAGGATCACGAGGTCAGGAGATCGAGACCACCCTGGTTAACACGGTGAAACCCCATCTCTACTAAAAATACAAAAAAAAATTAGCCGGGTGTGGTGGCGGGCGCCCGTAGTCCCAGCTACTCCCGAGGCTGAGGCAGGGGAATGGCGTGAACCCAGGAGGCGGAGCTTGCAGTGAGCCGAGATCGCGCCACTGCACTCCAGCCTGGGCGACAGAGAGAGACTCTGTCTCAAAAAAAAAAAAACAAAAAACAAACAAAAGTTAGAAATTAGCCCTCTGGGAGATAAAGACCTGATAAATAAGACAGGCAGAGTTCCTGTTCTTGAACAGGAGATTCAGGACAGGGTGATGAGGGTGAGCCAGGAGAGAGATCTTTCACCAAGCCAAGTAAAGGCTACTGACTTCAGTGACCCTGGGACATCACACCTGAGGGTAATTGAATGGTGACAAGCTTCTTCTTATAATCAAAATAGTATTAGCCTGAGTATGAAAAATGGAAGAATTCTAGTGTATTTCATTTCCAACTTAACATCCATCAAATATGTTGCTGGTTTCCAGCCTCATTGCTAAAAAGATTCTTAAGGTGAACAAGACCGCTATCCTGGTTACCAGCTATAGTAGAATGAATGAAATTAAATTATTCTGTGATAGTTATCAAATAACAAACAGAATTTTATTTCAGGAATTTGAGAACTAGATTTGAAATTTAATCGTTTGCTTCAGAATGCTAACATAAACAGTAATAATAGATAGATGGGTGGGTAGATAGATAGATAGATAGATAGATAGATAGATAGATAGATAGAAAGATGATAGATAGAGACTGCTAGATATAGTATAGAATATTCTATAGTCCTCATATGGTCTTTGCCACATGTTTGTTTGCTTTTTTCAAAATATTTAATCGAAGAATAAGAAATCTCAGTTGATATAAAAATTCTAGTGAGTCGTGACCTAGAGATGCACAACAATGTTATGCAAAACTTTTCATCTAAAGGTCATCAACTGATGAGTACATATGCAAAGTGTGGCATATCCATATAAAGGAACACTACTCAGCAATTAAAAGCAACAAACTACCAATTCATACTACAACATGGATGAGCCTCAAAAATATTAAGCTAAGCCACATGCAGAAGACTACATATATTATTTACATGAAATCTCTAGAAAGACTATATATTTCATTTGTAAGAAACATCTATAAAAGGCAAATTTGTACAGACAGAAAGCAAACCAAGTTTGCTTATGACGGAGTAGGAGCAGGAATTAATGGCGAATGAGCACAAGGAACTTTTGTGGGTGATGGGAATGTTCTAAACCTGGACTACAGTATGATGAGTATGTAGAGTACCAACTCTACAAATTTACTAAAATAATTAAATTGAACAATTACAATGAGTAAATTTTGTTAGGAAATTATAGCTCAATAAAGCAATCAAAACAAAACACACACACACACAGGCACAAACATATTTCATGTATTTTTAATCCAGGTTCATATGAAAGCGCTTGACAATAATGCCATGTAGCTGCCTTATACTGATCATCTCCTTAAGAACCAGCTACTTTTATCTCTGTTCCTGAAAGCCACCTTCAGAGAGAAATCATATTAACCCAGGGACACGCAAAGAAGCCAGCTGAGTTAGGAATGGAACACAATTGGGCCTATCTCTAAATCCTATACACAACTTATCTCATCATACCCCCTGAAATAGAAAGAATCCATTGCCCCAGATTCACATGGTGTAGTCAAAGTAATAAACTAGATTCACCCTGCACCTGCTTATCTTTCTTGCTGTTGTCAGACCCCGCTACCCTGATCTCCTGGCCACCATCTTGGGATGATCCCGCAAATCAAAGTTGATCGTGTCATTCCGGTGCTCAAAAGGGTGCCCTGGTGCTGAAACCTTGGCTTGGGCCCTTCCCAACCTGGCTCCAGCCCCCAGCATCTAGGGCATCCTTGCTCACTGTTTCCCCATACCACTGTGCACTGCTTTTCTCTGAACTTCTCACCTGTCTTTGAAGTTGATGGCCATTTTCACATTGCTTTGTCTTTGTCCGTGAGGTTCCTCTCACCTGAAATGCTTGACTTTTCCTTGCCACTGCCACATATCAGCTAACTCCTGCTCTTATTTTAACATCATGAATATCTATCATTCTCAGTGAGCCTTCTACTGCTTCTCCGAGAGAAGTTAATTGTTCCAAGCAGGTTCTATACACTATGTTTATTTTCTTCATTCTCTTTAATAGCATTTTAAAACATGCCCCCAGTTTAAGTCTAGTGCGTTTGTCATATTTTCTTCATAACCATAGCATATACCATTAAAGGATTACTTGGATTCAGTTCTGATCTTAAGATTCCATCATTTATTAGCTCTGTGACCTTGGGAAAGTTTATGTAAACTCCTGACATCAGTTTTCCCAATTGTGAAATGAGACCAATGAAAGCACATACCTCAAAGATACTTGTAAGAATTAAACAATCTAATAATCATTAATGAAAAAGCATATTTTCCAGTCCATCAAAAGTGCTTAAAAAATGTTAAATAATAATACTAATTTTTACCAGTATAGCAAAGGCTCAATAAATGTGAATCGAATAAGGGAGAGAGAGAAGATACAGGAAAGAAGTAAAGAAGGGAAGGGGAAGAAGAAGCTCCTTGAAAAAATGGATAAGAGCTTATGATTTAGCATCAGGCAATATTGAATCTTTGCCTTGCTATTGTAGATTGGGTAATCTTGGACAAGTTATTTGAACTCCATATGTTTCAACATGAAGGTAAGTATACCACTGGATAACACATATAAAGCACTTAGCACAGTATCTAGCCAGCAGTAAGTCATGTTAAAGAAGAAAAAGAAACAAAGGTTTGTGAAAAAGAAAAATCCTCTTGCTTAATCTTTTTTATTCATCTTTGGCAAAGGTCACCTAAATAATTTCTTAACCATTCTGCCTTTATACGCTGCTTGGATACTGCCTAGAAATCCAGGATTCCAAGGTGGTTGAGAGAAGTGGGTTATGAACAATTATGATCCAGTCTCACTTTCACCTCTACCTGATATAGAAAATTCCCTTCCAACATGGTCAACTCCAGTGAATCTTCACTATTTTGACCTTTAGCTACTTTCTCGTGAGAATATTATTAAAAGCAGAGAGGAAATAACTAAATGGAAAAAGATTAGCCAAGAAGCAATGAAGAAAATCTCAACAAAATATTAGCAAGCCATGTAAAAAGGATTAAACACCTTGGCCAAGTGAGATTTATCACAGGAATGCAACGCTGTTTTGACATCAAAGATAAAAAAAAATACATAATCATCTCAATAGACACAGAAAACACATTCAACAAAATCCAGTGTGCATTCATGATTTCAAAACTTGGAATAGAAGGAAAATTTCTCATCATGATAAAGAGCATCTACAAAAAATTTACAGCTAACACCATACTTAATGGTAAAAAGACTATATGCTTTCCCCCATACGATTCAGAATAAAGCAAGGATGTCTGCTTTGGCACTTCTATTCAACATTGTACTACAGGATCTAGCCAGTGAAATCAGGCAAGCATATAAAATAATGGGCACCCAAGTGGCAAGGAAGAAGATGACAGGATTTTGTATGTAGAAAATCCAAAGGATCCATTAAAAATACTAGAAATAACAAGTTTAGCAAGGTCACATGATAGAAGATAAATTCACAGAAATTGATTGTATTTGTACAAGCAATGAACAATCTGAAAATGAAATTAAGAAAAAATTCAGTTCACAATGACATCAAGAGAATAAAATGGAAAGTATTTTAACAGATGATGAACAAGACTTGTACACTTAAAATCACAAAGCATTCTTGAAAGAAAGAATATCGGCTGGGCGCGGTGGCTCACGCCTGTAATCCCAGCACTTTGGGAGGCCGAGGCGGGAGGATCACGAAGTCAGGAGATCAAGACCATCCTGGCTAACACGGTGAAACCCCATCTCTACCAAAAACACAAAAAATTAGCCGGGCGTGGTGGCGGGCGCCTGTAGTCCCAGCTACTCAGGAGGCTGAGGCAGGAGAATGGCATGAACCCGGGAGGTAGAGCTTGCAGTGAGCTGAGATCGCGCCACTGCACTCCAGCCTGGGTGACAGAGCGAGACTCCGTCTCAAAAAAAAACAAAACAAAACAAAAAACAAAAACAAAAAAAAAAGAAAGAATATCTAAATATATGAAAATATGCCCCATGTCCATGTATTGAAGACTCAATAGTGTTGAGATGATGATTCTACCCAAATAGATGTACAGATTCAATGAAATCCCTATCAATTCCAGCTGGGCTTTTGGCAGAAATTGACAAACTAATCTTAAAATTCACATGGAAATGCAAGGGAACCAGAATAGCCAATTTTCAAAAATGAAAACAAAATTAGAGGACTTACACTTCTCAATTTGCATATTTCCTATAAAGCTAAACTAATCAAGACAATGTGGTACTGGTATAAGCATAGACATATAGATCAATGGATAAACCCTTACGGACAGTAGATTATCAACAAAGGTGTCAAGAAAACTAAATGGGAAAGAAGTTTATTTTTCACCAAATAATTCTGGAACAGTTGAATATTCACATGCAAAAAGATTAATTAGGGCACCTACTTCATACCACACACAAAAACATACTCAAAATTGACTACAGGCCTACATGTAGGTACTCAAAACTATAAAACTCTTAGAAGAAAACACAAGAGAAAAGTCTTCATGATTTGGGGTTAGGCATATTTCTTAGATACAAGACAAAACAAGCAATAAAAGAAAAAAACTGATGAATTGGACTCAATCAAAATTAATATTTTTGTTGCTTCAAAAGACACCATCAAGACAGAACTCACAGCTTGGAAGAACGTATTTCCAAATCGTTTATCTGATAAGGGATTTGTATCTAGAATATATTTTAAAAAGTCTTACAACTCAATAGTAAATATCTTAGAACCCAGTTTTAAAATGAGTAAAGAATTTGGATAGGCATTTTTCCAAATGATCAATAAGCACACGAAAAGATGCTCAACATTATTAGTCATTAGGAAATGCAAATCAAAGCAGCAAGGCATCACTTCACACTCACGAGGATGGTTACATCCAAAAGTCAGATAATAAGAGTTGACAAGGATGTCAAAAACTTGGAACCCTCATTCATTGCTGGTGAAAATGTAAAATGGTACAACCATGTTGGAAAATAGTTTGATAGTTTCTTAAAAGGTAGAGATTGACTTACCATGTAACCTAGCAATTCCACTTCTAAATTTCTGTCCAAAAGAAATGAAAGCATATGTCTACAAAAACAAAAAAACTCATATACATAAATGTTCATAGCAGTATTATTCATAATAACCAAGAAGTAAAAAAAGCAATGTCTCTGCACACTTTCTATATGGATTTGTTAATCCAGCTAATTTGAAGTCGATTTCTCTTGTGTTTTACATTTGACTCTGAACACTTGAAATATTCAACATTTTATATCCTAAAGATTAGACTTTCCTTTTATTGACTTTGCTATTTTTGCAGACTTATGCTCTGCCTCTGCCATAGGCCTTAAGCAAAACTCATCTGCCAATGCTAGGAAATAGTAGTAGCAAACTGGCCTAGATCTGGCTTAAAAATTGTTTTATAGTTTTCAGGGAATTCAGACAATTGATTTCTTTGGCAAAATTATTTTCACTGAAAAGGTTTTCAGGGAATTGGTGTTTTTGTGAATTGCCTTTTGACAGTGGATTATCAGCAAATTGACCAACAGCCAGTAAACAACTCCCTAATTCTCTCCTGTCCTCTCTGCCCCCTCACAGCTTCACTCTGTTCACATAAAGGGGCCTATTGGCAGTCACGTGTTTGCATTGTTTGAGCCTCTCAGAGTGTTCTGGGCTTTGAGATCTAAAGCTTGTCAATTCAGATATGTTGACCTGAGTGTGGGTCATAACAAAGGTAAAGGGTGAACAATTTTTTAATAGCCATGAAATTTTTTCTTCAAAATTATTCAGAATAAAATATAAAGGAGATGAAAGTAGAGAAACTCTTGCTGCTGTGGTGACCTGTAAGCCCACCCAACCCTAACGTCTCCATGTTCACATCTATTTCTCCAGTACCCTCTGTCTCGGAAGGTGACCTGCCATTCCACATATCACAGTTTAGAAATCACTGACTTTATCTAGTCACTTCTTCTCATGGGTCAGAAAACTGAGGCCCAGGCCGGGCGCGGTTGCTCACGCATGTAATCTCAGGACTTTGGGAGACTGAGGCAGGGAGATCACCTGAGGTCAGGAGCTCGAGACCAGCCTGGTCAACATGGTGAGACCCCGTCTCTACTAAAAATACAAAAATTAGCCAGGTGTGTTGGCAGGCGCCTGTAATCCCAGCTACTGGGGAGGCTAGGGCAGGAGAATTGCTTGAACCTGGGAGGCAGAGGCTGCAGTGAGCCGAGATTGTGTCACTGCACTCCAGCCTGGGCAACAGAGTAAGACTCCATCTCAAAAAAAAAAAAAAAGGAAAAAAAAAAAAAAAAAACAGAAAACTAAGGCCCAGAAAGTCCCAATGACTTTTTAGTCAAATTCAATGGGGAGAATTAAAAAATGACAATAGAATATTAACTCCCTCCCCCATGAAAAAAACATATAAATAATTATTAGTTGAATCCCACTACTTGGTACACAAATCTTCTCTAGTGTCCAAATGGCTTTTCCCAAACTAACAATTGGAAACGACATGGATTTCTACTCTAAACAGGTATCAGGTCAAATTGCATTTCTATTTCTTCCTATCTATGTAAATTTAGACTGTCTCTTAACCTGAGCCTCAGTGTTCTCATCTGTAATGAATGGAGAAAGATATCTACGTTCTCAGATCATTGTGATGATAAAATGAGCTAATATATGTAAAACTTTTCAACATCTGCACCATCATAAGTACACAGAACTATTCATTCTTTCCCTTCTCCTTGCTTCCTACCTTTCACTCCGCTGTACTCAGGACCTAAGGGTTTGAGTGTTGTGTCTGTCTTTCAAATGCAATCCTCTCCAAAAGAGCCGCCAACACTCAAAATAATCTGTAGCCACAAGTCCAAAAAAAGGGTCACAATGATCAGTCAATTAAAAACCACAAAGTAAATAAATACTATAGGGAGCAGCAAATACAGCTGAAAATAACTAAAACCCATATAAATTTGCATCAGAAATATCACTTCTCTTCAACATCTCTCAAACATCTATCAACCTCTCTTTCCACAGTTTTTTTTTTTTTTTCCTAAAATTCTAGTGGAAATTTCCAATGCACTTATAGAAGCTAGATGAACCAAAAACACGTCTAGATGTTCCAAGTCAGGCTGCTCACCCCTGTGCAGGCTTTCAGGGGAAATAATGCTAAAGGCCTGTCTGGTGACTACCTTGTCTAATCCCTAAATCAAGGTATTCCTGGACAGCTAAGTAATGTACCAGAGGAAGGTCAGCTTCCACAGAAGATTTGGAGTATGAAATTCTCAGGGTTTACCTGGAATTCATATGAAGGAAAGGGAAGGAGTAGGAAGAAAACTGTGAAGACTAAAACATTGGCAAGCAAAAGAAAAGAAAGAATTCTCTAAAAACTAAATGGCCCTGCATTCCTGAGGGGTAAGAAGTGAGATATCACAAGTTGGCAAGAGAATGAGCTTGGAGGTGAAAACAGCCCAAGTTGTTTCACCATACTCATTCTCATAGATGACTTTTATTGACAGTCTTTTACATAACAGGCACTAAGCGAGGAGCTTTATGTACATTATTGCATTTGAAATTTAGAACCTATCTAGGACTTCTTCATTCTTATTTTTTGAAGTAAGGAGGGAATACTAAACTTTGACCACCCCCGCAAAATGAAAATTTTATCCCAATATTAAAACTCAAAAGTTCTGCATTGGGATCACTCTGATTTCCCTTAAGTATCTCTGCAATGTCTCTTCTTAAAACTCACCACTGGTTCACTATCTCTACCTTTTCTAAAGCTGGTAGCAAAGTATCCCTTTTTTGACATGAAATTGTAGGTCTTTACCATGTACAACATGGATGAGCCTGGAGGACATTAAGTGAAATTAGCTAGACACAGGAAGACAAAGACTACACGATCTCACTCATCTTAAAAAGAAAAAAAATGATCACATAGAAGTAGACGACAGTAGAACGGTGGTTACCGTGGGCTGGGTTGGTTGATGGGGGTGGTAGGGAGATATTGGTCAAAGAATACAAAAGTTCAGTTACATAGGAGGAATAAATTCAAGGGATCTACTGTACAACATGATGACCGTAGTTAACAATATATTGTATTCTTGAACAATGAATGCTAACAGAGTGGATATAAAGTATTCTTACCACAAAAATGATAACTATGTGAGGCAATGCATGTGTTAATTAGCTAGATTAACTCATTGCACAATGCACATATACTCCAAAACAATATGTTGTACATGGTTCACCATTTCTTTTAGACTATAAACCAAACTCCTTACCTGGCCAAAAAGCCCAGCATGATTTGATTCCCACCTCATGTTTTCTGCCACTCCCTCCTTTAATATGGTGTGCTCCAGACATACATAATTGTATGTTTTCTCTCCCTCTCCCATTTTCTCTTCTTCACTTTCTCATATATTCTCTCTCTCTGTCTCTGTCTCTCTCGCACACACGTGCACGCTCCCTGTCTTTTCCCTCTCTCCATCTCATTGGGCTCCCTTTCCCCTCACCCTTTAACTTACATAGCTGATCTTCGTAATTTCCGACCTCAGCTTCGGCATCACCTTCTTTGGGAAGTCTATCCAGCCACCCCAAGACTACATTAGATAATCCCCTAAGACTCTGCAGTTGCTTGATTATGGGCCAGTAGCACTGTAGCGTAATATTTTACTTGCTCTGTCTCTTATGTGACTCTAAGCTCAGTGAAGGAAGAGGCCACACTTGTTTTGCTCATCACTTGCAATATCTCAAGTGCACAAGAAAAGAAGGAAAACCACAGAAGCCAGGGCAGTTGGAAAGAAGGGAATAAGGACAGGAAGAAAGGAAAGAAGGGAGGAAACTAATTATAAAGATGAGGCTTCTTTGCACCAGAAGCTTCCATTTCTGCTACCTTTATTAATATTTTTATACCTAAAATCCCACTGATTGTGGCAATAAGTAAGTAACCCACAAACAAGCAGGAAGAACAGCGAGAAGGGAGTTGCAATTCTGGTTCTGCCACCAACTCCTGTGTGGCCTTCATTGCCAGACACTTGCTCCCCTTGCCTCTTAATTCCCGCCTCTGTAAAATGAGAATGCAAGACTAGTTCATTCCTAAGGTCATCTCTATCTCTTGTAAGGTCCAATTCTCATATGGGGCATCAGTTGGATTTATGACAAATAAAGCTTGAGGGAGACGTGAGACACTGCCACCCTCTACCTTCTCATGGACCGTTGAACCAGTGCATCGTAGACTATCAGAGTTGGAGACCCTTATTCCAACCTTCTCAGGGTATTGCCTAGGAAATGGAGCCCTCAAAGAACATTACTGAAGTGACAGAGGCAGGAAATGAGTTATAACTTCTTAGCAACGTCACCAAAACAAGCTTATTAGGTCATGACAACCTATCACTCTGTCACCCAGGTTTTAATCCAATTCTGCCTCAAAGAAGCATTTGGGCCTGACTTTTGTGTCTTTGCTTTTCTCCCAGTCACACACATACACACACACACACACACACACACACATTTTCTCCTTTACTCCATCACACCACCTTATTTATTGCATGGGAAAGTTGCTGATGAAATATTTCTCACCAAGTCATGCATAATTGGTTTAATGTCTCAGTCTTCCAAGAGCATTTGCATTTTAATAGGGCACAATATTTTATTAGCATTAATGTTAATTATTAAGTAAAATAGCTTTCATTTTTATAGCACTGTAGAGTTTACAAGGCAAATTTACATATAATATCAAATTTATACTCACAAAGGTGAAGAGAGGAGCATGTTTTTATTAAAAGAAAAAAGTTACCTTGAATTACATTTTCTTCCTGTGGTGTGACTCTGCCATTTATTTGGGGGAGGGGAGGTTTTTAAATTGAAATATTACGTTAACAAGAAACAATTCTAAATTCTAGAAGATCTGCACAATTAGAGGAGATTATAAAGTATTTCTATATTTTAATAGAAAATGTTTATTTATTATTAAAAATTAATGCTTATCATAAAATTTTAAAAGAAATTTTACCTCAAAATTCCTGATATGAATGTTTATATTGTTTATAAAAACATATTATTTAATCAGAAAGTATTATACAAGGGTGGAGTTCCATTCATGATTGCATGGAAAAAATAAAGCTGGACATTAGGACTTTGCCCAGCTTCTAATTTTTTTTCTTTATTTCTCCTCTGTTACACATGAAGATTCATTCGGAAGGAAAATATGGTGTTTCTTTTTTTGTGGGATCTTAGTTCTCTGCATTAAGTCATTGGAGGCTTTGAACAGAAGTAGTGATGCAACCAGAAGGGAATTTTGCCAATCTTAATCTAATGGCTATGGCAAAATTGTAATAAATGGAGAGGTTGGAAGTAAGAAATATCAGCCAGGAATCCAGATGAGATATAATTAAGGTCCAATCCAGATAAGCAAGGAGTGAAAATGGACAAAAGGTGAAATGTGTGGGAGTAACATAAATATACCCCTGTAATCTCCAGTATTGATTGAGGTGTCATCTTCCTGCAATGATGCCACATCCCCAAATCCATTATTAACTTTGCCAAGCTGTTCAGGCAAAAGGAGAGGCCAATCTCAATACACAATAGGAACCTATACATTTTATTGTACAAAATGGCCAGCATTCATTCAATAATTACTAGGAAGAATAAGAAACAGGACTGAGGGGGAAAAAAAGAAATTGGCAATAGGAATAAATACAAAGATGATCCATTTATTGAATTTAATAGACATGGACCTTTTAAAAATTGTGTTAAGGTGTTCAAGAGCACAGGTGACATTACAGAACATTCTTGCAGGACGCAGAACATTATCAGAGAACTGAAACCTATGAGAAAGAATCAAATGAAGATCCCAGAACTAAAAACAAATTATAACTAACATTGTAACAAATAATACAATAGATTCAATACAGCTCATAAAAGGATTAGTGACCCAATGATATATCAGTAGAAAATATCCACATTAAAGCATAGAGGAGGAGAAGTATTGAAATCCAGAAATGAATTGAGAAAAAAAATCCACCATGGAGAATAACTAGAGGATAGATGTTGTAGATATACTACTATTCAACTAAGTATTCTTTTAGGCAATAATCCATTTTAGAGATAACAGGGATACTGTATAATGATAAAAAAATTAATCTACCAAGAAAATATGATCATTGTAAATGTGCCCGCATTTTCTAATATATATAAACTATATATGATATAAAATATATATATCATATATATATCATACCAAAGAAACTATATACCATAGTTTCAGAATATATAAATTGAAAATTGATATAACTATTAAAAGAAATGGACAAAATTGCAACCGTACTCGAAAATTTTAATACACCTCTGTCTGAAACTGACGGAAAAATAAGTAAAGATATATTGAAGACCAGGAGAATACACTGATTTAGTTATAATTAATTGGTTAGTGAACATTAATTAACTGATTCTAAAATTTATAGAACATAAAAAGGGCTGAGAAGAACCAAAACAATTAAAAAGAATACTTAGAAGACTTACATTATCAGAGATCAAGATTGATTATAGAGTTAGAGTTAATTGAGTCAGTGTAAAAATAAACAAACCAATAAAATTAAAAGTAGTATACAGAAACAGACATATATGTGGTTACTCAATGCATAACAAAGGCAAGACTAGTTCAATAGAGAATGAATGGTCTTTTTAGTAAATGGTGCCATGGAAATCCTGACTCCTTATTTTATAATACACACAAAATTCCCAAAGTACCATAAATCTATATGAAAATAGCAAAACACAGTAGAGCTTCTACAAGAAAGCCTAGAAAAATATCTTGATACTTTGAGTAGACAAAAATTTCTGAAACAGAACATACCTGCAAAAAACTAACCATAGAGAAAAAGAATGACAAATTAAAATTTAAAATACTTGCATCAAAAGAAACGATGAAGAGCATGAAGGTGAGACACTGTGTGCAAGATGTTTGCAATTCATGTATCTGATGACTGTTCAAACTTCAGATTATATAAATAACTACCTCAGCAAAAAGAAAAGAAGACAAGCAATAATAGACAGAGAGCCAAATCATGACTGAACTCCAATTCACAATTGCTACAAAGAGAATAAAATATCTAGGACTACAATTTATAAGGGATGTGAAGGACCTCTTCAACGAGAACTAGAAACCACTGCTCAAGGAGATAAGAGAGGACACAAACAAATGGAAAAACATTCCATGCTCATGGATAGGAAGAATCAATATCGTGAAAATGGCCATACTTCCCAAAGTAATTTATAGATTCAATGCTATCCCCATCAAGCTACCACCGACTTTCTTCACAGAATTAGAAAAAACTACTTTAAATTTCATACAGAACCAAAAAAAACAGCCCATATAACCAAGACAATCCTAAGCAAAAAGAACAAAGCTGGAGGCATCATGCTACCTGACTTCAAACTATACTATGAGGCTACAGTAACCAAAACAGCATGGTACTGCTACCAAAACAGATATATCGACCAATGGAACGGAATAGAAGCCTCAGAAATTATGCCAGACATCTACAACCATCTGATCTTTGACCAACCTGACAAAAACAAGCAATGGGGAAAGGGTTCCCTATTAATAAATGATGTTAGAAAAACTGGCTAGCCATATGCAAAAAACTAAAACTGGACCCCTTCCTTACACCTTATACAAAAATTAACTGTAGATGGATTAAAGACTTAAACATAAGATCTAAAACCATAAAAACCCTAGAAGAAAACCTAGGCAATACCAGTCAGGACATAGGCATGGGCAAAGACTTCATAACTAAAACACCAAAAGCAACGGCAACAAAAGCCAAAATTGACAAATGGGATCTAATGAAACTAAAGACCTTCTGCATAGCAAAAGAAACTATCATCAGAGTGAACAGGCAACCTACAGAATGGGAGAAAATTTTTGCAATCTATCCATCTGACAGAAGGCTAATATCCAGAATCTATAAGGAACTTAAACAAATTTACAAGAAAAAAAAAAAACAACCCCATCAAAAAGTGGGTGAAGGATGTGAACAGACACTTCTCAAAAGAAGACATTTATGTGGCCAACAACCATATGGAAAGAAACTCATCATCACTGGTCATTACAGAAATGCAAATCAAAACCACAGTGAGATACCATCTCACACCAGTTAGAATGGTGATCATTAAAAAGTCAGGAAACAACAGATGCTGGAGAGGATGTGGAGAAATAGGAAAGCTTTTACACTGTTGGTGGGAGTGTAAATTAGTTCAATCATTGTGGAAGACAGTGTGGAGATTCCTCAAGGATCTAGAACCAGAAATACTATTTGACCCAGCAATCCCATTACTGGATATATACCTAAAGGATTATAAATCATTCTACCATAAAGACACATGTACATGTATGTTGACTACAGCACTATTCACAATATCAAAGACTTGGAACCAACCCAAATGCCCATCAATGATAGACTGGATAAAGAAAATGTGGCACATATATACCACGGAATACTATGCAGCCATAAAAAAGGATGAATTCATGTCCTTTGCAGGGACATGGATGAAGCTGGAAACCATCATTCTCAGCAAACTAACATAGGAACAGAAAACCAAACACCACATGTTCTCACTTATAAGTGGGAGTTAAACAATGAGAACACATGCACACAGGGAGGGGAACATCATACACTGGGGCCTGTTGTGGGGTGGGGGGCTAGGGGAGGGATAGCATTAGGAGAAATACCTACTGTAGATGACAGGCTGATGGGTGCAGCAAACCACCATGGCACGTGTATACCTCTGTAACAAACCTGCACATTCTGCACTTGTACTCCAGAACTTAAAGTATAATTTAAAAGAAGAAGATAAGCAATAGAAAAAAATGAGTACAATATTACACAAGTACTCCACAAGAATAGATATCCAATCGGTGGGCAACAGAAAAAAAGTCTTCAAACTCATTAGTGAGCAAGATAATGTAAATTAAAACTACAGTGTGATACCTCTACATGCCCACTAGACCATCTAAATTTGAAACACCACCAGTGCTACCTAGCATTAACAAGGATGTGGAACCATCAGAACATTCCTGCCCTGCTAGCAGGACTGTATATTGATACAACTTTAGAAAACCTATTGGCAGTGTCTCCCTAAATGGAACACACCTGTACCCTCTGATACAGGATTTCCACTCTTAGATATATACCAAACTGTATACCAAACAATATACCAAATAGGAATGAGTATATAATTGTCCTAAGGGCATAAAGAAGAATGTCCTTAATTATCATTGTGAAAAATTGGAAACAAATATCTTCAATAGTAGACTAAGTAAACAAGATGTTGCATATTCAGGTAATGAAATAATTTACAGTATGGAGGGTGGACAAATCATTGCTACACACAACCACAAGGCTAATATTACTAACATAATGTTGAGCAAAAGAAGCCAGACACAAAATAGTACATGTTCTATGATTCCACTTATATAAAGTTCAAGAACAAGCAAAACTTAGAAGTCAAGGTGGTGTTTCCATCCTTTGGGAGATGTAGTGACGGGAGAGAAGCATGGGGGATCATCTGGGGCTTTGGTAACTGCTGTTTCAGGATCAAGGTGCTAGATACTGGGGTGTTTCTTTTTGAAAATTCGTCAGGCAGTACTTTTATGATTTGTGTACTTTTCTGACTTTGTTTCATAAACAATTTATTCAATAACAAGTTTACTTATAAACAAATTTGTGTAGCATTCCAACATCTTGCCAAATCTACTCTTTAGTCTCTGGGACTATTTAATATTTAACCCACTTTTTAGTATTCTTATTCAAGACACTTCCCCTAAGTAAACCCCTGATATGGTTTTATTGGACTATTAAAGAGGAGAAAGGGTTTTTTTTTTAACTTTTTTAAAAGAATGGTGCTGTATCCACCCAGTATTAAATATCTTGTATTTAATACTATATATTTATAGTAACTATAATAGTAATACTAATATTAAACTTACTGAAATACAAATCAAATTCAATATCTCAAATATCATGTATGTTTAAAAGATTACAATGTGGGGAGTAACATTCTTTATTAAAAAGCTAAGATTAAATAAAAGGACAGCAACTAATAATAAAAATCTTAGGAAATTAAGATCAGTACATGGAAAATTTTGAGATTACAGAACTGCTTTTCCATGCTGGGGATCTGCAGATTCACCTCTCCTGATTAAACTCAAGAACTAGCTGAAAATTTAAATATAAAAAGAAGACAGTAAAGTCAGGAAATCATCTCTTCTGCTTTTTAACTGGTGAATCCTCGCTTACAAATTGCTCAGTCCTGAACAGGTTCTGCACATGAGCCAACTAGCAAGCATACGAAAGCATCAGCTATTGTCAGCACCTAAGTCAACACATGAGCACCGTTTTCCTTCCATCTGAAGTCCTGCCACAGCCTCTACCCCAATGGGCAGCCCTAAACACAGCTGTCTGATGTCCCAGGCAGATGTGGAACATGGAAACTCAGTGGGGACATGATTCCAAATACATGGGCTGCCTTCAAATCCTGGCCCACAAGCCTACATCCTTACAACAGAACCCTCTCTGGAAATGAGACATTTCTTTCTTTCTAGTGGGGGTTGCAGAGAGTAGAGGAAGAGAGTTGGAAAGGAGAAGGAGAGCTAGTGGATGGGAAACCAACAAAATGTGGTTCATTTTCAGGAAGCTGCGAGGCTGGATCTTTCAGAACAGCTCATATTTTTTCGAGATGCATTTTTTTTGAGGTCCCCCACTCCGGATACCCCAGTGCCCTCCTTTCAGCCTTGGCCCTTGCATCACCACCAGCCAGGGGAAGGAGCCGTGGCATGGCAGTGGTCACAGTTCTCTTGGATAAGCTTTACCGTAATCTTCATAAACCTCAATGCTCAAGGTGCAGAGGGAGATTGGAGGAAACTTGTTTTTCCGTTGGTTTCTCTCTGACTGCTGCGGCTAATCATTCCTAGAACAGGAGGCTGGAGAAATGTAGGTAGGAGACACTCTTCTGACAAGTCAGGTTGCCTCACCCTTCCAGGGCACAACTGATTAGGAAAAGCTTCAGGGTTACATAACCTCCTTCCTTTATGGTGGTTTTCCATCAAAAGGTGAATGGGCTCAGCCCTGAGAACTGCCCAACCCTAAGAAGTGGGGCAGGAATCTCTTGGTTGTATTTTAGTATTGCTGCCTCCTTCATCACAATGCCCCAGTGCACAAGTAAGGGGAGGAAAATGGGATGCATTAATTTATTCCATGAACCTTTATTGAGTGTCCATTCTTCTATGTATTTGAAATACATCAGTAAAGGAAATGAACTCTACCCTGGTACACTCATATCTTAGTGGAGGGACACAGAGTAAACCATAATACATAAGTAATTTACATTGTGGGTTAGAAGTTGATGAATGAAATCAAGAAAAGTAGAGCAGGGACAGAGGGATAGGTGGTTGGGAGGGCCAAGGCGTGGATTGCAATTTTTAACAGAGCACAAGGTAAGACTCCTTGAAAAGATGACATTTGAGCAAAGACTTGAAAGAGATGAAGGTGTGAGCTACATGACTATGAAGAAATAGCAAAGGCCTAAGGCAGGAGTGTTTCCAGAGTTGTTGTCAGGGCGGGAGGAGCACAGTGAGCAAGGAAGAAAAAAGTAAAAGATGATGTATATGATTGGCTGGGAGGCAGGTGTCAGATCAGGTGGCACTTTGCAAATGATTGTTAAGGACTCTGTGCTTTTAGAGTAAATAAAATGGCAGCTATTATTGTTCTGAGAAGAGTAACAGAACCAGCACGTTCACCCTGGTGCTCCTTCTGGGGTGAGAGCAAACACAGAAAGGGTCATCCAATATCATTAACAGCTGTCTGTACTGGAGGCCTCTTTAGGCTTCTGGGTCAAGTCAAATAACCTACAGACCCACCTATCCTCATGGCCGGGGTGGGGGTGGACCAGAAGAGTGACAGCCTATGTGTTTAACAACATGATTTAAATCATTCAAGTGACCCACTGAGAGCTGTGAAAGCAATTTTGAATTTCTTTTCCTGCAGAAGGAATGGCTTTACCTTAAGTCACTCCCTTCCTCAATCTTCTCTGTGACCAAAAAGACAGATTCCAAACACTGCCAGCTGAGTACAATCTACACCCTCCAAATATAGCAGAGCTAACTGGCTACACCGGACCCTGGTACCATTAGCTCATGCTCTAGCTCCCTGCACTGGCCACCCATACTGCTTTATGAAAAGCAATCTCTTTTTAAAGATAATGACACAGTAAGGGTGCTATGACTTCAGTGATACAGTAAGTTAGGCGAATTCTTTGAAAGCTATCAGCTCATTTTGAGCAGGGCCACCAGCCTCTGGTAGAGAGAAGTTTGTTGATCTGAAGGCATAAAACCAAGGGGTAAAGGACATGTTGAACCAGACGATAAACACCGTCATGGCGGGTGTCCCTCCCACTGCCAAATTCCAACAAATCATGGCAAGAAGATGAGGTTACATAGCAGAAATGCATGGAAATCAGCCTGATCAGAATCACTGACCTTTGAATTTTAGAGCAAAACAGTCATTTAGAGATTGGCCAGTCTTCATGTCAACCTGTTCAACCTTTCAACACAGATTCAAATCCAATTGGCAGATGTGTTTTGTTTAAACTGCACAGCATTAAAAAAATTTATGTAGCTGCCAATATTTATAATAAATCAGGATATCTCACATGCACAGAATCGTATTTCTTGCTTCTCTTTTAAAATATGAATATCTATCAACACCACATCCGCATTCCAGCATGGCTGGAGCTAAATAGTAGTTGTCCCTATGGACTGGGCAGGTGGTCACCAGATCACCCCAACTCCTGCCATTCATTATTACTTGTTTCTGGCCCATTTCACTTATTATAGCTCTAACGTTGTCAAGCCCTCACTTGACCTAATATCCTCTTATACAAAAGGTAGAAAACTGAGGCCTAAATGAAGGGAAATAATGGAATCT
Source organism: Gorilla gorilla gorilla (assembly GCF_029281585.2). Classification (NCBI taxonomy): domain Eukaryota; kingdom Metazoa; phylum Chordata; class Mammalia; order Primates; family Hominidae; genus Gorilla; species Gorilla gorilla. The sequence continues at coordinate 135,362,101 of NC_073231.2, forward strand.
TGAGTCAAAGATCAGTCACCCCCAGAAATGTGTGAACCTAAAAATAAAAACCTCACAGGAATTAAATTTGCATAGGCCAGTCCCTCCTCCTAACATAACCTGGTGGCCAAGCCTCCATAATACTCTGGGGCCAGGCTCTTGGTTATGTTTTAGAATTATTTTTAATTTAACTTTTGTTCTTGTTCACTCAGTGTCCCACAGTAAGGTGCACTGGGGGCTAAAGGCTTGAAAAAGCAAACAGAGTTAGGGGCCCTAAGTTTCTTCTCAAGAGTTCAGATGGAAATCATAAAACCACCACGCCAGGTTCCAGATGAGTTCCACTGGAAGCTGGTAAAAACCTCCCGCCCAGCCTGGTTAATGGCACTTAAGCACTGGATTGTTTGACTGCCACTCTCCCTTACTGGAATTGTTAGAATAGTCTCTCTCTCTCTCTCTCCCTCCCTGCCTCCCGTTTTTTTTTGTTTTTTTTTTTTTTCTTTGAGACAGAATTTCACTGTCTGGAGTGCAGCAGCACGATCTCAGCTCACTGCAACCTCCGCCTTCCAGGTTCAAGTGATTCTCCTGCCTCAGCCTCCCAAGTAGCTGGGATTACAGGTGCCCACCACCACGCCCAGCCAGAACAACCACTCTTTAGGACCTGGACGTACCTGCCACTCTCTGTGCCCTTTCCACTTGGTAAATGCCACCATCCCCCTCTCAGACATGCAAAGATCCAGGCTATTCTGTTATTTGCCCATTCTCACCCTCCGCAGCAAAGCTCTTGTTCTTATTGCATCATTGTTTTCTGCCTTTCCCAGGGGAATTTCCAACATTAGGCTTTGCTATAACAGGGGAAGAGTTCCATGAATGAACAAGAAGGTAAGGAAATGATTTAGAAGATCAGAATGCTTTCCTACTCTTTTATTCATCCATTCATTGTTTCAGTATTGAGCGCCTGCTGGGTTGGGCGTTTAGAAGATCTAAATGTAACTAACATACCTGCCCTGCTCTCGGGGAGCTCACAAAGTCAAATCCTGATTATACAGTGTAACATAAGTGATGATTGAGGGGACTTTCTTGGGCCTCAGATTCCTCATTTGTAACAGAAGAACCCCACTTACTTCCACATAGTCTGGCTGTGAAGAACAAATGAGAAAAATGGATGTTAACATTCTTTATAAATGACAAAGCACAATGTTAGCACCTCATCACGATCTCATATTAGGTGTGCTCAAGGATTTGAACCATTGTGGAGAGGTCCTTTAAGTAAATAAATGTGGAAGTAGGGAAATCTCCTTACAGCAAAAAGCTAACAAACGAACATGGAAAGCATGATGGAAATAGAAAACAACAATTTGGCAACCTTCAAAATAGTAATCAATTCAGGATAAGAATCATCAATGATGATAAAACTAGTAGCTTAAAGTATGAGGAGTAACAGAAATTTCACATAATAAAGTATCTCTTAAGATACTTATTAATTACAAAGGGAAAGGTTGGAAAACGCCTTTACGGCAGCATTTACTGTAACTGGCAGACATCATCTTCATCAAATAAAGTCAACATCGCTAATAATGAGGGAAATTGACATCATGTGCAGCCTGATAATAATGAATGAAAAAGGACATAACATCATTTCTATGATATTCCAGCTGAAAATGTATGACCTGAATCTAACCATGAGGAGATACTGGAGAATCTCAGATTAAGAAACATTCTGCAAAAATCTCACCTGTACTTTTCTAAAATGTCATTGTCATAAAAGACAGAAAACTGTTCCAGATTTAAAAAGATGAGACATGAATAAAGTCAATGTGTGATCCAGTGTTTTCTTTTACCATATAGCATAAAACTGGAACAACTGGTGAAATTCAACTGAGGTCTGTAGATTAGGTAATAGTTTTGTATTAATGTTAATTTCCCAGTTTTGATGATTAACAATAGTGCTTATGTAACAAAATGCATTTTCAGAAAGTACACATCAAAGTCTTTAGGGATAAAGAACATTATGTCTATACATTTCAAATAATTCAGGAAAAAATATGGCATTATATGAAAATATATGGTATCATATAAAAATATATGGCATATATAATAGATGGTACATATATATTAAATTAAGTAAAGTTGGTAAATTATTAACACGAGGGAAACTCCTTGTACTATTCTGTCAATGTTTTAAAAAGTCTGAAATTTTGTCAAAATAAAAAGTTAAAAGCAGTAGCAAGAAAGAGGTACAATGTGGATAACTTTAATCAGCCCAGAACCAACACAAAGCATAGCGGAGAGGTTTGGCTGCACTTTCCAGAAACTCCAGATGCCAAACATGTTTCACCCATTTTTTTATCCCTGTCTTCCAGGCTTCTGATATTCATGACAAGATTTGAGATGATACTAAATGGGCCCATTTCTTCAGTGATGGTTTCCCATAACTAAGCAGTGTCGTTAGAACCACCTATATTATTGCCGAGCCAGCTGGAGTCTTAAAAGTTTATTTCCTAGAACCCATAGTCCACATAATCTCTTCCATTACTGCTGGAAGGCAACAGGGTACCTCTCCTGTAGTGCCTCATGCCACCACAAATAGATCATGCAGAAATCAGGTGGCAATGGGGTCTCTCCTGCTATTTGCATCATATGATGGCTGTGTGTTGTGCTGGACTCTTCATTTGCCACTTGAGCCATGGTGTTCAGCTCCTATCCGCCCTGGAAAAAAACACTGGCAAAGTCAGCTGGGCCAGGATGCTTTGCATTTTGAGGAATCATGAAATGGCCAGTCCCAGCTAATGGATAAAAGGTAACTCACCATTCCCACAGTGACCCAAGGACTATACTGGACAATAGAGACAAAAATGCATCCCCTCCTCCCAACTGGTGAAGACAATCTAGAGACAGTGCAAGAGTGCTCCCTTCTGCCCAGAGCTCAAATTGCCCTAACTTCACACAGTTTCACCTCAAGAGAGTTTGAGATGAACCCTTCTGCTTCCGGAGCACACATCTTAAATGCTATCCCATAGTTGCCCCTTAAGCCTGCACTTAAGATTTCACCTTTATGATCTCATTTCATCTCTTCAACAACCTCAATACCTAAGTAGAGCAGATATCATCACACCCTCTAACAGGTGATTTGAAACAGGTGCTTCAATAGTAAATTACTTACCCAACGTCAGGAAGACTCCCCACAGAAAGCCTCATCTCCGTATTTAAAATTCAGTGGCTGCAAAGAATGGCTTTAAATTCTCCTGCACCCCTAAAAGTATAGGCAAGATTCTGCAATTCTGGGTCATCCTCAGTGATGAAGGGGCTGGGGAGGAATGGAAAACTGGCAGAAGGACTATCTACAGTCATTATAAGTCAATACAGGCTTTATTAGCTTTCCTGTTGAGATCTGACCTACCTAGCGCTATCTTCTTGGTTTCTCATGAATCTACTGTTCTTCACTCCCTCCCCTCAGTAGGAGCTGCCAGAATGGAAATGACTATCAAATCTGAAGAGAAAACAGACAAGACTTGTGCCACAGAGAGCATCGATCCAGGACTACGGGGTTCAAGGCTCTCAGCTCACTCAGACCATGGGGGTAGGGAAGAGGAGGGGAGGACAGGTGCTTCTTCAGGTACAAGTGAATTTCCTATCCCTGGAGTTTACAAGCAGAAGCAAGCATAGTAATCCCACCTCTCAGTCTGCACACCTGAGAAACACACACATTTGTTTGCACAAGGAGCCACATACAAGATTCTTTTTACAGTAGGAGAAAAAAAGAGATGACAACAATTTATCAGTAGAGGAATGGTGAAATAAACCATGAGATATCTCCATTAATCAATACTAAGACTCAGTTAAAAGAATGAGGTATATTTGTACATACTTTCAAGAAAAAGTCCAAGTGATATAATAATGAGAGATGAAATTATTTGATTTATGTTAAAACATATACATACCAAGGTACTCAAACATGTATATAAAGATGTGGATAAAGCTTTAGAAAGCTGTGCACCAAAATGTTAACAGTGGTTTCCTCTGAGAAAACTTCAGGGGTTTGGAGAAAACCGCCTAAAGGAGACTTCGGCCTTACCTGTGATATTTTACGATATCACCTTATAAGAAGGTATTTACATATTAGAAATGCAACTAAACATTAATTTTTTTCTTAAAATTCAGGCCCTTTCTACTGGACACTTCAAATTTCAGCTGGGGCATGAAGACAGTTTCTGTTTTTCCCAGACCAGCCACTGTTAAAAGGTACCAAAATAGAGCCCTTTGCAATTCAAACAGTTGATAGAATTTTAGGAAGATAGACCTAAATAGTCAGAGCATTGGACCAGTGGGAAAGAGAATTGTTTTTATGGCTAACCAGGCAAGCAAACTTGGTGAGTTTTAGCTGCTTTATCTATCTTCTGGGTACATGTAAGATACATTCAGTACAGCAATCCAGCTGTCTGAATTACCTGTGCCTAGCTGATGATGGCTAAAATCGATATTCGTTTTCCAGAATGTCAAGAGATTCTGGTTTTGTTGGGGGTGAATTGCTGAGAGAAACAGAAAAACCTGAAAGATCAAACTGGAATCCTCCAGGAGCTGGACTCCATGGTAGAAGGAGAGCGGGTGCCTTCACTTCCACCCCCTGAAGTCTAGAGACCATTTTGTATCAAATTGTACTTAGCAGTCATGGAAGGAAGCTTGCACAAACTTAATGTTCTTCAATGGCTGTGCTCACTTAAAGTTAATTTTATTGTGGCAGTTGTTGTCTTGAAAGTTTAGAATAAAGAGACTCCAGGAGGTCCTTTCATAACAGATAATGATGCTGGAATGCAGAAATGTTTTGCTGAATAGCTTGGAGGGATAAATTAATTAATTATTTGGGCTAAAAATGAGCTGGAAAGAAATGGAAAAAATACTACACTTGGGACTAGAAGACGAAGGTTCAACACTCGGCTGCCATACTCACTAGTTGTATGACCTTGAGCAATACAGCGAACCTCTCAGAGCCACATTGTCATCTGCAAAATGGGTATAATGCTAACAAGCAACTGGTCACAAGGTTGTCATACAGTACTAATAAAATAGTTATCATTAGTTTCAGTTGACTGATGAGGAAACTGAGACTCAAAGGGTTAAATGAATTTCCCAAGGACACATATCTAGTGAGTGGCAGAGCCCAGTTTAAAACCCAGGTACATGTGGCTGCAATGTCTCAATTCTTCCATGCCACCATTCTCTGCAAATATGTTGGGTTTAATATTGGTTATTTGAACTCCATTCATACCTAGGTCCCATCCTGCAGCACCTGGCAAAGAAATTAGTGCATATTAGGTATTCATTATGTATTTGTTGAATAAACCAACCTATAAATCAGTCAGTGAGTAAGCTAACAATTTTTTGATTCATTTACAAATACTATTAAATAGTTATATGCATAACACATGAGTGATGATTGTTTCATGTTCATAATGTCATAAATATATTTCTCCAAATTTGATATGTGTGTTTCAAATGTTAATGTTTGTATATATGTTTGCATCTGTAATGTATGAGTGTGTGTGTGTCCAAAAGTGAAGGAACATGAGAATAAGATAAAAACAAAAGCAACTGTATTCTGTGAGCAGCCTCCTTGGCATTAGATAGATGCCAGCACCTGTCTTTGGAAACTCTGGAAGCTCTCTGGGCAGTATCTCCTTCCACACCTCAGCTGACAGCCTTTACTTTGAATTGCATAGAGAATTGTCTTTGAGGAGCAATTCTAGCTCCTTTCTCCATCAGCATTTGGTACATAGAAAAGGTCAGACTTGCAATTGGATCTATTTTCTGCATTCCCAAGGTTCTGGCTCAAAGTGAAACATCAGGGAGCTTTGTGATCAAATAACCAATGTGATGAGATAGCCTTTCATTACACAATAAAGGCCACCGGCACCTGCTTCCACCTTGCCATGTGGGACAAAGGTGGTCTATGGAATGCTGAACTTCCAAGTCTGGCTCAAAAATGCAGTTCAGGCCTCCAAGACAACACCCAGCTGCCTTTTCCGTTTGCAGTAATGTTTTCAAAACCTCGATCCTCCTTTTCGTCTTGGCTGTAGATTTCAGACTGGTCTGGAATCTTTGTGACTTCATAGGCTCATAGATAACTAGGAGTCACAACTCTCACTCTTTTTCCACCTCTTAACAACTATGTTATTTGTGGAAGTTCCTTGAGCCCTCTGAGCCTTAAGTTTCTCCTCTGTGAAATGGGAGTAACGATACTTAGAGGTTCAAATGAGTGTCACGTATTGAAGTGTGGAATGCTTATCAACTGCAAGGGTTTATTAAGCCAAAGTAGGAAAATGCTAGCATATGTGAAAGATAAAAATATAATTTTTGATTATGTAAAGGTTTCCCAGTTGAATTTGAATTTCAAATAAACAAATAATTATATAGCAGAGATATGTCCCATGCAATACTTAGGATAGACATACACCAAAAATATATTTGTCATTTATCTGAAATTCGAATTTAACCAGGTGTCCTACTTTTTTTTTTTCAGAATATGGCAGTTCTACTCCCAGCCTTAGCCCCTCAGCCACAGTCACCTGGCTGAACTCAGAGCTTGGCAGGTACAGAATGTGGGCCAGGTTGGGGAGTGTTGGATTTCTGGAGCTACAAGAGATTTGCCCCAGGTACCTGAGGAAAAGGTGTCCAGAAAGGTGTGATGAGGAGAAGCACAGGAGAGAGGGAGAGAAAGAACAGTACTTTGTTGCCAGAGCCAGAATCCCATTGAGAGGCTGCCACTGCCACCTCAAGACTCCATAAAGCTCCAGTAATAATTACCATCCTCACAGCATCCATCACAATGATCAAATGAGATAAGGCACATCCAGTGCTAAGACCTGGCACTTAGCAAACTCTCCAAAACAGCCTTTATTATTATTTTTTGAGGGACTGAGAAGTAGCATGTATTGGACATATTGATATCCCCAGCCCCAAAGTGAGTATTGTATAGATATCATCTCAAGCAAACATCATAACAATTTTCCAGGGTAGTTCCTGTTATTGATTGCAGTTTACTAAGGTACAGAGAAGTTGACACCTCCACAAGTCCTCTTGGCACTTGATAGTAAGTGGTGGAGACCACATTTGAATCCAGGCCTGCTTGTGGTTAAAGTCTATCTTTCTGCACTGCACTAAGCTGCTTGGAAGAATCCTTTCGCGGTCCTCATGTTTTGGTAACCCATTTGCTGCTGACACCACTAGAAGACTTGAAGCCATTTCCGAATGACTTCAAGCTGCTCCTTTCTGAAATAGCGTACTGTTACCCATTTTAGAGAAGGCACATGGGGACAGGAAGTGACTGTCCCAGGTTGCCTCTTAAGAGATTAAGTGCAAGAGGCTCCAAGCTGAAATGGAGGCACCAGGACAGGGTCCTGACCCCCTTCCAGGCCCCCTTACTGACCAGCCCCTGAGAGCAGGGCTGCACTTCTGTCTGGTGACCTCTGCTAGTGTTACAGGGCCCACTCTTTGCTCCATCTCTCTTGGCCCAGAGCCAGGGGTGGGCTGTGGAAAGACACAAGGGTGGATAAGTCTGAATGGACCCCCCCTCCAATGGTCACACCCCCCCCCAGCCCCAATTCAGTTAAAGATTGCAGGAAGTGGTTTGTCCGTTTAGAAGTCTTCACAGCTCTGAGGCCCTTCTGAGAAATTAACTTGCAGTTCTCTAAAGATAGATTGCGCAAAATGGGAGGGGGCAGCCCCCAAGGACCCTCCAACAGCAATTCTCCTGAGGACTTCCAGAGACCTCTGCCAGTGCCCCCACCCCCACCCCGCCCCCTTGAGCAGCTGCCTGTCCTTGGATGGACCAAATCAACACCCGACTCTTGTGTAAGGCTCAGGTTTCATGTCCCCAGTGAACAAATTCTGTTCTGAAGAGGCAGTGGGGTGGGGAGGCTGAGGTGGGGAGGGGACATCAAAAACAGGGGAGGGGAGGGGAGGATGGTGGGGGTGGGGTTTTCAGCTGCTCATGTCATTTATTTTCCATGGAATCTTAACTGTAATTTCAAACTGCATCTGGGTTTTCTGAAACTATGTGATTTGCCATGAGGTTCACAGAGAGTTTAGGCCTTGCTCCAAACTTCAGCGCTTTCACGCCTAGAAAAACAGGATCCAGGAAGGCAAAGTGATGTGAAGAAGGGGATACTGCTGTCCCCTGATGGAGGGACATGTAAAGAAATAAATAAGCAATTGGTTTAGCCAGGGTAGAGGGTAGGGACATGGATGCCACTCAAACATTGAAATTTCCTAGCAATCAGACAGAGCAGAGCTGGCCTTGGGAGGAACAAGTCTGTACTTTTTTTTTTTTTTTTTTTTTACTTTGGACAGAGTTTTTAAGCAACTGGTTTTGGAAAAAGAAGGTGGTTCTACCAAGGAAGGCTAAGATGGGCTTGAAGCTCACATATGCCGCCAACCCATATCCCCACGCAGCACCCTGATCAGAATTGCTCCTTCACTTACACAGTCCTTAAGATTTACTCCAGTTTGTTTGCAGATCTCCTGTCTGGAGTATTGGGGATATAGAGACTAAGACACAGTGAGCTTGGGATCTAGTGAGAGAGGGGGAAAAGACATAGACGAAGAGGACCCTGTGGTTCCATACAACAGCATGAGTATTGCAAAGCATAGCTGTGCAGAGAAGGGAGCGACACCCTGAGGGCGATGGGAGCTGCAGGCAGAGACCATCAGAGGAGCCTCCTGGAGAGGATGGCAGTGAGCTGTGTTTGAAAGATGAATTCCAGGCAGACAGGTAGCCAAGCCCCATTCTGGCGTGAGCAAATAGCATGTGCATGGAGACATAAAACAGCCTGGACAATGTGGGTCTGTAATTGTTCAGAGGAAAGGATGTGGGTCACAGTGGAATCGAAGCCCCAGCCCCCTAAAGCACTGGGCCATGAAGTCCCAGGGAACAAGGATCTGCTATAAGCTCTGAGTAGCTTATTACCCAATCTGGAACTCTAGGAAAGAGGGCACACCGGGGCTTAGACTCCCACAGTCAAGACCCTCCAGCCACACAGGACTTAAACATCATCACTTCCCCTCTCAGGGCCCAGCCCACTGGGTAGACTTGCCTGCTAGAGATCTCTACCATGCCCAGCCCAAAGCTCGACCCCAGAAAGCCAGTTGGAGCCTTAGGACAAACCGCGAATCCCAGCCGCCTTTCATGTCTGTCATACGTGTTTGCCTCCAAAGTCACCAACCCTCTCAGCCACGGGGCTTCTGTTCTTTCACTCCCTACCAGTTTGCACTATAAGATGATTTGTCTCCTCTGTGCACTCAATGTTCTCACTTTCGCACATTTCCACTGTGTCCCGAGAAACTTATTTCCCTTTAACCTCAACCTTTCCATCAAATTATAATTCTTTCTTTTCCACCTTCGTAACTTAGATTTGACCGGGCAGCACTAGAGGGAGCTCCTCCCCTCCTCCCCTGGGACCCTTGGAACTGGGCCCATTCTCCAGGCCCACACGCCTAAAGGTAGGAGGTGGAGGCAGGAAACCCATCAGAATCAGTGTTTCCACCACCCATTCCTGCATTCCTGCAACCTGGCAAAATCCCAAACCTGAATTAAACTCACGGTCGCCTTCTTTGATCTTCTATTGGGGTGACTGGGCACAGCTGGAGAAAATTGCAGAGCAGAGAAGCAACACAACATCTCCATCACTCCACAGCAAAAGTCTGTTCAACACATTCAGTCTCTCGGTATCAAGGTTACTGGTCCATTCTTTTTCTTCTGCTAGTTTAGCAGCCTTGCCATTAACTTCCAAAAACTTTTCCTTTCAACTTCCCTAGCTTATCCCCATTATCCTAAAACATAACCTGGCTTTCTGATCCAAAATAAAGTTGAGACCATTGGGTATGCACAAGTTAAATTCCTGTCCAACTCTCTCAAAATTAACTATTCCTGTGTCTTCTTCCCTTCTAGTATCAGAAGATGTATTGATTTCCTATTGCTGTTATGACAAATTACCCCAAACGTAGTGACTTAAAATGACACAAATATTCTCTTACATTTCTGGATGTCAGAAGTCCAAAATGAGTCTCACAAGGCTAAAACTCAAAGTGGTCTGCCAACAACAATCAGGCAGACCTGGTTTCTTCAGGAGAAAATCAGTTTCCTGCCTCTTCTGGCTTCAAATGGCTGCCAGCATTCCCTGGCTTATGGCTGCATCACCCCAGACTCTGCTCCCGTGGTCACATTGCCTGCTTTTCTTCTATAGTCAAATCTCCCTTTGTCTCCCTCTTAGAAGGACACTTGTGATTATGTTAAAGGCCCACCCAAATAATCCAGAATAATCTCACTCTCTTAAGATCCTTAATTTAATCACATCTGCAAAGTCCCTGTTGCATATAAGGTAGCATTCACAGGTTCAGGGGATGGGGATATGTGCATCTTTGAGGGGCCATTATTCAGCCTCTCACAAATGATGCAGTGTGACTGCATCTTCATGGCCACGCCTCCATCTATTCCCCTCAAGATCTCTGCTCCTCCCCCTTTCTAGCCTCTAATGTCGTCTTCCAGTCCCTATGAGTTCACTCCCGTGAGCCTATAAACATAATCAAGTGTCTTCCATATTAAAATATAAACACTCTCTGGATCTAATGTTTTCCTCCAACCTCTATTTCTACTCTACCTTCTCTTCTAGAACATTCTGGAAAGCATCCTCTTCACTTGCTGTCTCCACTTCTCACCTCCCCCTCCCTAGCCAGATCACTACAATATCCCTTTTCTCCTACTGCTCCACCAGAACTGCTCTGACATGTCTCCAGTGACCGTGATATTGACAAAACAACGAACATGTTTCAGTCCTATTCTAATTGAAGTCTCCACATATTGGACTGTGGACTACTCACAGATTTTTATTTCTGAAACTCTCTTTTGCTTGCTTATGTTCCTCATCTTCTGCTAATTATTTCTTTTCATTATTATTCATGAGTTCCCTCTCCTCTTTCCACTTTTTGAATACTAGAATTGGGTTCTCCCCATAGACACCCTGCTTGGATAATCTAATCTACTCTCCTTGTTTTAACAACCACCTATGTGCTGGTGTCTTTTATTTATTTATTTATTTTTGAGACAGAGTCTCACTCTTGTTGCCCAGGCTGGAGTGCAACAGCGCTATCCCAGCTCACCACAATCTCCTCCTCCGGGTTCAAGTGATTCTCCTGCCTCAGCCTCCAGAGTAGCTGGGATTACAGGTGCACGCCACCATGCCCAGCTAATTTTGTATTTTTAGTAGAGACAGGGTTTCTCCATGTTGGTCAGGCTGGTCTTGAACTCACAATCTCAGGTGATCCACCTGCCTCAGCCCCCCAAAGAGCTGGGATTACAGGTGTGAGCCACCACATCTGGCCTGCAGGTGCCTTCTAAGACTGCATTTCCAGCTCCACTGTGTCCCCTAAGTCTTTTATTCAATTGCCCACTTGACACCTCCAGCTTGATACTCCACAGCCTCCTCAGGGTGATGAAACTTGTACATTCTCCTATGTTTCAAATCTCCATCAAAGTCATCATTAGCTACCCAGTCATCACTTTTCTCCAAATCATGAAATCTTAATGATTTCACCTTTCTAAATGTTTGTTTTCCCTTTTATCTACTGACCCACTGACTTAGTTTAGGATATTGTGCAAAAGCCCCATAGCTGTTCTTACACCGCCCTGCTCACCCCTGCCCACAGTGGATCCATCCTACATGCAGTCTTCAGATCTGTTTGTCTATTTGATCTCTCTGCTTGAAACATTTCAATTGCCCCACATCACTTTCAGAATAAAACCAGAGTAAATACTCTTTATACTGGAATCCCAGCCCTCTCCAATCTTGCCCCCATCTCTCTCTCCTGCCTCTTATAGTTGTTCTTTAGTTAGTTAACACCAAGCTTCTTTTAATTCCCACAAATGTCATGACGTTTCTTACCTTTCACCATTGTTCATGCTATTTTTTTACACTTCTTTGATGGCAAGCCCGATCTTTAAGCATGGGCTCAGATCGCACCTCTTATGAGAAACCATCTGTAAATCCCCAGGCCTTCCTCTGAACTCACTGACTGCCCTCTATGTTTCTCTACTAGCACCTAGCACATCATTGAACTGAGGAAATAGAAGCATTTAGATGAGAAAGTCTACATATTCTCTTCTTCCAGCTTCTGTCCCTTTTTTCTCTTTCCCTTACAGCAAACCACAAAAGAGGAGTCTATTTGACCGCATTGCTTAAAACTCTTCAATCAAGTGGTGCTCTCCATCACTTCCAGAATAAAGCCAGGAAATACTTCCCAGACTGTAATAGAAAGCTCTCGGGTCAGAGCTACCTTCTGGAATCTCTCCTACCTCACTGGCCATTTCTATTCTGCCCCTTTGCTGATCTATCTCATCACCACAAACTTCATTTCTCTATAACAGTTTTATTTCTCTATAACAGTTTTATTGAGACATAATTCTCTATAACACTTTTATTGAGACATAATTCACACACTGTACAATTCACCTATTTGACATATACAATTCAGTGATGTTTAGTATACTCACAGGTATGTGCAACCATGAGCACAGCCAATTTTAGAATACCTTCACCAACTCAAAAGGACATCCCATGCCTTTTAGTTATTACCCTCTTATCTCCCTACTCCCTCTAGCCCTAAGCAACCACTAGTCAGATTTCTGTCTCTATAGATTTGCCTATTCTGTCCACTTCACACAAATTGAATCATTTAAGATGTAGTCTTTTTGACTACATTTAATTTAGCATAGTCATTTCATTTAGCATAATGTTTTCAAGGTTCATCATGTTGTGGCATGTATCAATACAGGATTCCTTTTCATGACTAAATAATATCCCATTTTATGGGCATGCCATATTTTGTTTATCCATTTTTCAGTTGATTAGGACTTCCTTGTTTGGGCTATTATAAATAATACTGCTATCAACATTTGTGTACAAGTCTTCATGCAGGCATATGTTTTCATTTATCTTGGGTATATAGCCAGGAGTGGAATTGCTGGGTCACATAGTAACTCTGTGTTTAACCATTTGAGGAACTGCCAGACAATTTGTCAAAGTGACTGCACCACTTGACATTCCTGACAGCAGTATACAAAGCTTCTGGTTCCTCCATATTCTCACCAACACTTGAAATTGTTTGACTGTTTAAATTTTAGTCTTCCTAGTGGATATGAATGCATATCTCATTGTGGTTTTAATTTACATTTCCCTGATGACTAATGATGTCAAACACCTTTTCATGTGCTTATGAACCATTTGTATACCTTATTTGGAGAAATGTCTTTTCAGATCGTTTGCCCATTTTTAATTAGATTATTTGTCTTTTTATTATTGAGTTTAAGAGTTCTTTATATAGTCTAGATACAAGTTTTTTGTCAAATTTATGACTTGCAAATATTTTCTTCCATTCTTGTCTTTGTACTTTCTTGATTGTGTCCTTTAGAGCATAGAAGTTTTTTATTTTGTTGAAGATTCATTTATCTTATTTTTCTTTTGTTGCTCATGCTTTTGGTGTCGTATCTAAGAATTCATTGCCAAATTAGAGGTCATGATGATATATTTGTACATATCTTCTAAGAGTTGTATAGTTTTAGCTCTTATGCTTAGATCCTCGATCCACTTTGAGTTAACTTTTTATATGGTGTGAGATAAGGACCCAATTTTACTCTTTCGAGTAGGGATATCCAGTATTCCTATGAAAGACTACTCTTTCTCCTATTGAATGATCTGGGCATCTTTGTTGAAAACCAGTTGATTACAGATACATGGATTTATTTCTGGACTCTCAATTTTATTCCATTGATCTACATGTTTGTACTTATTCTGGTACCACACTCTCTTGACTACTGATGCTTTGTTGTAAGTTTTGAAACCAGTAAGTGTGAATCCTTCAACTTTGTTTTTATTTTTCAAGATTGTTTTCATAATTCAAGATCCCTTGAAATTCCATATGAATTTCTGGATAAGCTTGTCAATTTCTACAAAGAAGCCAGCTGGGATTCTGATAAGGATTCCATTGAATCTCTAAATCAATTTGGGGAGTATTGCCATCTTAACAATACTCTTACACGCCACAAATATAAAATACTTTTTATTTATTTTAATATTTAAACTCTAAAAAATTTAAAATTTTTGAGTTTTCAGAGCGTAAGTTTTATGCTTCTTTTGTTAAATATATTACTAAACATTTTATTTTATTATCAACTTTTAATTTCCCGGGTAAATGTGCAGGATGTGTAGATTTGTTACATAGGTAAATGTGTGCCATGGTGGTTTGCTGCACAGATCAGCCCATCACCCAGGTATTAAACCCAGCACCCATTAGCTGTTCTTCCTGATACTCTTCTTCCCCGACCCCGGTAGGCCCCAGTGTGTGTTGTTCCCCCGCATGCGTCCATGTGTTCTCATTGTTGAGCTCCCACTTATAAGTGAGAATATGTGGTGTCTGGTTTTCTGTTCCTGCACTAGTGTGCTGAGTATAACAGCTTCCAGCTTCATCCATGCAAAGGACATGATCTCATTCCTTTTCATGGCTGCATAGTATTCCATGGTGTATATGTACCACATTTTCTTTATCAAGTCTACTGTTGATGGGCACTTGAGTTGATTACATTTCTTTGCTATTGGGAATAGTACTGCAATGAACATACACATGCATGTATATTTATAATAAAGTGATTTATATTGCTTTGGGTATATACCCAGTAATGGGATTGCTGGGTCAAATGTTATTTCTGCTTCTAGATCTTTGAGGAATTGCCACACTGTCTTCCACAATTGTTGAACTAATTTACATTCCCACCAACAGTGTAGAAGTATTCCTTTTTCTCCACAACTTGCCAGCATCTGTCATTTCTTGACTTTTTATAATAGCCATTCTGACTGGTGTGAGATAGTATCTCATTGTGGTTTTGATTTGCGTTTTTCTAATAATCAGTGATGTTGAGCTTTTTTTAATACGTTTCTTGGCTACATGAATGTCTTCTTTTAGAAGTATCTGTTGATGCCCTTTGCCCACTCTCTTTTTTTTTTATTTCCATGGGTTTTGGGGGAACAGGTTGTATTTTGTTACATGAGTAAGTTCTTTTTTTTAATTATACTTTAAGTTCTAGGGTACATGTGCACAACTTGCAGGTTTGTTACATAGGTATACCTGTGCCATGTTGGTTTGCTGCACCCATCAACTCGTCATTTACATTAGGTATTTCTCCTAATGCTATCCCTCCGCCCAGCCCCCCACCCCCAACAGGCCCCAGTGTGTGATGTTCCCTGCCCTGTGTCCATGTGTTCTCATTGTTCAACTCCCACCTATGAGTGAGAATGTGTGGTGTTTGGTTTTCTGTCCTTGTAATAGTTTGCTTAGAATGATGGTTTCCAGCTTCATCCATGTCCCTGCAAAGGACATGAACTCATCCTTTTTTATGCCTTTGCCCACTTTTTAATGGGGTTGCTTGTTTTTTTCTTATACATTTGTTTAAGTTCCTGGTAGCGTCTGGATATTACACCTTTGTCAGATGAATAGATTGCAAAAATTTTCTCCCATTCTGTAGGTTGTCTCTTCACTTTGATGATCGTTTCTTTTGCTGTGCAGAAACTCTTTAGTTTAATTAGATCTCATTTGTCAATTTTGCCTTTGTTGCAGTTGCTTTTGGCATTTTCATCATGAAATCTTTTCCTGTGCCCATGTCCTGAATGGTATCGCCTACATTTTTTTGTAGGGTTTTTGTAGTTTTGGGTTTTACATTTAAGTCTTTATTCCATCTTGAGTTAATTTTTGATAAGGTAGAAGGAAGGGGTCCAGTTTCAATTTTCTGCATATGGCTAGCCAGTTCTCCCAGCACCATTTATTAGATAGGGAATCCTTTCCCAATTACTTGTTTTTGTCAGGTTTGTCAAAGATCTGATGGATGTAGGTGTGCAGTCTTATTTCTGAGTTTTCTATTCTGTTCCATTAGTCTATGTGTCTGTTTTTGCACAGTATCATGCTGTTTTGACTGTAGCCTTGTAGTATAGTTTGAAGTTGGGTAGTGTGATGCCTCCAGCTCAGTTCTTTTTGATTAGGATTGTCTTGGCTATATGGGCTCTGTTTATGGATTTTAAAATAGTTTTTTTCTAGTTCTGTGAAGAATATCAATGGTAGTTTAACGGAAATAGCATTGACTCTATAAATTACTTTGGGCAGTATGGCCATTTTCATAATATTGTTTTTGATACTTTTTTTTTGAGATAGCGTCTTACTTTGCCACCCAGCCTGGAGTGCAGTGGTGCAATGTCAGCTCACTGCACATCCTGAGCTGAAACAATCCTCCTGCGTCAGCCTCCCAAGTAGCTGGAACTGTAGGCCTGCACCACCATGCCTGGCTAATCTTTCGTATTTTTTGTAGAGTCAGGGTTTTTCCATGTGCCCAGGCTGGTCTCAAACTCCTGAACTCAAGTGATCTACCTACCTTGGTCTCCCAATGTGCTAGGATTACAGGCATGAGCCACTGAGTCTGGCCTTGTATTTTTAGTAGAAATGGGGTCTCTCCATGTTGCCCAGGCTGGTCTCAAACTCCTGGCCTCAAGCAATCCACCCACTTCAGCCTCCCAAATTGCTGGGATTACAGGTGTGAGCCACTACACTGGCCTATTCTTTTTGATACTATTATAAGTGAAATTGTTTTCTTCATTTCAATTTCAAATTCTTTATTGCAAGTGTTTTGAAATATAATTTGTTTGTGTATATTTATCTTGTATCTCGCAACCTTAATAAACTCATTTGTTGGTCCTTATAGTACTGTCCTTAAGATTATATATATACAAGGTCATGCCATTTGAAAATAGAGACAATTCTACTTTCTCCTTTTCTATCTGGATGTCTTTTATTTTTTTTTCTTGAACAGTAGTTACGGTTAGAACCTCTACTACAATGTTGAATAGATTTTTCAAAAGCAGATATTGTTTCCTTGTTCCCAACCTTAGAGAGAAAGATTTCAGCCTTTCACTATTAAGTATAACATTAGCTATGGGTTTTTTATAAATGGCCTTTATCAAGTTGAGAAACTGCACTTCTAGTCCTAGTTTGTCAAACATTTTTATCATGAAAGGGTGTTTGAATTTGTCACATGTTTTTCTGTATCTGCTGTGATATCATATTCTTTTTGTTTTGTGTTTTATTGATATGGTATATTACATTAACTAATTTTCATATGTTAAACCAACTTTGCATTCCCAGGATAAATCCCACTTTGTCATGGTGCATAATTCTCTTGAAATGTTTTGTGAAATTGTTTGTGAATAGGTTGTTGAGAATTTTTGCATCCATATTCAAAAGAAATATTGGTCTATATTTTTCTTTTTTGTGATATCTTTGCCTGGTTTTAGTATCAGGGTAATACTGGCCTCATAGAATCAATTTGGGAATGTTCCCTACTCTTCTAATTTTTAGGAGAGTTTGTAAAGAATTGGCATTAATTATTCTTTAAATACTTAGTAGAATTTACCAGTGAAGCCAACCAAACCTGGGCTTTTCCTTGGGTGTGGTTTCTTAAATGGTTTACTGATATAAAATTTACATAATGTAAAATTATCTTAATTTTGTTAAGATGAATAAAATCAATGACATTTAGAATATTAACAATGTTGTGCAACCACCATCTCTATCTAATTTCAAAATATTTCCATCATTCCAAAATAGAACTACTTAAACATAAAGCAGTTTCTCCACAGCCCAGGGAAACCATCAATCTACATTCCATCTCTAACGACTTATCTATTATAGATATTTCATATAAGTGGAACTAAACAATATGTAGATTTTTGCATCCACCTTCTTCAATTAGCATAAAGCTTTCAAGGTTCATCCATGTTGTAGTAAAAATCAGAACTCCATTTCTTCTTATAGCTAAATAATATTCCATTGTACATATATACCACAATTTGTTTATCCATTCTTCTGTTGAGGATTATTTGGGCTATTTTCACCTTTGGCTATTGTGAATAGTGCTCCTATAAACATGCATGTACACGTATTTGTTTGAGCATGTGTTTTCAATTCTGTTGAGTATACACATAGGAGTAGAATTCCAGGGTCATGTAGTAATTCCATGTTTAACTTTTTGAGGAACAACCAAATTGTTTGCACGGTGGCTAAAACATTTTATTTTTCCACTAGCAGTATATGAGGGATCCAATTTCTTCACTGTCTCACCAAAACTTATTATTTGCAGGGGGTGGGGTGTTTGTTTTTATCACAGTTATCCTAGTGGGGTTGAAGTACTACCTGATTGTTTTTATTTGCATTTTTATAATGAATAACGTATTAGTCCATTTTCATGCTGTTATAAAGAACTGTCCAAGACTGGGTAATTTATAAAGGAAAGAGGTTTAATTGACTCACAGTTCCACATGGCTGGGGAGGCCTCAGGAAACTTACAATCATGGCAGAAGGGAAAGCAAACATGTACTTCCTCACAAGATGCAGGAAACAGCAATGCCAAGCAAGAGGGAAAAACCTGTTATAAAATCACCAGGTCTCATGCTAACTCACTCACTAGCCACAGCTGGAGGTGAAGCAGCTGGGATGCAGGACACCATGCTCCAAGGCTGCACAGAGCAGGGTTGCCCTGGGCATGGCCCAGTAAACTATTTTTCCCTCCTTTTCCCTCTGATTTGGGTGGGGACACTGCCAAACCATATCATTCCACCCCAGCCCCTCCAAAATCTCATGTTCTCACATTTCAAAACACAATCATGACTTTCCAATAGTCCCTAAAGTCATAACTCATTCCAACATCAACTCAAAAGTCCAGGTACAGGATCTCATCTGAAACAAGGCAAGTCCCTTCTGCCTATGAGCCTGTAAAATCAAAAGCAAGTTAGTTACTTCCTAGGTACAATGGGGGTACAGACATAGGGTAAATACACCCATTCTAAATGGGAGACGTTGACCAAAACAAAGAAGCTAAAGGCCCCATGCAAGTCCAAAACCCAGGAGGGCAATCATTTAACCTTAAAGTTCCAAAATGATCTCCTTTGACTCCATGTTTCACATCCAGGTTGCATTTATGCAAAAGGTGGGCTCCCATGGCCTTGCACAGCTCTGCTCCTGTGGGTTTGCAGGGTACAGCCCCACTCCCAGCTGCTTTCATGGCTGACATTGAGTGTCTGTGGCTTTTCCAGGCACACAGTCCAAGCTGTCAATGGATCTACCATTCTGGGGTCTAGAGGATGGTGGCCCTCTTCTCACAGCTCCACTAGGCAGTGCCCCAGTGGGGACTCTGTGTGGGAGCTCCAACCTCACATTTCCCTTCCACACTGCCCTAGCAGAGGTTCTCTGTGAGGGCTCCACCACTGCAGCAGACTTCTGCCTGGACATCCAGGCATTTCCATACATCTTCTGAAATCTAGGAGGAAGTTCTCAAACCTCAATTCTTTACTTCTGTGCACCCACAGGCTCAACACCACATGGAAGCCACCAAGGCTTGGGGCTTGCACTCTCTGAAGTAATGGCCCAAACTGTATGTACCTCGGCTCCTTTTAGCCACAGCTGGAGGTGAAACAGCTGGGATGCAGGACACCATGCCCCAAGGCTGCACAGAGCAGGGTGGCCCTTGGCATGGCCCAGTAAACCACTTTTCCCTCTGTGGCCTGTAATGGGAGGGGCTGCTGTGAAGGTCTCTGACATGCCCTGGAGACATTTTCCCCATTGTCTTGGTGATGAACATTTGGCTCCCCATTACCTATGCAAATTTCCTCAGCTGGCTTGAATTTCTCCCCAGAAAATCTGGTTTTCTTTTCTATCACATTATCAGGTGGCAAATTTTCCAAACTTTTAAGCTCTGCTTCCTCTTGAATGCTTTCCCACTTAGAAATTTCTTCCTCCAGATATCCTAAATCATCTATCTCAAGTTCAAAGTTCCACAGATCTCTAGGGCAAGGTCAAAATGCCACCAGTCTCTTTTCTAAAGCATCACAAGTGTCACCTTTATTCCAGTCCCCAACAAGTTTCTCATCTCCATCTGAGCCTGGGCTAAGATGAGGTGAGATGAGATGAGGAACTTGTTGGGAACTGAGACCATCTCAGCCTGGACTTCATTGTCCATATCACTATCAGCATTTTGGTCAAAGCCATTCAACAAGTCTCTAGGAAGTTCCAAACTTTTCCACATTTTCCTGTCTTCTTCTGAGCCCTCCAAACTGTTCCAACCTCTGCCTGTTACCCAGTTCCAAAGTTGCTTCCACATTTTCAGGTATCTTTACAGGAGTGCCCCTCTACTCCTGGTACCAACTTACTGTATTAGCCCATTCTCACACTGCTATAAATAACTGCCCAAGACTGGGTAATTTATAAAGGAAAGAAGTTTACTTGACTCACAGTTCTGCATGGTTGGGGAGGCCTCAGGAAACTTACAATCATAGCAGAGGGGGAAGCAAACACATCCCTCTACACAAGGCAGCAGGAGACAGAAGAGCCAAGCAAGGGGGAAAAGCCCCTTATAAAACCACCAGATCTCATGATAACTCACTCACTATCATGAGAACATCAGCATGGAGGTAACTGCCCCATGATTCAATTACCTCCATCAGGTCCCTCCCACGATATGTGGGGATTATGGAAACTACAATTCAAGATGAGATTTGGGTGGGGACACAGCTAAACCATACCAAATAACAGTATTAAACATCTTATCATGTGCTTATTGGCTATTTGTAAATCTTTTTTAAAGAAATGTCTATTCAAGTCCTTTGCTTATTTTTTAATTGAGTTGTTTGGGGTTTTCTTTGTTTTATCTATATCTTCTTGGGTCAGTTTCAGTCGGTTGTGACTTTCTAGGAATTTGTCAATTTCATGCAAATTGTATAATTTATTGGAATACAATACTTTTTTATTTCTAGACGGTCAAAAGTAATATCTTCTCTTTTATTTCTTTTTTTATATATACTTTAAGTTTTAGGTTACATGTGCACAACGTGCAGGTTTGTTACCTATGTATACATGTGCCATGCTGGTGTGCTGCACCCATTAACTCGTCATTTAGCATTAGGTATATCTTCTAATGCTATCCCTCCCCTCTCCCCCAACCCCACAACAGTCCGCAGTGTGTGATGTTCACCTCCCTGTGTCCATGTGTTCTCATTGTTCAATTCCCACCTATAAGTGAGAACATGCGGTGTTTGGTTTTTTGTCCTTGTGATAGTTTGCTGAGAATGACGGTTTCCAGCTTCATCCATGTCCCTACAAAGGACATGAACTCATCATTTTTTATGGCTGCATAGTATTCCATGGTGTATATGTGCCACATTTTCTTAATCTAGTCTATCATTGTTGGACATTTGGGTTGGTTCCAAGTCTTTGCTATTGTGAATAGTGCCACAATAAACATAGATGTGCATGTGTCTTTATAGCAGCATGATTTATAGTCCTTTGGGTATATACCCAGTAATGGGATGGCTGGGTCAAATGGTATTTCTAGTTCTAGATCCCTGAGGAATTGCCACACCAACTTCCACAATGGTTGAACTAGTTTACAGTCCCACCAACAGTGTAAAAGTGTTCCTATTTCTCCACATCCTCTCCAGCACCTGTTGTTTCCTGACTTTTTAATGATTGCCATTCTAACTGGTGTGAGATGGTATCTCATTGTGGTTTTGATTTGCATTTCTCTGATGGCCAGTGATGGTGAGCATTTTTTCATGTGTTTTTTGGCTGCATAAATGTCTTCTTTTGAGAAGTGTCTGTTCATATCCTTTGCCCACTTTTTGATGGGGTTGTTTGTTTTTTTCTTGTAAACTTGTTTGAGTTCTTTGTAGATTCTGGATATTAGCCCTTTGTCAGATGAGTAGGTTGCAAAAATTTTCTCCCATTCTGTAGGTTGCCTGTTCACTCTGATGGTGGTTTCTCTTTTATTTCTAATTCTAGTAATTTGAATTTTCACTAATTTTTTGGTCAATTTAGCTAAATATTTATTAATTCTGTTAATGTGTTTAAAGAACTAGCTACTCTGTTGTTTGGTTTCTATAAATTTGTGAGTTTCTCAAATATAAGAAAATTCTTTCTGTTATTGATTTCTAATTTCATTTCATTACAGTTAAGGAAGATGGGTTTTATTATTTCTATACTTTCAAATTTATTGAGGTTTGTTTTATAGCCTGCCATAGGATGCGTCCTTCACTTGAAAAGAAGATATATTCTGCTGTTGTTAGGTGGAGTGCTCTACAGGATTCTGTTCGGTCTAGCGGGTTTATCATGTTGTTAAATTCTTCACTTTCTTTGTTGATCTTCTGCTACTTGTTCCATCCATTACCAAAAGTGTGATATGGAAGTCCCCAACTATTGTTTTTAATTATCTATTTCTTCTTTCATTTCTGTCAGATTATACTTCATGTATTTTGCTGCTTTCTTGTTAGATACATATGTGTTTATAATGGTTACATCTTTCTGATGAATTGAACTTTTGATTATCATAAAATATCCCTATATATCTCCAGTAAAGTTTTTTGTTTTAAGGTCTATTTTGTCTGATGAACACACCAGCTCTCTTGTCATCACTGTGTACATGATATATCTTTTTTCGTCCATTTACTTTCCATTTATTTTATTTATTCTTCTGATTTTTCAGAAAGGGTCTATTCTGTTGCCCAGGCAGAAGTGCGATGGTGTGATCTTGGCCCACTGCAGCCTCAACCACCTGGGCTCAAGCAATCCTCCCACCTCAGCCCCTGAGTAGCTGAGACTACAAGCAAGTGTGCCAACTTGCCTGGCTAATTTTTTTTTTTTTTTTTTGGTAGAGACAGGGTCACCCTATGTTGCCCAGCTGGTCTCAAACTCCAAGGTTCAAGCAATCCTCCTGTCCAGGCTCCCAAAGTGCTGGAATTATAGGCACAAGCCACTGCATCCAGCCTTCAATTTATTCTTGTCTTTAAATCTAAAGTGTCTCTCCTATAGACAGCATATACTGGGAACTTTTTTTATCCAATCTCACAGTGTTTGCTTTTAATTGGATCATTTATTTGATTCACCTTTTATGATACTGATGTAGTTGGATTTATGTCTGCCATTTTACTTTCTTTTTTCTATATGTCTCATGTCTTTTTTGTTCCTCTATTCCTCCTTTACTACTTTCTTTTGCGTTAACTTAATATTTTCTAATGTAGCATTTTCATTTCTTTAATGATATTTTCTACTATTTTTAGTGGTTGCTCTAGGGCTTACCATAGATACACCTTAACTTACCAAAGATATACCTTAACTTACCAAAAACAGCTTCAGATTTATACTAATTTAATTCCAATGAGATATAGAACTATTGCTCCTATATACTTTTATTAAGGATTACCTTCTCCTTTGTGTAGTTTTACTGCTATGCATATTACATATGTAAACATTACCAATTCAGCAATACTTTGTAATAATTATATTATTACTTCATATAATTTCATGTCTTTTAAAGACATTTCTTTTTAAATTTATTGGCAAGAATATTAAATTTCTATGTATTATAGAGACAAAAAACATATTCATACTGTTTTATATGGTTTTATAAAAATTAGTTACAAGAAAAAAGGCATAAATTGATTCATAAGCCAATCAAATCAAATTCAGGCTCCTTTGAAGGTATAGTTCTGAATGTCAGTGTTTAAGGTTTGTTCTGACCACAGGAGGGTTCTTCCCAGCTATTTCTTCCCTGTTTCCCTCTCTGGTAAACTAGCGAGCCTATAACACCCACGAATCTATTAATCTCCCAATTACCTTTCACCACAACTTTCACTATTTTTGAAAGTGTCCTTGGGCTTGAACTTCTCTGCAATCTGTTGCAAATGAAGCAAGTTCCTTTGGTCAGAGATTTGGAACTCTCTGCTTCTATAGACTGTTTTCCCCCTGGTATAAATTTCTGAGCCAAGCCCTGGTACTAGGGGTGGGGATGATGGCGTGCTTCTCTCTGAGTAACAACTCCACTTTAGGAGCTGAGTGCTGAGTGAGTTGGGGAGGGGCCATCAGCCCCAGGTCCCTTTGGCTTGCCCTTCTCCACATGGAATCCTTGTCCCCAAGCTTGAGCAAGGGGCCCAAGTTTTCTCAACAGCACTACTTCCAAGGTAAAGCCTCCATTCCATAGTTGAGGCTGGATGGAACAAGGGAACCCCCCGGCTCCCAGCTGTACTTGCCCAGAACCTGGCCTCAGCAACAGGTAGCTGGGAGCAGAATGAGAAATGCTTATGTCCTATCCCCACAAGGGAATATAGTCCTCCAACTTGGAATTAGCAGGAGTGAGGGCCCTGGATTTTAGGCTATACCAGTCTGGAATATATGGTACATCTTGCTGAGCTGGAATGGGGGAGAGAGAATGCAGGTCTTGGCTGAACTAGCAAAGGCTCTCGTCGTTCTTATTGAGTTGATTATATTTTCTTAAATAAATGTTTTTTTTTTCATTTACTATATGCTCTTAGAGCCATTTCCAGAGACTTTAAATGCTTGGGAGAATCTTATATAATTTTAAACATGTTTTGCTGGGGATGAGGTCTATGGAGCTGCTCACATCATTATGGAGAAACCTCAGCACAAACTTCAAATGATAAAATGCCCTGGAGCTCATTCTCTAGATCTCTTGTTTTCTGTATCTAGACACACTCCCTTGATTATCTCATCCAGTTGTGTGGCTTGATATATCATCTATACATAGATCTAAATTGCAAGCCTGGTTGTCACCTCTGAATTACAGATTCTCATACCAACTGCCTCCTCGACTAGGATGTTAATAAGCATTTCAAACTTAAATCCAAATTTGAGCTTCTCCTATCTCTCCTAAATCTGTTGCTCCCACAGTCTTCTTTATTCCATTAAATTATTTCTATTTCTCAGGCCATGAAGTCAACTTTAGCTCTTCTCCGTCTCTGAGATTTCACATTTATTCTATTAGGAAATCATGTAGCTCCACCTTCAGAATAAATCCAGAATCTGCCCACTTTTGACCACCTCCATTATTATCACCTTATTTTAAACCATTATTAGCTCCAATCAGATTATTTAAATAACCTTCTAGTTAATAGTATAAGCTGTTTCTACTCTTGTTCTCCTCCAATTCATTCACCACAATGCAACCAGAGCAATTCTATTACAAAAATAAGTCCATTTATTTCACTTCTTTTCTCAGAACCCTCCAACAGTTTTCCATGTCACTTAAGACTTTTTAAAAAGTCATTTTAATAGTCTACAAGTCTTTCCACAGTCTAGCATCAACCCCCAATACTTGTCTGATCTTAACTACTCCTACTTCCACACTCTGCCTCAGCTCTGCTGACCTCCTTACTATTTCTGCAATACGGCACTCATACTTGCCACTCAAGAATCTGATCTTGCTGTTTTCTCTGCCTATAATGCTCCTCACCTCTTCCTCCTCACCTCCCTCATGTCTTTAGACAACTATTACCCCTCCCTTATGCCTGGATCTCCTATTCAAAATTGTAACACTAAAGGGAACTCTTGGGGTGTTAACATGAAAAGGAAACTGTGCCTGAATATTGGAGCATGTGAGGCTTGGAAGTGCAAGGGAGCACCAAAATTTAAACTTAACCCTAATGGTCAGGCATTTAGATTTTATGCAAATGTAGGGATAGAAGATACGGCCTTGGACACATGTATGGTAAGGACCTACCAGAAATTGAGACCTATGCATGAAGTCAGAACATTAAACACACGCACACACACACACACACACACACACACAAGAAAAGCACCAGTCCACAGAAGCAGAAAGATGCTACTAGAAAGGCAGTTTGTCAACGAACCAGAGGAGGCAGGGAGTTGATATGATTATTGAGGAAATTTAAGCATCTAGGAGTCAGTTGGACTGGAAGATATTACATCCATAAAATACCATGATTTGGTTTATCATTAGACCTGGCTCTGCTCCTTACCACTTATGTGATCTTGTATATATCTTTTACACTTTCTGAACCTCAGTTTACTTATTTACAATATGAAAGAAAAAATCCTGTTATGTGGATCTCACACTTTATTTTCGAGGCAGAACATGAAATCGCTATGTAAAGTGAAAATATTATAAAAAGAGTAATTGAGGTGTTCCTTAGAATCTCTGAGATGTAAGTTATCCTAACTCACCTCCTCCACCCCTCCCATATTTATATATATTTGAATCCAATCTCTTCCTTATGGTTTCCCCAAATCTCCGTTCTCATTTCCATGCCCACCATATTAATTATGCTCTCTGCCAATTTCCAAGATCAAAAGAATCCACTTAAGCCAAACATCTGGTGATTTTAGAAACTACACTGAAGATTTGAGGGTTCATAGCAGAGGAATATTATTTCTTACCTCACAGAACTCTGTCATCTTGTCAGACCTGTACTTCCTGCTGTCCTCTTCCACAGCCTGTGTTCCCAATATATGACTCTCTTTGCCATGCACAGACTCATGGGAAATGCACCTATTTACCCAGGTCCCACCGCTTCTCTCCTGGATTACTACAGTGCAACATTTTTTCCATCCCATCACATACATAATACCACAGTTTCACAACTGACAAAGTTTCAGAAGTTGACAAAGGTCAAGGGAGACTGTGCATTTTTCCTAAGAGTATAGATGCAAAAGCACAAACCACCAGAGTTGAGAGCATGTTGGTAAAAGAAAAAAAAACTATACACACGCACACACACACACACACACACACACACACAATCACATACACCATTTATTCTTTTGTAGTAATGTAACTTCAAAAATGATATGCCATACCCAAAAGTGCCAGACATTGTATGAGGTCAACTGAAGCACAGGTGCTTCACATGCCATCACATCATTCATTCCTAGGTAACATTTCACCACAGATCACTGCATTCATGTAAGTCATTCGTTCTAGATTAAGAATCTATGTGGTATAACCGTGTGTTATAATAAACCTTCAACAAACTTTTCAACAAATGCTTTACAATGCAACCTCATTAAAGAGTACTAAAAGATTTGCAAAACAGACAATTCGTATTTTCACAATATTTGGCATGTAGCAGGACTTAATTTGCTGCTACAAAAACAGAAATATTCTTTTTTTTTCTTTGGAGACAGGGTCTCACTCCATCACCCAGGCTGGAGTGCAGTGACATGGTCAGGGCTCACTGCAGCCTTGACCTCTCGGGCTCAGGTGATTCTCCCACCTCAGCCTCCAAAGTAGCTGGAAATATAGGTATGCGCCAACACACCTGGCTAATTTTTGTGTTTTTTGTAGAGATGGGGTTTCACCATGTTGCCCAGGCTGGTCTTGAACTCCTAGGCTCAAGCTTGACCTTCCAAAATGCTGGGATTGCAGGTGTGAGCCAATGCACCTTGCCCAGAAACATTTTTACAATGTTGCTGATGTTACTATTTGGCCACATCATTCCTAATTACTACTGCTAACCTGGATCATCAATGACTTGTACCCAACTAAGAGCCTTTTCATTACCTCATTTAATCCTCATAGCTCCCATGTCTCAAAGGTACTATTGTTTTCATTTTACAGATGAGCAAACTGAAGTTTAGCCAAGGGATATCTCTTGCCCAAGATCTCCCAGCTAGTGAGTGGCAGGCCCAAGAGTTGAATTCAGAGTGTTCCTGACTCGGACATCTATATTCTAAACAGACACCCAATGGCACTCTTCTGATTTTCAATATATTACGTTTTCAGCAAGCATGATGTATAACTAATCCTTCTGGGGACAGAAAAGAAAGGCTGTGAAGTAGAGGCTCAAACTTTTGAAACTGATTTTGCTTCCCCTGCCTAAGATAACCCATCTGTAGAACAGGAAGATACACTTACTTTTAGCCAGGAAAAAAGTATATTTTATTTCCAACTCCCTTCTTCCTTCTAAGAAGGGTGTTACATGGTCAAAGGTGGTGAGGATGCAAATTGTAGCTAAGATGGAAGAAAAAGAACTAACATTAATGAACTTGGAGAGATATGGTGTCTGGGGAAGATAATTGAGACCAAAGGGGAAGAGAGACATAGGCAGTATGTTGCCAGGGGAAGAGATTTTATGGAAAAGAGCATGGTCAACTAAAAGTGTTTATGAAGTATTTTGGGTGATGTGTGATATAACCTAACTTTCCCTTCCATCTCCATTATAAAATATTCAACTAAAAAATTTAAAACTCACTAAGAATGGAGCTGATGTGGCAAGGGAGAGAGGTGGAGTGAAGAGAGTTGCTGAGCCCTGCTTAGGTGATGCAGACACAAGATTAGAAGTAGGGATGAGAATAGAAACCGCACCTATGGAGAAATTGTCACATCCAGGTAACATGAAAATGAAGGAAGGAGCTATAGAACTGTCACCCTGTCTTCCAGCACTATGGCTAGATCAGCCCTCAACAGGTGGTAAGCTGTGTTGCCTCAGTCTGGGGAGTCTCAGGCTAAGTTCAGGCCAGACCCTAGAAGAGTTTCAAGGAAGGAATTAGAATTAAGAAAAGAGCAGCCCATGATCTCCACAGAAAAGGGATGTGTTTTGTGCATTTCTAAAACTTCCATACTTAAAGTGTCTGATTAATTGCCGGGACTCAATGAGCTTTTGGTGAAGGAATTAATAAATGAATCAAATAAACACATGAGTTAATTGTTTAGTTTGAACAAAAGTGGCCTACCTGTCCATTGGCTTCAGAATGGTTTCATGGAGATGGACAGCAACCCAGAATTCTCAGAACTGCAGCCAGTGTGCCTGCCTGCGTCACCTCTTTAGTTTTGGAAAGCTTACCCTTCCTAACACTCAAGAGTTTGATTTTAAATTCCCTGTACACATATGGGGAGATAGTACATAAACATACTGATCAACTAAGCTAAGCACCTAAGATTCAGAAGGGATTTACTGTCCCAGAGGCTCACACATTTAACCGAGAGCTGTCATCCCATCCTAGGCAGCTTTCCTAAGGATCAGATAATATCCCACACAATTTGTAGAGCTTCTTCCTTAAACATGCTGTGAATCCCACCCACCACACATGCCACTAGCTATAAGACTGTGGGTAGGTCACTTCTCTTCATCATGCCTCAGTTTTCTGGAGCAATGTCCCCCATTGCTCTAGTAGTCTATGGTTCTGTGAAACTTCATTGGGTTCTTTCTGCTGCACTAAACTACAGAATCTAACCTGTGGTCTGAAGATTCCAGCCCCAGGAATAGATGTCACTTTTTAACCCATAAAATCACTGTGCTTCCATAAAATCATTTTATACACTGATATTCGGAAGAGTAAGTGTCTGTTTGGAAAGGGTTGTCAACGACAAGTGTGGAAAACAGACAAAGAAGGTAATTTGTATTAAGTACTTTCAGCCAAGCACTCTGTCAGGCAAGTTGTACACATCATTTCATTTGATCTCTCCTAATAGCTCTGCAAGGTTGGCATAACTGTTTCCATTTTACAAATTGGAGAAACTGAGGCTGGCAGCAGGCAAGAAGCTCATCTGAAGTCATTACAGTTGAAAAGTGACAAAGTCACTTTCAAGCCAACTTCACTTGGCACAAAGACGGTGTTCTCATAACTACAGCAAGGAAAACGTGTAAAAATAAAGTTTTTCAGAATGTGATTAGCAATGTGTTAAGCAGCATCCTGTAAGTACACAGGCTGTATCCCATTATTCTCCTACCCTCACTCAGTTCCGCAAGAAGACAATCGGCCTCCTTTAGTGTGACCACAGAAATAGAAAAGGCCATATTTCCTAATATTTGTGTTAGGAGCTGACGATAAATGATCATGCAACTAATAACACATCGATCTTACCTCACATCTCTCGATTTATCTCGTAATTTGGTTAAAATAAGAGATGGTTCAGGAATATTTCTAAAAATATCAATAAGCCCTGATGTTCTGACTAATAATCAAAAAACCTCATAAGATGAGTTTAGGACCAAATGCTTTTGTGCTACTTTCCAAGAATTTCAAGATTAAATCTTGCAGGAGTACCATCAGTAGTTTCAAAAAAATATTTTTTTTGGCTTGAATAAAGCCAGTAAAGGAAAGTTTTCAAAAATAAAAACCCCTGGCATGGGTACATGATTCTACGGTTTACAAAGTCTTGTCATGCTGATTATCTCATTTGAGTCCCTCCAAACTATCTAAATCTGTCAATCTAAACAATCTGTTAAAAGTACCGGAATTAATGACCCCTGATATATTTGAATACAGTGAGCAATATTAATTGAGAGCCTGGTGTGTGCCAAGTTCTTTGCTAAGGGCTGTAGACACAGTAGTGAACTAAACACACACAGTCCCTGCTCCCACAGGGCTTCCAGTCTAGTCATTACACAAACATTACACACAGTCGTTACACAAATAAATATACGAATGAGAGCCAGCATATTATGAAACTCATCCAGTAGAAAAAGCTGGCAACTCCCAGTAAGCAAACCTCCAGTCTCCTGTCTTCAAGATTACTAATGTTACTTACATGGTTATTTCATTTATCAGAGTCTTGATTTTTCACATTTGTAAAACAGCGTGATGTTGGTACCTACCTTATCTGGTCATGGTGGGGATTAAAGAAGATAACACATGTGAACATTCACCAAACAGTAGGGGCTCAAGAACTGTTTCTTTCCTTCTCCACCCTGACCTCCCCCTTTCCTTCCAAAGCTCAACTTTGGTGACAGGACTTCCCTGCCTACCCCATCCCTCACCTGCTGAGATATCTTTTCTCTCAACTGCAATAGATCTTGATGTCTACTTCACTCCTTTAAGAATTAAAAAATAACTTATTTTTATTGTTTTCTTATTTTTCTCATTATAAAAGCAATACACCCTCATTGCAAAAAGAAAATGATACTATACAGATGGCAAAAAAAGGAAAGACAGAAAGATGAAGCAATTGCCTTCAACTCAGAGATAACCACTCTATTTGTATTTTATGTATTAATACAACCTAACATATTTCTAAGCATATTTTCATTAAAAATGTTTTCATAACCATTTTATAATACGGTTTTCTGCTACCTACTATATCATAAACATCTTTCCACTGAAATAAATATGCTTTTGCATTATTTATGCTATTCCATTGCATGGATGGGGGCTATCATTTTCTTAATCAATCTTAATATTTGCATGTTTAGGTTGTGTACAACTAATGTTGCACTGAATATTTATTCTCATAGCCATTTTTTGTTTACATATTCTGAATTCTTTTTGTTAGTATTCACTCAGCTCTTTTGACACAAAGCATTGTCCTGATCATAAATTCCATTAATTTGTGGTCCATCTATGTCTTGTACTGCTTAAATTCTTCCTAGAACCCAGAATGATTCCTCGAAAATTAAAATTTATCAAGTTCAGATTGATGAACCTGAATATCCCATAGACTTTCTCTTTGAAGAGCTAAAGCTGTGTTGTCCCATGTGCTAGCCACTAGCCATGTGTGTGACTGTTTAAATTTTTAAAACTTGAAATTAAATAAAACTGAAGATTTAGTTCTTTGGCCACACCTGTCACATTTTGAATGCTCAATGGCCACATGTAGGGGTGTGCCACGTTGGACAGTGCAGCCGTAGAACATTTCCATCATCCCAGCAAGTGCTGCCGGATAGCGCTGGTCCACGGGGATAGTGGTTATAAATTTGCTTTGAAAAAAAACAGATTAAAGCAGTCACTCCTGCTCCCCCATCCGATTCTCTTTAAGGCAGGACCATAATGACTCTAAAACATAGATCCAGCTCTCTGTGATCTCTGTTTATAACTCTTCTATGGGATAAAACCCATGCTCTTCCTCTTGCCTCTCCCATCAGCTGAATCTCCTTGTCTCCCTCCTCTCCTTCTCCTCCACCACATTGAACAACTCCCCTCACACTTCTGTGCTTAAGCAAATCATGCCATCTGCCCGGAAGACCCTTCCTTTCTCTCTGTGATTGGCTAAATTCCATTTGTCCTTTAAGACTTGGCTTAAGCAAATGCTTCCTCTGGCAAGTCTCTCTGGACACTTCCAGGCTGTGTTAAGTTCCCTTCCACTGCAGTCCACAGCAATGAAGACATATTTACATTACGCTAAAGAAGTTTAAGCCTTAGGCCCCTTCCACGTTTCTGGCAGAAGCTCTAACAGTGCATTTGCATACTTGTATATTTTTTGTAAAATTGGCAAAAATAAGATATTTTAACTGGAATCCTTTAGGAAACTCTTCCCTCTCATTATATTTCCCTTCATGTCAATGGCATTGCTATGGCTGCAGCATTTGCAGGATAGCTTTGTGGAAGGTGAGTTGGTAATGTGTCACTTTATCTGCAAATGGAGAGACATTTCATGTCAATTAAATAAGTAAGAAATGACAGAGTCCTGATGATAATATATATATAAAGGTACCTTTGTCATTTTTAATTTAGATATTAAATAATGAAGAGAAAGTTCACATAAAAAATTGAATATGAAATAAAAGCAATTCATAAGAGTGATAAGAATTGGTAAAAATTATTCTGACCTCAAGAAGTAAATTGCCAGAAAAAAAAAAATCAGACCATACCTAAGGCAGTAAATTCACTAAGAAAACATTTTTAATAGAGTAATCAATAGGCTCTCAGATAGTTTGGTAGTCCAATTAATAAAGAGGAGTGAATCCTATAAACACATTGGAAAAATATTTATGTTCCCTCCTGGTTTAACTGACACTGACAAAGCAATAAATTCATAATACACCACTAAACAAGGCAGCAAGGACAAACTTGTTAAAAAATGTCATCAATGAAAACAGCGTGGTAGGCTAAATTGGCTACCCCAAAAAGGTGCTCATTTTGTAATGCCGAGAACCTGTGAATATGTTCCCTTACATCACCAAAAGACCCTTGCAGATATTATTAAGGTTATAGCCTTAAAATGGGGAGATTATCCTGGATTATCTGGATGGACCTAATCTAATCACATGAGTCTTAAGAATGGAAAACAGAGACAGAAGAGTAGGTCATGAAAGGATACATGAAAGAGAACACTGCGGACTTTAAAGACAGAGGAACAGGATCTCTAGTCAAAGAATGCTGGTGGCCTCTAGAATCTGGGAAATGCAAAGAAATGGATTCTCCTCTAGAGCTTCCAGAAAGGAATGCAGCCCTGCTAGAACACTGATTTCCCTCCAGTAATATCTGTGTTAGACTTCTGACCCACGGGACTAAAAGGTAATAAATGTGCATGGTTTTAAGTCATTACATTTATGGTAATTTGCTAAAGCAACAGTAGAAAGCTATTAAAAAGAGAGTTTAGAATTTGTCAGTACATAGAAATGCCCTGAAACCTGATTGCTCATGTAAGAAGAAAACTTGAGAAATTTTTCAAAATTTGATAATAATTCTAAAAATTTACAAGACTTATTAATGGGCTCCGAGGCTGAAGCTTTTCTAAGCTATTAGTTATGTAAAATAAAAATACCTTGTGCATTGATTTAAAGGAAGGACTGAATTATCTTTCCATTTTTCTCTAAATAAAATATTACAAAACTATTACATGTAGAAACAATCAGAGAATATACAGTCGAAAGTAAAGAAAAAATATTATAAATATGGGTCAGGCATTTAACTGATAAAAATACAGTATGATATGGTCTGGCTGTGTCCACACCCAAATCTCAACTTGAATGGTAGCTCCCAGAATTCCCATATGTTGTCAGAGGGACCCAGGGGAAGGTAAATTGAATCATGGGGGCTGGTCTTTCCCGTGCTATTCTCGTGATGGTAAGTAAGTCTCACGAGATCCGATGAGTTTATCAGGGGTTTCCACTTTTTCTTCTTTCTCATTTTCTCTTGCTGCCGCCATGTAAGGGTGCCTTTCACCTCCTGCCATGATTCTGAGGCCTCCCCAGCCATGTGGAACTGTAAGTCAAATTAAACCTCTTTTTCTTCCCAGTCTTGGGTATGTCTTTATCAGCAGCATGAAAATGGACTAATAAACAATTTCTGTCTTCATCTGGGAGATTTTAGGGCTATCCCTGTATATTAGGTTGAGTTTTCCCAGAAGCAAATCCTGAGACAGGGAGAATCCAAACAGTTTGAGACAGGATACCAGCACCAAGAACCGCTCCACAAACAAGCAACCTATGCAGTTGCCCGAGGCCTATGCTCAAAAGGGTTTTGCACTTAGTTTAATGCTCTGCTATTACCATTTCGAAATTCTTAATAATTTTTCAACAAGGACCTCACAATTTTAATTTGCACTGGATCCTGAAAATTCTGTAGCTAGTCCTGACCACAAAGTACTAGCAGGAGGGTGAGAAAATGAGAGAAAGGAAGATAACTTCTAGAATGTGTTATTGGGCAAGTTGTTGCTGTGGTATCTGGAGCCCAGTCACAGTGGGGAGCTCTAGGAGTTTGCGTGGGAAATGTTTGACAGTTGCCCCATGCAACAGGTGTTTATCCTCCAATAAAATATTCATCCTTCACCGCCTAGGGGTGGCAGGCTCCCAGAGGCATTAACTCCCCCACACTTCCATCCCACTACCTTCAAACATTGGGAGGAGAGGTGCAAGAGCTTGTAGTAGGAACCTGAGGCATTTACTAGAAAGCTGAGTGTCAAGAAAATGTGGCTAGGTCCCCACATTGAGTGCTTCTGTTGACTTTTTATAATTTTTAATTTGTTGTAATATCTATTCTTATACCAAATAAATATTCAGTTTTATAAAGAATTTTCTATTTCTAATTGTCTTTTTTCTTTTAAAATACTCATTATGTATATAAGCTTCAGGTCCCATGAAACTGAATCCATCTATACCTTCATGATAAAAATTACCAGTGCAATTAAAATTATTTCCTTTGCCATCTATTTCATTGGGCCAAAAATATTCCTCTAGAAGTCCTTAGCTCTGAGAAGATCATGTTTCCAGCCATCACTTCCCTCACTTACAATTCAATATAAAATAACATTAGTCAAAATCAGTGCCTTCAAAGCGTCTGGGAGGGCCTCAGGGTATGGATTTGGAAGTTGTACACTGCACAATTCTAGGGCCCACCATTGATATCTTAGTTTCTTTGAAGAGTACCTTCTGGAATTGTGCAGTACACAATATGCATGATAGCCCTGCAGACTTCTGATACCTAATGTGGCCATCAAAGTCCACTTTATCTTCTGACATTAAATGCTTATCCATTTTATTTCTGTTCCAAATATTTCCATCTCTCCCTCCACTGAGCTCTCATTGTTTTTGCGCTTCCTTTGATAGAGTGTTTACTATACTATTTTTTAATCAGTGATTTTCCCGGCTAGACTGAACTTCTGGAAAATATGGGATTTTCCGCTATTAATCTTTACATCCATAATGCTGTAGCGTCTAGTATACTTGCCTATGTTATCTTACTCATCATTGCATTATGCCTGAATCATAGTAAGTATTCAATAAATATTAATATCCAATAAATACTAGTTGACTGAGCATACAATAATGAGTGAATGAACAAATGAATCTTTACATTCTATGTGTCTGTATCATTTTACCCTATTTTCCTACCTAGCACTTCTGACCATGTTTATTTAGTTATTTATTTTTTCTCTATACCCAAAATTCATGTTCCATGAGGGTAGGGAAACTTAATGTTTTGTTTATTTATGTAATCTTATAACTGTTTGGTGCCTGGAACACTAGAAGGTGCTTGAAAAAAAAAGTTTGTATTAAATCAATAAATGAGAAAACAGACTACCCAATAAACTACAATTATTCCCATTTTATGGACAAGGAATGAGGTTCTTGGAGTTAAGCAGCTAGTAATCGTCAGCACCCTTATTCAATCTCAAGTTGGTTTGACTCCAAAATGCATCCTCTCTCCATTATTCCATCCTCCCTCTCATTACAGTAAGAGTCCTCTTAACTGTACTCTCTTATTTAAGACTAACTTGGTCCCTCTTAACTTGTGCACACATGTTGGCTGAGGCCCACAAACCTGAGAGCTCTAGCTAATAAGCTACATGCTATAAATCACGTATTTCTGGACTCATCCATTTGGTTACATGTTCATCAAAAGTCACCTGTACATTTCTATCAAGCCAGTTCCCACCATTTTCTCCCCGGAGAAATGGGGGTAATCATATCATTGTCCTTACAGGCTAGTTGTGACAATTAATAAGTGAATTTAGGTCAAGCACTGAGAACAGTAGAAGCCCTCAGAGTTAGCTAATATTACATGTATGTATTTAATAAAATAATCTACAACCTGTGGAATCCGAGTATTAAAAAGGAAATTAGTGTTTCTATGAAAACTAAGTTGAATTCATTGAAAATTTTTGGTAAAGGCAAGTTGATTTTTTTTTTAGCCACTTAGGTTTTTTTTTTTAACTTTTATTTTAGGTTCAGGGGTACATGTGGAGGTTTGTTTTATAGGTAAATTGCATACTCAATGTTTGTTCTCACTTATAAGTGAGAATATGCAGTGTTTGGCTTTCTGTTCTTGTGTTAGTTCACTTAGGTTAATGGCCTTAAGCTCCATCCATGTTGCTGCAAAGGACATGATCTTGTTCTTTTGTATGGCTGCATAGTATTCCATGGTGTATATGTACCACCCCAAAGAAATATACCATTTTCCTTATCCAGTCTGCCATTGATTACTTAGATTTTTAACATGCTCAATACATAGTTGTTATTGCTTATTAGTGTCCATACATTTTGT
Source organism: Gorilla gorilla gorilla (assembly GCF_029281585.2). Taxonomy (NCBI): domain Eukaryota; kingdom Metazoa; phylum Chordata; class Mammalia; order Primates; family Hominidae; genus Gorilla; species Gorilla gorilla. Next base: position 135,398,668 of record NC_073231.2, read on the forward strand.
TGAAAAGACTCAAACAGCAGTTTTTGTTCATTAGAGTACAACCATCCCATTACTGGGTATATACCCAAAGGACTATAAATCATGCTGCTATAAAGACACATGCACACGTATGTTTATTGCGGCACTATTCACAATAGCAAAGACTTGGAACCAACCCAAATGTCCAACAATGGTAGACTGGATTAAGAAAATGTGGCACACATACACCATGGAATACTATGCAGACATAAAAAAATGATGAGTTCATGTCCTTTGTAGGGACATGGATGAAATTGGAATCATTATTCTCAGTAAACTATCGCAAGGACAAAAAAACCAAACACCGCGTGTTCTCACTCATAGGTGGGAATTGAACAATGAGAACGCATGGACACAGGAAGGGGAATATCACACTCTGGGGACTGTTGTGGGGTGGGGGGAGGGGAGAGGGATAGCATTAGGAGATATACCTAATGCTAAATGACGAGTTGATGGGTGCAGCACACCAGCATGGCACATGTATACACGTGTAACTAACCTGCACATTGTGCACATGTACCCTAAAACTTAAAGTATAATAATAATAAAAAAGAAAAAAAAGAAAAAAAATTATACATAAAAGTCATTACCTGAACATAAGTCAGAAGTCTCAATAATAAAAGGTTTTTCTGTAAACTAACATTCAAAAGAGCCTCAAACCCAAGAATGGTCTCTATGTGTGTACTCTAATGGGCAAGTTGATTTTTTTAAATTTTTGCTAAATTAATTGTTGGTAAAAACAACCATAAAATATTAGAGGAAAAAAATTATGAATAGAAGTCTAAAGTCAAATAACTTCAAAAGTATCTTTAAGCTCCTGATCCACTTAAAGGAAACTAGAACTAGAAACATGGATGATGTATTATGGGTGTTTTTGTTTGATCGTTTTTTGTTGTTTGCCTGTTTGTTTTTGGAAAAAAAGACTAAAACCAATAAACAAACTTGGCCTTGTACCAGAATATGGGTGAGTAAATATGCAGACGTAAGTTTTAATTTAAAAAAATGTAGGTGTACATGTGTACTTTTATTAAATGCTTATTTCCTTTTCAAAAAAAACTCTTTTTGATTAACTTATCAAATACAGATCCTGTTCATGATAAATACAGGACTTCTAATACAGATGGATGCTCTAACAATCAAGTGAGTGAATAAATGAATGAATGGTTATGCATAAATGAATGATAAAATGAATGTCTAAATAAATTGGTCAGTTCTCTTAACAAGTGGCCTATTTTATATCCCACAGTGCTAATCAAGGATGAAAACTTCTGCTATTTGGCATTCACAGAGCTTGTTGGAGCTTATAAGTAAACAAGTGTAGGGACAGCTTCTTTTCGTTTTCTCTTTCTTTTCAAGTTCCTAAAGCTCTTCTCTTCTCTGCTATCATTTTCCCTTTCTTCACCTGCTTCTATGGATGAAAGAAACTTAGTGAAATAAAAAGCTCAATGAGGTGAAAATACATCTCATATAAACCCCCATTAAAGAGTTTACTGAAGGGGCTTACACTCGCCTCGCTTAAATGGCCATACTTTATTCCTCCCAAGGAAATTGAACACCCTTAATCCAAAAAGAATGTAATAACAATCAAAGAGCAAGAGGCAGGATCAGGTCGCAATCCTTTATTTTTGAAAGAGTGTTCAGGGGAAGCGATGGGAAGAAATTTATAACTAGCTGTTCTAGAGCCTTGTGAATGTCAAAGTTAAATCTTCTGCCTGACTTCCTCGACCTCAGCTTGATGAGCAAAGCAAGATTCCCTGTTGAAGGGGAAACCTGTGTAGGACTGAAAATGAAAGGGCTGAGGTATAAACAATGAATTTAGAATATAGCTTTACAAATAATAAGTATGTTGCATTAATGGATTTTTCTTAATTGGATGAAGCAATGTAGAGAAGGAGAAAGAACATGAGACTGGGGATTGAACAGAACTGGGTCCAAATCCTGGCTAACCCATTTAGTGTTCTCGTGTTCCTAGGCAGGTTATTTAGTCTCTTTGAGACTCAGTTTTCTCATCTGTTAAATTAAGATAATAATACCTGTTTGGAAAGGCTACAGTGAGGACAGGATTATATAAAATATTGAATATAAATTATATATTATGAGGCCAGTCTCAAAATAGGTCCTGTTTCTTGGAAAGTCAGCATTCCTTGATTTTTTTTCTGTAATTTTAATTTTTATTTTAGATTTGAGGGTACATGTGCAGGTTTGTTACCTGGGTATATTACATGATGCTGAGATTTGGAGTATAATTGATCCCGTCACCTAGGTATTGAGCATAGGGCCCAATAGTTTTTCAACCCATTCCTCGCTTCTTCCCTCCCCTCTCTAGTAGTCCCCAGTGTCTGTTGTTGCCATCTTTATAACCATGAGTACGCATGCTTAGTTCCTACTTGTAAGAGAGGACATACGGTAGTTGGTTTTTTTGTTTCTGCATTAATTTTCTTAGGATTATGGCCTTCAACTACATCCATGTTGCTGCAAAGGACTATGGCTGCATAGTATTCCATGATATATATGTATCACATCTTCTTTATCCAATCTACCATTGATGAGCACCTAGGTTTATTCCATGTCTTTGCTATTGTGAATAGTGCTGCAATGAATATATGAATGCATGTGACTATTTGGTATAACAACTTATTTTCTTTTGGCTATATATCCAGTAATGGGACTTCTGGGTCAAATGGTACTTCTATTTTAAGTTATTTGAGACATCTCCAAACTGCTTTTCACAGTGGCTAAATCAATTTACATTCCCACCAATGGTGTACAGGTGTTCCCTTTTCTCTGCAGTCTCCCAAGCATCTGGGTTTGTTTGTTCTGTTTTTGTTTTTGTTTTTTGGTCTTTTTAATTATAGCCATTCTGACTAGTGTGAGATGGTCTCTCATTATGGTTTTAATTTGCATTTCTCCAATGACTAGTGATGTTGAGCATTTTTTTATGTTCTTGGCCATTTGTATGTTTTCTTTTGAGAAGTATGTGTTCATGTCCTTTGCCCATTTTTTAACGGGGTTGATTTTTACTTGTTCAATTGTTTAAGTTCCAAATATTAGACCTTCGTCAGATGTCAAGTTTGTGAATATTTTCTCCAATTATGTAGGTTGCCTGTTTACTCTGTTGATAGTTTTTTGTTTTTTGTTCTTTGGGGTTTTTTTGCTATAAAGAAGCTCTTTAGTTTAATTAGGCCTCACTTGTCAATTTTTGTTTTTGTTGCAATGGCTTTTGAGGACTTAGTCATAAATTCTTTCCCAAGGCTGATGTCCAGCATGGTGTTTTCTAAGCTTTCCTTTAGGATTCTTGCAGTTCAAGGTCTTACATTTAAATCTTTAATTCGTCTTTTGTTAAATTTTGTATATGGTGAAAGGGGGAGTCCTTTACCCACTGCTTATTTTTGCCAATTTTGCTGAAGGTCAGATGGCTGTAGGTGTACAGATTTATTTCTGGCTTATCTATTCTGTTCCATTGGTCTATCCATCTGTTTTTATACCAGTACTGTGCTGCTTTGGTTACTGTTGCCTTTACCATAGTTTGAAGTGGGATAATGTGATGCCCTCAACTTTATTCTTTTTGCTTAGGATTGCTTTGCTCTTTTTTGGTTCATATGAATGTTACAATAGTTTGTTCTAATTCTGTGAAAAATGACATTTGGTAGTTTGATAGAAACAGTGTTGAATCTGTAGATTGCTTTGGGCAGTATAGCCATTTAATGATAGGGAGTCTAACAACGTTTTTCCATTTGTTTCTGTCATCTACAATTTCTTTCATCAGTGTTATGTAGTTCTTGTAGAGAACTTTCACTTTCTTGGCTGGATGTATTTCTAATATTTTTGCAGCTATTTTAAATGGGATTGCATTCTTGATTTGGCACTCAGCTTGAAAGTAATTGATGTATAGAAATGCTACTGACTTTTGTATGTTAATTTTGTATCCCAAAACTTTACTGAAGTTGTTTATCAGTTCCAGGAGCTTCTTGGCAGAGTCTGTAGGGTTTTTTCTGGTATTGTATTATATCATCAGTAGAGAGAGCTCAACTTCTTCTTTTCCTATTTGGATGCCTTTTATTTCTTTTTCTTGCCTGATTGCTCTGGCTGGGACTTCCACATTCCTTGATTAGGATTTTAATTTCATCCTGCATCCAAAATCTTACCCATATTGATAACTTTAGGAGTACTGAGGAGTATTGGTAATTTTAAGTAGGCAAGTCTTTGCCCTTGCAAAATGCATTTAATCTGTTCTTTATATGGGTGTATGTGACCCACATATAGCAACAACAGTATGAAGAATCTGAGGTTTAGGGTGGTTAATTAACCTGCCTAAGACCACAGCCAATAAGAGACAGAATTAGAAATTGAATGCATATCTGTTTCACTTCCCTATACTTCTATACTTTTCTGGATTCCCCAATATTGTATTATATATCAAACAGATTGTATTTGCAAATATAAGCAAAAGAACACAGTCTTTCTTTTTCTTTCTTTTTTTTTTTTTTTGAGACAGAGTCTCACTCTGTTGCCCAGGCTGCAGTGCTGTGGCACGATCTCAGCTCACTGCAACTTCCACCTCCCAGGTTCAAGCGATTCTCCTGCCTCAGCCTCCCTAGTAGCTGCGATTACAGGCACACGCCACCACACCCAGCTAATTTTTGTATTTTTAATAGAGATGGGGTTTTGCCATGTTGGCCTGGCTGGTCTTGAACTCCTGACCTGAGGTGATCCACCCACCTCGTCCTCCCAAAGTGCTGGGATTACTGGTGTGAGCCGCTGCACCCAGCCCAGTCTGTCTTTTTCTAATCTGTCTAATCCTGGCAGTCAAGCTGCAAGCAGGAGCTGCAGTCATCTGACAGCTCAACTTGGTCTGGAAGATCCTCTTCCAAGGTTCACTCACATGGAAAGCAGTTGGTGCTTGTTGTCAGCCAGGCTGGCTGAGTTTTCCCCCATGTCAGCTCTTATCCTCCTGGGCCTTCTGCTGCATTTGGCCTCTCCTTCAGAACAACCTGGACTTCTTTACATGGCAGCTGTATTCCAATAGAGTAAGAGCTAGACAACCTATCAACATGTGAGAAAGAGCACCCAAGACAGAGGCCACAGTCTTTTTATAACCCAATATTGGAGGTGAGATCCCATCACTTTTGCAGTGCTGAATTCATTGCAAGTGAGTCGGTAAGTCCATCCTACACTCAAGAGGAGGAGACTATATAGGATGATGAATATTAAGAGGTGAAGATTACTGGGCACCTTCCTCAAGGCTGTCTGCCAGAAATATATAATTACAAATCAACAAAAACCAGATATAAAATTTAACAAAAAATAAGACAAGAAAGATGCAGGTGCTTTAGAGAAGAATAAATTGGAATGGTTAATACACATGAAACAATACCTAACCTCACTCACACTTAAAGAAATGCACATTAAAACATTAAGATGCCAGTTTTCCCTTATAATATCAGCAAATATTAAAAAGTCTGATAGCACCCAGTATTGATGAGCATGCGAGGAAACAGCTATTTCCTGTAGAGGCTATTTACTGTCAGAAGACAATTTGGCAATATCTCTCAAAAATAATAATGTACATACCATTTAACCAAGAAATACTGCTTCCTGAACTATACTATACAGATATGTTTGCAAATAAATACACATAATATTCACTGATGCAAATTTTAATAGACAATTACTGAAAACAAAAGAAGCTTGGTGAAATACATCACAGAAAGCTATGCAGCTGTTTAGAAGAGAGAGTCAGATTTTTACAGGCTGATAATAAAGAGCTCTTTGTTACTTTATTAAATGAAGCATAAGGGACAGAGGAGAATTTATAATATGATTTATTTTGAAAAGAAGAAAACATATGAACATTTATATATACAGAAGTCTTTCTGAAGGATATGTAAGAAAAATGTAACAGCACTTCATTCTGGAGAAAAGAATAATCATTTTTACAAGGGTTAATTTTTTAACAGGATGAATTTAATTATTATATAATTTAAAATACTAATTGGAAAAATTGAAGTCTTAACTATAGTCCATATACTAAAAAAAAAAACCCAGCAGGCTGACAATGAACCTGATTTGACAGAGAAGCATCAGGTGAGGCTTAGGGAAAGGGAAAGAAAGGAAAAGAATACTGATTTATTCATCACCCACTAAGCTCCAGGCACTTTTGCTTATGTCACCTCGCACCACCTACAGTACGCTGTAACCGCAGAGAATGACACACTGGCCTCTGACTACCCTACAAAATTCCCTTCCCTGCAAAAGTTGAGTCCTTGGCCTGGACTATCCTTCCTTACTTTTTCACATGCTGAAGTCAAAGAAGATGCTATAAATGTCTACCTAGAGATTACAACTTAGAGTTTATCCTTTTTTATAAAAAATTGGATTTCTAGTTTGTAATTAAAAAAAAAAAAAAACACTGTGAATTCCAAACCAGCCTAGGTGAACCCCTGCTCAGTCATCTCTGTTCCCAAAGGACATTCTGAGAGCCTTGGCTCTCCATGGATGGAAAGCAGGACTCATGAGTTCAGCTGACCTCAGTCTCTAGGGCTATGGTCTTACTTACAGGTATGCAGGTCCTTGTCTGGTTGACAGTGATGGGCACATAGCATGCCTTCAGTAAATGCTTGTTGTAAGATAATGGGACTGAGCTGGTTTGAAAATTACCACCTCTGCATGGATTCTATCCAAACCAGCATCATCAGCCAGCATAGAAGCATAGGAGGAGCAACGACGGGAACAGGATCATCATTTCCATGAAACTCCTTGGAAGGAGCCATTAGTTTCTCCCTCTGCAATCCTCATCAGCCCCCACCCCAATTCTTTGCTATGGACAAGCGTAGGGTGGTGTGAACAGATTTGTGATAAATCCCCTGGTTCCTTCATCCTCTTTTCACAAAGGTGGATGCCTTCCTTGAATCCTTTCCATGATGAAAACTCAGGAGCTACTTCTGATGCAGGGGATAAAGACACCAGGATCCATTTTGTACATGTCGAATTTGAGGTGCCTGTTGGACAGGACAAGGAAGAGTAGGAAAAGGATAGTTCTCCCAGGCAGGGGGCAAAGGGGACAGCATGAACCAGAGCCATGAGGGTGAGAGGACCCCAGAGAAATGGCTGGGAGCAAGGTCTGGACATGAAGCAGGGACAGCCACCCTGACATCCATTTGTAACGGCAAGAACCTCGCTGGTGCAGCAGCCACGAGAAGGCAGCCAGCCTGCAACGGAAGGCGCCCCTCCCACCTTCTCCACCACAGGACAAAGGGCCATTCTGATGTGGGCCCTCACTATTTTAACACCAAAGATTTTCATTTAGCAGTCACTGTTCATACAACGCACACTCTCTTTCCTCTGACATAAATTCTTTCTTTAAGAAGAAAAAGAAGAAAGGCCCCATCATCACAGCCTGCGGTGCCAGACAATGGCGGGAGCGTGGCTGCCAGCGCCCATGAAGGGGCCAGTGTGCTCGCAGCAGCCTCCTTATCTCCTATCTCCTGCCCGTGCCACAGCTCTTGCTTTTCCTGGGTGTTTTGACCACTTCTCTCCTTCAGCTGCTTTGACAGAATTTGCCGGCTGCCGGCTGCCGCAAAACAACCACCTTCTTGTGCCTGGGCCGCTCTGTCTTCACTCCAGGCCGCAGGGGAGAAAACGTGTCTTTGTGGCTTCCCTTCAATAGCTCTCTGAGTCCAAACCCCTCGTGGGCTCTGGCAGGCCAAGCCTAAGACCCTGTGAATAGATGCTGTTGTTTGCTTCTCTTTGCAAAGCCGGCCTCTGGGCATCCAGAAATGCGTCCACAGTCCAGGCTTGGTAGTTTGGGGACAGATTCATGGGCAAGCTGGCAGATGCCCCGACCCGTGAAGAATGATGATCACTCGTGTGTGCAGCTCATTCAGGTCCATCCACAAAATGCTTTCAGGCTGCTGATGATTCAATTAACATTTACAGTGGACCTACTCTGTGCCCAGCACAGCCTTTACTGTTTATTATCTCCTCGAGCCCTAAGATTACTCTCCACCATGGGTGCTGTTCTAGTCTCTTCATTTTACAGTGGAGGAAACTGAGTCTCAAAATGGTCAAGTGATTTGCACATAGCCACACAGCTAAAAAGTTACAGAGATCCATTGAGGGGCACCGATAGCTTCAGAGATGTTCAGAATCCCCTAAAAGACATGGTATTCCCTTTTAAGGCACAGAGAAGGAATATAACTTCCACAGACCTAGATGCCAAGTGCCACACCCCCTCATCTAGGGAAAAGGGGGGAAATAACCAACTCCGCTTTCTCTCCCTTCAAGTCCTTCCTTCCCACACTCAACATAGAAAAACCCCTCCAAATAGAAGTGGAGTTTGTCATAAGACTGACAGGTCAAGGTGACCCAACTCTGGCCCTCTACACTACACCATTCTGAACCTAAGCATCTCCAAAGTGTTCAAGTTGGCCTCCACTGGACCATGTCAGGGGGCCTAGGAAACTCCCCAGGCTCAAGTAGCAAGGCTCAAGGTGAGAACGCTCTGGTACTGTGAGCCACGTGGCCACAGTAAGCCACTCCTCTGTGCCTCAGCTTTTCTCTAGCAAAATAGAATGCTGACAATACTGCTCAGGGTGTTGTTGGAAGGATTAAATGAAAGAAAAAAAATAGCTGTCAGGGGACAAAACAGCACATAATGGTTACAGCATAGCAGCAAAAGCCACAGTGCATAAATGCTAGTAGCAGAAGCAGGAGCCACGATAGTAGCAGCAATCTTACCAACAGCCCTGGGGGCTGGAAGTCATCCTCTGTTCTGTTAATCATACAACAATCATTTCAGGTGTGTTTACTAGGAACAATGCCTTATTCCAAAAGCCCTCACAGCTTCCTCATATGCACAACTTTTGGTGGTGACAGCAGAGTGGCAAAAGGTGGCCTCGTTGATGGCTACCAGCTAGTGAAGAATATGCAATCTGGCTACCAACAATAGACTGATCCAATAGATGTGTTTCATTTGGCACAGAGTTTTGTTTTGTTTTGTTTTAAGGGAGCCAGGATTTTTAAATTGGAAGTCTGACAATACTGAGCCTATATTTCTACAAGGCAGTGATCAGCTAGAGGTGAATAGAGGTGTCCTTTTACACGGCAGGCATGCTCCAGTTCACCACAGGCCCCACCACTCCCCATTGCTTCATCAACACTGCAGGTCAGTGTCAGTTCCATTCGTTACTGTGATTATGTTGTTGTTGTCCTTATGGTAAATAGTTTGTCCATGGGTATTAGTTAGGGGAACACTAGCTGCTGTAAAAGCAGATCGTCACATATCTCCAAAACTTAATGCAATACAGGTTTATATTATAGTCTTGCAGCAGTTGATGGTGGTGGTTTTCCTCCACATGAAGACTCAGGGACCCAGGCTCCTTCCATCTTGTAGTTGTGTGATTTCCTTGGGCTTCAATATTTTGCCTTCACCCAAAGAATCGGGAAAGGGAGAGTAGAAAATCCCCAACTGTTTCTTAAGAGCCCTGGGCCAGAGGGGACAGTATTAGTCTATTTTCACACTGCTGATAAAGACATAGCTGAGACTGGGCAATTTACAAAAGAAAGAGTTTTATTGGATTTACAGTTCCATATGGCTGAGGAGGCCTCACAATCATGGTAGAAGGCCAGGAGGAATAAGTTACATCTTACGTGGATGGCAGCAGGCAAAGAGAGGGCTTGTGCAGAGAAACTCCCATTTTTAAAGCCATCAGATCTTGTGAGACCCATTCACTGTCATGAGAACAGCATGGGAAAGACCCACCCCCATGATTCCATCACCTCCCACCGGGTACCTCCCACAACATGTGGGAATTATGGGAGCTACAAGATGAGATTTGGGTGGAGACATGGAGCCAAATCATATCAGGGACATACATCATTTCCTTTCACACTTCATTGGTAGGAACTAGTCACATGGCTATGCCAGATGCAAGGTGGACAGAGAAATATAAATTCCAAACAGATATCCACCTTTGACAGTAACTGTAGTGTATGAAAGGGAGAACACTTATTTTTTGTTGCTATCTATCTCTCAAAAATTATAGCTCTATAAAAAGCTGGGGAAAATAAATTACACACTAAGAGCTATATGATTTTTTGTACACTCACCTATTGTACTCATTTATATTCTATCCCTTGCATGTACCTTGATTTTCAGTGTCTGTACTGCAAGCCCAGCAACAGGGCAGGTTCTGATTCTATAGCTCTGAGGTCAAGGCTGAGATTCTGCATTGATAACAAGTTCCCGGTGATTCCAGTAATGCTAGTCTGTGGTCCATACTTTCAGGAACAAAACCCAAGAATTCTAGCCTTCCTAGACTACCTGCCACTTCTCCCAAACTTTAACCCCTCCTATCTGTGCTCCTGTAGCCCTCTTTACTACGCCTGTCATGCTCCAATGAAACTATGTTTATTAATCAGAGGTTATGTCTATTAGTCTGTCTTCCCCAGTAGGTTGTGAGCTCCTCAAGGGCAAAGACTATTATTCATGCTCAATATATGCTTGCTGAAAGAATGCATGAACGTTTACTAAGAATCTAGCTATATTCTAGGCATGTGATGCTGTGTAATCCAGGATACATCCCAGGATACACTGAACAGCCTCTGAAGTGTTTTCTTGTTCCCATCATGGTGAAACATGAGCTCAGAGCTACAAATGTGGCCAAAACATGCTGGCCTCAAAAGACATTAAATCTAACTGGGGAAGTGAGACTTAACGATGGGACTTAAGCCAGATAAAATCTGGGATGCAGGGGACAGCCAAGTACCACTTGCCTGTGGCTCACTCAGAGAATTTGGAGAAGGGAAGACACAGAATTACATGTTCTTCCAAATTCAGAATTTTCACTGGTGCCAACCAGGCTCCACCTGTGTTATGGGCTGAATTGTGTCTCTCCAAAATTCAAATGTTGAAGCCCTCCCTATCCTCAATACCTCAGAATGTGACTTTATTTGGAGATAGATTCACTAAAGAGGTAATTATGTTAAAATGAGGTCATCAGGGTGGCCCTTAATCCAGTATTATTAGTGTCATTATAAGAATAGAAGGCCAGGTGCAGTGGCTTATACCTGTAATCCCAGCACTTTGGGAAGCTGACGCAGTAGGATCGCTTGAGCCCAGGAGTTTGAGAACCTGGCAAGATGAGGTCTTGCTATATTGCCCAGGCTGGCAACATACCAAGACCTCATCTCAACAAACAATTTAAAAATTAGCCAGGCATGGTGGTACATGCCTGTGGTCCCAGCTATTTGAGAGACTGAGGCAGGAGGATCACTTGGGCCTGGGAGGTTGAGGCTGCAGTGAGCTGTGATCATGCCACTGCACTCCAGTCTGGGTGACAGAATGAAATCTCGTCTCAAAAAAAAAGAAGAGGAGATTAGAACACAGACACACACAGGGGAGAGGCCACGTGAAGACACAGGAAAAGACAGCCATCTACAAGCCAAGGAGAGAAGACTTAGAAGAAACCAATCCTGCCAACACTTCAATCTTAGCTTTCAAGCCTACAGAACTATGAGAAAACAAAAAACGCTGTTATTTAAGCCACTCATTCTGCAGTACCTTTGCTTGGGCAGCCCAAGCAAACTAATACAACTTGTCTATTAACTTACTTGCCACTCAGTGTGCTTGCCTTTCAAGGAAGACAGAGCAGAGGAGGAGGAGGGAGGCAGCTGTTTGTCAAGCACCTGAGGTGTGATTGTATTAGGCAACTCACCTTATCTTATTTAATCCCCATCACAATCATGTAAGAAAATAGCCTTATTATCTCCATTTTTTATATAGAGGACAGTGAGGCTCACAGAGATGAACCTTCCCTATATCACATAGATAGGAGTCGAGGAAGCAAGGTTTGTAACATGGATCCGTTTACCACAAATCCCTAACCTCCCAAGCTACCCCTTGTTCTTCCCTCAAAGTCAGCCAGTGGGCCTACTAAGAAAGTCAAAAAGTAGACTGTGAGAACGTGCCACGGAAAATATTTTTAAATGCTGTATATGTGAGCAGTATTGCAGTCACTAAAACAAATGTGATGCTATCCCTGAACAAAGAGAATGCAAGAAAATGCAGTGAAAAATGGGGCTCCAGCCTCAATACCCACATTCCTAACCTTTTAATGCCAAGCAGCCTATAAGCATATCAAATTTTACTCATGTTCCTGCTCTTTCCACTCAAGTTGGCTTTGTGAGTTGCTGGTTTTATCAAAATTGAGTGAGAGTGTGTTCAATACAATGTTGGATTCATTAGGGAGAAAAAAGCCAAAGAAAAACCTTGCTTCTTCAATGCCAGGAGCTTACAAAGACATATAAACCATGAGGAATTCCAAGGACTTGCTCAGAAGCCGTTCTGCAAATGCATTTCTTGAACAAAGGGCCAATGTTCCTTTCAGGGAAGAGCGCGGGACTGGTTTCCGGCATTTTTCTTTAAATCATTAGGACCATGCCAGCAAACAAACATATACAGCTCCTGGGAGAAAGAATCTCATTCAACACAGCTTACAAGAGTTTGATTATTAGGGAGGGGTGCTTCATGGCACGTGCCTCACCAGCCGGCCCCCAAATGTACAGATCTGTTTAAAGGGCTTTATTGATGGTGGCCGCAGACAGATAGAGCTTGTGAGGAGAGCTGACATCCCATGGATACTAACATATCAGCATCATCCTGACCAGCACACAATCCAGTCAGAGAGAGCTGAAAAGTCTGCCTCATTCCCTTGAAAATGTGCTTCTTAAGACAAATAAAATATAGAAATAAGTAATTCACCTCTAATAGGGTTTACATTTCCTTCACCCAGACAATTAAAGGGTTTTGGAGGACCTGGAACGAAATGATGACTGAATCTTTAGCCAGACACATATTTCAGCTTTTAATGAACTGAAAATATTATAGGTTGGGCCCTGAAAACAAATGAGCATTGGATTAAGACAAGCCATACTTCGAACTCCAACCCTGCCACATGTTACCTCTATGACTTTTATAACTTCTGTAAGCTTTCATATCCTTATCTCTAAAGCAAGGATAGTAATATTACCTCCTACAATCTATAGGAAGATAAAATTTGGTTATATAAGAATGTGGCCGGGTGCGGTGGCTCACGCCTGTAATCCCAACACTTGGGGAGGCTGAGGCAGGTGGATTGCTTGAGGTCAGGAGTTTAAGACCAGCTTGACCAGCATGGTGAAACCTCATCTCCACTAAAAATACAAAAGTTAGACAAGTGTGGTGGCACATGCCTGTAATCCCAGCCACTTGGGAGGCTGAGGCAGGAAAATTGCTTGAACCCAGGAGGCACAGGTTGCAGTGAGCCAAGATCATGCCACTGCACTCCAGCCTGGGCAACAGAGCAAGACTCCATCTCAAAAAAAGAAAAAAAGTTTAGAGAGTACCTAGCATAAGGGTAAATCCTTAAAATGTGTTACCTATGTTTCCAATTCTTCCTGTCTTCCAAAGAAATTGTTTCATATACACAGCATGTTTAAATTACACCTAAGATTAGAGCAACACCTTTAGTAGTAGTAGTTAGTGAGGGATAGATTGCTCTACTCCAGCAATAGTAGCAGTTGGGAGGAAAGGACTTCTACTCTCCCATACCTTCACCTCTAAATATATTCATTTATTCAAGCAATCTTTATTGAGCAACTGCTCTATACCAGCCACTAAATGGCCACATGGTGGCCAGTAGCTCAGTTGCTTTGGGCCCCATGATAGAGCCTCTCTCTAGTCCAGGTAGCATCAGTCTGTCTACTTTATTACTAATTGCCCATTGGTCTCAGAGTGACTGAGTATGTAAGAGTGTTGATGAATCTGTGTGCACTCCCTACCACCCTTGACAAACTCACACAACAATAAACAAGTCTACCACAGTCTGAGCCTGGAGGCTGGTGCTAGAGCAGGGAGGGCCACAGAAATGCATAGAAAAGGGTTAACCCTAAGAGGGTAACATATGTGGAAAAATCACCATATGACAGGCAGAAGAATGCAGAGTTATAATGGAAGAGTAATTATCATGCAGAGAGAAATCCGACTGGTGCTACCTGTAGACATTGGGAAGAGCTTCAAGGAAGAAATATTGGAGTTAAGACTTGGGGAACTGAGAGATAAGGAGTATTGAAGTAGAGGGAGAAAGATGGGAAGAGCTCTCCAAGCAAAAGAAAGGGTTCAAAGAGGTAAAATTTTGTGGGAGCAAGGACAAGTGATCTATTTGTCTCCCCTAGGAAGCTTCTCCAGCACCACTAACTACCCCTCCTCCTATCTGAGTTCAGAGTTCAGCACCTCTTTTGTGTAGTCTAATTTTACCTTTATTATACCACCAATCACACTGTATTAGAGCATTGTGTTTACTGTTCTGCACCTTCCAAATAAACACACATACAGACACATAATATGCATGCAATCATGGGCTAGAAGCTTAATGAAGATTAGGACTTTGTTTTCTATGTTTTGTGCATTAGCATTTAGCACATTATCTGATATTCAGGTAAGTACCCAAATTAAGGGGAAAAAAAAAGACTGTGAGATAAGTCCATTGGTAATGACCTTCAATCAATAAATTAATTTTGATTAGAAGACGCAAGGTACAGAGTGTTACTGTTACTTAAAATAGAGAATGCAAGAATAGAGTACCTTGGTAGACAGATTCAGATACAGATACATGGGCACCCTCATGAATGGGATGCGTGGTGCTCAAGAGACAGGCCTAGGCTGGAAATACAGATATGGGATCACCTAATAGAGAGAATCATTGAATTCAAGTGAGCTAAGCATCTAGGAAGAGAAGAAAATAATGAGAGCCAGTACAGGAGCCAAAAGAACAGAATTTCTAGGAAGAGTTTACAAAGACTTCTCAGAGCACAAAGCTCCATCATTGTTGAGTCAGGGTATAAATAAGGAGGGAAAGGCTGATCAGCCACTGGTCAGGAAATGCCAATGGGAAAGGCACATGGTCCCTGGGCTCCTTAGCCCTCGTGGAAAATGTTATCTTTGTACAACCACACACTCCCAAGGGCCCTTCTCCACCCTGGTCCTTCCTCAGCTATTTGTGTTGGCACTGTGGTTTTCCTTTCTGACCCTTCTCATTGAAACCTTGGGAGAAAAGGGGAAGAAAGCCAGGATGTCACAGAAGGACTAGGGTTGGCAGTGGGTGAGGGCTTTGATCCCATGTGGTCTCTGGGGAGGCAGAATGAAGCCATTAGAAAACAATCAACTTTTTAGCCTCCCACTTCCTGGTGACCTCAGCATTTCCATAACTGTTCTGTGCTTCCTCATTCATCTATCAAGTGGATACACATACACACACCACACACATACACACACACACACACACACACACACACACACATTTCACAGTGTCTCCTGGACAATGCAATAGGATTATGAACATGAAAACCTCTCATGTCATGCCTGATACAAAAGAAGTGCCAAATAAACAGGAGTTTCTTTTCTTTTGGACAAGTCTCATAACTGCCTAAAGTTAGAACGTCTCTGGGCATTCATTCTCTTAGCAGAGAGAGAGGATAAAACTGAGCCCTACGTCTTTCACATGGACATTATGAAGATCAAGATAGAAGTCACTGGGTATTATGTAACATAGGGATCGCTCAATCCTGATACGCTTTTTCCTTGCCTGGTTCTCCTACCGAATTGGAGGAGCAAGATATGGGCAAAGAGCTGGGACACTAGTGCTGTCGTGTACCTGAAAGAGATTTTTCTTAAATAAGTACATGAATCAATGAATGATGGAAGGATGGAGGGTTAAGTGGGTGCATAGTGGGCCTGAGTTAACTCCTGCAGACACAGAATCTTCCATATTCAAGCTGCTTCAACCTCTGAGTGGCCTCCTGAAAAAGGGTAGGGGTATAGAAATAGAGACTCAGGGATCTGAAGACTATGAAAAGACTTTCTCCTTATTGTGTATACCCACAAACTAACCATTCTTCATCAAGTCTTGTTTAGAAATAGTTGTGCAGCCTGAGAAAATTGGGTTTGACTTGCCATGTAGAATTTTGTTAATGGAGTTGTATAAACATAGCTCTTTATTAATCTAAATTACTGGCCTTCAGGGTGAGTTTATTTTATTTGCACACATGATCTTCAGTCCCTGGGAACCCCAAAGGATAAGTGTGTTCCAATGAGACCAAGCCTTTTGTGAACCACTTAGAAATGGGCCCTTGGGAGGTGCTACATAAACAAAACGTAATGAATTGTTCCCCCTGTCAAAAGTGAACAATTCATAATGTGCCTCTGAATGGAACCAACTGGTCCTCTTGTCAAACACTCTGTACTTTGATGTGCTTTTCATCGGTTAGAAAAAAGAAGAAAATAAAAGTCTTTTTAGTGATTTTTTTCAGAGTAAAAAGAGAGAGAGAAGAAGCTATCAACTACCAAGCTACAAACACCATGCTGAAGAAGCTCTTTGGATATTCTTAATTAGGCTTCCTTGACTAAGAAAAACTTGCATAATTCAATTAAAGTATTCTTTACTTGTGTTAGAAATTATAAAGTATTTTAAATGACAATATTCCTAAATGACCAGTTGGTGCAGTGAAAATAATAACAATAGTAATTACTAACACTTATTTCTCTCTTACTGTGTACCAGGTATGGTGAATGCATGGTGAATGCATGCTTTACATATGCAATATTAAGCAATATAATCTAAACAACAGCCCTATAGGAGAGTTGCTATTGTTATCCCCATTTTACAAGAGAGAAAACTGAGGCAGAAAGAGATTAAGTGACATAGTCAAAATCAAACAGAAAAGAATGTGATAAAACCAAGTGTTCAAACCAGGAGATTGTGGGCCTAGGGACCATTCTTGAACCACTATGCCATTAAGAATACTGGACTAGGAATGATGAAAGATGCTTTTAGTCTAGATCCTGCCATTAACTCACTGTATAACCTGGGGCAAGTTACAGAGAGACCACAGTTTTCCCATCTGTAACACAAACGGTTCTCATAAGATAATCTCCATATCAGCTGGGGTTCTATGGCTTCAGTAAACAAAAATCCACTTCCATTAATTTAAACCACAGAAAAAGAGGAGGAGGAAGACGAAAAGGAAGGAAAAGAAAAAGGAAAAGGAAGAAGAAAAGGAATGTATTGGTAAACTATTTAGGCAGCTCAAGAATAGACAAATAGCTAGAGGCTGGAGAGCCAGGCTTGGAAACAGAACATGCATTAGGACAGGAATCAGCATGGTATTGAGGGTCTGACTAAAAAGACTACTAACCCATCTCATTCAAGTGCTGCTGTGGAAGTAAATGAGCCTCTAATATTTTGTTCAATTTTTATGTCTGTCTTTAACATTTAAAGTCCCTGTGGAGCATTCACTTGCCCTTGCTTGAGCCCACCACCCCCTTGCCAGTTTACGCAGGGCACGTGAGTTATAATCTCACCAATACTACACACAACAGAAATGGGTTCCCAAAGAGAATCTGGTCCTGTTAGAAAGGTATAGGTTTTTTAAAATCCACTACTGCATCAAGATCACTTTCAAATGAATACATAGATTAAATAAGACATATGAAACGTTTGAACTGGGCCCAATTTACAATCCAAGTGCCATAAATCCTGGAGGTTGTTATAGGAAGGTTGTGGTGGTAGCTACCGCCACTGTGGCTTTTTCTACTGTTGTTTCATTCTCAACATAGAACTGGTAGAATTCTGTGAAGTAGCTAAGACTAGGTCAAGGGAATTTGTATCACCGAGTCACTGATCATATATCAATACCATTTCTATTTTAATGGGGTGTTCCTGCTTGTCAGATATATTGATCACATTAAATTGAGCCCTTTGATTTGATTCCTCCTGTTAGAGGTAATATGGAGTATGAACCACCTGGATGGGTTTTGCACTATTTCAGAAGAGCGATGATATACGTCAGAACCAGGTTAAAGATAACAGGAATGGAGAAGGCAAAGCACATTAAATACAGATTAGTTTGATGGGACTCAAAGACCTAGTAAATCAAAGAGGAAGGTTAAGAATGATCTTGAGGTTTCTGGTACAGACGATTCACTGAATGGAAAAGCCATTGACCATGGAAATAACATGAGTAACTGGCAGTTTACAAGATAATGGACACAGTTTTGAACATATTGAATCTGAAGTCCTTGGGCACATTTCCAGAAGAGACATCTAGAAGTCAGCTGTATATAAGAAGCCGAAGGCCAGCATGAAGTCTTAAAATGAAATTTGGCAAGAATTCACAGTAGCATTAGTTTAAGCCATAGGTTTGCTTAACCCCAGAAGAGTTTATGAGTTGAGAAGGAGTGGAAGATTTGAGGGTAGGCAGGAACTTGCATGGATCGCCGAGGTAAAAGGGGAAAGAAGCACACAAAGGGGATGAAGAGGGAGAATCAGGGAGGTATGAAAAAAAACAAGCAAAGAAGGGTCATGGATGTCTAAGAATAAGAGAGAGCTATTGGCAGTAAGATCTGAAACAGAATACAAGGAAAGCAATCTCAACAATCCAGGTGGAAGAACTGCTCTTGCAAGGGCCCTTGAAGAAGGAGAGAGCACCATATATTCTTCTACATAATCAGATGGCTCATGGACCTAAAGCACACAGGGTAAAAGTGACCATAGCAAGATGAGGCTGGCAGGTGGGGAAGGCCAGACCATGCAGAGCCCTGAGACCCATGAAAAAGCGTCTGGAATCTATACTTAAAACAGAGGAGAGCCATTGGAAGTTTCAAGCAAGAGGGTGATATGATCAGAATGAATTTATCATGTATATTCAAGGATATAAGTTGTTTTGATATGCATATACATAGTGAAATGATTACTGCAGTTAAGCAAATCATTCTATCCACCACCTAACATAGTTACCTTTTGTTATTACTGTAAGAGCACTTAAAATCTACTGTCTTAGTGCAGGAAGCGGGAGGAAATAAGGAAAAGTAGGCCAAAGTGTACATACAGACTTTCAGTTACATAGGATGAAGAAATCCAGAGGTGTAATGTACAGCATGAGAACTATAGCTAATAATTATATTGTGTTGTAGACAGAACAAGCTTTAAACAAGCTACAGGGTGGAGACATTTCCTAGAAGGTCAAGAGTGAATGCAGGGAAACCAGTTAGGAAACTTGCATAAATGTTGTGATAAAAGCTCACAGCCCAAAGCATGGGCTCTGGAGTCAGTCTGCCTGAATTTGGTTGCCACTTCTGTCACAGGTTGTGGGCAAAAAAATTAACTTCTTGGTGCCTCAGTTTCTATATCCAAAGACAGGTGTGCAAATACTTCCTATCTCTAAAGATGGTATTAGGATTAAGTGTGATCATATGTGTGAAGCACTCAAAACAGTGTCTGGTACATAGTAAACACTCAGAACATCTCCCATTATTGCAACCATGCAGTGAAAAATAGAAGGGATTAGAACTGTGGCCTATAAAATGGAGAGAAGCAGATGAATTTAGGAGATTCTTTTTTTTTTTTTTTTTTTTTTTTTTTTTGAGACAGAGTCTCATTCTGTTACCAGGCTGGAGTGCAGTGGCACGATCTCAGCTCACTGAAATCTTAGGAGATTCCCTTTAGGTGGCAAGAACTACAGAACTCTAGTGTCAGCTAAATTCATGGAATTTTGTTTACTTATAGGAAAATGGTAGAAAATAATGTTGAAATGGTAGCTTATAAATGTATAGTATTTTGTGAATACCGTAGATTTTTAAATATTGTTACAAATTCTGATTTTGTATCATGGACCTGAAAGTGGAAGTCCAGATAAATAAACAGGCAATGTAAAGATTTGCATTTCTCAGAATGGATGTGAGAAGCAAATTGTAACCTCATCTGCAAATGGGTCTATTATGTGTGAAGCATTACCAATTGTTATGCCCGGCTTTTTGGAGAGATTTCCCACAACAACTGCTAGAGATGCCAGTGATGAAACAGAAAAGCTTGCAAAAGCAACAGCAATATCATATTCTTCTCTTGACATCGAGGTCCAAGAATCTGGGATGTTTTATTAGGGAGGATTAAAAAAGTATATGTGAAAGCAGAAAGCGCATAGCACAGTCCCTAGTTCATAGAAGCTGCTGAAAAAAATATTGTTCTCTTGCATTACATTTGAGGGCAATAGTTACTTCTTTGTGGATCTGCTAACATCACAAACCACTAAGGTACAACATAGAACATGGAGAGCTGCATTAGCTAAAAGTGCTCAATGTATGTCACTTTGCTTGAGAAAGATAATAGCTCCTCATTTGCTACATTCATTTTCATGACCACATACTTGATTCATGACAAAAATTACATGAGTTGCATACTTGTTTTCAAACTTTTAAAAACTGTATACTCATTTATGCCACAAGATAAAAGTCATCAAAGTCATCATCAAAAACATGCTAAAAGTCACTACTCAAAGATTGCTCACTCATCATAACCCCCATGATCTATTCTTTTTTTTTTTTTTGAGATGGAGTCTCACTCTGTTGCCCAGGCTGGAGTGCAATGGCATGATCTCGGCTCACTGCCAATCTCCGCCTCCTGGGTTCAAGTGATTCTCCTGCCTCAGCCTCCCAAGTAGCTGGGACTATAGGCATGTGCCACTATGCCTGGTTAATTTTTGTATTTTTAGTAGAGACGTGGTTTCACCATGTTGGTCAGGCTGGTCACGAACTCCTGACCTCAGGTGATCCACCCGCCTCGGCCTCCCAAAGTGCTGGGATTACCTGTTCTTATAGAGACTGTAAACTATTTTAGACAAAAGTAAGGAATAAATAGAAAAGGAGAAACAGAGAGAGATTAAACGCTACCAAGCTCTCTGCACCCCAAGTGCTGCACTAAGTGCTCTCACATGTATCTAATGTGATCCTCCCCACTGTCCTGTGCAGGAGGTATTGTTATGGAAAAAACAATACAGTTCAAGGAGGTTAGAAATCAAGGTAGCAGAGCTACCAAATGGCAAAGCAGAGGTTCAAATTTAGTTCTATCTGACTGCAAGTCTCATTCTCTTTCCATTGCACTGGTATTTTGTGTGACTCTTAACATATCTTCCTGAAAAAAAAAAGAAAATAGCTTACTTTAAAAAAATCTAAATGCAATTAAATAAAAACATAGGCTTCCCTTTTCTAACAATGGTAGAATAAAAGATTCCCTGCATAAGGAAAAGTCTTTGCCACGGTGAAATTGAGAAACCATTTTGAAAAGATTGACGTTCTTCTGGTCATCAACCACATATTTATTAAGGTGCCTCCAGATGCACATGCAACTCAATGATCTCATTACTAATTTTGTGAAGTCATAGGAGTAGAATGCAAGATAATTTTGCTAAGTCAAAGAAAAACAGTAATCATAAGTAGGGTAAAGTAGTGACAAGCTGGGGACATTTAGACAAAGGAAATAGATAGGAAATAGAAACTGACTAGCAACACACACAAAAAAAGCACAATGTTTTGGAGTTTAGGGAAGTGGCTGTGCTTAAAGATTTCTTTGTTATTTTACCAGACATATTTCAAGACTGTTAATTATTTATATGCCTCTTATTTCATTTTGAACTCCTTGGGCTTGGTGTGTTGTTCATCCTAGTGTCTAAAAATCTTGCACAGTGATTGGCATGTGGTAGATACTTAATATATGTTTTTTGATGGGATGAATGAGTAGACAAAAGAATGAAGAATAAAGAAGTATTAGAATAAAGGAATGAATGAATATGAGTGAATTTATTAATGCATTTTCATTCGTAATATTTCTCTGAAAAATAAATGCTTCACAGTTAAGATTGCCAAAATTTTATCACCCTTTCTGCCCTGTTAAAAAGCAGTAGGTCTAGACTTTTGGCCAGCGACAATGTGGACAGTGGTAGCAAATGGGTTTCATAGAATCTGAAATATGGTAGTGAAGCTCCTCAAATACAAAGGAAGGCAGTAGGTCAAGCTAGTATTTTAATAGATTGCTGAGAATTGAAGGCCAAGAAGACTAAGCACAAACTTCACAGTGGACATTGGTTGGCTGCCTCCTTGCTGCCTACTCCCCTCCTTCCCAATGGTCTGACTTTTGTCTGCTCTCCAGGAACAGAGCTCATAACTTAGGCCATGCTTCAGGACAATCCTGTGACTTTAGTCTATTCAGAATGAATCTCAATACTTATGCAGAGAAATCTCAGGAAAGAAGTTTTTCACATCTGCTGGATGAGACCAAGGAGATGTTACTCCAGGAGCAGTTGATATGCGTCTTGGGTACAAAGACAGAAGGAGACTTAGTATGAAACCAGGCAGAAAATGGAAAGAGATCATGTCTTTGGCAACAGCACTATCTGAGGCTAAAGTTTTATCTCTGAACTGTTCAGTTTGTTTGCTTTCCTTGTTATTTTTAATACAATGCACCCTTACTGACACTAAAACCACTAATCAAATAAAATCATACATGGAGCAACAGATGGGAGAGTGGTCCTGAGTAATTTCCTCACCTCCAGCTGGTGTTTACACTTGCCCATCTAGGCCAGTGGATGTATGATGTACAATAGTATCCAATAGCTTAGAAGATCAAGAAGGTCAAATGAAAGTGAAGATGTAGGTCTGAGTGAATTTCCACGCTCACTAGCTTGTCCTTGTGCATCCTTGGAGAACCTGGCTAGATCAAACACAGTTTACCCCTACAACCAAACTTTAGGGTTCACTGGAGAAGCTAATCGATCTCTCATCATGTTGCAGATCCAGATGACTCCCCTACTCCCCAGATCTTTCCCAAAAATCACTCTATTGCTAAAGCAAGCCATGCAAGTTAGGTATCTTTCTCCCTAATTGCAGCTCAAGTTAAGTGTCTTTCTCCCTAATTGCAGCTGCAACAAAGGCAATTTTGACAGAATGAACTAAAAATGAGAAATTTAGGAATTGTGGAAATGAGCAAAACTCTTAAGTGGCTGTCATTTTTTAAAATTTTTAATTTAAAAAATCCCAGAGCATAACAGGGGTGGGGGTAGGAGAAGATTGAGCAACAGCTGTCATCTGGAAATCTGATATACGGTAATGTAATCAGGTTGGATTTGCAAAGTCCATTTGGTTTGCAACAGGAAATAGAACTTTTCAAGCCCACATCACTAAGTTCAGGAATATGTCATCTTCTGGATGGGAACCGAGGCTTCCAGCCACAATCACTTCATTCAGTGAGCTTTGATATAGATCTGATTATTTAGGGGGTTTCTTTGGTGAGCCAGAGCAGGCAGGCCATCCTCCAAAGTAGACATTGACCCCCGCCTCCCCCAACTCCCAGCTAGCCCATACCATGTAATCATGCTAGGAAAGTACAGGGATGACGCAATGAATTCCAACAGGATGGGGGAGGAACAAGAAAGAAAAACACGCAAACCCCAAATCTTTTCTAAGTCAGTACAGCAACTGGAGGATTTAACATGAAATTCCTATCCATGGGACCATGGCCAAACCAGGAGACAGCATAATTACAGGAGATAAGACTCAGAATAGAATAAATGAGAAGCATCATCACAAAGCTACAGATTTCACAGGAAATGAAGATGACACACACAGTGGAGTTTCTATGATCAGGAGAATCCGTCAGGATTAAAGTATGTATACTTGTAAGGATCTTCATTACCATAATATTTAAATTTATATAAATATATGCATATGAATTCATGTTCGCTAGTTCTATTTAATTCAACAAACATGTAGATTGAGCCTACTAAGTGGAAGGCATTGAGGTAAGCCCTGGGAATAGAACAAGGTTTTTCAGCCTCAGCACTATTGACATTTTGAATCAGATAATTCTTTCTTGGGGGCAGGGTGGGAGTGATCACTGTCCTATGCATTATAGGATTTTTAGCAGAATCCCTGGCCTCAACACACTAAATAGCAACACTCCCCCACGAGTTGGGACAACCAAAACCATCTACAGAAATTACTAAATGTCCCCCATAAGTGGGGGACACAAAATCATCACTGAGAACCACTGGAGTAGAGAAGTAGTTAAGACAATTATAACAGTTTAATGTGTTTACTCTGGGATTAAACTATCTGTGTTTGCTTCCTGACTCTGCCACTTATTGGCTTTGTAACCCAGTGAAAGTCATTTAATATATTTCTAATTTCAGTATCCTCATACATAAAATGGAAATAACATGACAGAAAGCCAAGTAGAATTGTTATGAGGATTAATGGGAAGATTAGCATGAGGGCTACTAGGCAATAGAGACCAATCTTTCTGTCTTTTGACACCATACCAGGGCCAGTTTAAGAATGCAATAAATGGTAGCTGCTATTTCCAATGAGCTCACAGTGTAATGCAAAACAATAACAGAAAGTACACAATTAATTTTCTTTATTATTTTATTATACTTTAAGTTCTAGGGTACATGTGCACAACATGCAGGTTTGTTACATAGGTATACATGTGCCATGTTAGTTTGCTGCACCCATCAACTTGTCATTTACATTAGGTATTTCTCCTAATGCTATCCCTCCCCCAGCCCCCTGCAAAAGGCCCTGGTGTATGATGTTGCCCACCCTGTGTCCATGTGTTCTTGTTGTTCAACTCCCACCTATGAGTGAGAACATGCAGTGTTTGATTTTCTATCCCTGTGATAGTTTGCTGAGAATGATGGTTTCCAACTTCATCCATGTCCCTACAAAGGACATAAACTCATCCCTTTTTATGGCTGCATAGTATTCCATGGTGTATATGTGCCACATTTTCTTTATCCAGTCTATCATTGATGGACATTTGAGTTGGTTCCAGGTCTTTGCTATTGTGGATAGTGCCACAATAAACATACGTGTGCATGTGTCTTTATAGTAGAATGATTTATAATCCTTTGGTATATACCCAGTAATGGGATAGCGGGGTCAAATGGTATTTCTAGTTCTAGATCCTTGAGGAATTGCCACACTGTCTTCCACAATGGTTGAACTAATTTACACTCCCACCAACCGTGTAAAAGTGTTCCTATTTCTTCACTTCCTCTCAAGCATCTGTTGTTTCCTGACTTTTTAATGATCGCCATTTCAACTGGAATGAGATGGTATCTCATTGTGGTTTTGATTTGCATTTCTCTGATGACCAGTGATGATGAGCATTTTTTCATATGTCTGTTGGCTGCATAAATGTCTTCTTCATGGAATTGGAAAAAACTAATTTAAAGTTCATATGGAACCAAAAAAGAGCCCACATAGCCAAGACAATCCTAAGCAAAAAGAACAAAGCTGGAGGCATCAAGCTACCTGACTTTGAACTATACTACAAGGCTACAGTAACCAAAACAGTGTGGTACTGGTACACAACAGATATATAGACCAATAGAACAGAACAGAGGCCTCAGAAATAACACCACACATCTACAACCATCTGATCTTCGACAAACCTGACAAAAACAAGCACTGGGGAAAGGATTCCCTATTTAATAAATGGTGCTGGGAAAACTGGCTAGCCATATGTAGAAAGCTGAAACTGGATCCCTTCCTTACACCATATACAAAAATTAACTCAAGATGGATTAAAGCCTTAAATTTAAGACCTAACACCATAAAAATCCTAGAAGAAAACCTAGGCAATACCATTCAGGACATAGGCAAGGGCAAAGACTTCATGAGTAAAACACCAAAAGTATTGGGGGAACCCACCCCCGGTATTTCAACGTAGGTTCTTTCTATTTTCCATAAGTGTTGGCTGGCTGAGAAATAAAGAGAGACAGTATAAAGAGAGGAATTTTACAGCTGGGCCGCCAGGGGTGACATCACATATCAGTAGGACCGTGATGCCCCTGAGTCTCAGACCAGCAAGTTTTTTATTAAGGTTTTCAAAAAGGGAGGGGGTATAAGAACAGAGAGTAGGTACAAAGATCACATGCTTCAAGGAGCAAAAAGCAGAACCACTAATAAGGGCCTAACAAAGATCACATGCTTCTGAGGGAACAGGACAAAGGGCAAAAGCAGAACCACTGATAAGGGTCCAACAAAGATCACAGGGCAAAGGGCAAAAGCAGAACCACTGATAAGGGTCTATGTTCAGCAGTGCATGTATTGTTTTGGTAAATGTCTTAAACAACAGAAAACAGAGTTCAAGAGCAGAGAACCAGTCTGACCACAAATTTACCATGGCGGAGCTTTCCCAACCCTAGTAAGCCTGAGGGTTCTGCAGGAGATCACGGCTTATCTCAGTCCTTATCGCAACTGCACAAGACAGACATTCCCAGAGCGGCTGTTTATAGACCTCCCTCCAGTAATGCATTCCTTTCCCAGGGTATTAATATTAATATTCCTTGCTAGGAAAAGAATTTTGCAATATCTTTCCTACTTGCACATCCATTTATAGGCTCTCTGCAAGAAGAAAAATATGGCTCTTTTTGCCCAACCCCATAGGCAGTCAGACCTTATGGTTGTCTTCCCTTGTTCCATAAAAATTGCTGTTATTCAGCTCTTTTTCAAGGTGCACTGATTTCATGTTGTTCAAACACACATGTTTTGCAATCAATTTGTACAGTTAACACAATTATCACAGTGGTCCTGAGCTTACATACATCCTCAGCTTACGAAGATAACAGGATTAAGAGATTAAAGTAAAGATGGGCATAGGAAATTATAAAAGTATTATTTGGGAACTGACAAATGTCCATATTAAGATGAAATCTTCACAATTTATGTTCCTCTGCCATGGCTCCAGCTGGTCCCTCTGTTCAGGGTCCCTGACTTCCCGTAACACAAAAGCAATGGCAACAAAAGCCAAAATAGACAAATGGGATCTAATTAAACTAAAGAGCTTCTGCACAGCAAAAGAAACTCAGCAGAGTGAACAGGCAACCTACAGAATGGGAGAAAATTTTTGCAATCTACCCATCTGACAAAGGGCTAATATTCAGAATCTACAAAGAACTTAAACAAATTTACAAGAAAAAAACAACCCCATCAAAGAGTGGCAAAGAATATGAACAGGCACTTCTCAAAAGCACAATTAATTTTCATAAGTTTACCTTATAAGTCATATTCAATATTTCTCCTATATTGCCAAAATCCCATTTCACCTCCAATTCATAAATGTATGATTTCCCCCTCTAGACCCAATGTCTACAGCCATGAATCAGACTCAAGACTTTGTACCAACACTGTTGCCTCAACTGTCCATTTCCAATGCATCCTCCATCCTGCTACCAAAGTTTATTTCCTGAAGGTCAGCTCTGAAAACCATATTGTTTCCTTTACTCCACCAACTCCACATAGCTTTGTCTAGTATTCAAAGTCTTCTATGATTGGAACTCATCATGGTTTTCCAGTCATTTGTCCCTTTATAGTTAGCTCAACTCCAACCTCTTCCAAAAAGTTTTCACAGATCCTCTCAGGTAGGATTTATTTATTCCCTGACACACTTGCCCCATACTTTCATACATCCATAAATTAACTCCTAACAATCTGCCTCCCCCAAGAGTTCCTTATGCCTGTCTGTCTGCTTCACTAGTATAAGAGTTACTAAGGAATTGAGACCAATCTTTTCATTATTCTGTACCTTCATTGCCAAGTCTGACACAGTAGAGTAACTACACACTCCACATAAAAGAAAATAAAGAGAACTTGCATGGCACAAAGAAAAAAATATTTTAGGCAAGAACCATCCAGATTAGACAGCATTTGGTTAGCCAGTGTTTCTTGGCCCATTAGAATCAATCATCTATTAAACAGAATCTTTGGATGAGGACACCTAGCATCAGTATTTTTTAGTTTCCCAGGTGACTTCAGTTGCAGAAAACTACAGTTGAACATAATATCTGAGAACAGTTTCCTCACTCAGGATGTCCACGTTTCATTTGTTGGGCCAAGTCCAATTACTTGATAGTGGCTGTCCGGAACACTGCCTTGAGAAGGATTTAGAGGCTCCCTTGGGTCTCAGCAGAAGAGAGTATACAGATTGATTGTCAATGTCTGCCAAGAGCAAGTAATCAGGGAGCTGAAACTATCATGCTGCTAATTGGCATCTCTGTGATTGATGCATGAATGAAAAGGAACTCGGTGGACCTAATGACTATCATACATGCACACACAAAGATACACATATATACACACATATTCATGACACTCATATATAATTATCATTTATATATAAACACACACATGCATATATATTTATATATGTATGTTATATATAATAATAACTCACTTTCAGAGTGTCAGCTATATGCTGAACACTGGGTTAAGCATTGGCAATATTGCTAAACAATATTAATGTGGGCTCTGCCCTCAGGGAGCAGACAGTCTAGGGGAAACAGTATTTATAAAATAATCACACAAACAGTTAATTAAAAAGTAAGAAAGAAAATTAAGGGATGCACTACAAATCTCCATGAAAGGGATACTGAACTAGTTTAGAGGAACAGAGAAGGTCCCCCTACGGAAGTGGCATTTTAGTTAGGATATAAGTGATGCATAGGATTTGGCAAGGGCAAGAGTGGAGGGAAGAGTTTTTCAGGCTAGAGGCCAATCCATGGGGGAAGGATGGGAACCCAGGCTCCCACACACAGAGCTCTGTGCTCTTGGCAAGTTACTTTAACTCTGTTTGGCTCATCTGTAAATGGAGGACTAATAAGCCATAGTGTGTGATATCGTTTCAAGGCTGCAACCAGATACTTCACGTTACATATGCGGTGCTGCCTATACCACCATGCAGCAGGGAGAAGTTGTTCCACGATGAAAAGTACAAACACTATGGAGCCTCAGATCAGACTTTGGCTCTATCATTTACTAGCTGTGTGGCTTGGTCAAATAATTTCACCACTCTGAATCTCATTTTCCACATCTGTAAACTGAAGGTAGTTATTAGTTACAATGAGAAGACCACACTGGTTAAGTGCCTGCCATCTGAAGTCAGACTGCCCGCATTCAAATTCTGGCTTCACCACTTTCTAGCTGTGTGGCTTGGGCAAATTAACCCTTGTGTGCCTCAATTTCCTTAACTATAAAATAGGGATAATAATTGAGTCATTGGTGAAGATTCAGCGAGGCAATGTATGTAAAGGACTTAACACGGTGCCTGTCACAAAGAATGTACTTGAAAGAATGTACTTGATTCTCTTGGTAATTTCTGACTTGGTAGAATTTACTCTGCATTAGTATTTACTCATAGGAATTAATTCTAATTACACCAAATGAAAGATACCAAAAGCTTTGAGTTTTCAAGAACTTTGAAGCTAAGAAACCCACAGCAGAGCTGCCCCACAGTATGTTCCCATCCGTGAACAAGCAGAGCTGGTGTTGGCATGGATGATGCTGTGGGTTAACCTGGCATCTGCTTTCGGGACCCTCACTGCACCACTAGAGGTTTTGAATTTCACTTTCCACAAAAGCAGAGGCCCACATAGCACCTACACTCTCATGAATTGGATTAGCATCCTTATAAAAGAGGCCTGAGGGGCCTTATTTGCCCCTTCAACCATGTTAGGACACAGCTAGAAGGCACCATCTTTGAAGGAAAGAGCAAGCACTCACCAGCCACCCAATCAGTTGGTGTCTTGATCACAGACTCCAGAACTATAAAAAAAAAACTTCTGTTGTCTATAAATTACCCAGTGTAAGATATTTTGTCATAGCAGCCCAAACAGACTATGTCAGAGGGTTTTCTTTGAAAAAGCAGTAGGCAGGAAATAGCAGGAACTGTAATGATTTCTGCCCTAGGTCCATTCTCCAAAAGTAGTACTTTTCAACTTTGTTTCAGAAGCTAATTTTTTTGTTGAAAGGCATTGAGTCACATAGTGTTGGTAGTCAGGCCATGAGACACAAGAGAAGGTACTAGAAGGGAAGAACTATTTTGTAAACTCACTCCCCTCCCAGTGGCACCCCAGTCCCACTCTCAGCTCCCAGCTCCTCTCCTGAGATATTGAATGGGTCACACTCCCGAGCAGGGGTCTCAAGAAAGGGAGAATGTGAAGGATCCAAAAGCAAATCCTAAGAAGGGAGTAGGGAAGCAGACTGATTATTGAGATGTTGTGCTTTATCATGAGGATGCTTTTGGCTGCAAGTAATAGGGGGGAAAAAATCCAATGGCTCAAACACTAAGAGAAGGACTGAAGAAGGAGTGTTAACAGGGATGGCTATTTCAGAGGCTCAATGACTTCATGATGGACCCAGGTTTACTTCTAGCCTTCCATGCTGCCATGCTCAGTATGTTCTCCTAAGGTTTGCACCCTTTATGGTCACCCAAAGAAGAATTGCAGTTGCAGTCGTTATATGCAGGCACGTCAGTATTCAGGAGCAGCAACAGAGCACCCAACACTCCTTCCTGAAAATGAGGAAAACCTTTCCAGGAAACCCTTGAGCAGATCTCCATTCATATCTCATTGGACAAACTAAGTTCACATGCCAATGCCTAAACCAATCACTGTGAAGTGACTGGTTCCATGATTATTGGCTTAGACCAGTCAGAAGTCACTCCCTGAGCCTGCGGCAATTGCAGAGCCCAGCCTTTCTTGATAGTCACAGAGAATGGACACCTAAGCAAAATCAGACTTCCGTGAGCAAGCAAGACAAGGCAGGCAACAGTGTCTGCAAAAGAGTAGCACAAAGCTGAAGCCCAGTGATAGGACTAGGGCCACAAGGCAAAAACTAGGACCCAAGGAATCAGGAGCAAAGAAGAATCCCCATTATCATGGCTAAATTAAAGGGACATGATTACTAAAAGGGAATTATGAGGGGGGTAGAATGAGCACAGTATGCACACACACCTGCCGTGTCTTGAATGGAGGAAGAAGAGGCAGAAAGGGCACTAAGCTAGGTGCATGGATAGGAAAATCAGTCAGCTGCTACCCCAAGCTATTGCCCAGAAGCACAGGGCAAACCCTGCTCTATACTCCTAACCCCGAAAGCAGCCAGCCCAGGGTGATTGTCTCTATTCTTGAAGTGAGTACAAAGAATTTCACATAATGTCAAAAGACTCATATCTCAGTGCCCATCTTAGCCAATTCCTGCACTAATGACACTTCTGAGCCTTGATTTCTTCATCTGAAAAATGTAAGTGATAAAAAGACCATTCTTTTCTTTTTTTTATTATATTTTAAGTTTTAGGGTACATGTACACAACGTGCAGGTTTGTTACATATGTATACATGTGCCATGTTGGTGTGCTGCACCCATTAACTTGTCATCTAACATTAGGTATATCTCCTAATGCTCTCCCTCCCCCGTCCCGCCACCCCACAACAGGCCCTGGTGTGTGATGTTCCCCTTCCTGTGTCCATGTGTTCTCACTGTTCAATTCCCACCTATGAGTGAGAACATACGGTGTTTGGTTTTTTGTCCTTGCGATAGTTTCCTGAGAATGAAGGTTTCCAGCTTCATCCATGTCCCTACAAAGGACATGAACTCATCATTTTTTATGGTTGCATAGTATTCCATGGTGTATATGTGCCACATTTTCTTAATCCAGTCTATCATTGTTGGACATTTAGGTTGGTTCCAAGTCTTTGCTGTTGTGAATAGTGCCACAATAAACATACTTGTGTATGTGAAAAAGACCACTGTTTTCAAAGCCTCACAAGAATTACAGGAGATCATGCAAGGGCTGGGCACCATATAAAAACGTGACTATATTAATAGTCATTTATAAACCTCTAACAATTTCAGCTTGTGCAATGTGCCTGACTCATGATACAAAATAGAAGATATCTTTTACCCCACAACCAAACTAGCCAGGAATTCAATGAAAGGAATCATATCAACATATTTCTAATCAAAATGGAGATCCTAGACTTTGGTGGCCCGACTGTAAGAATAAACAGCTCCTTTCTATCTCTCAATTTTAAGGTTTCTTTCCATTTTTGTATTTCTTTCCAAAAACAGAACTAGTCTCTACATCATTCTATGTGCAAGCTGTAGTAACTATTCAGCATGTCAGCTCTCTGGTTAAAAGCTATAGTTTTTCATTTTTGTTCCAGAGAAAACACCATCCAGAAATATAATCATAATATTCCAAAGGAAAGCATAGTCATTTTTCAAATCTCTCAGATGTACATGATACCATGTCCCAATTTGTATGCACCCCAGATCCAGCTTTTGAAATAAAGAGGGACTTTGGTTACAAAACTCTGATGGCACTTGATTTTAGTAGCAAGAGCAAAATGTTTCCATCTTAGCTTTGCTATTAGCTTACGGTGCTACCTTCACCAAGTCACTTCCCATCTCTGGGCCTCACTGTCTTCATCAAAATGAGGAATTGGACTAGTTGATTTCATGGATTCATTCGAGTATCTACCACTTAGTAAGAACTTGCGCTGTCTGAGAGATTTTTATCTCTAATACTCACTGCAGAGAACTGAGTCTCAGCAAGGTTAAGTCTGGGTTCAAACCCCAGTCTGTGTAACAATACAGCCCTTAAATAATTTACAATACTGTCTTGAAACATCTGCTCTTTCCTATTTTACCACTTTTTGAATTTTTTCAATAAGTCACTTATTTCTCACCCTTTATAGATCTGGATTATGACCTCAAGACCACGTAACTGGTTTTGTTATCTACATGTCAGTTCGTATAGCTCCCTACAAAGGATGGGGCAGAGCGGTAGGGATGTCCCAAAGAGGCAGGGACTGGGGGCTAAACCTAAGACTGCTGGAATCCTGCACCCTCTCTCATCACCCCATTTTTTTCCCAGGCAGTTGTCTTCCAGCTAAGTGTGCCCTCTCCCCACCTAGTCATTAGAAGCAACCCAAGACCCTCTGAGCACTGAGGGTGAGAAGGGCATCGGCCATCCCCAGGCCCGCTTCCTTTCAACGACTTCATAAAGGCTCCCTCGGACACGGCATTATAGGGGATGCAACCTCGGAGTTCAGGGGTTCCTGAGACTGGTCACCCCTCCTCTCTGGCCTTTCCCAAGCTTGTTGGGCAGCCACCTTCTCCCTTCCTGGCCTAATCGTCTACAACAAAGAGTTTGATGAAGAGGGACTGTAAGAAGGGTGATATTTAAAGGGGGAAAAGATATCCATTCTAAATTCAGACAAAAGATGAGATTAAATGGTTCAGAGAATGGCCTCTCCAACTTGCTGAGAAGGCCTCTGTGAAATTAACATACTTCCCTAGCTGAGAAAGCTGCCCTCTCTTCACATCCATATGCTTGAGAATGTCAACCCAGGAACCTGGTTTAAGATTTGCTTGATGTCAAGAAGAGAAATAACTGCAGGAAAGAACTGATCTGAGACCTTTGTCTTTCTCAGGTCAACTGTGGGGCTTTGCCTGGGGCACAGTTACTCAGCAAAGACACTAATTTCCCCATTCTTACCAGCGTTAGAAATGGAAGCAATAATCTGAGAATCTGGATTCTAGCTTGGTGAGTTGCCACTAGAGAAGAAACACCACTACTTGGCAGCTGTGTGGCCTTAAGCAAGTTACTTGACCTCTCTGACCCTCAGGTTCTCCATAGATATATCACTTACCCAGTTGTTGGAGTGGTTAAAGAATGAGATAAGGTATGGAAAGTAATTAATTGGTAACAAGAGTGCTCATTTTCTCTTTCCTTCCCTCCCAAGTTTTTTCATTCCTATATTTTCTCCCTTCCTTTCTACCTACCTTCCTTTCTTGTCTCATTCAAGGACTACACTTTTCAATACCTGCTTTGGGTGAGTTATTTTGCTAAGAGCTAAGATTACCAAGATAAGTATCACACCACCCCTGCCTTCTTGTCTAAGGAGGAGACAATTTCAATTGTGTGGTAAAAGCAATGGAAATTATGCACAGAATTTAATCCATAAATACTAAATACCTAGACCCTTGGAGTTTCGGTGGTGCTTCTGGGGCTCTTCTATCAGTCCCTGGGTCGACAATTCACCAAGCTATTTATCAGTTTATATTACCCCGCATGCTGCTAGGGCAGATTTGGGACCAGGACTCAGGTCTGGTGGCCCCTGCCTCAAGCTCTTTCAAACATGAACCTGATGGCAAAGAATTAAAAGGTCATGAACCATGATTTTTAAATATGCCACTTAATTCATGCTCAAACAGAGACTATTCTCCTTTTTTTATTTTTCTGTCTCAAAAAAAGAAATAAATAATAACTTTTAAGGTGAGATCACTTTGGTGATAACGCAAGTCTACAGAGCTACAAAATAATTCAGCTTTCAAAAATAGATGTAGACCCAGAGAAAAAACGGTCACTGGGGAAGGGAAGCATCAGCTCTTACCCCACCCTTTTTGAAACCAAACCACACAGAACCCTGAGTGGGCTACTCAAATTCCAGCTGAGACTGTAGGCTGAGACAAATACTTGTTTTTAAAAAGTCACATGCACAGATGACCTTTGTAGTGTTGTTGATTATGTCTAGAAGGGTAATGTGGAAAGAGCACTGGTCATGGCATCAAGAAAGGACTTCTGCAAATGCTGTCTTGGAGACCTGGGCTTGTCCCTCGTCTCATTGAGATGTACATTTCCTCATGTGTAAGATACTGTAAGGAACCAGTGTGCCAGAATACAAAAAGTGTTTCAAACTTATGGAGAAGTGCTATCCAATCTAACCACTAGTCACGTGTGCCTATTAAAATTTAAATTAATTAAAATTAAGACCAGGCATGGTGGCTGATGTCTGTAATCCCAGCACTTTGGGAGGCCAAGGCACTGGGTTGTTTGGGCCCAGGAGTTCGCGACCAGCCTGGGCAACATGGCAAAAGCCTGTTTTTGCAAAAGCCAGCTAATACAAAAATTAGCTGGGCATGGTGGCATGCTTACAGTCCCAGCTACTTTGGAGGCTGAGGTGGGAGGATCCCCTAAGCCTGGGAGGCATAGGTTGCAGTGAGTTGAGATCACACCACTGTATTCCAGCATAGGTGACAGAGTGAGACCCTGTCTCAAAAAATAAATGAATAAAAAATTAAATTGAGTAAAATTTAAAAGTCAGTTCCTCAGTTAAACTACCCACATTTCAAATGCTCAATAGCTACATGTGGCTAGCTCCTCCTGTAATAAACAGAGCTGAAACAGAACACTTCATCAATGCAGAAAGTTCTATTGAATAGCACTGGTCCAGAGGAAATAGACCACCCTGATGATAATGGCTACCTCTGAGAAGAGGTTGGGTGCTGGGAGAATTTTTTTAACTTTTACTTTATAAACTTCTGTATTGTCTATGTTGCCATGAACATGTGTCTTATTTATAATTTTTTAAATAAAGAACAACAAGGAAGTGATTGTCATTGAAAACATGATAACAGTTACTTCCAGAGAAAGGTGGATGATCTGGAAGGGACTCAGGATAGACTTCTGGGATGCTGGGAATGAAATATTTGGGCACAGATACTCAGCAAAAGAAATTTATTTTCTCATTCATAATAGCCATAGGTGTGGATAGAGCTACATGCATGTACACTTTAAAATTATTTATAAAAGTTGTCTTATACACTGTATTAGTCCATTCTCACACTGCCATAAAGATATAACTGAGACTGGATAATTTATAAAGAAAAGAGGTTTAATTGACTCACAGTTTGGCATGGCAGGAGAGGTCTCAGGAAACTTACAATCATGGTGGAAGGCAAAGGGGAAGCAAGGCACATCTTCCCATTGCAGAACAGGACAGAAAGAGAGTGAAGGGGGAAGTGCCACACACCTTTAAACAATGAGAGTTCATAAGAACTTACTCACTACCATGAGAACAGCATGTGGGAAATCCTCCCCCAGGATCGAATCACCTCCCACCAGGCCCCACCTTTAACACGTGGGGATTACAATTCCACATGAGATTTGGGTGGGGACACAGAGCCAAACCATATCATTCTGCCCCTGGGCCCTCCCAAATCTCATGTTCTTCTCACATTTCAAAACATAAACATACCTTCTCAACAGTCTCCCAAAGTCTTAACTCATTCCAGCATTAACTCAAAAGTTCAAGTTCAAAGTCTAACTGAGATAAAGCAAGTCCCTTCCACCTATGAGCCTGTAAAATCAAAATCAACTTAGTTACTTTCAAGATACAATGGGGGTACAGGCATTGGGTAAATGTTCCCTTTCCAAAAGGGAGAAATTGGCCAAAACAAGGGAGGTAGAGGCCCCACGGAAGTCCAAAACCCAGAAGGGCAGTCATTAATCCTAAAGCTCTAAAATAATCTCCTTTGACTCCATGTCTTTCATTCAGGGCAGGTTGATGTAAGGAGTGGGCTCCCAAGGCCTTGGACAGCTCCACCCCTGTTGCTCTGCAGGGGACAGCCCCTACAGCTGCTTTCATAGGATGGTGTTGAGTGCCTGTGGCTTTTCCAGGTGCATGGTGCAAGCTATTGTTGGATCTAGCATTCTGGGGTCTGAAAGATGGTGCCCCACTTCTCACAGCTCCACTAGGCAGTGCCCTAGTGGGGACTCTGTGTGAAGGTTCCAGCCCCACATTTCCCCTCTGCACTGACCTAGTAGAGGTTCTCCATGAGGGTTCCTCCCCTGCAGCAGACTTCTGTCTGGACATCCAGATGTTTCCCTACATCCTCTGAAATCTAGGTGGAGGTTCCCAAACCTCAACTCTTGTCTCCTGCACACCCACATGCCCAACATCACATGTAAGCCATCAAGGCTTGGGACTTGCACCCTCTGAAGCGACTGCCTTGGCTGTACCTTGACCACTTTAGCCACAGCTGGAACAGGAGCAGCTGGGATACAGGGTGCCATGACCCAAGGCTGCACAGAGTAGCAGAGCCCTGGTACTGGCCCATGAAATCATTTTTTCCTCCTAGGCCTCCAGGTCTGTGATGTAAGGGGCTGCCTCAAAGGTTTCTGACATGCCATGAAGACATTTTCTCCATTGTCTTGGCTATTAACATTCAACTCCTCTTTACTTATGCAAATTTCTGAAGCCAGCTTGAACTTCTCCCCAGAAAATGGGTTTTTCTCTTCTATCACATGGTCATGCTGCAAATTTTCCAAACTTGTGTGCTCTGCTTCCCCTTTAAATGTAAGTTCCTATTTCAGACCATCTCTTTGTGAATGCATATGACTGTAGGCTGTTAGAAGAAGTCAAGCACATCTTGAATGCTTTGCTGTTTAGAAATTTCTTCTGCCAGATACCCTAAATCATCTCTCTCAAGTTCAAAGTTTCACAGATCCCTAGAGCAGGGGCAGAATGCCCCTAGTCTCTTTACAAAAGCATAGCAAGAGTGACATTTGCTCCAATTCCCAATAAGTTCCTCATCTCCATCTAAGACCCCCTCAACCTGGACTACCACTGTCCATATCACTATCAGAATTTTGGTCACAATCATTCAACAACTGTCTGCAAAGTTCCAAACTTTCCCTCATGTTTCTGTTTTCTTCTGAGTCCTTCAAACTGTTCCAACCTCTGCCCATTACCCAGTTCCAAAGTTGAATCCACATTTTCAGGTATCTTTATAGCAATGCTCCTCTTTCCTGGTACGAATTTTCTGTATTAATTCGTTTTCAAACTGCTATAAACAACTACGTGAGACTGGGTAATTTATGAAGAAAAGAGGTTTAATTGACTCAGTTTTATAGGCTTAACAGGGAGCATGATAGGAGGCCTCAGGAAGCTTATAATCATGGCAGAAGGCAAAGGGAAAGAAGGGACCTTCTTCACATGATGGCAGGAGAGAGGAGAGAGAGAGAGAGAGCGAGCGTGCACACAAAGAAGGAAGTGCCACACACTTTTAAACCATCAGATCTCGTGAGAACTCACTATCATGAGAACAGCATGGGGAAATCTGACCCCATCATCCAATCACCTCCTACCCCAGGCCCCACCTTCAAAACTTGGGGATTATAATTCCACATGAGATTTGGGTGGGAACACAGAGCCAAACCATATCATGCACTTTTTCACGTGTGTTTTATTTTGCAGTATATTCTTAATAAGACATTTTTTAAATGGATAAATTGTTTGGCTGTCCTTCTCACCAACAATGAGATGTTGTTCTTTGCACTAATAAGTGATCTCCAGTTTGTTGAAAAAGAAAAAGGGCTCAGTCCTCAGCTGCAACTTCTCCCTTTTAAGCTGCCCTTAATCGTGGCCCCCCAGCTAATGTTTGCTCCTGCCAGGAATGCTCATGAGAAACCAGCAGAAGGTATCAGGTAATACTGATAGAACTTACCTAGGAGGCAATTTGGCAATATATACATAAATACATTTAAATGTATATTAACATGCATTATGCTTTGATACATCTGTTTTAATTGGATTTTACCCTAATAAATTACCTGAACAAAGATGTAATTATTAATAGAGGGATGCTAATAAGTGATTTCCATAATATCTAGGAAAAAATAACTGGAAAACATCTTCAATATCCAAAGCAACAAATGGGCTAAATTCTGATATATCCAGACAACCAAATACTGAACATATTAAAAAGTCATACCGTCAGAAAATATTTGATGTGGAAATCCATTCATGCTATATTAGGAAGAGAAAAAAAGCAGATTACAGAAAAGCAAATATAGTAATTTTTTTGGTTGAGAAAAATTTATACTAAAAACTACCTTTGCAAATACAGTCATGTATTGCTTAACGATGGGGTCATATTCTGAGAAATGTGTTGTTAGGTTTTCTCATTTTTGTGCAAACATCATAGAGTGTACTTACAAAAACCTACATGCTATAGCCCATTACACACCTAGGCTATATGGTATAGCCTATTGCTCTTATGCTACAAGCATGTTACTGGACTAAATAGTGCAAGCAATTGTAACACAATTGTAAGTATTTATGCACCTAAAAATAGAAAAAATGTAGAAAAAAATACAGTATGAAAGATTTTGAAAGAGCACACCAGTATAGGGCACTTACCAGGAATGGAACTTGCAGGACTGGAAGTTGCTCTGGGTGAGTCAGTGAGTGAGTGCTGAGTGAACATGAAGGCCTAGGACTCCTATACACTATGTAGACTTTTTTATTCTTTTGCAATAATACTTAGCTTAAAACACAAATACATTGTACAACTGTAAAAAAAATTCTTTATGTCCTTATTCTATTTTTTCTATTTGAAAAATTGTTTTTTTATCCTTTAAACTTTTTTGTCAAAAACTAAGACACAAATGCACACATTAACCTAGACCTACAGAGGATCAGGATCAGGATCATCAATATCACTGTTCCACCCCCACATCCTATTCCACTGGAAGGTCCTCAGAGGCAATAACACACATAGAGCTGTCATCTCCTAGGATGACAATGTCTTTTTCTGGATACCTCCTGAAAGACCTACTTAAGGATGTTTTACTATTAACTTTTTTATGCATAAGTAGAAGGAATGCACTCTAAAATAATTATTAAAAATATACTTTAGTAAATACATAAGCCTGTAACAGTCATTTATTATCAAGTATTATATACTGTACATAATTGTATGTATTATACTTTTATAGGAGTGTCAGCACAGCAGGTTTGTTTACAGCAGCATCACAATGAATACGAGTAATGCATTGTGCTATGACACTACACTGGCTATGATGTTACCAGGCGATAAGAATTTTTCAGCTCCACTATAATCTTATGGGACCACCGTTGTATATGTGGTCTGTCATTGACCAAAGCATCATTATGCAGCACATGACTGTACTTCTTTATACTTTTACATTTTATTTTCTAAATTCCCTAGAGTGGATATGCATTAATTTTTAATCAGATAAGAAATGTATTACATAATCAGAAGTTACTTAGGAACTTCTCTTCCACATTTCAAAGCTATGTGAATGCCAGGAGGAGTTTATCAGATAATTATAAAAGCAAGTCAGTGCAGTCATTTCACCAATTGGACATTAACTGCAGATGACCCAAGATGGGCCAGTCAGAGCACTTCCCTGGTTTTTTACAACTAGGGACCTAACAGACAAAGTCTCAGTTGCTCCCCAGTGATGGAAAGTAGGACTCTATGGAAAGTGGGACTCTAGCACTATGTTCCTTTACCAGGTGGAAAATTCAGACTTAAGTAGGAGGTGATAAGGCTGGTACACAGACAGGAGAAAGAACATGGTAGGAAAAGCAAACCTTGGCGATGTTTCTCTTACCTTTAGCTTGAATACGTGCTGCATTCCCTTCAGTCACATGAGCTATCCCCAAAACTCCCCTTTCGGCCTAAAATTGCTGGAGTTGGGTTTCTGTCACTTGCAACCCAAAGAGTCTGGCCTTGGCTTTTACAGAGAGAAACTCCCTGACCTGATTCAAGCCTGCTGGAAGTCAGTGGCACATTTACCTGGTTTTTAGCTAGTCATTTTCAAGTGGATCAGATTAGGTGATTGGTAAATGATAAGTTGAATTCTTGAAATGACAAAGTAAGAGATGAATGATTAGTGGTTGCCAGGGGTTGGGGGTAGTGGGGAGGGAGATCCTTGTGGGGATGGGACAGTTCTTTATCTTGATTGCAGTGGTAGTTACACAAATATACATGTGACAAATGATGTTGGACTATCCACCCACATTGCACCAGTGTCAAAGTCTTGGTTGGAATACTGTATTATAATCATGTAAGATGTAACCACTGAGAGAAACTGGATGAAGGGTGCATGGGGCCACTGTCTTTACAACTTCCTGTGAATCTGTAATTATTTCAAAATATAAAGTTAGGAAAAAAAGAAAGCAACAGCTGTAAGTCCAGCATGGCATCCTAGATTGGATCCTGAAGCAGAAAAATGACATTATTTGGAAAAATGGTAAAATCCAAATAAACTCTGTAGTTAATCGTAAAAAAAAAAAAAAAGAAAAAAAGAGATACGCAGAACTGAACTGAAATAAAATGAATCAGATTTAATTGAATTGAAAAATTACAAGTAAGGTAAACATAGAAGGTATTAAATTAATATCATTTAATTTATTTTGTCACCCCAAAGAGTAAGGACTAGACGTCTCTTTGTATTACTATGAGGGTAGGAGATGAGATGAGAAATGTCCCAATTACTACATTATCCTTAGTGTCTACTATAGGGCCTAGCACATACTTGCAACCCAATGACGAGAAAATAAATGAATATATGTTCTCTTCTCTATCCATAGGTTGCTAGAAATATATTGTACCCAGTTATATGGGATGTGAACATCACCATGTCCTCCCATGGCTTAGTAAATTGTGATTGAAGCTAACATGATACCTAACTGCTGACTGCATAACTTTACTGATACTCCCTATCAGCTGCATATGCAAAGTGAATGTAGTACATTACCTGCAACTTCCTCCTTAACTGAAGGAATATTAAGGCCTCAAATGACTCTGTTAATGGAAATTGAATAGCACAATGGCTATTTAATTTTCTAAATAGCTTCTCTTTCAGTGCTATGGATGCCTGCTATTAGGCAAAATCAGAAGTATGTTAGACTCATTGGACTCACTGAGAAATCCAGTGAGGGAGAGAAAGAAAAAAAAAAGGAGTGTGAGTGACTAGATGTCACAGAGGATCAATTTAATACACAAGAGGGAAACATCATTCTTACATCACAATAGAAAATTTTAGGCAAGATTCTTTCTGAAAAGTGGGAAACCCTATGTTTGAGCACCCTGCCTTCTACGTTATATTCCATTAGGTCCATATGATTCCTTCAGTAGCATTTATTGATTACCTACTATGTGTCAAGTACTGTTTTCTCAAGGAAACCCTTCAATAACATTGTAAGTGAGAGACTATTATTATCTTTGTGTTACAGACGAAGAAACTGAGGTACTAAGAAGCTAAATGACTTGCCTATGATCAAACAGATTGCCAGGAGTACACCCGAGATTTGAACCCAGGAACTACAATATATTGCCTCTTAATCATAAAACTTAAAACCCCCTTCAGTAACTGTTTACCTATCAATGTCCTTCACAAAACTATAAGCTCTTGAAGAGCAGAGACTGTGCTCAATTGATTATCCAGCACCTAGTGTCTCATGCAGAGTTTGTGCTCAATGAATGATTAAGAATGTGAGCTTCTTAATTTACAGATTTTTCTTGATTTTTTTATTCATAAGAAACCAATACAGTATTGAATGAGCTTAGAATGCAGAATTTTAAAATACAGATTGTTCATCTCTGTATCTTCAAGTTCTGGCACTGTATCTTCAAGTTTTTTGATGTGTTCTCAAAAAAAAGAGACTGAATGAAGAAGTTTTTTGAGTAGCCTTCATGTCCATGATCATAAGAGCACTTCAGTTAATACATAAAATCTGGAGTGAAAGACAGATGGAAATGAGCCTGTCTAATTGAGCCATGAGTGACTAACCACACTAACACTCAAAGCCATCCCTCAAATTTCTTTCTATATAAGAAAAAAAAAAAATCGAGGCCAGGCATGGTGGTTCACACCTGTAATCTCAACACTTTTGGAGGCTGAGAAGGGAGGATCACATAAGGCCACGAGTTCAAGATGAGCCTGGTCAACATAGCAAGATCCCAACTCTACATAAAAAAAATATACTTTTTAACTAAGTATGGTGGGACTTGCCTGTAGTACTAGCTACTTGGGAGGCAAAGGTGGGAGGATCACTCGAGCCCAGGCTGCAATGAGCTGAGATCCCACCACTACACTCCAGCCTGGGTGACAGAGCAAGACCCTGTTGCTAAAACATACACACACACACACACACACACACACACACATATATACACATATAAATTTTTTTAATTAGTGTGTTCCTAATAATCAGAAATTTGCTTATCTTTCCCTCAAGTTACAATAAAATTAGACCTTTGTGTTATTAGTCTTTGAAATTTACTATATATTGGTCACTTACTTTGGAAAAAATAATTAATTAAGGTTTGAGTTATCAGAATAGGTGATATATAAACAAAGCGCATTTAAAAATAAAATCATAGAGGACCGGAGGTTATATAAAGAAAAAAGGCTGACAATACTGTAGGCCTCTCCATTCAAACCTAAAAATAAACCTAACATGGTCATATCCCCTTCTTTAGATCTTCTTTGATGTTTGCATATCTTTTACGGTTCTTCTAACCTTCAACTGTTAGGTGTAGGAGGTGAATTCCTCAGAACTCTTCTGTAAGATCAGAAGCCTGCATGGGTGGGACTGTATCTTGTTTGTCTCTGCATTCTCAAGCATGAAGCACTTGGCCTTGGGCATACTAGCTGGTCAAGAATTTGAGGGCTGTTAAGCACTTCTTGGATAGTTTCTACATTCCTGTAACATAGCACAGTGCCTGCAACACAAGAGGTGCCAAATCAGTGTCTGTTGGGCTAGTTGATTGAATTGAACTGAATTGTCAAAATGGTGGTATCTATACTTTGGACTTCATTGCACGCTGTTCCTTCAAGCTCCTTCATGAAAACTAAGTGTAGTCTTCCTCACAGTCCATATCTTGACTAGTCATCCAAAGTCAGTCAATGTTATCCCTACTATGTTCACTGGAACCATGAAAGGTGGTTCCCAGTTTCTCCTTTTTCAAGATGAAAAGACAGAGGCAAAAGAGGTTGACTGTGTTTTCCAAGCCCATACAGACACTAAGTTACAGATACGGGTTTGGAACAATAATCTGTACGGATGTAGAACCTCATATTGTCCATTTTGCCTCACTATTTTCTCATTCCAGAACACACAAATGCACATATGCATGTGAACATACATATAGTACCCAATTCCTTTTTGTCTGCAAGAAATAAGGGTCAAAAGACATACACAACTAGAGTCAAAACCAGTCACAATGTCCTGTGTTCCTTCATTGACTAAGTTCAGTTGACAAATATTTATTGAGAACCACAAAGTGCCCAGAACTGTACTAGGTGCTGGGGAATTAGCAGTGAACAAGACAGTTAAGTAGTGGAGGGAGATAAAGCAGGTGTCCGTAAATTTTTCTGTAAAGGGCCAGATACTAAATATTTTAGCCTTTGCAGTCCAGATCGTCTCTGTCACCACTCTTCAGTAATGCCCTTATAGAGCCAAAGCAGCCATTGACAATGCATAAACAAACAGGCCAGGCCATTTTCCAATACAACTTTATTTACGAAACCAGGCAGGCTTGATTTGACCCACAGTAGTCTGCAAACCCCTGAAATAGAAAATAAACAGTGAAATAAATGGAAATAGACAAAAGCATAGAGATATAGGTAAGTTCTATGAAAAAATAAATAAAGCAGTGTAACAGGATAGAGACAGAATGAGAGGCAACTTTAGATAGGGTAGAGCAAGGCAGGAGATGATATTTGAGATGAGATCAGAAAACTGATGAACCAGCCAGGCCAAGATCCTGAGAAAGAGCTTTCCAAGTAGCAAGAAGACCTAGAACAAAGAGCCTAAGACAAAGTGTGTTTGAGGAACAGAAGGAAGTCCAGGATGTCAGGAATAGGAGTGATAGGAGATCAAGTCAAAGGGTTGACAGGACCAGATCACAACAGGCCTTAAAGGCACAGGGAGGAGATGGGAGAAAGCATTTAAAGGTTTTTAGCAGCACTGTGGCATGCTTTAATGTATAAGTTTGAAAATGTTAATTCCAGCTCCTGTATGGTGAATGGGCACTAGAGACAAAAGAGTAAAAGAAGAAAAACCAGAAAGGGACTTGCATGGAAAGGTAGCAGAGCAGAGAGTAAGAAGTGGTTGGATTCCAGAGAGGTTCTGGAGGTGCTGGCACCACCAAAAGTTTCTGGGGACTGCATGCAGAGTAAAGACAATGGAGGATTCCAGCATGGGTTCATT
This sequence comes from Gorilla gorilla gorilla, assembly GCF_029281585.2. Classification (NCBI taxonomy): domain Eukaryota; kingdom Metazoa; phylum Chordata; class Mammalia; order Primates; family Hominidae; genus Gorilla; species Gorilla gorilla. Next base: position 135,443,206 of record NC_073231.2, read on the forward strand.
TGGTTTCACATATTGACACAGAACAATTGCTGGGCATTGGAGAGACTTAGGTCAAAGGGAAGTGGTGCAGGTGAAAAACACTATTGGGTTGGGTGCTCTGAAGGTTGACCCTAACTGAGCTACAAGGTGGCTTTACTCAGCACAATCTGATAAGAGATCACTGCAGAGCCTACCAAGTAATGCCTATTGTATCATATAGGTTTCTGCAACATGGTAACCAGACAAGGAAGAACTATTTTTAAAGTATTCCAATTTCTTATCACCAAAACACCAAACTGGGGAAGCAAAAATACATGGCCCAGCTCAGCAGGGACCGATCTGATGAAAGGACAAAACCTCAAATATTCTAGTGTCTTCTCCACCAGACATTCCTCTTTGGGCTCTGAAGGACCACATATTTAGATGTTAAAAGTGTTTCTGAGGAATGTGAATATCAACCATTCCCTGGGGGAGGGGGTGCAAAGAGCCATGACTGGGGAGACAGTCTGAGGCTTTCTGAGGAAATCAGTCAGGTACTCTAACGCTCTAAACGGCTGAAGGCCAGGCTCATTCTCCTGCAAGAAGCTTAAAGCCTTTCTCTCAAAGACAGGCATACTTTCTGTTCTCCTCATTATCAGAAATGCTGTCAGGCACATAGTAAGAGTTATGTAATAGGAAGCAATACTTTCCGGCCATTTCTCCATCCTCCTGTTATATAATAGTCATGCCAAGATGAAGTGGCCAACGTCTAAGCCACAGAGATGCAACCCTGTCAAGTAAATTTATAGTTTATACTTCCTTTTCTTTTTTTTAGCAAGTACCCCACCACCACCCCTCTTGGTTCCCCTTCCCTCATGCCTTCCCAAGATGCCAGTTCCCAAGTTGACTTTTTTTCTCATTAGGTAGACCTCTTCCATTCATGAAAAAAGAGAGAAAGTCTACTTTAATATATTGACTCACTTATTCATGCAACCAATCAGTTGACAACTATTTAATAGCCTACCATGTAAAAGATTCTGCAACAAGGTGGAAAGATAATATGCATTAAATAATGGATTTGGACCTATCAGTGAGGTGACCTGGGAAAAAAGACTCGACCTTTCTGAACTGCGTCTCTAACAGTCTAAGAAGGCCAACCTAATGGGGTTTGGGGGAGCATTCGAGATAATGGAAGCAAAGTGCCTCTCTGTAGCTATTATTGTTCTTCTTAATATTTTCATGCATTTGGCACCAGGCTTCCCAAAATGACAAAGACAAAGTCTCAGTTCTTAGAAAGCTCAAATCAGTCAGGCAGATGCTAAGATAAAAAAAGGAAAGCAACAGTTGTCATTTGGTGTAAAGGGTACATTGCTAAAAGTAAGAAGAGGGTGCCATGGAAGAAATAAGAAGCAGTACCCAACTCAACCAGGTCACCCTTATATCACATGGCAGCATCTCATGTCTGGTGTGCAGTTGTAGGGTCCAAGAAATAAGCAACCTTATAGCTGAATCAAAAAGAAGTCAGGGCCAGGCATGGTGACTCACACCTATAATCCCAGCACTTTGGGAGGCTGAGGCAGGTGGATCAGTTGAGGTCAGGAGTTAGAGACCAGCCTGGCTAATATGGTAAAACCTTGTCTCTACTAAAAATACAAAAATTATCTGGATGTGGTGGCACACACTTGTTATCCCAGCTACTGAGGAGGCTGAGGCAGAAGAATTGCTTGAACCCGGAAAGGAGAGGTTGCAGTGAGCCAAGATCATGCCACTATACTCCAGCCTGGGTGACAGACAAAGACTCTGTCTCAAAAAAAAAAAAAAAAAAAAGGAAGTCAGGACCCCAGCTCAGCTCAGGAGAAATTTAATACAGTATATACAAACTGTGACTCTCAGGAATTCAAAGCACCTTTGAAGTTCAAAATTAATTAATTAATACAACTTACCATATCAACAGAATAAAGAGAAAAAACACAACTAACTCTACTGATACAGAAAAAGCATTTGACAAATGTCAAAACCTCCTCATGATAAAAAAAAAAGTCAACAAACTGGAAATAAAAGGAAATTCATCAAGCAGATAAAGAACATCTACGAAAAACCTACTCTAACATCATACATAATAAGACTAGGTGTTTACCTCTAAGTTTCGGAACAAGGCAAAGATATATTCTTTTCAACAAATGGTAAAAGCTAGATATTTATGTGGAAAAATAAAAATCCCTTAACATCTACCTAACACTATTCACAAAAATTAACTTGAAATGAATTATATACCTAAATATAACCACTAAAATTATAAAGAACATAGGAGAGAGAATCTGTGGCATTGACTGGGTTAGGCAAAGATAGCTTATGCACAAGAAAATGAAGCATAAAGAAAAACCTAATACGTTAGATTCCATTAATATTTAAAAACTTCCATATTTCAAAGACATCATTGAGAAAATACCTGGAAAATCCTCGAAGAAAACTTCACAACACATATATCTGATGATGAATTTGTGTTCAGAATATAGAAGGAAATTGCAACTCAGTAATAAGCAAAATAGCTAAACCAAAAAAAGAACAAAACATTTGAATAAGCATTTCACAAAGTCTACAAATGGCCAATAAGTATTTTTTAATGCCCAGAAGTATTAGTTATCATGGAAAAGCAAATTATGATCACAATAAGATACTACTACACATCTGATATGGTTTGGCTGTGTCCCCACCCAAATCTTATCTTGAATTGTAGCTCCCATAATTCCCACATGTTGAAGGAAGGACCTGATGGGAGATAATTCAATCATGGGGGTGGCCCCCCCATACTGTTCTCATGAGAGTGAGTAAGTCTCATGAGATCTGATGGTTTTATAAGGGATTTCCCTTTAACTTGGCTCTCATTCTCTCTCTTGCCTGCTGCCATGTAAGACGTGCCTTTTGCTTTCCACCATAACTGTGAGGCCTTCCCAGCCACATGGAACTGTGAGTCCATTAAACCTCTTTTTCTTTATAAATTGCCCAGTTTCGGGTATGTCTTTATCAGCAGCATGAGAACAGACTAATACAGTAAATCGGTATCAGGTAGTGGGGCACTGTTGTAAAGATACCTAAAAATGTGGAAGCGACTTTGGAACTGGGTAACAGGCAGAGGGGTTGGAACAGTCTCAAGGGCTCAGAAGACAGGAAGATGTGGGAAAGTCTGGAACTTCCTAGAGACTTGTATGGTTTTGACCAAAATGCTGATAATGATATGGACAATTAAATCCAGGCTGAGGTGGTCTCACATGGAGATGAGGAACTTGTTGGGAACTGGAATAAAGGTGACTCTTGCTATGTTTTATCAGAGAGACTAGTGCACTTTTATCCCTGCCCTAGAGATTTGTGAAAATTTGAACTTGAGGGAGATGATTTAGAGTATCTGGCAGAAGAAATTTCTAAGCAGCAAAGCATTCAAGAGGTGACTTGGGTGCTGTTAAAGGCAACCAGTTTTAGAAGGGAAACACAGCAGAAAGGTTTGGAAAATTTGCAGCCTGATGATGTGATAGAAAAGAAAAAGCTATTTTCTGAGGAGAAATTCAAGCCAGCTGCAGAAGTTTGCATACGTAACAAGGAGCCAAATGTTAATCACCAAGACAATGGGGAAAATATCTCAACAGCATGTCAGAGACCTATGTGGAAATCCCTCCCATTACAGGGCTGGAGGCCTAGGAGGAAAAAAATGGTTTCATGGGTCAGGCCCAGGGTCCCCCTGCTGTGTGCAGCCCAGGGACTTGATGCCCTGCATCCCAGCCACTCTAGCCATGGCTAAAAGGAGCCATGATACAACTCAGGCCATGGCTTCAGATGGTGCAAGCCCCAAGCCTTGGCAGTTTCCATGTGGTGTTGAGCCTGCAGGTGCACAGAAGTCAAGAACTGGGGTTTGGGAACCTCCGCCTAGATTTCAGAGGATGTATGGAATTGCCTGGATGTCCAAGCAGAAGTTTGCTCCAGGGCCAGAGCCCTCATGGAGAACCTCTGCTAGGGCAATGTGGAAGGGAAATGTGGGGTTGAAGCCCCCACACAGAGTGCCCAGTGGAGCTCTGAGAAGAGGGCCACAATCCTCCAGACCCCAGAATGGTAGATCCACTGCAGCATGTGCTGCAGACACTCAACACCAGCCCATGAAGGAAGCTGGGAGGGAGGCTGTATCTTGCAAAGCCACAGGCATGGAGCATGGAGCTGCCCAAGGATGTAAACACCTACCTCTTGCATCAGTGTGCCCTGGATATGAGACATGAAGTCAAAGGAGATCATTTTGGAACTTTAAGATTTGACTGCCCCACTGGATTTCAGACTTGCATGAAGGCTTTAGCCCTTTCATTTTGGCCCATTTCTCCCATTTGGAATGGATGTATTTACCCAATGCCTATACCCTCCATTGTACTTGGGAAGTAACTAACTTGCTCTTCATTTTACAGGCTTATAGGTGGAAGGGACTTGTCTTGTCTCAGATGAGACTTTGGACTGTGGACTTCTGAGTTAATGCTGAAATGAGTTAGGACTTTGGGGGACTGATGGGAAGGCATGATTGGTTTTGAAATGTGAAGACATGAGATTTAGGAGGGGCTGGGGCAGAATGACATGGTTTGGCTCTGTGTCCCCACCCAAATCTCATCTTGAATTGTAGCTCCCATAATTCCCACATGTTGTGGGAGGGACCAGTTGGGAGATAATTGAATCATGGGGACAGTTCCTCCCTACTGTTCTTGTGGTAGTGAATAAGTCTCATGAGATCTGACGGTTTTATAAGGGATTTTCCTTTTCACTTGGCTCTCATTCTTTCTTGCCTGCTGCCATGTAAGATGTGCCTTTTGCCTTCCACCAAGATTATGAGGCCTTCCCAGCCACATGGAACTATGAGTCCATTAAACCCCTTTTACTTTATAAATTACCCAGTCTCGGGTATGTATTTATCAGCAGCATGAAAATGGACTAATACAGCATTATTAGACTAATTAGAATGTCTAAAATTGGGCTAGGCATGGTGGTGCATGCCTGTAGTCCCAGCTTCCTGGGAGGCTGTAGTAGGAGTTCAAGGCTGCAGTGAGATATGATTACTTCACTATACTCCAGCCTGGGTGACAGAGCAAGAATCCATCTCTTTAAAAAAAAACTTATCTAAAATTAACAAGACTGACAATGTGAGTGCTGGCAAGGAAGTAACTGATATTCTTGCACATTGTTGGTGAGAATGTAAAATGATACAAACAGTTTGGAGAACTGCTTGGCACTTTCTTGTAAAGCTAAACACACACTTATCATATAATCTGGCAGTTTCATCATATAATCTAGCAGTTTTATTCTTAGATATTTACCTAAGAAAAATGAAAACATGTCCACACAAAGACTTCTGCCTTGGAGTTAATATCACCTCTATTTATAATAGGCAAAAACTGAAAAGAACCCAAATGTCCATCAATACATGAATGAATCAACACATAGCAATAACAAGGAATAAACTATTGCAACAAAATGGAATAATCTCCAAAACAGTATTCTAAGCAAGAGAAGCCAAACATGAAAGAATTTGTACTGTATGATTTTATTAATATGAATTGCCAACAAAGATAGATCTAATCTACGGTGACAGAAAACAGACCAGCCATTGCCTAGGGCTGGAATTGAGTAGGAAGGGGAATAAGGAAATATTTTACAGTGATGGAAATGTTCTATATCTCAGTTGTCAAAATGGTTTTATGGGCATATATATTTTTCAAAACTCATTGAACTGTACCTTTTAAAATAGAAGCATTTTCTTGCTTTAAAACTTTCCCTCAATAAAGTCAATTTAAAATACAAAGAAGGGAAAGAAAGCTAGGTTTGGTTAAGCACTGAGCACAGGGTCTACAAATTTCCAATCCCTTAAGAGTTAGGGAGAATTGTAAGATCAGTACAGAAGCCCAAAACTGGTTGAAAGTTCAGCTACAAAAGAGGTCCTCTAAACAGTTCCATGAATTTAAACTGAGATGTAATACGAAGTTATATGATGTCTGTGTAAACCAGTCAATTTGATGGCACACTCAAAAGACAAATGGAAGAGAGTTTCATGGAGGAAGTGTTTGTAAAGGTGTAGCCAAAGTTAGGAGAACCAGAAAAGGATGGTGTAGAACCCAAGGACAAGCAGCAGTGGGGAGCCATTGCCATACTGAGGCCTGAGCAGGGACAGTTACCAAATCTAGTGAAAGTAAAATCCTGGGGGAGAACCTCCAACAGGAGCTACAGACTTAGGTGGTGAAAAGAGCTCTGGCCAACCTGGCCCAGCAAGGAATAGGCAAGTGGACCAGGTAGCCTGACTTCTCTCTCCTTCTCTCATCCTCTGATCCACATGTTCCTTCCATTGGCCAAACCCAACTAGAAACCAGAGAACAAAAAAGCCCACGCAATACAGGTGCTAGAGGTCAGTTTCATGGGGCAGAGGAGGTGGAGAAGGGTAGAAAATGGATCTGGAGGGCAAACCATGATTATCCAACACAAGATCCAAGTTGTGCTTCAGAATTCAGTGAATCAAGCACATGTTTATCATATTCTTGTTTTATGCCCATCTTAGTACTTGGCTCTGCAGGAGATATTTTTAATGGAATAAAAGGATAATACTTTGTTATATAAAAATGCTTTTTGATCCCACGTTTATTGGATTCTCACAAAAGCCTCATGAGAAAGGAAGAGCAGGGATTATTACAGATAAAGAAAGGAACTCTCACGAGGAGAAATGTTTTGCCCAAGGTAACAGTGCCAACAGCTGTCCTGATGCCCGCACGGCTATCCAATCTTATCTACTGACTGAGCAGACCACAAGTGAAGAACTGAGTGTCCCTCTAGTCACTTTGCTGGTCTGTCTGCTTGGGAACAAAGGAGACATTCTGGAAAATGGACAGAACTGTCAAATATCTAAATATACTCATTCCACCCTCTGCGCTGTGATGGCCAAAATGCTTATTCTAAATTGTAGATCTGACTCCTTCAGTCCCCTAACATCCTTCAATGTTCCCTTACCATTTCAGGCCTTCCATGATGTGACCTCTGCTATCATCTCCAGATTTATCTACCATGCTCCCTGGAAGCCTAGCTGAAGCCGTAACTCACTCTCCAGATTGCTTATATCTCACAGCCCCTTTCTTGTCTTCAATCCCTTGTTCTCTCTGCTTTCTCAGGCTCCAAAGACTCCTGACCCATAGAACGCTTCTGCTTTGCCTCTTGACAACAGCTACCTTTTCAGACAGGAGTATAAGTAATACTTCATTAGTCTAATTTTATCAAGAAAAAGATATTTCTGATGAATGATTTCTTTCAAACTAAAATAAAAACTTTTAAGTATAATTAAATATCTTGGCTATTTTGGAAGGAAAAGTGTCTCACCTCTCTTATCTTTGTAAACTGAGATATTAAGACATAATTTTAGTCTTGTTCAGTGACCAAGGGTCATTATTAATTACACTGCAAAAGCCATGGGAACTACTGAGCTATCATACACTATTGTCCTTGCACAGAATGCCAGAAGGTTGGCACCTACTGAGTCTTCTCTACTTCTTGCTAGTTGTTGTCTGCCAGGCTCTCTGGATTTTATGCAGCTTCCCTGAGCAGAACCTTGCAGCCCCTTCCTCTTCACACTTTTAAAATTTTCTGTATCTAATCTGCTATGTCTTAGGAAACCAGATTGCCAAGTGAGGACTGTTTCTAAGAATAAATAAGTTCTGTTCCAAAGCCAGAAACACGTTGCTGTATTCCATGGGATTTTTTTTCCTTAGAGAGAGAGTCTCCCTGTGTTGTTCAGGCTGGTCTTGAACTCCCGAGTCCAAGCGATCCTCCCACCTCAGCCTCCTGAGTAGCTGGGATTACAGGCTCAAGCCACCACACACCTGGCCCTCCACTGACTTTTTGACATTGACACCATCATTGTTAAGTCTTTTTTTGCCCATTTCCTGGTTCTCCATGTTTGTCACAAAGCTGACAAGTGGCCTTTGAATAAGGAACGTCTTATCAACATCCCAGTACATTGCTGGGAGTGATCTTCAGCGCTGGCTCATTAAACTGTTCAGACTAATGTTCACATCTGGTCTCACACCTCAGGGGCACTTTGCAGAAGGTTACTCTCTCCTTTTCTGCCTTCTTAGCAAAACTGAATTATTTCAGGACAGAAATATGTTGAGGTAGGCACAATCTTGTCATCCTGCAAAAAGGAGCCATTCTTAATCAGGGCCATCTCAGCTTCTGTAAGTTTCCAGGGTTTTCTCTCATGGACAACTCAAAAAGGACATCCATTGGTCTGCATCCCCCCACAGGCCAGGGTGTGTATATGCTGAAGAATATAAAGGTATCCTCCCTGGAAAAAGCATAATTGACCCTTCAGGAAAAATTATAAGGGGAATGTGTTTGGGACTAGTAATGATGAAGGGAGGGAGGAAATCAATTTTTTATTGTTTTTTAATTTTTTTTTTTTTTTTTTTTTTTTTGAGACGGAGTCTCACTCTGTCGCCCAGGCTGGAGTGCAGTGGTGCGATCTCGGCTCATTGCAAGCTCCGCCTCCCGGGTTCATGCCATTCTCCTGCCTCAGCCTCCAGAGTAACTGGGACTACAGGCACCCACCACCACGCCTGGCTAATTTTTTGTATTTTTAGTAAAGACAGGGTTTCACCGTGTTAGCCAGGACGGTCTCGATCTCCTGACCTCGTAATCTGCCCGCCTCAGCCTCCCAAAGTGCTGGGATTACAGGCGTGAGCCACTGCACCCAGCCGGAAATCAATTTTTTTCAGCATTCACTGTGTGTTAGACTCTCCAATCTCAGTTTCAGCTTCACTCTGAATCTTTCCTGAATGCAATGTGCAATTCTTCCATTTGCAATTAATTCTTCCTCTCATTTGTCCTCCCTGTCATCTGTAAACCCAAACCACTAGGATGCCTTCTTAAATTTATGTATTCAATACTCTGACTCTCCCACTAGTCTCTGAGCCCCTTTGAAGGATAAGAATTGGATCTTGGTCATCATTGCATTCCCAGAACCAGCACAGTGCCAACATACATAGATGTTTAATTAATGTTTAAATTCTGGAAAGAAGCATGCTTTCATAAAACTTAAGCTGCCTCCTTGTTTTGTTTACTTGGTCTAAGCAGCCTGGATGAGTTAGTAACTCGGGGCGCAGATCTTCTGGTTACTATTGTCTTCAAGCCCTTCTTCTATCTTCTGATTTTTAAGAAAATCTTTCCTGGAATGATTATCATGAGCTACTATAATTCAATGTCAATGAATTAGGTTTGAATGCCTGAAAGACTCTTGAAATTTTATAGGGGACAGAAAACAGAAGAACCTAACTTTTATTTCATCTCCTCTGTTTACAAGCCTTGTGACCTCAGACAAATAGCTTCAATTCTCAGAATCCTAGGGGTTTGTTTCACTGTAAAATAGAGATAATTATATCTTCCCTAACCTTACAGAATTGAGAGGATCTTATTAGCTAACAAGTGCTAAAGCCATTTGTGATAACTAAAATTTTATATAGCTACAAGGGATTATCACTCTATAAATCATGGGTAAAGCTAAACAAATCAATAATTTGCCCAAGGGTATGGAAAATGGCAAAATGAGATTCTTGAACCAAGTCTTCATCTCTGTCATACTGCTGTCTCACCTACAGCCCCTGTGGGGGTAGAAGGGAATGAAAAGGAGAAAAGATGGTACACAGCAGAGAGGCTCTGAATCTCACTGTTTTGCCTTATCTCATAACTTTGCCCCCATCTGCCCCACTCTCCAGTTAACTTCTCAAAGAATCATGCCATGCAACCAAATGGACACAAAGCTACCATGCACAAGTACTATCTCTTCTTCCAGGATAATGGGCACCAGGCCAGGATGGAGAGACCAAAGCCAGTACATATTTGCATGGTCTATTCACCCTTCATTATGACGAACTCTTCTCTCAAGGGTCAAGATGTGAGCATTCATCTTTTTGGGTTCTTCAACTATTAGTACTTGGACTCTCCACAGGTCATATATCATGGCACTGAAGGCAGGAGGTACAGACAAAAGTTGTCACTTGTATTGATATGGTGTGAAGAGGATGATTAATGGAAGTCACACATGACCGCCCAGCTTCTAACTTACCCAAGCTCACTGGAAGTGCTGACTTCGTTATTCTTCATGAGCTATCTTTCCCACCCTGTTCCCCACTGCTGCTTTCAATAATAACATCAGCTTTGGGAGTCTTATTTTGGTGGAAGGGAGGGAAAAAGTCATCACCCAAACCATGCCAGTGTGTCTGACAAGCCTGCATGGGTGACTTTCTATTCTCTCATTTCTGTGGCTTTTGTTGAATTTGAAATTCATTCACTCATTCAACAAATATTTAGGAGTTCCTACTCTCAGTGCTTGGGGATACAGCAGTAAGTAAAACAGACAAAAATCCATGCCCTGGTGAACCTTACATTCTTGTAATAGAAGACAGGTGTTTCTAAGTAAATTGTAGAGTATGCGACAGGGTGTCAAGTGTGATGGAGAACACAGAGCAGAGAATCAGGGAAGTACCAGGGTAAGGGATTTGTTGCAATTTTAATTAGAGCAATCAAAGGAAGCCTCATTGATCAGGTGACGTTTGAGCAAAGCTTGAAAGAGGTAAAAGGATTAGCCGAGCAGCTATCTGAAAGAAGAAGAGAACTCAAAAGATGGGAAATGACCATTGCAAAAGCCTGAAGGTGGAAACAAGTCCAAATTGCTTGAAGAATAGCAACAAAGCAAGTGTGGCAGGAGAAGCAAGCCTGAGGAATGTAAAAGGGTGGGTGAGGTCATAGAGGAAAAGAAGGGCTGGATCACAGAGGACCTTGTACATCATTATCATGTCACCAACTTTTTTTCTGTATGACATAGGAAGTCATTGGAAGGTTTTGGTCTAGTTTGTGCTATAAAAGATCCACCCTGGCTGTCATTTGAGAATACATGACAGATTGTAAGGGAGAGGCAGGGAGACCATGGCAGTCTTCCAGGTGAGCAATCGGGGTGACTTTGAACAGGTGTTAATGTGGAGGGCTGAGAAATGGCCAAATACTGGATGTGTCATAGTTCACTGAAGCCAGCATGCTTCTGTCTGTGGGCCACATCCCTAATTTGGATATATTATTATAAAAGGTGACATAATCTCTATCTTGGTATTGAGGAACTATGCTATTTCAAAGTTGAACTAAAGGGTTTGCTGGCAGAACAGAAGTGAGGGTGAGAGATAGGATGACTCAAGGACGCCTCCAGAGTTTGACATCTGAGCAACCAAGGATGGAGCTGCCCTCCGCTGGGATGGGGAAGTGCTGGGAGGAACAAATCAGAAAGAGTGGGTGAGGCTTAGGCCAGAGTACAGTTTAAGACATGTTAAGTTTCCATGTCTATTAAAAATATAAGCGAACAGGCCGGGCGCGGTGGCTCACACCTGTAATCTCAACGCTTTGGAAGGCCGAGGCAGGAGGATCACGAGGTCAGGAGATCGAGACCATCCTGGCTAATACGGTGAAACCCCATCTCTACTAAAAACACAAAACATTAGCTGGGTGTGGTGGCGAGTGCCTGTAGTCCCAGCTACTCGGGAGACTGAGGCAGGAGAATGGTGTGAACCCACGAGGCGGAGCTTGCAGTGAGCCGAGATCGCACCACTGCACTCCAGCCTGGGCGACAGAGCGAGACTCCATCTCAAAAAAATATATATATATATAATATATATATAATAAAATATATATATAATATATAATAATATATATATAATATATATAATAAAATATATATAATATATAATAAAATATATATAATATATAATAAAATATATAATATATAATAAAAAAATATAATATATATAATATATTTTTATAATATATAATATATATGATATTATATATGTGTAATATATATAATATTATATATATATATGAGTGAAGAAGCCCTATAGGTACTTGAATATGGGCATTCAGGCGAGAAGTTTGGGACAGAGATATAAATCTGAGAGTCATAAGATGTAAATAATAATTGACACTCAAAGACTGAATGAGATCACCAAGGGAAGGAATTTAGATAAAGAAAAGAGAATGCGGTGTAGAGCCCTGGGTCTTCCCATGTAAGAGGTCTGAGAAGAAAAAAGAAACCAGCAAAGGAGACAGAGCAGAAGGTACCAGTGAGATAAGATAAAATAACACAAATAATTGAAAATGGCCAAGAGTTCTGGGCTGATTTGGAGAGAAGTAAAAGACAACCTACTTACAAGCTTCTGAAATAAATATCATAAAAATGGCTCCTATCTATGCTCAGTTAATGACTGAGCAGCCAGAATGGAGTTAATGTGGAAATGACCATAACACAGAGATGGTAAAGAGCGGAAAGAATTTAAGATAAAAAGATAAGGGGGGCAGGGTGCAGTGGCTCATGCCTGTAATTCCAGTGCTTTAAGAGGCTGAGGTAGAAGGATTGCTTGAGGCCAGGAGTTTGAGGCCAGCTTGGGCAACATAGCAAGATCCTGTCTCTACAAAAAAATACAAAATATTAGCCAGATCTGCTGGTGTGTGCCTGTAGTCCCAGCTACTTGGGCAGCTGATGCTGGAGTATCACTTGAGCCCAGGAGTTAGAGGCTGCAGCGAGCTATGATTGCCACTGCACTCTGTCCAGCCTGGGTGACAGAGTAAGACCCTGTCTCAAAAATAATAATAATAATAATTAAAGATAAGGGAATCATATAAATGATTGTACTATTTATTTATATATGTAATGTGTTTCTTTACAAGCTGCCTTGTTCCAGGAAATAGTTGAAGTGGTTTGTGAGAAATTGGCTTGTTTGCATCAGATATTTTCAACTTTCCAAAGCAATTTTACCTTCTATTCAAATGTACTCCCTATCGCCCATTCGGCACTTTCTGTGCCACATTCATTCATTCGTTCATTTGTGCCACCAATACTTATTCACAGCACAGTAAGCCAGTGTTCCTGGCGGGGTGTCCTGGGTCAGCTTGAAGACACATGGCTCCAACCCGCTTTTCAAGCTTGAAGCCAACCCAGGATACAAGACTAAGTATTTCACAACTAATTTGTCAGGCACTCATGAACCCTATTTTTAAATCTGAAAAAAGCAGACACACAATGGATAGGTAGCCAGGCTAGCAGACGCCAAAACCTCCCATGCTAAATCAGGGTCCACATTGCCACTAACTCACTTCTCCTTTCAGAGGTAGGCAGGGAAAGTAGGAAGTCACCCAACAGTAATGACAACCAACGTGCTCAATGCCTTTCAGGTTGAAACTCCATGTTCCCATCTTGCCTTTACGTTAAACAATACAGCAGTGTTAGTGGGTGAGCACAGCTATACCCCCAGTCTTGGATGAGGAAGCAGAGGCTCTAGGGAGGTGAGGTGGCTTCCCCAGGGAATAGCCAGAAGGCAGCTCAGCTGGAACTCAAGCCCAGGCCTCCAAATCTTTATAGCCAGCAGTGGGTTGGGTGCTTGGGGGAAGCTCCAAACGGATAAACGGTAAAAGGCCTGACACGAAAATAAGAGCAACTATCATGAGAGAAAGCAGGCAATTGAGGGGGCCAGGAAACAGCTGGAAGGAGACAAGGCTCAGAGCAGTTCCAGAGAGCAGGCACTTGGGGACAGATAGGGAGGAGCATAGCAAGTCCCTAAGGGGGTGCGGCAGGGAGCCCAAACCATGTACTGCTGCCAAGAGAGGGGTCAAGGGAGCTTCTCAGTTTGCAGGGCACAGCAGAAAGAACCCAACAGACCTGGATACTAGGCTGGCCAAACTTCTCGGCTTACCCAGGACTGAAGCGGTTGCTGGGATAAGGAACTTTCCATCTTAAAACCAGCAAAGCCCCAGCCAAGCCAGGATGAGTTGATCACCCTAGTTAGAATTCCAGCCCTGTCACTTCCTAGCTATGTAAACCTTGGGCAAACTACCTCCCCACTTCTGATCCTAATCACCACTAAAGTAGGGATAACAATGTGACCCTGGCAGGTTGATCATGAGATTTAAGTGAAAAAAACTCTAACATAACCATCTGGCACTTGGAAGGCATTCAATACACAGCAGACATTTAGTATTACTACGAAGTTATTAAAATGAGATTTTCAACTGTACTTTTCTCACCATTCTTGAAGTTGAAATGCAGTCTTCGGCATTCTCCCAGAAATGATTCTCAGGAGTTGGGTTTGCAGCCAGCTGTTATGGATCTTCATAAACACCAGAAACTTTGAGAAGCTGAGGCAACACTGTACGAGGATTAAGTGAAAACCCAGCTGTGAGCTCCTGGGTCCTGTTGCTACCTCTTGGAAGTTTCTATAACTTGTGAGATTGGCATATCCTAGATAAACTTGGCTGCTGAATTGGTGTGTGCATCACACCAGGTTGACCCTGAGAGTAACAGTGAAGCCTTTCCTCATGACCTCCCAGACACCAAGCACTAGGTGCTCTTAACCTTCCCTGTTTATCCCAGACTATGCCCACGCCCATTGCCCACCCAGCCATCCCCATCACATTCCCCAAGGGGGCTGAAAGGAGTCATTGACTAATCTGGTAACATCACAACAACTGACCCCAGCATACAAAATCTAAGTATCCCCTCTATGAACATCATTTTAATTTCCAGGAGTACTTGATGCATTAATCGTAGCTCTATTATAAGCAGAAAATTCAGGCTCATGCTCTCTCTTGCTCTCTCTCTCTCTCTCTCTTTCTGTTAAAGTCCTTACTTTGAGACTCTGCATTATACTGTAAGCTATATGCTCTTTGAGCATCAACTGTCATTGTACTTATTACACTGTAGTGTCATAATCTGTCTATGTGTCCTGAACTCAACAGAACTCTTGAAAGGCAAAAACCATGTGTCATCCATGGAAACAATATAGTATAGCTATTAAGAGTACCACGTCCCAACTGTTAATGGGTACAGGTTTATTTTGGGGGGATGAGGCATGTTATGAGACATGTTCTAAAACTGACTGTGATGTTTGCTCATCTCTGTCAAATATACTAAAAACCATTGAATTATACACTATAAATAGGCAAATTATGGAGTACATGACTTATAACTCAGTAAAGCTGTTTTGAAAAAGAAAAAGGATGCTACTGCCTCCCTTTAAATTCTGGCTTCACTACTTACTGTAGCAAGTTACATAATTTCTCTGTGCCTCAGTTTCTTCATCTGTAAACTGGGTTAAAGCAATACCTACCTCAAAGGGACACTAAGAAGAATTAAATTGGCAATTATTTTTAAAGTCATTAACAACAGTTTCTGGAACATATAGAACAGTATGCAAGGATAGTTATTTATTTTTCACCTCTATTCTCAGAACATGGTTTAGTGCCTGACACATAGTGAGTAAATGATAAAGATTTTTAAAATGTATAAGCCAGCTTATAAGTACCTACAGGAACTCAAATATGGGGCACGTTAGCTGCTATGCCTTACTCAATAGAAAGAGGACTGAACTAAGTTGCCAAATGACTTGGGTTTGAGGCTGGGTACAGTGGCTCACACCTGTAATCCCAGCATTTTAGGAGGCCAAGGCAGGCAGATCACTTGAGGTCAGGAGTTCAAGATCAGCCTGGCCAACATAGTAAAACTCCGTCTCTACTAAAAATACAGAAATTAGCCAGGCATGGTGCCTGTAATCCCAGCTACTCAGGAGGCTGAGGCAGGAGAATTACTTGAACCCGGGAGACGGAGGTTACAAGATCATACCACTGCACTCCAACCTGGGTGGCAGAGCAAGGCTCCATCAATACATACATACATACATACATACATACATACATACATACATATATACATGACTTGGGTTTGAGTTCTGATCACCACATTAGAGCAAGCTGACTTGAAAAAACCACTTTCCCATTTACCCTGAGACTCTGCATCCTCATCTGCCGAAACTGACAATTTTGCTTCTACCGAACTGAAAGGGTAGTTTCAAAGATGAAATGAATCAATGTGCATGAAAGCTCTTTTAAAACCATCATGTGCAAATATAAGTTCCTCCGAGAAACTGGTCTTGGCCTAAAGACGGCCCGGGTTGCCCTCTTACCCTAAAAGTTTCCTTATTCACTCCCAGCCCGCCTCACTCGTTCATCATTGCAGGAAAATGTGCCAAAGATCAAAAACAGGTGAGATCCGACCCCAGGGAAAGAGCAAAGAAGTAACTGGACTGTAAGCACCAGCTGGTCTTGTTCTGCCCTGCCCTCGTAGAACTGTGAACAGCTAAGAAGTGCTGTTCCTTTAAACTTTGCCCCTTTGTGGCTCACAGATGAGTAGATTTAGGCAGCAGCTGTCAGCTCTGCAGGCAGCAGAGAATCTTTCCAGAGCAGCATTCCCAGCAGTGTCAGGGTGGGAGGATGAAATTAGGTGAGCCAAGCAACCTGAAAGTCCTCATTCAAAAGCCTCTACTGCCATCTACTGCCTCTCTGAAGAACTCATTGGCAAAAAGCCAAGAAAAGACTGCAATGGAGGTGGGGTAGAAAAGAGCCTTAGCAATAGACTGAATTGTCTGGATCAATTAGTCCAGCCTTCATTCTCCAGCTGGGGAAAATGAGACCCAAAGAGGTAAAGAGGCTTGTCTGAAGTCACTCTGCTAGCCCACGGCAGCCCATCATCTCTTGGATACACATATCAGCTCTGCCCCACAACACACTGTTTCTGTCTGAATATATAAACTATCAATAAAGCTGGCTTAGAGCAAAGAGGTTTGTGTGGTTGTTATTATTGAGACAGGGTCTCACTATGTTGACGAGGCTGGTCTTGAACTCCTGGCCTCAAGTGATCCTCCAGCATCAGCCTCCCAAAATGTTGGGATGACAGGCATAAGCCACCACACCCAGCCAGAGGAAAGAGCTTCTGCCAGCTACCCTTTTCCTCGCCATTTTTGGTTCCACCTTCTCTGCTTTGCACCAGAAGCCCCAGACTGGACCTGTTGTCTTATCCATCTAGAACCCAGTGTCTCATACTGTCCAGCAGTCCCTTCCAGGGAGAAAACATTGAGCCGTTCACTTGAAAGCATTTGCTTTCTTTTTTTTTTTTTTTTTTTTAAAGAACATGAAGAATAGGACAAATCCTGTTTAGTAGACACTCCACACCCCCATACTACAGAAAGCAAACTAAGGCTCAGGGACATCAAAGAATTGGCTTCTAATGTGCCTGACATTAGGATCACCTGGGTATCTTTTACAACCTCCAACGCTCAGGCCACACCCAGACCTATTGAATCAGAATCTCTGGGTTAGAAAACAGGCATCAGTAGTTTTTGAAGCTCTCCCACACCCAGGTGATTCCAACATTTAGGTAGGCTTGGGAACCACTGACTTGTGTTCTCCTAATTAGTAGGTAAAATGGCAGGGACCCAAGTCTTTCAACTTCCAGGCCACTGAAGAAAAGTGATGTCCGTATTTCAGCTGATTGCATCACCCTTTGAAGATTTTTGCCACTTCCACACACTAACTATATTAATATGTGAAGTGACCCCATTTTTTTACTTAAAGCAATGTATTTTTAAAAGAACACTCTTACTCTCAGGAATGGAAAAACAATCTCTTGTCACAAAACAAAAATCAACCTTTAAAGACACACACTAAAACCCAAAAGTTAAAATGAAAATGTACATCCATGTATGAAATAAAGTTATCTCACTTTCTAATTTGGGGGAGCCATTACAAAGAAAGATACCCTCTCTGCTCCTGATTAGACTGAAAGAAATGTGGCAAAAACACATTTTGGGACAGAGAGTATATGTGCTCACTCCGCGCTTCTCCATGTGTACGCACCATTTTCTCTCTCTGTCATTCTGTCTCTCTCTAGCCTCGCTACTAAGCTCGGGAGGAACTCCCATCAGCTTTCCCTGTGTTGTAAGACCTAAGCCCAGGACTGCGGGTTCTGGCCAAATTGTAATTGTGACAGCATCCTGCCCAGGACTTACCCGACAGCGGAGAACTGTCACTCATTACTAAGAGCAACAGACGTTCTTTCGGCATTGTCCTGGCCATCTCTTGATAGGCTGGCCCGCGTGTTGGGGTGGAACCGTGGCACCACCAGCTCTTTGTGACCCCACCTGTGACTGCAGCCCAACTCCATGACCCCATTTCCGCTTCCTACAGGTGAGTGTCATCACGCTGTTTGCTCAGAACACAGCTGTTTGGCAAAGGCACGCAGTAGATGTGGAGTCTGGGCCCCAGCTGCTCTGGGCAGTGTCCTTTTCAATGCCACGGACCCACTGGTGGCTGACTGGGGCTGTCTTCATTGACAAAAAAAAAAAGTTAGTTAACAATTACTCCTGAAAACATCATTTGTGCCTGTTTTTAAATTATATGGTAATACATCTTTTGAACAACCATTTGAAAGAAAGCTGGTTTATTCCATTTTTTCCCACTTAGAATCATCACCTTTACTCCTTTAAGAGAAAGAACTTTTTAAAACTGATTACCACATTAATATATGGTCAATTTAGATATTTAAGTAAAAGAAGAAAAGCAATAAGAAAAAAATTGAAAGCACTTGTAGTTCCACCACCTATAGAAGACCACTGTTAACCATACGCAATCATTCTTGTCTCTTTATTGTGTACTTTGTGCATTTTTATACAAATTAAGTTCATACAAAACATACTACTTGTATCATTTGTCTAACATAGCAATATATTACTATCATCTTTCTATCATTCAATGTTCCTATATGAAATCATTTATAAGGAATGTAGGATATTGTTTTCAAATGACTAAGATGAAGAGAGTGAACGAATTAATGTATTGAGGACCCTAAAAGTTAGATATTATAATGCCCATTTTAAAGATGTGAAAATGAAGGCAAGTGAGCAGCCAGTTAACCATAGAACAGAGGTGCCCACCAGGTCTGCGTGGTTTCAGGCCTAAACTCCTTCTCCCATACCCGTGTTTCCTCCGCATGCCTTGTCATAAGACTCACCTTGGAAATCTGCATTATCAACATGTAATACATTTTATTATAAACTGAATTCCAATTGAGAACCTACAAAAAGCTACCTGAGGTCAGATCATGATTCAGAAGAAACAAGTTAACAAGATTGTGCCTCTGATGGAGCCCAGACATGGTCAGATATGGTTTCTCACAACCTTACATGTCAAGAGGAAAGAATTCCAGACTAGATGTCAGGAGATCCGGGTTGTATTCTCACCTCCTCCAGTCACCAGCCAAAAAGTCATGGCCACATCATTCAATTTATCTGGACCTCAGTTTTCTAATCTATATATTGGGATAACACAACCTTCCCTGTCAAGCTGAATAGATTCTAAATAGCAAAGGAAATAATGAAGCAATATACAAACATAAGAGACTTTTATGAATCCTACTACAGATCCATCAGTGGTGAATTTTCCAGCCCTCTAAAACACATCAAAGAATTGTAAACAGAGAAGGAAACTCTGAGCCCAACTAATTTTAGAGACAGAGAGACTGACTTCCTGAGAAGGTAGGCAGCTTGCCCAAAGATTCAGAGTGAGTTAGGAACCCAGCTAACACTAGAAGCCAGTGTCTGGATTCACACAGGAATATTCCTTCTATAAGACCACCTTTACGGTGATAAATGTCCCAGACGCGTTCACATAAACACGTTGACAGCAATTCAGTTTAGTTCCGTTTATTTCAGTTAAGTAAAGATAAGCTGAGCATTTGTTTGCCACGTACAATGACCTCTTCAGTCAAGGAATTCCAGCTCTTGTTTTTGTCTTAACTTCTTTCAACTTTGAGGGTTTCTTTGCATGTTCCTTACCTAACAAGACCAGCCTGAAAAGAGTAGAAAAAAACATAAAGAAACTTGGAGTCTGAATTTTCCACATGCTGGGAGCTCTCACACCCAATTCCAGATACAGCACTCTCCTGAATGTGACCTGAAGTGGTTTCCTCAATTGATCACATCCCAGGAATTTGGAGAGCTTCCAGGGCAGGGAAAATTAGTTACAGAGTCACAGAGCGGTGCGGCCTGTCACATGAAAGTCACTTCCAGCTTGGAACGGATTGCACATTCCTGCCTTCTGAGTGGTGTTTCAGATGACTGGGATCTGGCCTGTCTGCGGACAGGCCCCAAAGCAGCAGAAGGAAGCCAGGGGGCAGGGGCATTCCAACACCGTGCCCGAGACCCACAGTCACAGGAAAGGAGAACTTCCTGAGGCTCCTCCAAGCCTTGCCTCAACTTAATGGTGTTTGAGCAAAAACATCAAGTTTCCATTTACCTCCATTTTGAAACACTGAAAGCGTTTGTCATTAAATAGCATGATGACTCTCCTGCCTCAACTCAGAGCTTTGTCAAACTGCTCACATGGCATAAACAAGGATGATGGGGTTTCCTACACATATATCAGAACTTCTAAATCCTTCTTATATGCCAAGTACCATTATATACCATGCCTTGGCTCATCTAATCCTTACAGACAACCTCAGGAGAGAGGTGCTGTATATCGCTATCACAGCCAAGGAACCTGGGGCTCAGGATGGTTAAGTAACTTGTACAAGGTAAAAAATTGGCAAATGACAATGCACGAACTTAACACAGATCTGTCTGACTCCAAATCCCAGGTCTACACTGGCTGGATAAATATGAGGCAGAGGCCACACGTAGTAGCTCACGCCTGTAATCCCAGCACCTTGGAAGGCCGAGGCGAGTGGCTAACCTGAGGTCAGGAGTTCAAGACTAGCTTGGCCAACATGGTGAAACCCCATCTCTACTAAAAATACAAAAACTAGCTGAACGTGGTGGTGCATGCCTGTAATCCCAGCTACTTGGGAGACTGAGACAGGAGAATTGCTTGAACCCAGGAGGCGGAGGTTGCAGTGAGCCAAGATCGCACCATTGCACTCCAGCCTGGGCGACAAAAGTGAAACTCCATCTCAGTAAAAAAATAGGTATATATGAGGCAGAATGACCTTCAAATAATACACAATGGTTTCAGAATCTGGCCTCTGTTTTGTTGATTGCAAGGCCCTGTCATATTTCCAAGTCACCTATTGCTGGGTTTCACAGCTTTAATGGTTTGAAAAGTCTTCCTTATGTAAAATGTTTCATCAGGCTTCGTTCCCGCCCTCTGCACCCCACAGTCCTCTTCCTTCCCAAACTCTCCTCTGAGAAGTCTGTCTCAGCCCCCATTCCCATGAAATACATCTGCTGACATCACAAAGGGATTCTTGTCTAACTTCCATCTCTCTAATTGAAGTTTAAGCAAAATGTTTCTTGACCTAATCCAAGTAAAAGAGCATGATTGTCCTCTATTTCATGTTATTCTCACAGTTACAGTATGTGCTTACATCTGCTGGTGCAAAATATGATTAACTTTTTTTTCTAAAACCCTAGGGCTAGGAGGAGCTTGGAAATTCTATCTTTTACTTCCCCTTGCCTTCAGACGGATCCCTGTATGTCAACAAAACATGAAAACACCCTGTGAAATCCATTAGTAGCCTCACTTTATATACTAGGAAATCGAGGCAGGGTGATGGATCTGAAGTCCCTCAAGCAGATTGTGGCTAGAGCAAGAAGGGAAGCATGGACCTGGGTCTCTCAGAGGAATCCCTGTCTTCCCATACAGCCTTTTTCCATAGCATCTATGCACTAACTATAAGCTACCGACCCTATAAAGGTCCACAGACATATGAGAACATTATCTTCTTCCAGGCATTCAGTTTCATTTATCCGACATTTCCTGCACTATCCTAAAGATATAGAGGCAGGTAGGTTAATTCACTATGTCCTAGAAGTCCTGGTCAAGGTCTCAGAATCAAGAACTACCTCTATAACAGACAGGCATTGAGCACCCTCCGTAGGCAAGGCAGAGTCTTGCAAGCTGGCGCCAATGATTGTCCTGCATCTGCCTGGTCCACATACTCCCTGGACGTCTGTGTGACAGGCTCTGTAGAAGACAAGCATAAAGCAGGCCTGAGGGTGAGTCCCAGCCCAGCTCTGCCACTCACCAGCGGTGTGGCCATGGGCAAGTTACCTCCATGGACTAGACCTGGGCTTTCTCATCTTTAAGTTGGTGTTAATAACAAGTTGGGGTTAAATGCTGTCCCTCACTCAATACCTATGTCCACATCTTAATCCTTAGGACCTCTGAATGTGACCATATTTGGTAAAAAGGTCTTGGCAGATGTAATTATCTAAAGGTTCTTGAGATGAGATCATCCTATATTATCCAGGTTGTCTCTAAATCCAGTGACAAATGTCCTTATGACCACAGAAACAGGGACACCGGGAGAAGAAGAAAAGTCCACGCGAAGAAAGATGAAGGTAGAGGTAGGAGTTATCCAGCCACAAGCCACAGAATGCCTGGAACCTCC
The DNA here is from genome assembly GCF_029281585.2 of Gorilla gorilla gorilla. Taxonomy (NCBI): domain Eukaryota; kingdom Metazoa; phylum Chordata; class Mammalia; order Primates; family Hominidae; genus Gorilla; species Gorilla gorilla. The sequence goes on from NC_073231.2 coordinate 135,465,476, forward strand.
CTAAGCTGAAACAGGCTAAGACAAAGTCCCCTCTAGAGCCATCAGAGTGAGTGTGGCCGTGCCAGCACCTTGAGTTTGTACTCTGGCCTCCAGGACTCTAAGCAAAAAAATTTCTGGGGGATTTTTTAAGCCATGAAGCTTTGTGGTCATTTGTTAAAACAGCCCTAGGAAACTAGTATCCACCTATTTCATGGTATGTTAAGCATGGAACCTATTCCAGAGTAAGTACTTCATCATATTATTGGTGTTATTCTTGCCCTTGCCATGCTCCAAGTTAACTTAAGACCCTTTTTATTCTGACGATACCTCCTGGAGACCACCCACCCATCCAAAGCTCCAGAATCAAGGTTTTAGTATTTTGATTTGGGGTTGCCTATTTGTTAGGAGGAGGGGCTGCACATACCTATTTCCTATTTTTCAAAATAATAGCCCCAAATTTTGATTCAAGTGAAGCTGGATAGACCCTGAAGGGTGTATTTGTTAAAAATTTCACAGCTCATTCTGACACAAAACTGGTACTGATATTCAACCAATGCACACTGACCAGCATCCTCTCTGATTTGTCTGGGACTTGGTCCTTTGGTGAAATATTTGCCCTCTCTCCGCACACCAGCACTGCTCTCCCATCACCACTGACCTGGGGAAAATCAGCCAAGCTGACTGGTAGGCCCAGAACACAAAGCTGGGGACAAAGCTAGTCCAGAGGGCTTAAAATGTGTTGGGGAAGCCAGGTTTGCATGAACATGTCCCGGGGAACAGAACAGGCATGGCAGCATGGAATGACAGGAAGGACCTGGGCATAGGCCCCTGGTGGCCCAAACTCCTCCATACAGGACTGTTCTTTTTATCTGCTGTATCAACTGGGAATATGCATACAATTCTTTTTGGAAAAAAAAGTTTTAAAGCATTCTGATGATTTTTTAAATAATTAAAAATTTAAAACCACTGATAAGACATACTTATTTTCTAGGCAAGAAACTGGGTTCCAAAGAGATTAAGCGACATGCCCAGGATCACACAGTGAGGAACTGATGGCCAAGACCAGAATCTTGAACTCTGGGTCTTATCCAGGGCCCATCAGCTCCACCAGTAGCAGCCTCGGCCACCAGCCCCACCACTGAGGCCTCAAAGCACTGATCTCTCAGGCTCCAGTGCCTCTCTCTAGGTGCAGTAGCCCGTACATCCCTCAGAAGGTCCATGCCTGGCAGGGAAGAGGATGCCTGGGCAATGCTGTCAGCCTCTCCTTTGGGAATGGCCTTGGTCTTGGTCTGCACCAAGGCAGCCCAGTTTCTAGGCCATTGCTGCCAGAGGCGGTGTCGTTGCTTGGGAAATCTTCCTGCTGATCAGAACTTCCTCTCCACTGTACCTTTTCCCCTCCTTAGAGCCAACATCCAGGCCTTATCTCAGATGAGGAAATGTTTAGGGCACAGGACCGTTGAGATATTTCTCAGAACACAAATTACGAGGCACATGTTTTCACAGAGAAGAAAATAAGGAGAAGACACACAGTGATCACCATGCTGGTTCTGAGAACAAGCCCTTATCTGCTCTGACCCAGCTCTGGACTCACAGGCTGGTGTCAGCCTCACAACTGGTCAATGAGGCAGCCAGGAAAAGTCCAAAGCTTTAGGTGGGGGAGTCCATCGCCCAAAGGCAAAGGTGCAAAAAAATAAACACTTAAGAGAGAGCTGCAGCCTCAAAGCCCTGGGCTGTACCAGGCCGACGTACCACAGCAAAAAGCCTATGAAGTCCTACAAAATGTAAGCACCTCACCAAGCTGCTAGTGTGGAGGGATTGCACGTTAAAACTCTGGTCACGTTACAAATGTCTGTGCAGGGTCTTCCCGCCAGGAAACCCCAATGCGGTGAGGAGGATACTATGCATGTTTAAAAAACTAAGCAGTCATAAGATTACAGTAATCATTCCAAGCAGGACAAAAAGAAAGAAAAGATGAGGTAATACAAAGTACTACATGGTCAATGAATGACCAGATAAATGATGGAATCAATAATTCTAGAAGAGTTCAGAGGGAAAAGTTCAGGTAGGAAGGACTAGCTTGGCTTAATAATATCTATCATTCATTAAATACCTACTATCTGCCAGAATTTGAGAATTTTTCTTTCAACGACTTCACAAGGTCTGTGTTAAGTATCTGCACTTCACCAAGGGGAAGGCTGAAATGTGGAGAAGCCAGATGACCTCCCACAGTAACTCAGCTGTAGGAACCAGGGTGAGTTCTGTCTCGTTCTCCTGAACAATTACCTGAGTTTCCTTAGCCATAGAGGTCCTGAGAAATTGCTTGAGTTTCCTTAGCAATAGAGGACAAGGAGAGCTTGGATAAAGCCAAAAGGAAGGAGAGGGATCATTGCAGGCAGGTGAAAGGAGCAGCTGAAATCACAGAGGCAGGAAAATCAAAAGCACATGTGCGGCTGTTAACAGAGATGAATTTAGCTAGGGTGGAGGTTTCTGGAATGGATAGAACTTATTGAGTACTTTCTGTGCTAAGCAAAGTTCTAAGAACTTTATATAGATAATCTCATTTAACCCTCACAATAACCCTGTGAGGTATGGAGTATTATTATTCCCAAAGTATGGATAAGGAAGTCAAGGCATAGAGAGGTTAAGTAACTTGCCCAAGATCACACAGCTGATAGGTAGCAGAGGTAAGACTTGAACATAGTCAGGATTGAAAGTCCATGCCCTTAATCACTACAATGTACTTGAAGGAGTTTGTCACAGAAAGCTGGAAAAGCTGGATTCCCTGTGGGGTTGCCTTGAATGCCAAGTGTTTGCACTTAATCTTTCTGCAGAAAAAAAAAAAAGGAATTATAAGGAAATAACTGTTTCTATATAAACAAAGCAAAGCAAGGGCAGAGAAGCTCTCAAGACAAAGTCCAGCCAAATAAAGGGCTGCAGCCTCCTCACCCCTTGGGGTTCTCTGCATGTTTCACTTCCACGGCAATCATGTGATCAAAGCAGAAAGGTTCTTTTAGTTGTGGTGAGAAAGGTGGACTGGAAGAAGGGAAGAACAGTCAGACGCTAGCGCCAGAGGCAAAGCAGGAAGTGACGAAGGCATGCAGTACGTGGGAGCTGCAGGAAGGCTGGAACAGTGGAGGTGGATGGTAGAGCAATGGAGAAGGAAGGGTCAAAAGGCTTTGATGAACCATTAGAGAAAAGTAGTCGTTACTGGTTGTGGCTTAGGTTAACCTACCATGAACCCATTTTCTGACCCAAGAACTGGGCTGACAGGTCCCCATAAGAGTGAGGCAGAATGTCTGAAGCTATCTCTGCTCCAGAAAGCCAAGGACAGTCTGTCTTTGTGTTTGTGCCTGTCACCTTCTGCATGCTTCTGGGAAAGGAGTTCCTTTGACCAAGGAGACCTCCAGGGGAAGGCCTGTCCAGAGACTTAGAACCAGGAGAAAGACAGGACACTAGGAGAGGCACAGATCCTCCCAGAGATCAGCCTTAAGAGCCCCCCAGACTCTCCTATGTAGAAATCTACATGGGATTCCCCCGGCATTTATGGAGGGCACTTCCTATTATAAGGAGATTTCATATATATTACCATCCTTGATTCCATTCACCCCTTCCAAGAAAAAACAGAGCCATGGGAGTGTGGGGCAAAGAATGAGCATTTGTTAGAGACTGACCCTCTTCCAGGTAGCATGCTCTGTACTCTCCTGCAGCTGTTTTAGATCATCCTCACACTCCGTGGGACAAGCTTTTACTCCCCCCACATTAAAAATGAGGACTTGAGCTCCAGTGTGATGAAATGACTTCTCATGATCATACAATCAAGAAGGAATAGGCTAGAGATGGACACTGCCTTTGCCTTTTCCCTGGGACAGGAAGGCAGACCTCACCTCACCATCTCACAGGTAAGGAAATATTCAAGGCCCCAAAACACCATGGAGATCAATACCAGAGCGAGACTAAAATCCAGAGCTCACAGTTTCTAGTCCTGTGTTCATTTTGCATTTCGTTATGTTATTTGAGCACATTTGTGTTTTGGCAAGTTCAGCTCCTTAAGGAAAGGGTCCAGGTCTTTACAACTTGACATCCCCACAGTGGCCAACACCATGGACGGCCTCTGAAGACATGAAGCATGTATCGCTGATTTGTGGAATGAACCAACTGCTATAACTCATCTCTTTGGTGCCAACGTCTCACTTCTTCAATTCATTCTTCATGCCACTTCTAAAAGTACGGTGCTAAAGCGTTTCTCCTCTTATTCAACAAATGCAATCCTTTTCCACCTTAAGACTCAGCTCCAGTGCCATCCTCCCTATGAAGCCTTCTTCAATCTCACCGTGATAATGCCCTGTCTCTGCCTCTCCCACGCTGCTTGACTAGTCCCTCTGCTATACACTCATGGGCGGCTCCTCCATGACATCATCCATTCCTTGAGGAACTGTCAGTCATCTCTGTACTCTGAATAAACATTGATGAGCAAACACATAAAGGAATGCATGAATGGGTGGATGGACTCGTTAATAAATAAAGACATAGAGAAATGACAAGATGGAGAGGTGAAATATTGGGACTCAGTACTTAAAAGCAGTGGACTTTATGTCAGAGCATCCAACCCTACACAGAGCTTTACTCCTGACTTGCTGTGGGATCTAGATAAAGTCACCTCCCCTCTCTTGGCCTCTTTTTGCTTGTGTTTTAAAAGAAAGAGTTACAGTAGAATTGCTGCAACTCCCCATTCTCTAATTCTGTGAATGAAAAGTTCATCCTTGGACAAACCCCATTAACGAATGTTTTGTATCTCCTCCCTTGAAAACAACAATTGTCCCTCGACCAGCATCTTATCTGAAGCAAACCTTCTCTGCCTCATCCCCACCAGAAGCTTTGCTATCTCTTAAGGGACCTCCTCAGGGTGTTTGTGAACAAAAGCAAGTGTCTTATCTGGTCACTCTCTCCTGCACTATCCTGCCCTTGGAAAACATGAATGGATTTGCAGAAAACATAGCCTCTGATAGTCTTTCCACCCCAGGAATGGCTAGAAAGGCAGCCTCAGCTTTCTTGGAAAGACTGTGTAATTTCATGCTACTATCAGGGCTGACAAGGAGGCAACCCCTAGCCCTGGACCCTTCAGCTAAGTTCAACTCCAGGTCAAGTCAGGGGCCCCCAGCAGCTCAGGGGCACAGGATCCACAAGGAAGAAATTCCAGGATGTTGCCAGAAGCTAACAACAGTTCCCAGCTGTTCCCAGTCGCCTCTTGCCATTGAAGTAGTTTGGAGTGGGGGTCTTCACACAGACACAGCAGAAGGAAGGTCAAATGAATGACTGTGCCTCTGGGCCAGGGTGGAGGACAGGCCAGTAAGAACAGAAGCCTCTTTGTTATTGGCAGCTCCTGCACATGGCCCCCTAGACCCTTGACAGAGACCTCCCTCTCCCCCAAATCTTGGGGACCTTGACATCGGTGGTATTGATGCAGCTCTCCTCGTGTCATCGTGGTAAAACTGCTGCTTGCGGCTTGCCTAGGGCCTGGAGCCTCGCTCTGCAATTCCTTTTGGAGCACATGCTGTGAAACTCTCTTATTAAAAGGTAGTTCCAGAACTGATCTCCCTTGAGTGGAACAAAAACAACATCTATCTTAGAATTGATTTTGTGCGGAATGCCTGCTCCCGCCTCCCCACACCTCCCCACCCACCCCCATTCCCCCAACCCCACTCTTTGTCTGGCAAGCTCCTGCTCATCATTCAGGTCCCAGTTTTGATGTCCCCACTCAGAAATGCCTCCCCTGCCCACCTTTCACAAACCAAATTATGCCCCTTCTCTTAACACATTCATCCATTTTTCCTGTTTTTTTTTCCTTCCTAGAACTCACTACAGCTTGTACTTGTGCATGTGTGTGTCTGTGCAGTGATTATGTCTGCAACTAGTACTTCAATCTCCTGATGGTAGAAGCTATGTTTGTTTTTTCATCACCAAGAACCCGCATACCTGCTAGTACACTGCAAATGATCAACAAATAGTTGTTTTTTTAAAAAATGAATAGATACATGAATGAATGAATGAACGATTTAATATAAAAGAGTATTATCTTCAGAATCCTAGAAGAGATATTTTACATTTATTAAGAGTTATGAAGCCCTTAATACATGGTATCTTAACTGTTTCTTTATTTTATGTAAAAAATATATATAAATGAAGATGAAGAAGATACTTGGTCCCCAAGGAGTTCACAGGCTACTAGGGGGGCCGGACATGTAATTTGTCAATTCCAAATGCTATGTTCTCATAAATCCTCACCTGTGGGATAAGCATTATGATTTGCATTTGACAAGGAAACATTAAGATGCTCAGAAACATTAAGTTCTTTGCTCAAACCACAGAGCTAGTGAGTGCCAGACCTAGAAGCCAGGTCTCCTGAATCCTGGGACAAAAGGTGTTCCACCAGCTGTCCTCCTGCCTTCTGGACTTGGCCTGTTTTTCAATTGTTGCATTTGAAAGCAGACAGGTCCAGAATTCTGGGAAAACACACTATTCACCAGGAGTGACTCTGGCAGGACCAGGAGGTGGTCTTGCTTCAGGAGTCTGACACCCTTCTCCCTGTTCCAAGCTAGGTACTAACTCATTCTGAGAGGGAAGCTTAGGCGACAGCTGTGAATGCCCATTCTCACCCCCACTGAGCTGGTTTTCACATCTTTCCTGGGTCAAGGGATTTTAGAGGGCTTGTGCTGAAGAGGTTTCCTTTGAATGTCAGCAACCATCTGAGGGGAGAATGTTGGCCATTAGCCAATGACTCCAGGTCTACTCTACTTGGTTATGTCAACACTCCAAAGAGAAGATAAGTTCTGGATGGATGCAGTGGCTCACGCATAATTCCAGCACTTTGGGAGGCTGAGGTGGGTGTGGGTGTTCAAGACCAGCCTGGGCAACATGACAAAACCCTGTCTCTACAAAACACACACACAAAAAAATTAGCTGGGCACAGTGGTACATGCCTGTAGTCCCAGCTACTGGGGAGGCTGAGATGGGAGGATCACTTGAGCCAGGGAGGCAGAGGTTGCAGTGAACAGAGATCACACTACTGCACTCCAGCCTGGGTGACAGAGTAAGATCCTGTCTCAGAAGAAAAAAAAAAAAATGTTCTGACTTAGAAACTGCTCTGCCAAGAGCCAACTTGATGAGCACCTACGAACAAATTTTCTATACTGCAAAGCACAAACCTTTGAACTCACAAAACCGTGTTATTTGGGGCAAGTTACTCAAATTCTTTGAACCTTACCTTCCTAATCTGAAAAATAAATTCTTATGATACTTGTGAAGATTGAATTTGATGAACCATATACCACCTTGTATCATGTGATAGCTCTCACCATCATCCTCTGGTTTTTTAACCTCCATTTTCCTCCTCTATTTCTTACTCCATCTTTCTCTTGGTCCTTATCTCATTCTGTTATTTTTTGGACATTTCTCATATTGTGAAGGTCCTTTAGGTTCAGATCATCTCCTCTGGAGAGTAACTTCCCACCTCCCTGTGGTCAGCATGCAGGAGAGTGCAAAATAAAGCACAATTAGAATTTCCTGGAAGAGTTGAGAACAGGGAATTTTTAACTCATTCTTGACAATAGAGTGGAAGGTTTCTGGTTTGAGGAACATGCAAGGGCTCTCCGAGCACAGTGTTGGGGTGCCCCATCCACGTAGTGGATCTTGAGACAGGAGTTGGGCCATGGAGCTGGGCAGAGGAAGATGAGACTCACAAAGTTTCACAGGGCCATCATGGAAGCTCTAGCTAGCACCTGGAATGCCCTCCCATGGTTATGGAAGGAGTTTAAGCACAAGAGTGAAATATCACATCTATGTTCGATGAAGATGAATCCCATGCTGGCCATGGGAAGGATGGATAGGAGACAAGAGAAGCTAGAGACAAAGACACCAATTAGGAGGATTTTAAAGTGAACGCTCACAACCATGGCAAGGCAGAGAGCCCAGACTAAGGCAAAAGACAATGAGGATAGAGATATGGCAATGGATCAAGAGCCACACCTAAAACACCAACACCACACACGGGACTTGGCAATTGATTTATGCAGAAGGCAATAGAAAGAGCATAAAAATGCTCCTGAGGTTTCCAGCTCGGGAGGTGAGGTTTCCAGTGTCCCCGTTAAGAGAGATTTGGAATGCCAGAGACACACCCACAACAGGAAGAAACAATGAATTTAGTTGGTGACATGCAGTGTTTGAGTTATTTATGGGACATCCAGGTGATGTCCAAAAGGTGTGCAGCAAGTGGATCTGGAGTGGAACCGAGACATCTGGATTGGAGATATAGTTTGGGGGCCATTTGGCATGAAGGTAATAAGATAATATATGAGTGAATAAGAACACCATCAGGATAGAGTCCCTACTTTAAAAAATAAAAGTAAAAAAGCTGAAACACTGGCATTTAGAGAAAGACAAGCCAGCCAAGGAAAGCAGGAAGGAACGGACAGAGAGAGGGGAGAAGAAGTAGGAAAGACTGAGAGGGCCAGGTGAAGGTAAAAGGAGGAGAGAAAGCAGCCATATGGCAGTTATGCAAATTCATATGTTGAAATTCATAGAACTGTACACCAAAATAAGTCAAATTTTTGTACAATAGTTTTAAAAAATAAAATTAATAAAATACCAAAAGAAGTTCTTTATGAACCTACTTACCAGTGGAGGAAACCACTGTCAATACTTTGGCAGATTTCCTTCTAGTCTTTTCTATTATACACTTTTTGAAATGAAATTATATGTGCTATTAACAAGTACAAATGTCACCTTTCTCAATTTATATTAAATTGTTCTAAAATTCCATGTGTTAAATAAATAAAGTGGTACAAATACAGGAAAGGAAGGAAGGAAGGAAGGAAGGAAGGAACAAAGGAAGGAAGGAAGGAAAGAAGGATTGGAGGGAGGTGGGAGAGAGGGAGGGAGGGAAGGAAGGAGGAAGAGAGGGAAGGAGGGAGGGAGGGAGGGAGGCAAGGAAGGAGAAAAGGATCATAGATATTGCTGAACCCAGCAGAAGGGAAAGGTATGAGAAGAGGATATGGTTTCTTTCAAATTCATTTTAAATCTTACCTAAAGCTTGGACATATACATCCATTTAGAAAGCTGTTGCCCCATTTTTCAAAGAAGGAACAAGACAAAACTTCCTTTTTTTTTTGCAAAGGGAGGTGTGGCACTTCAAGTCACTGTCTAAAACTCTCTTACATGTAGTAACATCTCCATCTGCAGGACATGAATGATATCACCGTAGAACTTAAGGAGGTTGTTCAACTTGGCAAACCTACAACCCCAATAAACATGGAGGTTTGAGGAGCCTCTCAGTCCAGAACCATGTAGCAACATAACCCAGCAGTACCTTCACCCTGTCCCCTCCCCTGTTAAATACTCCACTATCCCTGTAGCTATAAAGACTTAAATATTAAACATACTACCAGGGAATATTGTGTTCTGAACCCCACTGAAAGCAAGGGGGACTGGATGTGATTTAAGCCATCTTATGGCAAAAGGGCAAGTTGGTATATAACAAGCATCGGTAGAAAATTAAGGACTCCCAAGTTCCAGGCCCAGCCCTGCCGCTAGCATGGTGAGGCCCAGAGATCCTCCTAATCAGATCGTGGGCTTTGCCACCCTTTAGACGAGGATGTGGGGTTCACAGCATGGCAGTGTTCCCCCATGTAGCCTTCATAGTAATTATGTTGATTTGTTTTTCACATCCAACTCCCTGTCTCATCTCCCAGTTTGTCAATAACAAAGTAATAAAAGAGGTGTGATTAATTAGCATCTTCAAAGTTTGCATCTTCCCAGAGAGTGTCTGCTCAATAAAGAAGGCATGGCCAGGCAAAGCTCATTAGGGAAGAGGAGGGGACCTCTCAGACCTCACTGGAAGAAGCTGCTTGGAGTGACCCCATTTTCCCTTACCCCCTCCTGTGACCCCACATATGTGACCACAAACCTGCTTACACAGAGATGAAGCCCCGTAGCATTTCCACTTTTGGGTCTTTGACTGCGGCTCTCTCATCACATGAATCACCCACTGACATTCTCTCTCATCACATGAATCACCCACTGACAGCCCCAGGAACAGATGAGGCTGTGAGATTCTCAAAGAGAAAAATGAGCTTAGAGCCCCAGACTCCTGGGGTTGGTCCCATGTAAGCACGACACTAACATGGTTCTTGGGCCCAAACTGCAGCAAAGTAAACAGATGTGGGCCTAACAGCCTCCAGGAATGGAGGAGGCAAGGGGAGAAGGGATAAGCAGTTGTCAAAGGCAAGGATGAGAGACAGAAGAGAGACAAGGGACCCTTGCTACCCACTGATTTAAAGGGCCAGGTCCCAAACCCTAAGCACCCATCATGAGTCATGATCATAATCTCACACTATCCTTAGAAATGGACAGTAAGCACCTGAACCACCATTGATGAAAGCCCAGAAAAGCTGGATCCTTTAAATAATCAGCTCTTTGGGGTAAGGAATGGAGGTTGCCATGTATTTTTAATGGATAGAGTATACAACTGTTGAGTGCCTACTGTGTACTCTTGCTGCCAACACTTGAAATGAATATTTTTATCTTATATCTTATACCTACATGAAGGGAGAACTTCACACTAGATGCTCTATTCACCAAAATACTCCATAGAAATTTTTAGTAAAAGAGAAAAAGTTTAATTTCCAGCTTACTAGAGAGGTAAGCAAAATGCCAGTTAGTTTAATTCTTGGGATTGATCATCTTTCTAACACACCTAATTCCTTTTCTCTCAATAAATTACTACACTCAGATAAACTAACAAGTTGTTGATTTTTGATGTTCTATGCTTTCATTAATATAGTGTGTTTATTTAGTTCCTAGAAGTGCTTGGACACTATATAGACATACACAGCAAGTACAATGGTCAGTAAAACATTCCAGCTCTGTCCTTCTGGAGCTCAGAGCCATGGAAGGTGGCTTCATGGTGAAGGCCACAGGCTCTGGGACCAGACAGCCAGGGTTCCCATCTGCTACCTCCTAAGTGGGTGATCTAGGGCACGATGCTTAATCTCTCTATGCCATATTTTTCTTAAGTGGAAAATGCAAATAATAACAGTACTGAGCTCATGCAGTATGGTATGTATTAACTGAGGTTGTGGTAAAGAGCCTAAAACTGTGCCAGATACATGGTGAGCATTTAATAAGTGTAAATGATTATCATCAGGTAGCAAGCTCTGAGGGTCGTTCTAAATTAATAACTGTACTGAACAGTGCAGAATATCCAGTTTAAAAGGGGAGAAGATTACCCTGGAGAGTGCACTGACTCAAAATTCTCCTTGTGTGTTGGGGTAGGCTGAACAATGCCCCTCCAAAAGATGGTCATGTCTTAATCCTTGGAATCTGTGAATGTCACTTTATACAGAGACAAAAGAACTTTGCAGATATGGTTAAGGATCATGAGGAGACTGTCCTGAGTTAGCCAGGTGGATCTAATATAACCACAAGGGCCGTTATACGAGGCAAACAGATCAGAGTCAGAAATAGAAGAAGGGATGTGACAGTGGAAGCAGAGGGAGAAAAGGTCATGTGATGTGGGGCTATGAGCCAAGGGATGTGGGTGGCCTCTAGAAGCTGGAAAAGGCAAGGAAGCCTACAGATGGAATTCAGCTCTATAGATACCTTGATTTTCACCCCTTAAGATTCATTTCAAACTTCTGATCTCCAGAACTATAAGAGAAGACATTCATGTTGTTATAAGCCACAAAGTTTGCGGCAGCAAATACAAATGCAAAGGTGAATAAGAAAGTAATCTTATTTCCTTTTACTATATCTCTTTCGAAAGGCAGCATGATAGAGTTGAAAGAGCACGGGGCCTGGTGTTTGAAATCTGTTTCTACAAATTACTTTGTGTCTTCAGATAAGTTACTTAACCTCTCTGAGCCTCATTGCTTCATTTTGAAAAGGAAGATAAACATACTCATTTCAAGTGATGGCTGCAAAAGTAGGCCCTCAATAGTCGTATCACTCTTACCATTAAAAATATTTGGCTCTCTCCACTCCTTCCCCCAAAGAGCTGACTATTTAAGAATCCAGCTTTTCTGAGCTTTGTTTAATGGTGGTCACAGGCCACTGTCCATTTATAAGGATTTGACTTCTCATTGCTATTTGAGTTTGGGACTGAAAGTTTAGATCTATATTATCATTTGCCAGAGATAATATTTTAATTTGTTACTATGTCCTGCTGATACCTTAGCTCTACCCAACCTCGCTTCCCACCCCCTACTCATGAGAACCAAAGACCCCCTGGATGACCACCTGTTCTCTGTTTTAAGCCACCTTGTCATCAGCACACCAGTTCACCATCTCCTCATTGGTAAATTAGAGAAATATGTTCAGAATCTTTCTTTCTTTGGAGACAGGGTCTTGCTCTGTTTCCCAGGCTGGAGTGCAGTGGCATGGCCACAGCTCACTGCAGCCTCAAACTCCCCAGCTTAAGTGATCCTCCTGTCTCAGCCTCCTGAGTAACTGGGACCACAGGTGTCTGCCACCAAGCCCAGCTAATTTTTTAATTTTTTGTAGGGACAGCGTCTCACTACATTGCCAGGGCTGGTCTCAAACTCCTGGGCTCAAGCGATCCACCTGCCTCAGCCTCTCAAAGTGCTAAGATTATAGGCATGAGCCACCATGCCCGGCCAAGTTCAGAATCTTAACCTGTCCTTGGAAATATTATAATGATGACCAGTGTGATGGCTACTGGGCACTGCACTAAAGCCTGTGTAAGAGGATGGAGTCTTTTTATCCCTCCCATTCTTTTCCTGGGAGGGTGTTTCCAGGCTTAATATAATAACATGCTAGAATTGAGTAACAGGAGGTAATCAATATTAGAAAAAAAAAAAAAATTCTCATGTAGATGTTCCACTCTTAGTCAAGGGAAAGTCTTCTCCTACAATGCCCCTACCCCTTCTCCCTCTTTGCCCCCGACTCTAGCTGCAAAATGGCCTTACATGAGCTAAGGCTCTCATCCTAGCCTAAGTGTCAAGGAAGAACGAGATGGAACCAGTGGACCCAGAGGATGAACTCTTAGTGGGGAGTGGGCAGAGGCAGAGAGGTGCGTCATAGGGCTGCTGGGGGAGAAAGAATAAAAGAGATAGCTCATGGCAGAGGGCCTCAGGGATGTCCATACCTGCATGAGAAGGAGAGCTCCCTCTCACCCTTCCTCTAAACTCTGTCTCCGTGCATGGTCATGAAATAGTATGGTTTTCATTCTGGTAATGAAGTGCACTTTTCCATCTTTGCAAAGGTTACCGGCAAAGCAAAGACACTGCCAGCATGCACATCATTTCATTTAATCCTCACAAGAACCTGTGGAGAGGGTTATGTCATTCTCATAACGTAGTTGAGGATTGATATCCAAGGACCACTGTGTCCAAGGTAACCAGCTAGTCAGAGCCAGGATCCACACCAGCTCAGCCCAGCTCCAAAGCTCATGCTCTTTCCAGGCCTGGCCCCACCACTGCTGCTGAACCTTGCAGCCCTTCCCACACCACCCCGCCCCCACCCAATAACATGGCCTCCAGAGCTGAAAGCATTTCCAGGGCCTCTTCCAACAAGGCCCGAGAAACCCTGGGTGGTCTAGAAACCTTGAAGTGAACATTGAGTTTTATCCTGGAACAAATGAAGAGCTGGAAGTGAAAGGTCCTTCCCAAACTGGAAACAGCTGGGCCCAGCTGAGGAGTAAGATCAAAATCACCTCTCCACGCTGCACCATGCTTCAGGAAGAGGCGTATCCATCACAGTGTCTTGGAAGTAGGCCAGGGGTGTCTGCTGAGAAAGGGTGCCGCTGGTCTGCACAAGTGTGGGGAAGGGGGGACTCAAGGATCCTGGGCAGCTGCTCAGGGGGAAGCTATGTTTAACAGCAAGGACTGCAGAAATGCCCCTGGAGCTCTGTGGACAGCTGGAATCAAGGCCAATTTGCAAACATCCAGGGTCATCCCTGCACACACATGGAGATAGAAGGCAAGGAAAGAAACGGCTGTTCCTGGAGCACCTACAATGTGTTGCAGGCGCTAAGCCATGTGCTTTCACAGATGCTGTCTGAGATAGTCCCAGAGCTCTTCAGGGTCAAAAGCCCCTTCTTTCCCAGCCTCCACCAAGACTGAAGCACCCTCCATGACAGCCTGTTCTTGAGCCAAAGTTCAGTTCTGTCCTGTACTTTTTCTTTAAACTGAGCTGGACCACACCACCCAGAAGAGGCTATTTTGTCCTGAACCTCGTAGGTTCATATTTATGATCTTTAGTACACATAGGAATCCCGCCTTCCTAGGTCTAGGCAGGGAGCTGATGATCTTTAGTACACATAGGAATCTTTAGTACACACAGGAATCTTTAGTACACACAGGAATCCCACCTTTCAAATCTTTAGTACACACAGGAATCCCACCTTTCAAATCTTTAGTACACATAGGAATCCCACCTTCCTAGGTCTAGGAAAGGGGCTGATGATCTGCATGTTTAACAAGTATCCCCAGGTGATGTGTTTAGGTAGGTTGTCCCCAGAGCACACTTTGAAAGCATTTCTTCTTTTCTAGGCCATTGTCTTAAAGCCACTTTTTTGGGACCAACACTAGCATGTGGCCCTACTGCCCTCTGCCCTCAGAACTCCCTGCTTCTGCCCTGATATCCAGGCCAGCTTCCAGCATCTTCATTTCAATAGCCCCTTGGTACAGCCTCCATGCACAGAAATGTGGGTTTTGTACCTCCCAGGTCACCTGACTATATTCCATCAGCCAAGCCATACACACTGACAGGTATGCCTGTAGGAGGACCCTTTATAAATTTGTCTTGCCCCTGTGAATTTCTCTTCTCGGCCTTCTGGATCCCGGCTCTCCTCTCAACCCTCAGTGCTTTTCCCCTAGCCCACCCCACGCCCTCCTACTCCACCCTTGGCCCCAAAGAACTCCATCATCTGAGCTGACTCCTTGTTCCCTAAGACTACATGGCAAGGGAGAGAGTCTTAAGGTCTCCAGAAGTTCTCAGGTGTCATACACAAATGCGGTCTGGCAGGAAGGAGAAATTGAGCAAGTAAGTGCTTTTTCAGAGTTTACAAAGGAAGTAGGCCAAATGGCAGGAGAAAATTCAATGATGATGGAAATCTGACATGGAAGCCAAAATTAGCCTTCTGGAAAAAGGATGCTCCTTTAAGTTTCCAGTCTTAGCTTAAAGTTTTCTATGGATCATGCATACTACTCCATGCTAGAGCTGTGTTAGCTTGAATGCGAAATGAATGTCTTAAATATAGGTTATGGCTAAAGCGGAAAAATGAAGAAAACCTGTGCCTTTCTCTATGATATGCTTAATTCTAGAGGTTAGGTTTTCATACTCCGAGACAGAATAAAAAACCTCTAATCCATTTCTCAGAGATGCCTAGGAAGAAGGAGGCGAGGTGAATTTGGTTGTAGAGAATGGAGGGGCAAGAGCCCAGTGCATGAAATGAGCCAGTGTTTCAAGGGCTCAGTGATGAACTCGGGCTTCAGAAGAAAAGGACATGACAGGAAGCCAGGTGATATGGACAGCACAATCTGCCATCGCTGGTCCTGTTAAGGGAGCACAGATGCAGTAGAAGATCAGAGTGTTGTGTTATTCACTAACAATAATTAGCACAGAACAATGTTAGTGCAGAAAAAAATGATACCCCCCCAAAAAGAAAATCATCTTGCTCAGCCCCACATTTTACAGATTGGAAAACTGAGGCCCAAAAAGAAGGAACCTACCCAAAAACATTGGCCTGGCTGGTCATCTACAGCAAAGATGAGAACAGCTGCCCAGTGAGCCCTGATGCTCCCCAGCCCTGAGCATCTCCCTTAACAGTATCTGGCTTCTAATTCATCACGAGGCTTCAAGGGCTTCTGTGTTTGGCACAAAAGTGCAGCACTTTGACCTGCAATAAATCACTGCAGCTAATGATCTCCTTGCTCCTTGTGACTGTCTGTGGACAGCCTGTTCTCACTCACTCATGCAGTAAGACAGCTGAGGCCACTGCTTGCCTTGAGGGAACCAAGAGAAAGGGGGCATCAAAAGGAGGAAGCTAGATTTATATTCTTTTCCCCTCTCCCTCACCTCCTGTTCCTTCCTTCCTTCCCTCCTTCCTACCTCCTTCTCTCCTCCCTTCCCTCTGTCCCTTTTTCCTTCTGCCCCTCCCTTCTTCCCTCCTTTTCTCCTGTGTCACACAAATATGACACTATAAACAAACAATTTCTATGTTAAACCCGGATGCCACAACCTTGATCATTTGGAACAGCCCCCTAATATGCTCACTACAAGGTTGGAGTCTTATGCAGTGCGGAAGCACTTGGAGGCAAGCTTGGCCATTATCTCCTGCCACACAGGGGACTGCAAAGATGCCCATGACCTGGTCCCCAGGCCCTCAAACCTGGAGGTTTCTGCTGCTTCGGGGCCAAGCTTTGGTCACAGGAATCCTTTGTCAGGCTGCCTCAGATCCCATCTGAATTGACGACCACTCAGCACCCTTTCCTGTGGCTCTTGCCAGCTCCCTAGTATTCAGTTCCCTGAATCTTCACTGCTATGGAACCTACAGATTCCGCTTGATTCCCCCAACCTGAGGGAATCTCATGCTGGCTTTAGGGTCTAAGTCAAGCACTTTCATTGCTTCTCATAGACGTTTTGTCCATTTGTGAGACATGGCTTCTTCTAAGGACTCAGGCCTAAACCATTTGCCTCTCTGTGCTTCAGTTTCCTCTTCTATAAAAATAACTACCTACTCATAAGATTGTTAAAAGGATTAAATAACTTAGTAAATGTAACTTATTTAGAACATTGGCTACCATATAGAAAACACCATATAATCAATTACTATTATAATGAATGATGTGTTGCAGCTGCCAAAACAAAAGTAATCGTTCTTTAGGCTGCATTAATGGAAATATAATAAGTATAATAGTGGAGGTGATAGTCCTTGTATAATCGCCACTAATGAGACCACACACAGTATATCTCAATTTCAGAGGAACTATTTTAAGAGAAATTTACATAAACTGAAGAGTATTCAAAGGAGATGGGCCCAAATGGTGTAGAAGAGTAACACCTTCTTATATGAAAGGGGGCTGTATTAGTTCGTTCTCATGCTGCTAATAAAGACATACCTGAGACTGGGTAATTTATAAAGGAAAGAGGTTTAATTGACTCACAGTTCAGCATGGCTGGGGAGGCCTCAGGAAACTTACAATCATGCCAGAAGGGGAAGCAAACACGTCCTTCTTCCTTCTTCACATGGCAGCAGCAGGAGAAGTGCCAAGCATCAGATCTCACGAGAATTCACTCACTATCACGAGAACAGCATGAAGGTAACCACCCCCATGATTAAATTCCCTCCCACTGGGTACCTCCCATGACACATGGGGATTATGGGAACTATAATTCAAGATGAGATTTGGGTGGGGACACAACCAAACCATATCAAGGGCTGAAGATCAGAGACGGTTAATTGGATGCAGAGAAATGTGGAGTGAAGGGGAGGAGTAGAAGAGAGGGGGCATAGAATTTGTCTTCATATATAGGAAGGGCTATTTTGCCATCTTCATCTTTGTGTCCCCCAGGTCCTGGTAGGATGCTTGGCACTAAGGTCATGCTTAATAAATTTTATTGGTTCTACTTGGTTGAAAAGTCAATCAAGTAATCAATCAATCAATATATTCATATGGATGAACAGTGACCTGATATTGGAAATTATAGGGAAATAATAGTAATTAACATGAAGAAATTTTAAAAATAAATTTAAAGATAGGAAGGGAATTCCCTTGCCCTTGGAATGATGACTCTTAGTGTCTGTTTAGGAAGGTGATGCTGCTGGAGGAGGGGCTCAGGTGTAGAGGAATTGAAACTGGTTGATGTGGATGCTTTCCAGATTTTCTATTTCTCAGACCAATACAAATTTTCTCCACCAAAAAAAGTCAGAGGAATTACAGAGGGCTGCCAACTTTTTGCCAACAATGGATATTACAACTAATTCAATTATCATCCACTATTGCAGTCATTCTGTTAAAACAAAAATCAAAAAAAGCACATTTTAACAGAAGGGAAGAAAAGGAAAAACATGATCTCAGAAGAAAGGAAATGCTTTAAAGTCATAACCTTGGCTTTCCAAACATCACTCTCTTTTCCTCACTTTTCTGTAAAGCAGTGAAAACATCGCTGAGCAGCACCAGTTTGAGGGTCTATATTTGAGAACTACTGAATTCAATGACTTCAAAGTCCTTTCCTGGCCCAGATACTTGCCATTTCCAGTCCAAAAATGGAGCCAGGCACTTAGCAGGCATTCAGTGTATATCTGTGGAAGGAATGATGGAATCACTTGCAGGCATTTGATTTTAGGCAACATTCCTCATCCTCAAGATGGAAACCCCATGCTACAAGCACAGAAGCAACTCCCCAAAAAGTTTATGGAGGAAAAATATCAGTTAAAACTCATGAGGACAGAAGAGAGGCTACATTGCTCTGCTCCAGCTGACCTTTGGAAAGCCATATTCTCTCTACCTCCTGTATTTCCCCCACCATTAATGAACATCCTACTATTTCCATAGTATTCAGCTGTCAATAGGGCACTTGTGTGCATTACACCATTTGTTCATTTATTAAACGTTTATGGAGCATTCACTGTGTGTACCAGGCACTGTGCTAGGTTCTGGAAAATAGAGAATATTTAATAATAAAGTGTTCTCGCTCCTCCAGACATGGTGGTACCCCCATTCTGTGCTCCCCAGCCATCATTACCTGTCACTTCTTCTCACGGCACTGTAAGCTTCTCCACAGCAGGGGTTGCATCTATTTCACTCAGGATGCCCAGTGCCTGGAAGGATGAAGTGATCAGATGGAAAGAACCAAAACAAGCTCTGCCATATTCTCAGCCTGGATAGAAAAAAAAAAATGCCCAGATAAGTAATGTGGCTGGTGCTGATCAGGCATCTAAAAAATATTTGATTGGATAAGCCCTGAATGCAAGGATGGCTGCACAATCTGCAGGGCCCAATAGGAAATGAAAATATAGAGCCTCTTGTTCAAAATGCAGGGAAAACATGCCCTCACAGGAACTAAAATATAAAGCTTTTTTTCTTCCTTTCATGGTTTCTTTTTCAGTTAGGCAGGGTGAGGGTTTTGTATTTGTTACTCAATATCATTCTAAGGAAAAAATCTAAGTACCATTAATTTTACTGTTCTTCTTTATATTGTGCCGTGCCAGTTTTAAATGCAAATATAAGAGCATTTAACTCAAATGCAGAATCACCAAAATTATATAATTCAAAATTGGTAGTCTGTATTTCCTTCTTACCAGAACAATGGAAACAGCACAAAGCTATTCTTACCAGAACAATGGAAACAGCACAAATGTTTTTATTACATTTCTTGATACACATATATTCTACCAATGCTTTCTACCTTTGGTTTACTGATGAGTAAGGAAAGACTTCAAGGAAAGGAAGCTATGGCTCATCTTATCTTCGCTTTTCATCAACCATCATTCTTGGCATAAGTGGTTGACTAATACAAGGAAATAGCACAAATAAAAACAGAGATAAGAGGATAGAATTCTTTGGTGGTTCATGCTTCTTTGAATGCCATTGCTTTCTTTTCGCACTCAGAGTAAGCTCTAGTCCAAATGGTCTGTCTTGTATGCACTTTAAGTCATGCTGATCTCCCAGGCATCGTGAGTCCACCAGAGTTCTGTGCTCATGGGCATCATGAATGTCCCAATGTGAATGGCATGGTGAGGTACTGTGGACACCCATACTGTGCATCTCTCCTCTGTTCAAGTGTGTGCTTCACTGTCCCGTTGGACTCCACTTACAAAACGTAAGTTCAAAGATAAAAAGACTAAGAATTTAAGACTGTGGCAGCAGGGCATTAAGCCAAGAATGAGTCATGGACAAGCTCATAAAGCCGGCTCTGCTTAGAGGGGCCCCAGAGTTCACAGCCAAGGGAACAGTTCCTGAAGGCTGACTGAGATGCTGAGTCCAGAGCCCTAAAGACCCAGGCTAGTTAGGCCAGGTAAAGAGGGGAGATTGGTTGCTTATGGGAGCTGCCTTAGCAAGGAGAAAGGCATCCCAGGCTCTGCAGAGAAAATGGCAAATGCGGCTCTGTCTCCCTGCAGGACTCAGAGAGTAGTTTGGGATGAGAAGCAAAAGAAAGCAGTTACAGTCCTCCTACACTCAGCCTCAAGGAACCTCCTAGAACCCAGAAAGGGAAAAATAGCCAAGACAACATTCTTATATTCACCAGGACTCTGAGGCCTGAGCAATTTCACTGCTAGCCATAGAAGGGCCATCTTTCACATTGGTGATAGTTGTCATGGGAACGGAAGTCAGGGGCAATGGATTCGGCACTGGCCACGCAGCCAAGTGGGTTTTCTCCTAGGACAGGGCCCACTCCTGGACTTTATTCAAGCCTTGCCAGATGGAAATTGGGAATGCCGTCCTTAACTAACAGCAAACAAAACAGCTGAAATGCCTCTTCTAGCACCAAGTCTTCTTCAGCTGTAGGTGAACCATTGGTTTTCTCTCTGGTTCACCAGCCAGATGTTGAAAACCTTTCCAACTCTGGACAATGGCCCATGCCACCTACTGGCTGAGTGTCGTTGGCTAGGTACCTTTATGGGCCTCAGTTTCCTCATCTGAATATAGGGGAAATAATGCCTTCCTCAAAGAAATGTGGAGGTTAAACGAGGTAACACATGAAGAAGGGAGTATTCTCTTTGTTTTTCCTTACACGTCCCCCTTCATTTTGTATATTCTATCTCCCTGTTCAGAAGTATTCCTGCTCTCTGTGTCCAAGAAAGTCCTGAACAAATCTTACCCCATCCATGGCACTTCTATTTCCAGCTGTCACTGAATTCCCCCTTCTTTTTTTTTTTTTTTAATGTTTATCTATCCCACACATTGGAGCAATTGGTTACATTCAGCTGGCTGAATGCTACTGTGAAAAAGGGATGAATGGCACTGGAGGAATTTCTAAACTCAGTAAGTCTCAGTAGTGTTTGTTTACTTTATCATCAGAGTCTTCAGCACAAATCCTGACACATCAGAGGCACACAGTATATTGAATTACAACAGTGTTCAGCTTCAAACTCTTTTAAAAAGTTTCCTTTTGGCCTCAAAAGGTAGATGATAGATGGCTAGATATAAATAGATGATAGATGATAGATAGATAGACAGATAATAGAGAGATGATAGATAGATAGATAGATAGATAGATGATAGGCAGATAGTTGATAGAGATAGATAGATAGATAATAGATAGATAGATGGTAGATGATAGATGATAGATAGATAGATAGATAGATAGATAGATAGATAGATAGATAGATAGATAGATAGATAATAGATATGGAGATAGATAGCTATGTATCTCCACACTTCCATCATGGCCTGCCAAGGATCTCTGCATTATCTGACCCCTTCCCAATTCTCTGTCCTCATCTATTGTCATCCTACCCCTCCATCATTACTTTCCAACCCCATTAGCCTGTTTTCAAAATGTCTCCTCAAAAATGTCAATCTCTTTCCTACAATAAGGCTTCACGTATGCTCTTCCCTCTGTCTGAAATGACCTTTCCCCACTGGCGGCAGCGCTAGTTCTTTCTCACCATAGAGGTCTCAGCTTTATTGTGGTGTTCTTTGATCATCTCATCTAAGGTGGTCTTTCAAGTTTCTGTGATGGTAGAAACTATGTCTTTGTTGTTCATCTCTGGGTACCAGCATTTAGCATTGTGCATGACACACAGTTGGTAATTAACAAGTTGAATGAATGAATGCAAGCATAAATGATAAATGAAGTAAATACTATTTGTTTCTTCTCCTCATGCACGTATTTTTTTTCTGGGTGCTTTGCAAATGCAAACAGTATCTTCCACTAGAATGCCAGCAGGGTGAGCATTATAGATTTCTTTTGTTTCCAGTCTAGCATGCAGCACAGTACAATGCTTGTATACAACACTCAAAGAAATTTTGATGAATGAATGAATTATTGAATGAATGAGCAAATGGGCACGTACCCAAAACTTGCTGGACTGAACTGAATTAAGTAGACCTGCCGGCATAAAGGAAGTGCCACATCCTTGCACCGGCCAACATGTGTTCTGCATTTGTCAGTGATGCTTTCTTGTGTTTGGTGTGTTCACATGGTCGTCACCATCAGCCTGCTAATGGGATCATAAAAGAAGGGGAATCAGGGTCCTGGGCTTTTTCAGAGTCATCAGCTCAAAGCCCTTTTAATGTGAGTTCCTGATTCGATTGGGTGTGGAGAGAAGAGAAAAGGTGATGAATGGCCCAAATACAAGGAAAATTCAAATACCTGACTTTGTTCTTATCTTGAGAAGAATGTGACAGCCTGAAAGAGTCAGCAGCAGGCATACTGAGTCATGATGAACTACGAAACTCAAGAATGTCCCTTGATAAATGTTTGCTGGATGAATGAATGCTTCTGTTGCTTATTACCTTTTAAGTGAATAGGGTCAAAGGTTGCTATTAACCCAAGGCTCATGGGGGAAAGATATTCTTTGTGACCTGGCAGGAATTATTACCAAGGGCAGACGAGGCCAGCAAGTTCACATGGCTAATGAAGACAGGGTCACAAGTTTGAGGCCCCCTAGAGACTAGTTATCTGCAGGCAGAGGGAAAATCTGCTTCACAACCATATCACATGCCCTAATGCTGGGCAGCCGTCTTGCAGATTCATGCATTCCTCCTGGACCATCTTGTCCAGGAGGGGAAGGTGTAGGACGGATGCCTTTGCTGAAACCGCTTATCAAAGGAAAACAACCAAATATTTGTTTACATTGATTAGGACATGCTGCTGGTGTTGGTGATGATGATTATAGTAGCATTTATTGAGTAGTTACTCTGTGACAGGTGGTATGCTAAGCTCTTTACATGAATTTTTTCACTTGATCTTTACATGCATGTACAATCATGCCACCTTACAAATGAGAAAACTGAAGTTAACAAAATTACTTCACATCCACTCTCTTATCCGTGTCATCTAGTTGAACTGATGGCAGCCTTGCAAGGTAGAATTTATTCTCTTTCTTTTACAGATGGGAAAACTGAAGGTGGAAGAGATTTGTTGATTTACCAAAAATCACACATTTGGGAAGGAGCAGAGCCTCCTACCAGATCCCGGTATTCCAAAAGTCAGTTCCATTTTCTTAGCTAGGACAAAACAGAGACCATTTTTTCTTGATAAGCAGATTAATAACATGGTCTTTACACATGAAGTGTGATGAGTTCAAGACCAAGGAAAGCAAGGCTGACCGTTGCAAAGAATTGCCATCTAAGAGGTGACCCAACCCAAACCCAGGGGTTTCAAGGCTGACGAGGGGGCACAATGAGATACAAAAGGAGAGACCAAAGGATCCTTCCTGCAAGCCCAGTTCTGCCACTTACTGTGTGCGCTGGGCAAGTTACTTGACCTCTCTAGGCCACTAGGCACTGTTCTAAATGTTTTAAACGCATCAACTGATTTAGTCCTCATACTACCATTTGAAGTGATCATTAGTTAACCTCATTTTATGAATGAGATAACTGAAAAACAAAGAGACCAAGCAGCTTATCCAAGATACCCAACTAAAACGAGGCACAATTGGGATTTCAATCCAGGTAGTCCAGTTATAGTGCCTGTTCTCTGAAGAGTCACAGCATGATACTAGAAATAATAATAAAAGGGCCTGGCATGATGGCACACATCCATAGTACCAGCTACTTGGGAGCCTGAGGCACAAGGATCACCTGAGCCCAGGAGTTTGAGGCCTGCCTGGGCACCATAGCAAGATCCTATCTCAAAAAATAAACATCTTAATTAATTAAGAATAATAATAACAATAATAATAATACCTAGTTCATAGGCTTTGGGGGATAGAATGCATACAAAATGCATAGCAAAGTGTCTAACATGTAGTACTTATTCAATACATGGCATATTTTATCATTGAATACATTTCTACCTTAGGAGTTTTATTTTTCAATAGGTTTACAGGAATATCATGATTAGCAGCAGTTAGATGATACAGACCGATGGATGGTCCAGGATAGTCTAAGACTTGAAATTAAACATTTCGTGCATGGGCCAAGCTACAATTCCCAGAAAAGCATCTAACTCAGCAGGCCAGTTCTGGTGCTAGGCCTATTTCCTAATGATGGGTTCTAGTTCAGGGTTACCAGCAGTCACAGGAATACAAAGCAGCAAGAAAACAGGGGCAAGTTGTACTCTACACAAGTCTATATCTAGGAGGTCCATCATCAGCCACCAAGACCCAAATCATTGGGCTGCAGCTCCAGGACAAGGCTATAAATCCTGGAGAGGAAGATCCCATGAGGGCAAGGCAGGTCTGGGAAGTAGATATGTTATGAAAACAAGGGCTTGGGCACAGAGACTAAGGGAGAGATAGGTGGCTGGGATCAAGATAAAGTTTATCCCAGTTACCAGATAACTGGACAGATGATAAATATTAGACAGGCAACCCAAGTGAGACCTGAAATTAAGTTTCATTTTACCCATCTAGAGTTTCTTAAAACTCTCCTGTCTTGGGGCAGCAGGGAGGCTCAGAGCTTGGCATGAGGTGAGACATAGATGAGGCTGAGAGGTTCCAGCTGGCAGTGAAGAGCTCACCAAGGCTGGGATCCAGGCAGGATCCAACACATTCAGACTGAAGCTGGATGAGCAACTGTCAGGGATGTTGGGGTGAGGAGGCTGGCCTCTGGTAAACGGTTGGATCAGTGATCTTTGCTATGCCTTTAACTCTGCAATCCCTTGAATGCAACAGACTCACGCACTTTTGCTCCTCACTCCTCCCTGGATCCTCATGAGCTCACTATGGACTAAACAGAGACTTGCTAGAACTGCTTTACACGATAGCACTTTTGTTCCAAATGTGGAGACAGCACAATGCTCCAAGAGCTGAACCTGACAGAGATGTCTCTGAGAACAATCTCCCTACAACAGCAAAGCCATCCTGAAACCTACAACTTCACAGCTGTGTGTCTGTTTTCAAAGGTGATGTGACTGGCCGTGGGGAGGCAGGAGCCCCAAGAATGGTGCTGAGGCTCTCAAGGAGCAAGGGACAGTCCCAGCCATCAATGGAGCCTTGTGGCCTCAGTGGAAAGGGAGGAACGCCCTGTCTCAGGAATGCAACCTCCAGAGTGCAGAAGACAGCCACGCTTTGCCATTATGAAACCCCAAACACTCTGGGTGTGGTGAGACTTTTAAAAGCCTATTCTGCTGTCACTAAGGAGCCTTGGAAATGTGGAGAGCATACCACCCAAGGCCATTAAATACCCAGACAGCTCCGGACAGAGACAAGAACAAGGATCCAATGAGCTTGAGGCAGAGTGTCTCAAAGAAATAAACATGCGGTGAAGGTATTTCCATAGCCAGTAAATACTGTCTTTCAGGGGGTTCAGAAGGAGACCAAACAGCCTGCCGCCACCATCCCCCAATAAAAGAGTGACACTGTGTAACTAAGGAGTGAGCGGCCAGGCACAGAAGCCAGAGTTCCCAACCACCCTTTAATTTATAGGCCATAAATGATGGAGCCCATGATCTATTGCCCCTGACTCAGGGGGGATTTATTCTGACTAAGAGCACACACAGAGCCCACTGATATAACTAATGGCCTCGGGTGGAAAAAGGTCGGGCTCTCACTAAATGCTAAGTAAAGATGTTTGGAGCAGACAGTTATAATACTGAGAGATGATTCCAAACATCACATGAAGCAGCAAACACTACTCATCTCAGCTGAGGTCAAGCTGCAGGGGAGAAAAACCCGGGATGCTGCAGACAGGGAGTGACAGCCTAAAGCAATTGGCAACAGAGCTTCATCTCTCACAACCCTTCCATTTTACATCTTTTCAAGTGTGCCTCTTACCCGAGCTTTCACCCATCAAAGCCCACTCTCAGGTAAAGGTTGGATCCACTCCTTCACACTGAGCTGCCAGTGCTGGGAGGGCCTAAACCTCGTCTGTCCCATGATTATTGCAGCTCCAGAGATAGTTCAGTGCCCATCACAGAATGTGGGCTTAATAAATCTTTATTCAATGAGTAAAAAGACAGAAATAGTCTGTTTTTATCAATTCACTCATTCATTCATTCATTCCTCCGTCCATCCATTCATCCAACCAGTGTTTCTCAAAGGGAACTTGTTACAAAGAGAGAGCTTCTTTCATGACCAGTGCCTGGGAGGCAAAAGAGACTTTAATAATGTTTTATTTTCACTGTGTATCTTATTGCTGTCATCTATCTATAGCAAGTGATACTGATTTTCCATTCATGGTAGTGATTTCAAGTTTCATTTTGTCCAAATTTCTTCCTCCAAAATAAGAAGTCGATTTAAATTAAAAAACTTCAGTAAATAAACACACAGATTTTATAATTACATGGCCAAAATCTTCTAAAATGAAGACATTCTCAGATGAAAGATGGCTAAGAGGATTTGTCACCAGCAGACCTGCTTGAAAAAAATTGCCAAAGGAAGTTCTTCAGGCTGAAGAGGAATTATATCAAAAGGAATAAAACTTTGGAATTAAAAGAAGAGTGGCATAAATGTAAATAACTTGATAAATATAGAGATGATTTTTCTTCTCTTAAATTCTTAAAAATATGTACAACGATTGAAAGCAAAAATTCTAACATTGTCTGGGAGGTCTCCAATGTAATAGACATAATATACATGTCAATTATAATACCAAGGGTAAGGGTAAAATGACCTGAATGATGGTAAGGTGTCTATGCTTTACCTGAAGTGATAACATATTAACTCTAAATAGAATGTGAACATTTAGGTATGTATATTGTAATGCTCAGAGAAACCACTAAAATAATATAAATATTATGACACAGGGTCATAAACAGTGTCTCTTCCCCAGCCTAGATGTGAAAGCCTTATGATTTTCTGGGCAGTAGACAGAATACTCAGAGGGTCTTCTTAACTCAGTAGTGGAAAATAATCAGGCCTAGACTAAACACTGTTCTGGCCCAGCCTATAAAAAAGACATAAAAGCAACACTCCAAAAAATCTGTTTCCAAGTAACTTAACTGTGTCCCAGAACAAGACTCTGTAATATAGGAACACAAAAATATCCAGCATCAAACAGGGTAATTAGAGTCCCTAAATGAGAGTGATAGGAGACAGAAAAAAAAATTTGGAGAAATATTTCTCTAAAATGTCCAAATTTGATGAAATCAGTAAACCCACAGAACAAGAATCTCAAAACCCTGAGTACAAGCAGTGAAAGAAAAACTATCAACCTAGAATTCTATGCCTACCTTAAATGAGTTTCAAAATCAAACTAAAATAAAGTCAAAACAAAAACTTTTACAGATATATGAAAACTAAACAAATTTATTCACCAGCAAAGCTGCATTACAAGAAATACAAAAAGACATCATCATTTAGGCAGAAGGAATACGATATCAGATGGAAATGTGGATCTACACAGTTGAATAAATACCCCTGGAAGTGGTAACTGCATGAGTAAACATATAAGATTTTTTATTATTTAAATATCTTTAAACAAACTAATCTGTTTAAGCAAAAATAATAACAATGTAGTACAGGTTTTATAACACATGTACAAGTAGAATATATGTCAAAAATATCATAAGGTTGTAAGGAGAAAAATAGATAATGCCATTGTAAGTTTTTTATACTGTACATGAAGTAGTATAATATTACTTGAACCTAAAGCAACTTCTAAAATAACAATACAAAGTTATAGCAAATAAGCCAACAAAGAAGATAAAAAGGAATTATTTGTTTAAAAAATTACTCATTCCGAAAGAAGGCAAGAAAAAGGAAACAACATATGGGAAAATTTTTTAAAAAGTGGCAAGATGATAGACTTAAACATGCCATATCAAGAATCCCATTAAATGTAAGTGGTCTAAATATCCAAATTAAAAGGCAGAGATTTTCAGAATGTGGGAAAAAGCAAGACACAATCATATGCTTTCTACAAGAAATGTACTTTAAATATGAAGACACAAAGAGATTAAAAATAAAAAGGTAAGAAAAGATATAATGTATTAATACCAATCAAAAGAAAGATGCATTTGGTATTTTATTCTCTTTGTAGCAATTGTGAATGGGAGTTCACTCATGATTTGGCTCTCTGTTTGTCTATTAGTGGTGTATAGGAATGCTTGTGATTTTTGCACACTGATTTTGTATCCTGATACTTTGCTGAAGTGGCTTATCAGCTTAAGGAGATTTTGGGCTGAGACAATGGGGTTTTCTAAATATACAATCATGTCATCTGCAAACAGAGACAACTTGACTTCCTCTCTTCCTATTTAAATACCCTTTATTTCTTTCTCTTGCCTGATTGCCCTGGCCACAACTTCCAATACTATGTTGAATAGGAGTGGTGAAAGAGGGCATCCTTGTCTTGTGCCGGTTTTCAAGGGAGTGCTTCCAGCTTTTGCCTATTCATTATGACATCAGCTGTGGGTTGGCCATAAATAGCTCTTATTATTCTGAGATACATTCCATCAACACCAAGTTTATTGAGAGTTTTTAGCATAAAGGTGTGTTGAATTTTATTGAAGGCCTTTTCTGCATCTATTGACATAATCATGTAGTTTTTGCCATTGGTTCTGTTTATGTGATGGATTACATTTATTGATTTGCATATGTTGAAGCAGGCTTGCATCCCAGGGATGAAGCTGACTTGATCGTGGTGGATAAGCTTTTTGATGTGCTGCTGGATTCGGTTTGCCAGTATTTTATTAAGGATTTTTGCATTGATGTTCATCAGGGATATTGGCCTGAAATTTTTTGTTGTTGTTGTGTCTCTGCCAGGTTTTGGCATCAGAATGATGCTGGCCTCATAAAATGAGTTAAGGAGGAGCCCCTCTTTTTCTATTGTTTGGAATAGTTTCAGAAGGAATGGTACCAGCTCCTCTTTTACCTCTGGTAGAATTTGGCTGTGACTCCATCTGGTCCTGGGCTTTTTTTTTTTTTTTTGATTGGTAGGCTATTAATTACTGCCTCAATTTCAGAACTTGTTATTGGTCTATTCAGGGATTGGACTTCTTCCTGGTTTAGTCTTGGGAGGATGTATGTGTCTAGAAATTTATTCATTTCTTCTAGATTTTCTAGTTTATTTGTATAGAGGTGTTCATAGTATTCTCTGATGGTAGTTTGTATTTCTGTGGGATCAGTGGTAATACCAGCTTACAAGGGATGTGAAGGAACTCTTCAAGGAGAACTACGAACCACTACTCAAGGAAATAAGACACAACACAAACAAATGGAAAAACATTCCATGCTCATGATAGGAAGAATTAATATCGTGAAAATGGCCACACTGCCCAAAGTGATTTATAGATTCGATGTTATGCCCCTCAAGCTACCATTGACTTTCCTCACAGAATTAGAAAAAAACTACTTTAAATTTCATATGGAACCAAAAAAGAGACCATATAGAAAAAACAATCCTAAGCAAAAAGAACAAAGCTGGAGGCATCATGCTACCTGACTTCAAACTACACTACAAGGCTACAGTAACCAAAACAGTATAGTACTGGTACCAAAATATACATATATAGACGAGTGGAACAGAAAAGAGGCCTCAGAAATAACGGCACACATCTGCAACAATCTGATCATTGACAAACCTGACAAAAACAAGCAATAGGGAAAGAATCCTCTATTTAATAAATGGTGTTGGGGAAACTGGCTAGCCATATGCAGAAAACTGAAACTGGACTCCTTCCTTACACCTTATACAAAAATTCACTCAAGATGGATTAAAAACTTATATGTAAGACCTAAAACCATAAAAATCCTAGAAGAAAACATAGTCAATACTATTCAAGACATAGGCATGGGCAAAGACTTCATGACTAAAACACAAAAAGCATGGCAAAAAAAGCCAAAATTGACAAATAGGATCTAATTAAACTAAAGAGCTTCTGCACAGCAAAAGAAACTATCAACAGAGTAAACAGGCAACCTACCAAATGGGAGAAAATTTTTGCAAGCTACCCATCTGACAAACGGCTAATATACAGAATCTACAAGGAATTTAAACAAATTTACAAGAAAAAAACAAACAACCCCATCAAAATTGGGCAAAGTATATGAACAGACACTTCTCAAAAGAAGACATTTATGCAGCCAACAAACATACGGAAAAAAGCTCATCATCACATCACTAGTCATTAGAGAAATGCAAATTAAAACCACAATGAGATACTACCATCTCACACCGGGTAGAACGGTGATTATTAAAAAGTCAGGAAACAACAGATGCTGGAGAGGATGTGGAGAAATTGTAACGCTTTTACACTGTTGGTGGGAGTATAAATTAGTTCAACCATTGTGGAAGGCAGTGTGGAGGTTCCTCAAGGATATAGAACCAGAAATACCATTTGACCCAGCAATCCCATTACTGGCTATATACCCAAAGGATTATAAATCATTCTGTGATAAAGACACATGCACACATATGTTTATTGCAGCACTATTCACAATAGCAAAGACTTGGAATCAACCCAAATGACCATCAACGATAGACTGGATAAAGAAAATGTGGCACTTATACACCATGGAAATACTATGCAGCCATAAAAAAGGATGAGTTCATGTCCTTTGCAGGGACATGGGTGAAGCTGGAAACCATCATTCTCAGCAAACTAACACAGGAACAGAAAACAAAACACCACATGTTCTCACTCATAAGTGGGAGCTGAACAATGAGAACACACGGACACAGGGAGGGGAGTATCACACACCGGGGCCTGTCAGGAGGTGGGGGGCTAGGGGAGGGACAGCATTAGTAGAAATACCTAATGTAGATGATGAGTTGATGGGTGCAGCAAACCACCATGGCATGTGTATACCTATGTAACAAACCTGCATGTTCTGCACATGTATCCCAGAGCTTAAAGTAAAATAATAACAAAAAAAACTTGAAAAAGAAAGATGCATTTGGCTATATTAAATTCAGACCAAATAGACTTCAGAAGACACAATATTACCACAGATTATAATGTTCATTTCATAATAATAAGAGATCAATTCATCAAGAAAACATAACAATTCTGAATGTTTATGTACCTAATAATAGAATTTCAAAATACATGAAGTAAAAACTGATAAAACCAACAAGAGACGTAGAAAAATTGACAATTATGGTCTAAGATTTCAATATCACTAACTCAGTAATTAATCAAACAAATTGACAGAAGATTGGTAAGGAAACTGAAGACTTGATCAATACTATCAACTAACTTGACCAAATTAACATTTATAGAATCCACCACTCTATATAAGCATAATACACATTTTTTTCCAAGAGTACATGGAATACTTACGGAGGTAGATCACATTTTGGGCCACAAAATAACTCAATACATTTAAAAACGATTCAAGTGACCAGGTACAGTGGCTCACACCTGTAATTCCAAAACTTTGGGAGGCTGAGGCAGGCAAATCACTTGAGGCCAGGAATTTGAGACAAGCCTGGCCAACATGGTGAAACCCCGTCTCTACTAAAAATACAAAGATTAGCCAGGTGTGGTGGTGTGCACCTGTAATTCCATCTACTCAGGAGGCTGAGGCACAAGAATCTCTTGAAATCAGGAGGCAGAGATTGCAGTGAGCCAATATCACTTCACTGCACTCCAGCCTGGGCAACACAGCAAGACTCCATCTCTAAATAAATAAATAAATAAATATCCAAGTCACATAACTACTCCAATAACAAGTGTTCTCATCCATAAATGGGAACAATATCTACCCTTTAGGAGTCCCTATGAAAAATTCGAAACAATATGTAAAAGATATGAACAGAAAAGACACTCAATCATGTAACTATTATAATGTGCTCAAGGTAGCCAAGCTAGAAAGTAGACAGGATCCAGAGTAGAAGCCCTAGTCTGCCAAACATCAAAGCCAATACTTCCCAATATACAAATCAGATACCCTCACAGTGTTTTGGTGAGAACAAATAGAATAGTGCTTGTGATCATCCTTTGTAGGCTAAAGACCACAAATTCACATGTAGCAAATAATTACTATTATTATCAACATTTGAGATTATGAATTTGAGTATTTACAATGTTCTGATATCAGGATGTATCAAAAAGTTTCTTTTTTTGTCTAAATTCTCATTTAATAGAGTATGTTTTAAAAGCCAATAACTTGATTGTCTCTTGAGTACTGTAATAAACATATACACGTTCACATCCACATAAATATATCGTGTATGAATATACATGTAAGAATAATTCCACATACATAAAATATTAATGTTATTCTATCTGTATATATACACGTTTTATTACATATTACATGTTCATGCACCTGTGTACAAATACTATCTACATTTGCAATAATGTCAATATATATAGTCAATAACAGATTTGCAATAGTAATGTCAGCTTATACTTACATGTTAATTTATAGTTTCCAAAGCAATTTCATATACATCATCTCATTTGATGTTTCCAATTGTCCTACACTGTAGGTAGGCTAAAAATCATCACAACAAAGCTTAGTGGGAAAAGCATGCCTTCTAGAATCAGGAAGATTTGGTTTCAAATTCTAGCCAGGTCTGTTGCAGAAGCAGACTCAGAGATGTAGTGAAAATAAAATGGGATAAGTGCAGTGGGAAACTGAAATAGATACTGGGAAGCCCAACCTCAGGTGCACAAGATGGACAGGCAGAGAAGATGGGCTGGAAGAAGTTCTATCTGAACTGTCTTACAGAAGTGACTGACATAAGAGTAATGGATCCCAGGGGATCAAGGCCCCACATGCAAAGGCACTGGGACAAGAAACCATTTTTGTTGGTTTCACTTTTTCTTCTTGAATCCTAAACCTGGGTCTTCCAATGGCCCATTTTTCTTACCTATTCACCATGTTCTCCCTTCATGATTTTACTGGCTACATCATTTTTAATTATTGCCTCCCACTTTAGAAATGGTCTCTCTGCATTGACTCAGTCCCAAATTTTCAACTACTAGGTTAGATGCCCAGCTATCAATAGCAACTCAACATGTCTACAGTAGGTTTCACTCCCACCCCTTTGCCTTACTCCAAATCATTTTCCTGACTTCTTTGTTTCTGTTAAGAACAGACAGCACCATCTTTTTAATCATCTGGCTGAAGCTGGCAAATCCTACTGCCTTACTCTTCTCTCCTTCATCTACCACATCTTTTTGTAATTCTTCTCAAAAGCATCCCCAATTTTAATTATTTTACAACTGTTAGTGTTAAAGACTTGATACTGCTCAATATTCTAGTGTATTATCCCAGGATCTTCTTGTGGAAATGGTAGAAATTCCAACTCAAATTACCTCTCATAAAGATAATAATTTGTGGGAAAATGTAACTGAAAATTAGACTTCAGACAGGGCTGGATCCAGGTCCTCATTACTACCAAATATCACTCTCCATATTACTGCTCTAGTTCTCTCTGACTTGACAGCACTCTCAGTCACTTTTTCTTATGTAATAGCAAACAGAACTTTGGGTTTACATCCCACCAACTGGCAACCCCATTGGTAAGAGGATACCTCACTCATGGTTCCAGCAAACACTCTATGAATGATCGTTGTGGTTTCAGAACAATGCGCTGTATGTTTTCTCCTTGGCCAGACCTAGTTCACTAACTCCACCCTCAGAGTGGGGGTTAGATTAGCCCCACCCAAATCACAATGACTTAGAGTGGAAAAGATGGTCCCCAAAAGCAGAATTGAAGAGCTACTACCCTAAACTGAGAAAGGACAGCTAGTTGGCCAAAAAAATTAAAAACATATAAAATATCCCTCCAGTATGTTCCTTTATGGTATTTCTTAATTCCAATTTCATTCCAGTTTAAGTCACTCTATTCCCTGTTTGCAAATTAATGTTAAAGATACATTTGATTATTTCTTCCCACTGTTGATGAGTGTTCAATGACTCCTCACTAGAAGCCCTACGGTGCTCGGGGAATAGAAATTTGCAAGCAAGTGTGAAAAATTTCAGAGCCCTCCTTGAATGAGAGGGAGAGATTTTGAAAGAGGTGAAGCTTTAATGAATAATCAATGTGGGTTAGTGAAGGAGTTACAGTTTTATTTCTGGTAGCCCAACTGGACACCTTGGGTTAGTGCAGCTTATAAACAAGTCTGTTACATAAGAATTCACCTGTCATGGATGGGATTCATAGAAAAGCATCCAGAAAGGCAGAATTTGGCAGCTCTGAGTTTCCTGTGTAGCTGTCAAAATCCTTATTTCACCTACTGGAGTCCTTTGGCCCTTCTACTGCCCCAGGAGAGCTACATGAGTTTTTCTCTCTTTCTCATATGTCATGAGCCCCACTAGAATGCAATACTATGAGGACAAGGAATGTGTCTATTTTATTGATGTCTATATCCCAATGCCTAACAGAGCACCTGGAAAATTGTACCTTTAATATTTATTGAATAAATGAATGAATGAATGGTAAATGCCAAACAATGTCTTTCTCACTTCAACATATGTTAACCCAGAGTCTTACATATAGCATAGTCTTGCATACAGATGGATTTAACTTTTTTCAAAACACATATTTAAAAAGGATTCTAGTCATATGTTTTTGTTTGGGGCCAGCGCAAATTTTGAGAATTAAGCTGATTTGAATTATCTACGCACCAGAGTTGTAAAATTGATAGATTCTAATCATAAAACTGTAGAATGTTCACAAACAAGAGGGAGGTACTCACCACATTCTATTTTTCTGTGCCATTCCCATTTCAGTGTAAGCACCACTGAAAGCAAACACCAAAAACATTTTCAAACAAATGTTATCTATTCTTAGATGTGAATCATGCCACTGTTAGCCAACCATGAGTAAAACTACCATCGTGCATGCACATCCTTCCTCCCAACCTAGAAAAATTCTACCCGTCCCAGGGTCTTCTGACCTTGACACTCACCCTCTGCACTGCTAGGTGGCCATCTGGGCTCAGCATCTAGCAGTTTTTTTGTTTCTGTTTTTGTTTTTTGAGATGGAGTCTCTCTCTGTCGCCCAAGCTGGAGTGCAGTGGCATGATCTCGGCTCACTGCAACCTCTGCCTCCCGGGTTCAAGCTATTCTCATGCCTCAGCCTCCTGAGTAGCTGGGATTACAGGCATGCACCACCACGCCTGGCTGTTTTTTCTTTTCCTTTTTTTTTTTTTTTTTTTTTTGTATTTTTAGTAGAGACAGGGTTTCAACATCCTGGTCAGATTGGTCTCGAACTCCTGACCTCATGATCCACCCGCCTCGGCCTCCAAAAGTGCTGGGATTACAGGCGTGAGCCACCGCGCCTGGCCGCATCTAGCAGTTTTTTACTGCTTGGGAAACCTAGTGAATTTTAATGCTACCGATCAACTCTGCTCAAACACTCCTGACATGAACTGAGCAAAGGCAGCCATTACAAAAGCACAAGGATTTCCAAAATAAAAAGAGACCCAGAGCACACTTGAATCAAGTGCAGTTGCACTGTTTATTTGCAAGTGATTGGATTGCACCCCTACCTTGGTTAAATGGTTTATTTCTCTATGAATTACTCTAGAAAATACTACTACTCTAGCCCTTCCAATTTTTAACTAAGCTGAAAGTATTTTTACTTTTTCCAGACTCTCAGTGAGGAAAGAATGAGGTATGTTTTAATGCTGGAACTTCTAGCAAATAGTAGGTGTTCAATAAATACTTGTTGAATTAACTAATTAATTAATATGTGGGCACAAAAGCTTGCTTTTGCATCCTAAGACAATCATGACCTCTGGGGAAAGCCAGGCTTGCTGTATCTTGAGGCAATCACTCACTCTGGAGAAATCCAGCCTCCATGTTGAGAGGGCACTCAAGCCATCTTTGGAGAGACCACATGGTTAGGAACTAAGGCCTCCTGCCTACAGCCATGCAAGACAGCCATCTTCAAAACAGATCCTCCAGCCTCAATTAAGCTTTCAGGTGACTATAGCCTCCAACTGCAGTCACATGTAAGACCCTAAGCCAGAACCAGCCAGGTAGGCCATTCCCAAATTCTTAACCAGCAGAAAGAGGAAAATATAAGTTAAATGGTTATTATTTTAAGCCATTATGTTTTGGGGGTGATTTGTTATGCAATAGATAATACAATCTATTTGTTTATCAATAGATTGTATTGATAACACAATAGATAATACAATAACAATTTGTTTGCAATAGATAATACAATCTTCTTTCACCTTGTCTGAGATGAGAGCTTATTAAAATACAAACTCCTGGAAGGCAGGTTTTCTGTCTTATTCCCTCCTGTATTCCTGGTATCTTGTATGCATCCAATAAACAATGAGTAACAACTCACTTAATGACAAGCTGGTTCCTAATTTTTTATAGAAAACTATATATGTTCACACACAGAAACAGAAGTAGAATTCTTCAATAAAATGATACTTTTTAGTGAAAAAGCGTTAGATAGCATAATTATCCAAAAAGAAACTATTGGAAATTATGGAAAAAAATGTTATTAGAATTCACATAATCCTCCTCCCTTACTGGGGTGGGAGGGAGCTACCTGTAGAAGGAATACAGGGCCTTCAAGTATTCAAAGAAACAACACTTAACAAAGGGCATAGTTTGAGGAGCCCAGCTTCTCATGAGAAGAAAAAGGCATTGCAAGGTGGCACAGAGGGACTAAGATCTCAAGCTCTACTTGGAGGTTTTCTTGAAGTGCTCCTGAAGCAATACCATAAAAGGAATTTGAGAATACAAGGCCAGTTGAACAAGTTAACCCTTCAGCCCCTTTCTAACTTGAGCTGTTGTGATTGCTCCTGTCCTCTGCTAGCCTGAGAAAGCTCAAGAGGAAGACCATGGGGCCACCATTTTCCACATTCGCATTCACACACACCCTCTCTCCATCAAGTATCTTATTAGACTATCTGTTGGAGTACAGGCTAAATAAGTGTCCTCAAATAAGAGATGGTGAATAATGGCAGCACGTCCCTGTCCTGTTCCCTGACAATAAAGCTGGTATAGATTAAAGGCAAGATTTATCCTCCCTGGAACCTCACGTAATGAACTGACTGACTACCTGTATTCAAATCAAAGACACACTGATGCGTTCTTTTCTTTCTAACGGCTCAATTTCCAGAGTTGATATTGTGTACTCTGCCACATGCTGTGAGGTATGTAAGAAAAGTGGCATGTGGCCTGGCATCTCAGTTACTTATCACCCCCCTCCAGAGCCAGGGAGCAGTTTCAAATGTGTTCGGTTGCCCAAGATCTAAAAATTAAAAATAGTAATTTAAATGTCCCAGATCAGAGAATCATATTCTTCTCTTCTTTCCATTTGTTGCTTTTGAGTCTCGCCACGACCACAATATCAGGTACACAGCAGGCCTCTAAAACTCAATATTACTATTGCTGTTAGTTCCATTCATTCAAGAAAAGCTTGTTGGGATGGGCATCAACTATGTGCTAGCACTATACTAGGTTCTTTATATAGACTATTTAATTTATGTCAATAGCAATCCAATGCGCTGGGGAAAATGAAGCTCAAAGATTTTGAATTATTTACCGGAGGTTGCAAAGTTAGGGATCGGCCCAACTCCAAACCCAGGTTTTTCTGGTTAGCCCTGCTGCCCTAATCAATACAGTCTTTTAAATGAAGAAGACCTTTGTATCCACCAAGATAATGAATCCCAAGATTCTCACCACCCCTGCTTTCTTATGTGTTAACCAAGATTCCAATATTTTGAAAGACTTTAATTGCCTGACTGAATTTATTTAGAGAGAATATTTCTCTGCTTATGGAAAAATATTGAAACTCCCAACCCAGGTCTTTGCTCAACATGAGACAATCAGATTTATCACAGAATCCATAATGATCCTAGCATAAGCAGTTGACATTTTACCAAGGCATGGCTTTTCTGAAATATTGACAATTGTTCTAAGTTCCTCATCATTCTGCTCTTATCTCCCAGAGATTTTTAAGGGAGACATTTAATACAATCAATGTAGTGTTTCAAGAAGGAGGTTCTATTCTGATATTAATATAAAAGGAGACTAGTGTTAGGCCCTCAGTTGATGCCCCACTTCTCCCAGCCCACTCCATGTTAACCCAGCAAGGAGAAAGACATGGAAGAGGGGAGGCAGGAGGGCAGGGGGTGAGAGAGAGGAGATGGCCTTGAATTCAGTAGGTCCGGAAGCATATAAAGGAGAGTGGCAGGCAGCACCAAGCATCCTGCTGTTTGACAATGCTGCCACCTTCTGGCATATATTGGAAATTTACTAGAAAAATATTACCAGTCACTGTCATTTTATAGATAACCCACAAAGATGTGATCGGATATACGAATAAAGTTTGTTTTAATTACCTCCAAGGTATTCCTGGCATCTATTGAAACTAGAATTCAATACACTTACTTTTCAACCTCCTGCCTTTTAAAGTATTCCATACTGTGCCTGGACGATTAGAGAAACTTCCTGGATGTCGTACTTACCTCCATGCAGGCTCCCTTCCAATCCAGTCCCTCCCCCCACCCACCCCCTGCCTCTAGCAGTCAGAGTCTCCATGACTTAATTTCACTTGGAACAAATTCAAATGTGTTTCTCTGGCCCAGGAAGGATCCCAAACTGGTAGCCTGCAAGCCCAGTTACAGCAGCTCAGCTTTTATATATATGACCAGAATAGTGTTTTAAATGATTACAGTGGGATACCCCCATGTTTCAGTCTTCCAGCAACTTCCCAACCACACCCAATACACACACACACACACACACACACACACACACACACCTATTCACATACTCATTTACGCACATGGCCCCTGAAGTCAAGAAAGTTTACTTGGAAATTTACATTCATCCAGAACCTCAGAATGTGCCCTTATTTGGAAATAGAGCCCTTGCAGATGTATTTAGCTAAAAAGAAGTCATACTGGATTAGAGTGAGCCCTAAATCCATGACTTACGATGGACATATAAGGACATATGACTTATGTCCTTATAAGAAAAGACAATTTTTTTTCAAGATGGTGGATTAAAGGCTTTTAGTGTGTGCTCAGCCACTTGGAAATAGCAAGACAGTGCATAAAGATCAACTCTGTGAGCTTAATTCAAGAAGGAAAATGGGAATCCACCAGAATTGTGAAGGAGTTTCCAAATCCCAGGGAGGAGAACGTCAGCAAACAGCCCCCATGACAGTGTATGGCTGATAAAAGTAAGTGAAGCCCCAGTACGTGAGAGAGGCAGAGAACCTCCCTCTGTAAGTCACATTTCCGTGGGGATCTGAGAAAGACAGGCTGAGGGAGAGCACTTTGTTTCTCTCAAGCCATGGAACTAAGTTGGGGAGAGGTTTGAAGCCCCTGTGAAGGAATGGGAATGGGAAAAGCTACAGACATATTCCCAGACTCAGGACTGAGATCAGCATGCCATTTTTAATCTAG
Organism: Gorilla gorilla gorilla; assembly: GCF_029281585.2. Taxonomy (NCBI): domain Eukaryota; kingdom Metazoa; phylum Chordata; class Mammalia; order Primates; family Hominidae; genus Gorilla; species Gorilla gorilla. Next base: position 135,504,866 of record NC_073231.2, read on the forward strand.
GCGCATACAAAGTCACCCATTCTTTGCTGACCCGGTAGCATGACTGTGCAGGCATTTTAGTCTTGGGTAAGAGATTGGAGTACCTGCTCTGGGGTAGGGTAGGAGCCTCCACAGTCAGAACTGTGGAAAGTGCCTCAGCAGTAGGTGTTAGAATTGTATTCTCCCCCATCACAGGTCTGGGGCAGGAGAAAAGCTGCTACAGCTGCAGTTTTATGTGGGCAGCAAGACTTCAGCCAGGGCCATCTTGGCAACCTGGAACCCGCCTGCATATGCCATTGCTGGGTGCCCAGACTGCTCCTCTGATATCATGGTGTAGCAGGGCCCTCTCCACTCCACCCCAGACAGAAATCCAGGCATTCAGAGCACACTTGGCCTGGACCAGCAGCCTAAGCTGCCCCATCCATCCTGGACATAGACTGTGGTGCAGCAAGGTCTTCACTGCTCTACACCCAGGCAGATCTCCAGGCATTCAGAGCACCTGCTTGCCCACATCAGCAGCCTGAGTCTCCTCACCCTTCTTGTGCAGGGATCTTGGTGCAGGGGGCCCTCTCTCCTCCACACTCAGGTAGATGAACACCCACTCAACTTGATAAGAAGCCTGACCTGCCCCGCTGTTTCTGTGCAGTGACCCTGGTGCAGAGGAGTCCTCTCTGCTACACACCCAGGCAGGTCTCCAGGCATCTGGAGCATCCACTTTCCTGGATTAGAGTTCAGGTTGCCCCCGCATCACCATACAGAGAATAGGGGACTGAGGAAGTTTTCCAGCTCCACACCTAGGCACATCTCTGGGTGCTTGGTGGCCACCCACTGGATTCTCCCTCAGCACAGGTGCTTGTGCCTGCCATCACGGGACCTGCAGGTGTACCCCCAATGAGCACCACCTCCCCCCAGGGGCTAAGCAGGAAGCTCAGACCACTATGCATTCCACGAATCAGTTCATTGTCTAGGGCAACACAGAGCTTCTGCCAGTAAACAAGGATCAAGTATATACCCAGCCACACTGGCTGCACCAGCTCTTACCTATAAGCACCATCTACTGGCCTGTAGATCAAACTGCACAGTGCGATATAAAACTTGCCGAGGGCGCTGCCTGGTGGCTGTGGTCCCACAGGGGCCTTTGGCCCAGGCCGACGGACCCTGAGCTGAGGTAGCCCGCTGCTGGAGAGGCTGTTCGCCTGGGGCGGGCTCTTGTGGACCTTCCTCAAGCGCCAGGCAGGGTCTGAAGCCCATTTGAAGGTCAGGAGGCCCGAGTTGGTGGCGGTCGTCAAGCTGCTGAACGAGAAGGAGCAGGAGCTGCGGGAGACCAAGAGCTTGCTGCACGATGAGGATGAAGATTTAAGGAAATGTGCAGAGAATGAAATAACTTTGTGTCAAAAAGAAATAACTCAGTTGAAGCATCAGAAGAAACAGATGAAAATGATCTGATCCTGCAAGTAACTGCAGGAGTTGGAAGACAGGAGGCAATGTTGTTTACTTCAGAGATATTTGATATGTATCAGCAATAAGCTGCATTTAAAAGATGGCATTTTGAGACCCTGGAATATTTTCCAAGTGAAATAGGTGGCCTTAGACATGTATCTGCCAGTATTGGGGGTTCAGAAGCCTATAGGCATATGAAATTTGTTTTTTTTAATTATTATTATACTTTAAGTTCTAGGGTACATGTGCACAAGGTGCAGGCTTATTACATATGCAGACATGTGCCATGTTGGTGTGCTGCACCCATTAACTCGTCTTTTACATTAGGTATATCTCCTAATGCTTTCCCTCCCCCCTTCTCCCACCCCACAACAGGTCCTGGTGTGTGATGTTCCCCTTCCTGTGTCCAAGTGTTCTCATTGTTCAATTCCCACCTATAAGTGAGAACATGTGGTGTTTGGTTTTTTGTTCTTGCGATAGTTTGCTGAGAATGATGGTTTCCAGCTTCATCCATGTCCCTACAAAGGACATGAACTCATCCTTTTTTATGGCTGCATAGTATTCCATGGTGTATATGTGCCACATTTTCTTTATCCAGTCTATCATTGATGGACATTTGGGTTGGTTCCAAGCATTTGCTATTGTAAAAAGTGTCGCAATAAACATACGTGAGGCACATGAAATTTGAAGGAGGTGTGCACAGAGTACAAAGAGTGCCAAAGACAGAAAAGCAAGGCTGCATCCATGCTAGCACCATGACTGTAAGCAGTATTGCCCCAACCTACTGAGATTAATCTGGTGACTAATCCAAAAGATTTGAGAATCGACACTAAGCAAGCCAGTGGAGCTGCGGGGGCAGCATGTAAATACCACGGACAGTGCTGTCCGGATAGTTCATCTTCCAACGGAAGAAGAAAAAGGATGAGAAGGAAAAGGAGTATTCCTTGAAAATAAGTAAAGAATATTTTTCTATTAAAACTTTTTAATTCTTGTAACACTATTCAGGTGTTTCTGAATGTCAACAAGAGAGATCTCACCCGAAAAAATAAAGAGCTGGCTATGAAAAAGTTATGTGTAAAACTGTACAACATGTATCTAGAAGAAGAAATGAATAAAAGACATGATGCTAGAAAAATTCAGATTGGAAGTAAAGGAAGATCAGAGAAAATAAGAACATATAATTTTCCACAGAACCAGGTCACAGATCACAGAATAAGCAAGTCACTGCATGATCTTGAAACCATGATCTTGAAACTGTTATGCAAGGAGATTATCTACTGGATGAACTTGTACAGTCATTGAAGAAATATGCTGATTATGAATCTTTAGTAGAAATTATTTCCCAAAAAGTTTAAGTTGATTTTTTATTCATACACTTTTGTAGCTTAGAAAAATTCTACTACAGCACATCCACATAGTGTAAAAATACCATTATTCTCTTAAAAAACATGAGTTAACACAGTTGGAAGTAATATGCGTATTCTGAAGTCATAGATAATTTACACAGATCTCTTTCAATGCATTAGTAAAAATCACACAATATACAGATGGTCCTCAATTTACATCGTGGTTAATTCCCAATAAACCCATCATAAGTCAAAAATACATATAACATTAGCAACACAGCAGTCTCCTACTTAATGACAGCTTGACTTAACAATTTTCCAACTTTACCGTGGTGTGAAAGAGGTATGATTCATAAGTCCTAAGGAGCTCCTCACCTTGAAATGGGGCTACATGCCGATAAACCCATCATAAAGTCAAAAAATCCTAAAACCATCATAAGCTGGTGACCATCTGTAATCATGACGTGGTGGTAAATCTTGGACGCTTCTTTACAGTAAGTAGACAAAGGAAAATCATCCTTTGTCCTGTTCTATGTAAATATTTAATGAATTATCAAAAATTCAGTTTAAATCTTCATTATGAAAAACTTTAAACATAAAGTAGTAGAAATATGACAGTAAATATTATATCCTAATACCCAGTCAGGAGACAGAAACCATACCATTAACTTGAACAGGGATAATTTTAATATAAAAAAACTTTTAACTGATAATGGTATTAGCTATTAAGAAGGATAAAAAAGAGCTACAATGTCCTAGGACTGAGTACCCAAGGAAAGAATATCCTTGGAAGGGGCTCCTCTTCCCCATGGTGAAGTCAGACCTAATGGAAAGAGTGTGACTACTCACTACTCAGTGATAGGGAAGTTCCCTGCCTTGCCCTGGGCCAGAGCTGCTGTGCAGCTAGTGGATCAGGTCTTGCAAGCAAACAACCTCACACCCTCAGGACTGGTAAGCCAGGAGCCTCCTGCTAGGGTGTGAGCACAACTTGGACAGGAACTCTCAGTAGATGTTTGTGTTTGTCAAGGTTCTCCAGAGAAACTCCCTTAAAGGGATTGGCTTGTGTGATTATTATTAAGTCTAACAAGTCCAAAACCTGGAGTGTGAGGCAAGAGGCTGGCAACCCAGGAAAGCTGATGGTGCAGGTCCAGTCCAAAGGTATCTGTTGGAGGATTCTCTTTTTCTTGGAAGAGGACAGTCTTTTTTCTCTTCAGCCCTTCAACTGACTGGATCAAGCCCACTAACATCGAGGAGGGCAGTCTGCGTTATTCAAAGTTCACTGATTTAAATGTCAATCTCATGTAAAAACACCCTCACAGAAACACCCAGAATAAAGTTTGACCTTATAACTGGAAAGTCAGAGCAAAAGTTAAATATCTAAAATTTAAAAAACATATATGACCAAATAGTTGGGCACCCTGTGGCCCAGCCACATTGACACCTAAAATTAACTGTCACAGCATCCTCTTAGAAGCAAGAGGAGAGGCAAGAGAAGCCCCTTTCTTCTGCAGTGTCCCTCTACCACCACCTACTGACAAAGAACGTGGTGCTGTCTGGCAAAAGGGAAATGTTCAGTTTGCCATGACTTGAATGTGTCCCCTCAAATTCAAGTGTTGCCAATACAATAGCATCAAGAGGTGGGGCCTTTAAGAGGTCACTGGGCCACAAGGGGTTCTCTCTCAGGACTGGGATTAAGGCCCTTATAAAAGAGGCTTCAGGGAGCATCCTGCTAGCTTGCTTTCTGTATGTGAGAACACAGCAAGAAAGCCCTAGTCGAACAAGTGCCAGATCATTGATCTTAGATTTCCCATCCTCCAGAACTGTGAGAAATATATTTCTGTTCTTTATAAATTTAAAAAAAAAAAAACTTGCTGAAAGAAGTGCAGAGGGCTGTAGAAGGAAAGCCAAAAGACCCTACCCAGCAATCTCTACAGTTACACCCCCTAGGGAGGGGGGAAAAGGGAAAGAAAAAATAATACTATTATAGGGAAATAAAAAGAAAAACTCCTACCCACACTAAAATAATTACAAATATTAGAAGTGCCAAGGTCTCCAGATGAGAAGGAACCAGCACAAAAAATCTGAATGTAGTGACACCACCAAATGATCACACTGGATCTACAGCAATGGTCTGTAATCAAAATGGAAACTCGGAAATGACAGATAAAGAATTCAGAGTATGGATTGCAAGGAAGCTCAATGAGCTCCAGGACAAGGTTGAAAATCAACACAAAGAAACTTCTAAAGGATTCTCTTCCAAGATGGCCGAATAGGAACAGCTCTGGTCTGCAGCTCCCAGTGTGATCGATGAAGAAGACGGGTGATTTCTGCATTTCCAACTGAGGTACCTGGATCATCTCAATAGGACTGGTTGGACAGTGGGTGCAGCCCACAGAGGGCAAGCCGAAGCAGGGCAGGGCATCGCCTCACCCAGGAAGTGCAAGGGGTCATGGGATTTCCCTTTCCTAGCTGAGGGAAGCCGTGACAGACTGTACCTGGAAAATCAGGACACTCTCTCCCAAATACTGTGCTTTTCCAATGGTCTTAGCAAACGGCACACCAGGAGATTATATCCTGTGCACGGCTCAGCAGGTCCCACACCCACGGAGCCTTGCTCACTGCTAGCGCAGCAGTCTGAGGTCAACCTGCGAGGCAACAACCTGGCAGGGGAGGGAGGCGTCGGCCACTGCTGAGGCTTGAGTAGGTAAACAAAGCAGCTGGGGAAGCTCGAACTGGGCAGAGCCCACCACAGCTCAGCAAGGTCTGTTGCCTCTGTAGATTCCACCTCTGGGGGCAGGGCATAGCTGAACAAAAGGCAGCAGAAACTTCTGCAGACTTAAATGTCCCTGTCTGGCAGCTCTTAACAGAGCAGTGGTTCTCCCAGCATGGTGTTTGAGCTCTGAGAATGGAGAGACTGCCTCCTTGAGTGGGTCTCTGACCCCCGTGTAGCCTAACTGGGAGACACCTCCCAGTAGGGGCTAAATAACACCTCATACAGGTGGATACCCCTCTGGGATGAAGCTTCCAGAGGAAGGATCAGGCAGCAATATTTGCTGTTCTGCAGCCTCTGCTGGTGATACCCAGGCAAACAGGGTCTGGAGTGGACCTCCAGCAAACTCCAACAGACCTGCAGCTGAGGGACCTGACTATTAGAAGGAAAACTAACAAACAGAAAAGAATAGCATCAACATCAACAAAAAGCACATCCACACCAAAACCCCATCTGTAGGTCACCAACATCAAAGACCAAAGGTAGATAAAACCAAAAAGATGGAGAGAAACCACAGCAGAAAAGTTGAAAATTCTAAAAACCAGAGCACCTCTTCTCCTCCAAAGGATCACAGCTCCTCACCAGCAATGAAACAAAGCTGGATGGAAAATGACTTTGATGAGCTGACAGAAGTAGACTTCAGAAGGTCAGTAATAACAAACTTCTCTGAGCTAAAGGAAGATGTTCAAACCCATCGCAAGGAAGCTAAAAACCTTGAAAAAAGATTAGACGAATGGCTAACTAGAATAAACAGTGTAGAGAACACTTTAAATGACGTGATGGAGCTGAAAACCATGGCACGAGAACTATGTGACGCGTGCACAAGCTTCAATAGCTGATTCGATCAAGAGGAAGAAAGGGTATCAGTGATTGAAGATCAAATTAATGAGATAAAGTGAGAAAAGAAGTTTAGAGAAAAAAGAGTAAAAAGAAATGAACAAAGCCTTCAAGAAATATGGGACTATGTGAAAAGACCAAATCTACATTTGATTTGTGTACCTGAAAGTGATGGGGAGAATGGAACCAAGTTGGAAAACATTCTTCAGGATATTATCCAGGAGAACTTCCCCAACCTAGCAAGGCAGGCCAACATTCAAATTCAGGAAATACAGAGAACACCACAAAGATACTCCTCGAGAAGAGCAACCCCAAGACACATAATTGTCAGATTCACCAAGACTGAAATGAAGGAAAAAAATGTTAAGGGCAGCCAGAAAGGTCAGGTTACCCACAAAGGGAAGCCCAACACACTAACAGCAGATCTCTCAGCAGAAACTCCACAAGCCAGAAGAGAGTGGTGGCCAATATTCAACATTCCTAAAGAAAAGAATTTTCAACCCAGAATTTCATATCCAGCCAAACTAAGCTTCATAAGTGAAGAAGAAATAAAACCCTTTACAGACAAGCAAATGCTGGAGATTTTGTCACCACCAGGTCTGCCCTACAAGAGCTCCTGAAGGAAGCACTAAACATGGAAAGGAACAACCGGTACCAGACACTGCAAAAACAGCCAAATTGTAAAGACCATTGATGCTAGGAAGAAACTGCATCAATTAACGAGCAAAATAACCAGCTAACATCATAATGACAGGATCAAATTCACACATAAAAATATTAACCTTATGTGTAAATGGGCTAAATGCTCCAATTAAAAGACACAGACTGGCAAACTGGATAAAGAGTCAAGACCCATCAGTGTGCTGTATTCAGGAGACCCATCTCACATGCAGAGACAGGCTCAAATACAGCAATGGAGGAAGATCTACCAAGCAAATGGAAAGCAAAAAAAAGCAGGGGTTGCAATCCTAGTCTCTGATAAAACAGACTTTAAACCAACAAAGATCAGAAGAGACAAAGAAGGCCATTACATAACGGTAAACGGATCAATTCAACAAGAAGAGCTAACTATCCTAAATATATATGCACCCAATACAGGAGCACCCAGATTCATAAAGCAAGTCCTAAGAGACCTACATAGAGACTTAGACTCCCACACAATAATAATGGGAGACTTTAACACCCCACTGTTAATATTAGACAGATCAACGAGACAGAAGGTTAACAAGGATATCCAGGACTTGAACTCAGCTCTGCACCAAGTGGACCTAATAGACATCTACAGAACTCTCCACCCCAAACCAACAGAATATACATTCTTCTCAGCACCACATCACTCTTATTCCAAAATTGACAACATAGTTGGAAGTAAAGCACTCCTCAGCAAATGTGAAAGAATAGAAATCACAACAGACTGTCTCTCAGACCACAGTGCAATCAAATTAGAATTCAGGATTAAGAAACTCACTGAAAACCACACAACTACATGGAAACTGAACAACCTGCTCCTGAATGACTACTGGGTAAACAACGAAACGAAGGCAGAAATAAAGATGTTCTTTGAAACCAATGAGAACAAAAACACAATGTACCAGAATCTCTGGGACACATTTAAAGCACTGTGTACAGGGAAATTTATAGCACTAAATGCCCACAAGAGAAAGCAGGCAAGATCTAAAATTGACACCCTAACATCACAATTAAAAGAACTATAGAAGCAAGAGCAAACAAATTCAAAAGCTAGCAGAAGGTAAGAAATAACTAAGATCAGAGCAAAACTAAAGGAGATAAAGATACAAAAACCCTTCAAAAAATCAATGAATCCAGGAAGTTATTTTTTGAAAAGATCAACAAAACTGATAGACCACTAGCAAGACTAATAGAGTAGAAAAGAGAGAAGAATCAAATGGACGCAATGAAAAAATGATAAAGGGGATATCACCAACAATCCCACAGGAATACAAACTAACATCAGAGAATACTATAAACACCTCTACCCAAATAAACTAGAAAATCTAGAAGAAATGGATAAATTCCTGGACACATACACACTCCAGAAGAAATTGAATTTTTGAATAGATCAGTAACAGGTTCTGAAATTGAGGCAATAATTAATAGCCTACCAACCAAAAAAAGTCCAGGACCAGACGGATTCACAGCCGAATTCTACCAGAGGTACAAAGAGGAGCTGGTACCATTCCTTCTGAAACTATTCCAATCAATAGAAAAAGAGGGAATCCTCCCTAACTCATTTTATGAGGCCAGCATCATTCTGATACCAAAGCCTGGCATAGACGCAACAAAAAAAGAGAATTTTAGACCAATATCCCTGATGAACATATATGCGAAAATCCTCAATAAAATACTGCCAAACCGAATCCAGCAGCACATCAAAAAGCTATCCACCACGATCAAGTCGGCTTCATCCTTGGGATGCAAGGCTGGTTCAACATATGCAAATCAACAAACGTAATCCTTCACATAAACAGAACCATCGACAAACAACACATGATTATCTCAATAGATGCAGAGAAGGCCTTCTACAAAATTCAACAGCCCTTCATGCTAAAAACTCTCAATAAATTAGGTATTGATGGGACGTATCTCAAAATAATAAGAGCTATTTATGACAAACCCACAGCCAATATCATACTGAATGGGCAAAAACTGGAAGCATTCTTTTTGAAAACTGGCACAAGACAGGGATGCCCTCCCTCACCACTCCTATTCAACATACTATTGGAAGTTCTGGCCAGGGCAATCAGGCAAGAGAAAGAAATGAAGGGTATTCAATTAAGAAAAGAGGAAGTCAAATTGTCCCTGTTTGCAGATCACATGACTGTGTATTTAGAAAACCCCATCATCTCAGCCCAAAATCTCCTTAAGCTGATAAGCAACTTGAGCAAAGTCTCAGGATATAAAATCAATGTGCAAAAATCACAAGCATTCCTATACACCAAAAACAGACAAACAGAGAGCCAAATCATGAATGAACTCCCATTCACAATTGCTACAAAGAGAGTAAAATACCTAGGAATCCAACTTACAAGGCATGTGAAGGACCTCTTCAAGGAGAACTACAAACCACTGCTCAACGAAATAAAAGAGGACACAAACAAATGGAAGAACGTTCCATGCTCATGGGTAGGAAGAATCAATATCGTGAAAATGGCCATACTGCCCAAGGTAATTTATAGATTCAATGCCATCCCCATCAAGCTACCAATGACTTTCTTCAAGGAATTGGAAAAAACTACTTTAAAGTTCATATGGAACCAAAAAAGAGCCCGCATTGCCAAGTCAATTCTAAGCAAAAAGAACAAAGCTGGAGGCATCACACTACCTGACTTCAAACTACAAGCTATAGTAACCAAAACAGCATGGTACTGGTACCAAAACAGAGACATAGACCAATGGAACAGAACAGAGCCCTCATGAGGAAACAATACCACACATCTACAACCATCTGATCTTCGACAAACCTGACAAAAACAAGAAATGGGGAAAGAATTCTCTATTTAATAAATGGTGCTGGGAAAACTGGCTAGTCATATGTAGAAAACTGAAACTGGATCCCTTCCTTACACCTTATACAAACATTAATTCAAGATGGATTAAAGACTTAAATGTAAGACCTAAAACCATAAAAACCCTAGAAGAAAACCTAGGCAATACCATTCAGGACATAGGCATGGGCAAGGACTTCATGACTAAAACACCAAAAGCAATGGCAACAAAAGCCAAAATTGACAAATAGGATCTAATTAAACTAAAGAGCTTCTGCACAGCAAAAGAAACTACCATCAGAGTGAACAGGCAACCTACAGAATGGGAGAAAGTTTTTGCAATCTAACCATCTGACAAAGGGCTAATATCCAGAATCTACAAAGAACTCAAACAAATTTACAAGAAAAAAACAAACAACCCCATCAAAAAGTGGGCAAAGGATATGAACAGAAACTTCTCAAAAGAAGACATTTATGCAGCCAACAGACAGACATGTGAAAAAATGCTCATCATCACTGGCCATCAGAGAAATGCAAATCAAAACCACAATGAGATACCATCTCGCACCAGTTAGAATGGTGATCATTAAAAAGTCAGGAAACAATAGATGCTGAAGAGGATCTGGAGAAATAGGAACACTTTTACATTGTTGGTGGGAGTGTAAACTAGTTCAACCATTGTGGAAGACAGTGTGGTGATTCCTCAGGGATCTAGACCCATTTGACCCATTGATCCCATTACTGGGTATATACCCAAAGGATTATAAATCATGCTATAAAGACACATGCACACGTATGTTTATTGTGGCACTATTCACAATAGCAAAGACTTGGAGCCAACCCAAATGTTCATCAATGATAGACTGGATTAAGAAAATGTGGTACATATACAACATGGAATACTATGCAGCCATAAAAAAGGATGAGTTCATGTCATTTGCAAGGACATGGATGAAGCTGGAAACCATCATTTTCAGCAAACTATCACAAGGACAGAAAACCAAACACCGCATGTTCTCACTCATAGGTGGGAATTGAACAATGAGAACACTTGGACACAGGGTGGGGAACATCACACACTGGGGCCTGTCATGGGGTGGGGGGCAGGGGGAGGGATTGCATTAGGAGAAGTACCTAATGTAAACGACAATTAACAGGTGCAGCACACCATCATGGCTTATGTATACCTATGTAACAAACCTGCACGTTGTGCACATGTACCCTAGAACTTAAAGTATAGTTTAAAAAAAAGAAAAAAAAAACTTCTAAAGCAATCTAGGAAATGAAGGAAGAGATAAACATCTTAAAAAGAAATCAGTCAGAGTTTCTAGATTTGAAAAACTCACTTAAGGCATTTCAAAATAAAATTGAAACCTTTACCAACAGACTGGACCAAGCAGAAGAAAAAGTCTCAGCTAGAGCTTGAAGACCAGTTTTTGAACTAATCCAGTCAGACAAAAGTAAGAAAAAAGAGTTGTTTTTTTTTAATTATACTTTAAGTTCTGGGGTTTGTTACATAGGTATACATGTTTGACGCTGGTTTGCTGAAGACCTGAAGGAAGTGGGTGGCAAGCCATGTGCACGTTCAGGACAGGTCATTCCAGGCAGAAGGAACAGCAGGTGAGAATGCCCTGAGATGGGACTGTGCCTGAGGGCTTAAGGGACAGCAAGTATGCCATGTGCCTGGAGGGAGCAGCTAAGGAAGAATTATGAAGCGATGGGGACAGAAGAAAGCAAGAGCAAATCCTGTGCACTATTAGGAGTCTGCTTTTTACTTTGAACTAGAGGGGAAATTATTAGAGCATTTTGAGTAGAAAAAAAATGCAGAAAAGTTCATTTGTATCTCTCCTTTTGAGAAATGTCTGTTTGGATCCCTTGCCCATTTTTAAATCAGATTATTTGTTTTCTTGCTATTGAGTTGTTTGAGTTCCTTATATGGTCATGCATCATATAAAGACATTTCTGTCAATGACAGGCCACACGTATGACGGTGGTCCCATAAGATTATAATGGAGCTGAAAAATCCTATCGCCTGCTGACGTTGTAGCTGTCCTAATATCCTGGCAGAACTCATTCTTCACATGTATGTGGTGATGCTGCTGTCAACAAACCTACTTCACAACCAGCCATATAAAAGTATAGCACACACAGTTATCTATAATACACAATACTTGCTAATAATCATAAATGACTGCATTACTGGCTTATGTGTTTACTATAGATGGTTATTTTAGAATGTATTCATTTGTCATATTTTTTTAATTTAATATAAAACAGACTCAGGCATGTCCTTCAGGATGCATTCCAGAAGAAAGCCTTGTTATCCTAGGAGATGACACCTCCATGCATGTTATTGTCCCTGAAGACCTTCCAGTGGGACCAGGTGTGGAGGTGGAAGAAAGTGATATTGATTATCCTAACCCTATGTAGGACTGGGCTAATGTGTGTGTGTTTGTGTCTTCATTTTTAACAAAAAGTTTACAAACTAAAAAATAAAGAAAAAGAAATTTTACATAGAAAAAAGCTTATAGAATAAGGATATAAGAAAATGTTATGTACAGCTTTAGAATGTTTGTGTTTTAAGCTAAATATTACAAAAGAGTCAAAAAGTTTGCAAAAAAATAAAAAGTTCATAAAGTAAAAATCACAGTAAGCTAAGTTCATTGTTGAAGAGAGAAAAATATTTTTTGTAAGTTTAGTGTAGCCTAAGTGTATAGTATTTATAAAGTCTACTGTAGTGTATAGCAATCCTAGGCCCTCTCATTCACTCACCACTCACTCACTGACTCACTCAGAGCAACTTTCAGTTCATAGTAAGCTATTTCTGCAAGTTCCGTTCATGGTAAGGGCTTTATACAGGTGTACCATTTTTAACTTTTATACTTTATTTTTACTGTACCTTTACTACTTTAGATTTGTTTAGTTACACAAATTCTTAGCATTATGTTACAGCTGTCTACAGTATTCAGTACATTAACATGCTGTACAGGTTTATAGCCTTTGAGCAATAGGCCATACCATATAGCTTAGGTGTGCAGTAGACTATATTGTCTACGTTTGTGTAAGTACACTTTATGGTGTTCCCACAACTGAAACCACCTAATGATGCATTTATTAGAATGTATCTCCATCATTAAGCAACTGATATATACACGACTATATATTTTGGATATTAGCTCCTTAGCAGATGTATGGATTGCAAATATTTTCTCCTAATCCATAGGTTGTCTCTTCACTCTGTTAATTTCTTCCTTTACTGCACAGAAGCTTTTTAACTTAATGGAATCCATTTGTCTATTTTTGCTATTGTTGCCCGTGCTTTTGGAGTTCTACCCAATAAATCATCGCCCAGACCAGTGTCATGGAGGTTTTCCCTATGTTTTCTTCTGGTAGCCTTGCCGTTTCAAGTCTTATGTTTAAGTCTTTTATCCATTTTGAATTGATTTTTTTTTATGGTGTGAGTATAAAGGTCCAATTTTATTCTTCTGAATGTGGATATCCAGTTTTCCCAGTACCGTTTATTGAAGAGATTGTTCTTTCCCCATTACGCATTCTTGGCACTTTCGTTGAAAATCAATTGACCCTAAATACTTTGGTTTATTTCTGGGCTTTTTATCCTGTTCCATTGGCCAGTTTGTCTGTTGTAATGCCAGTACCATGTTGTTTTGATTATAATATCTTTATAATATATTTTAAAAATCAGAAACTGTGATGCCTCCAGCTTTGTTATTTTAACTCAAAATTGCTTTGGCTATTCACAGTCTTTTCTGGTTGTATATGAATTTGGGGTTTTTTTTCTATTTCTGTGAACATGATATTAGAATTTTGATAAGAATTGCATTGAATCTGTAGATCACTTTGGGTAATAGGGATATTTTAACAGCATCAGTTCTTCCAGTCCATGAACATGGGATTTTTCTAATTTATTCATGTCTTCTTTAATTGTTGTCATCAATGCTCAATCATCAGGGAAATACTCTAATCATCAGGAAAATGCAAATTAAAATTACAATGCACTATCCCCTCACCCCTGTTAGAATGGCTATTAGCAGATAAATGAAAGATAAATGTTGGTGAGGATGTGAAAAAAAGGAAAGTCTTGTAGGCTGTTGCTGGGAATGTAAATTAACACAGCCATATTAGAAGACAGTATGGAGGTCCCTCAAAAAACTGAAAGCAACAGAACTACCATATGATTCAACAATCCCACTTCTAGTTATATATCCACAAGAATTGAAATCAATATGTTAGAGAAATATCTGCACTCCCATGTTCATTGCCGTATTATTTACAATAGATGAAACCAATCTGAGTGTTCATAAACAGATGAGTGAATAAAGAAAATGTAATATATATATATATATATACATGAAATAATATTCAGCCTTAAAAAAGAAGGATATGCTTTCTTTTGTGACAACACAGATGAATGTGGAGGACATAATGCTAAGTGAAATAAGCCAGGCACAAAAAGAAAAATACTGCACAATCTCACTTATATGAAAAATTTTTAAGTCAAACTCATAGAAATAGAGAGTAGAACGGAGGTTACCAGATACTAGGGTGGGACTGAGATGGGGGTTATTGAAGAGATGTTGGTCAAAGAGTACAAAGTTTCAATTAAACAGAAGGAATAAGTTTTTGAGATCTATTGTACAACAGGGTGACCGTAGTTAATCGCTGAGAGTAAATTGCAAATGCCCCATCACAAAAAATGATGAGAAAGTGAAGTGATAGATACATTAATGTGCTTGATGGAATCATCCCCTATTGTATACATATATCAAAATATCACATTTTGCCCCATAAAAATATACAATTATGATTTATCAACTTAAAATAATATTCATTTTAGAAACAAAAAATCTGTTCAATAATCTAATGATATCTCACTTAGTCAACACATAATTGCAAGCCATCCAACCAGGGTCATTCTACAGGTCTCTAGGGTTTTCTCTCTGTACAACTCTTTCTTCTCTGGTACTCTGTCCTGAAAACTCTAGCTGCCTTGGCTTCCCCAGACTCTCACCTTCATCCATTCAACTCGAGGAGGTTCTTAGGCTGTTCTTGGGTTCCTCCTTCCTGTGCCATGCTGGAAACTCTCTCAAGACAGTAATCTGGGGCAATCAGAGGGCTCACCTTTGTTTTCTTCCATTTCTCAAAGCTCACTGTCCTTTTTAACTGCTGTCCAATTACTTGAAAACCATTATTTCATATACTTTGTGGGTTTTTTTGTTGTTTCCAGCAGAAGGAAAAATCCAGTCTCTGCTACTCCATGTTGGCCATAATCAAAAGTTTACTTTCATTTTTGAAAGTTATTTTGCTGAAAATTATTGTCAATTCTAGATTGATAGTTTTCCTTTATTTTGCTTTGCTTTTTATCATGGACTTGCGTTATAATCATCAATAATTGTAACCTTTCTTTCTCTGAATGCATTGGGTCTTTCTGTGCCTGCTCTTAAAGTTTTCCCTTTATCATTGGTTTTCAGGAATGTGATTATTGTACATCTTGGGATAGTGTTCTTGTGTGCTTATCCTGTTCAGAGTTCACCAAGCCATTTGGGTCTGTAGAGTTTGGTTTTTATTACATTTTCATTAAATTTTCAGCACGTATTTCTTTTAAGTATTGTTTTTGCCCACTTTAGTTATGGGGCTCCAATTACATGTGTTATATTGTATCACAGGTCCTTGAAGGTTTTTGCACTTTTTGTTTTTTGTGCTTCAGTTTAGCTTCTATTACTATATCTTAAATTTCATTTATCATTCCATCTGCATTACCTATTCTACTAACAAGCCTGTACAGTGTATTTTTATTTCACACATGGTATTTTTTAGCTCTAGACATTCCATTTGGTTATTTTCAATTTATTCTTTTCTTTCCTCAATAGGCTTCTGTTTTCTTTTTAAACACTTGAGCATATTTATAATAAGCTGTTTTAAAGTCCTTATCAGCTAACCCACCATCGTCATCCCATCTGTCATTTCTGTATTCTGTTTGTTAACTAATTGATATGTTATAGATCACATTTACCTGCCTCTTCCCATGTGTAGTAATACTGGAATTGTGAATGTTGCATTATTGAATGTGTCTGGATTTTGCTATATTCCTTTAAGAAGTGTTAAATTTTGCTTTAGCTGGCAACTAGTTATATGCAGATCCACTTGATTCTTTTGAGGCTTGTTTTTATACTCTGTTAAAATGGGGTTTATACAGCCTCCACTCTACATCTTAACCCTTCTACTAAGACATGATCCTTCTGGGACTTCTAATGAATGTCCTGAGTGTTCAATGAGTTCTGTCCATGGTAGCTGGTTGAAACCCAAATATCTGCCAGACCCAGTCAAGCTCTAGAAATTTCGCCGGCTACAGCTAGCTGATAGCTTTTAAATCTACTATTTTGAAGCCTTATGCTATACATGCACAAGTTAAGTATTTAGACCAAGGCTCAAGGTACCCTATGTAAATTACTGGATAATACTCCCTCTTTCCTAGAACTCTGCCCTAAAAATGTTAGTTCCTTTGGCCTCCTCAACCTCCTATCTCTGTGTTGTTAACTCAGAGAGACCACTCCACCTTATACAGGTTTCTCTTTCTGAACTGTGGTTCAGAATGTGCTCCAGGCAGAAACCTGGGGCAATCTTAGGACTCCTGTTTGTTTGCCTGTGCTTCCTATTACACAATATCTGAAAACAGTTGTTTAGTATATTTTGGTGAGGTTTTTATTTATTTGCAGAAAGAGAGCAGATTCACTAAAAGCTATTTAATCAAGCTAAAAGTGAAAGCCTACTCAATATTTTAAGAAATATATCTGAAGGTTGATGTCTGCTCTAGAGATAGAGGTTAGGTAATTATTTGAAAAATAGACAGCAAATGAAATAGTAACTGCGAACAATATTGCCCAGGAAATGTATAACAATTAGAATTGGGTTGAGAGAGAAGTAATGCAGATCCAACATAATGGTAATTTCAACAAGAAATTGATTTTCATTCATGCAGAAGTAAAAAGTAGGCAGTGTAGGGCTGACAGGGCAGCTGTGTTTCACAAAGTCCTCAGGAACTTAGTCTTCCTCCAACTCAATGCTCTGCCCTCCCATCAGTATTCCAGCAGACAAATGAATAAATGGACCAGTAAGAGACAAGGAAGGCACACACTAACCGTCTTTAAGAATGGTTTCTGGATATTAACTCAGAAAACTACTGCTTACATCCCCCTTGTCATATGGCCAACCTAGCTGTATAGGAAACTAGAAAACATACTATTTCTTCTGAATGACCACGTGCTCATTTAACAATGCTATCATACTGGTAGCAGTGGAAAATGGATATTGGAAGTCAATATTTTGTGTAGACACTTGTTTCTCTGCCACAAATGTATAAAGAGAATAGATGAGACCTAGAGAGGTCCACTGTTTAAGGATGAATAAGTATAAACATAGCCTATAAGGGATCATGGGTTGCCTACCCTGACTGTCTCTCACGGATTTCTTCCCATTCCCTCTTAAATCCATTCCAATCAAGTTTTCATACTACAAGCCCATGAAAATTGCTTTTGTCAAAGTTATCAATGACCTCAATGTAGCAAAATTCAATAGTCAGTTCTCAGTTCTCCTCTCAATCTATTAGCACCATTTGATCTGTTAGCACTGTTTATACCACACTTAAGGAAGTTTTTGAAACCTTTTTCATATGGCTTCCAAGTGTCACATTCTCTCGTAGTTTTCTCCTTACTTTACATTCAGTCGTCCTCATCTTCTTTGATGTTCCCTCCTCTTCACTCAACCTCTAAACAGTAGGGTTCCCTAGGGATTAGTCTCTGGAACTTTTTACTCTCTCATAGGGATTTTTCACTGCTTCGTAAGTTGTCTTATCCAGCCTCATGACTTTAATACATCTATAGTGTCTGTGCTCAAATGATTGTCTTCAACTCAGGCATCTTCCCGAATTATATGCTATAACCTTAGTATCTCTACTTGGATAAATAATGACACGTTACTTTCTAATATACTATATAATACATTTATTTATTTTCTCTTTTTTTTCCACTGAAATATAAAATCAATGGGAAGTGGAACTCCAGGTGCATAGAATAATGACTGGCACATACTAGGCCTTCAGTAAATAATGTTTAGTAAATAAAAAGAAATAGGTGATAGGGAAAACAAGAGCACTACTTCTCTGCAGCCACAAAAGGAGGAAATTTGAAGAAGGAGTGAGTAGTTCATAGTGTATAATTCAATATCAAATCTCCAATAAAACTAGGACTATAATTTTTTCATTAGTTTAAATGATTAGGAGGTTATGGTAACCATGATGAGAGCAAATTCAATAAATGTGTCAGGTATGAAGACAGATTGCGTTGGGCTGAAAAGTGACTATAAAGTGAGTTAATAAAGATAATAAGCATATTGTTTTACTAAATTTTGAGAAGTTTGGAAGAAAAAAGGAAAAAAGATTAAAAGACTAAAATTAGTTTTAAAGGATTGGAAAAATGTAGACATTTTTCAGGCCAAAAAGAATCTGAACAGTTTTGAGGGCGAGATTGAGATTCAGAAGATGGAAGAGACAATTAATAGAGAAGGTTACTTAGGGAGGGAGAATAGGTTCTGCTCAGTCTACAGCTGGCCTTGAATAGTGTGGGAGACAGGCTAACCTCTAAGGAGGAAAGAAAGCTTGTTTTGTGTATGAATCTGTCAGTAGGGAATGTGAAATTGAGGTGTGGTGAGGGCAGGAAGAAAGGCTCTAACATGTGGACAGAGGTAAAGATAGAAGCAAATATTTGGAATGTGTTTAGAGAGAGAGAGAGTGTTGGCCGAAATAATATAAAAGGGGCATCAGTTAAAGAAGTTGGGTGACTGAAGCAAAGGAAGTCTCAAAGACTTGTAAGAGCCAAAGCAAGATTGAGAGTTTAGCTAAAAGTGAAGACCAGAATCACAGAAGATGAAAGCCCTAGAAGTAGAATCCATCTAGTCAAAAACATTTCATTTTACAAAAGAGAAAACCAAAATCAACTCAAATAAAATAACTCATCCATATGCCTTATCTCTTCAACCTCTCCCTCTTTATTAATATTTCCTGTTAATTTTTAATCATGCTCAAATGAAAAAAAAAGTTTCTAGTCAACCCTCCAACACCCTCGAGGAACTTACTGCCTTATAATTACCTTATTTTCCTACCAAGAAGAAGGGAAGTTCCAAAGATGTCTATACTTGCCATCTCCTTTAATTTACCTCCCAGTGTTCTCAATCCATGCCAACCAAATTTCAGGGCTCGTCACTCCAGGCAATAGGTCTTGTTAACCTCTTCAAATTATATCTGTGTACCTAAACCTAATATGTAGGGTTAATTCTTTGTTTTTATTTCTTAGCAGCATTCAAATCTGTTGGCCATTTTCTCTTTCTTGAAAAACACTCTTTCTATAATGTTGATTATTCAACACACTTGGCTTTTCCTCCTACCTCTTGTTAACTATATTAGTTTTCAGTTGTTGCATAAGAGGGGGAAAAGCTCAGAAGTTTACAACACTCTATTGTTATTACTATCTCACATTCTGTAGGTCAGAATTCAAGGCAGGCTTGACTGGATTCTCTCCTGAGTCTCACAAGGCTGAAGTCAAGGTACCCAGTCTGGTTGGGCTGTTTTCTGTAAGCTCTAGGAATAAGTCACTTGCAAGCTCATTCAGTTTGTTGGCAGAATCCAGTCCCTTGTGATCATAGGACTGAGGTCCATTTCTTTACTGACTCCAGGGGCCTCACTCTCAGCCCCTTAAAGCTCCCATATTCCTTCTCACACGCACCACCCCATCTTCAGTCAGCAGCGGCACATGGAACCCTTCTCATGTTTAGGATCTCTCTGAATTCTTCTGCCATCAGCTATAGAAAATTCTTTGCCTTTAAGGACTTATTTGATTAGATTAGACCCATGAAGATACTCCATTTTTTTAAATCAACACTGCTTTATAACATAACACAATCACATGAGTGATGTCACATTCACAGATTCCAGGGATTAGGGCATGGAATATTGGGGACCATTCCTAAAGGTTCTGCCTACTATACCACCCCATTTTAGTTTTATTTGCTGGATCAACCTCCTCTAACCACCTTTAAATGTTGGGGAGCCTCAGGCTCAGCCTTAGGTTCTCTTTTCTTCTGTCATGTACTGTGTCTGAAGCCAATCTTACTTATCTCTCCCCATGCCATCAGTTACCATCTGTAGAGCAATAACTCTAAAATTTACATCATCACCCCAACCTCTCAACTCCAAAACCATTATGTGAAACTACCTTTTTTTTTTTTTTTTGAGATGGAGTCTCGCCCAGGCTGGAGTACAGTGGCGTGATCTCGGCTCACTGCAAGCTCCGTCTCCCGGGTTCACACCATTCTCCTGCCTCAGCCTCCCGAGAAGCTGGGACTACAGGTGCCTGCCAGCATGCCGGGCTAATTTTTTTGTATTTTTAGTAGAGACGAGGTTTCACCATGTTAGCCAGGATGGTCTCAATCTCCTGACCTCGTGATCCGCCCGCCTCAGCGTCCCAAAGTGCTGGGATTACAGGCGTGAGCCACCGCGCCCAGCCGTGAAACTACTTATTCTACACCTTCACTTGGAGATCTCACAGACTTTTCAAATTCAATGTGCCTAAACGTGAATGCAAGATCCTCCCCACCCAAGACTGATGCTCAGCCATTGCCCCTCAATGCGCAGCACTACCAGCCACTCAGTTGCACAAGCTAGAAAGCTAAACATCATCTTTTACCTACTGTTGTTCTATATCACTCTGAATACTCGTTTCATCATCAAGTCCTGCTCTTTTACCACCTAAATACTTATAAAATCCCTCCACTTTTCTTTATCTCCATTCTTAGCACCCTAGTCCAAACTATCAGTCATCCCTCACCTGGCCTACTACAACTACCACCTCAGAGAGTACCCTGATAGCTACTATACCCCAACTAACTTATTCTCATCACCATCAGAATGTTCTTTTTAAACCCCATATTTTGCATATCATTGATATGCAAAAAATTAACCCAAAATAATCATAGACCTAAACATAAAACCAACCTTTAAAACATAAGAAAACACATAAAATAAATTTGTATGGCCTTGAGTTAATCAAAGATTTCTTACATGCTACACAAAAGACACAATCCATAAAATAAATAAATGATAAATTGGATTTTATCCAAAATTCAACTGCTCTTTAAAAGACACTATTAAGAGAATGAAAAGATAAGTGACAGATTAGGAGAAAATATCTGCAAACATATATCTGATGAGAAACTATACATAAAGAACACTGATAACTCACTAATAATAAGACAACCCAATTTTAAAATTACAGAGAATTTAAGTAGACATTTATCCGGAGAATATATACAAATGACCAGTAAGCACATGAAAAGATGTTATTAGCCAAAAGGAAAATGCGAATCAAAACCACAATGAAATACCAAATCATATCCACTAAGATGGCTATATTCAAAAAGACAGATGTAACAAGTGTTCTTAAGGATGTGGAGAAACCTCAACCGTGTTACACTGCTGGGGGGAATGTAAAATGATACAGCTGGTTTGGAAAATGGTTTGACAGTTCACTAAGATGTTAAACACTGAGTAACCATAACACTCAGAATACCCACACCTAGCTATACAGTCAAGAGAAATGAAAGCACATGTCCAACATAAAAATGTGTACATGAATCTCCATAGCAAAGTAATTCATAATAGCCAAAATGTAGAAATAATCCAAATGTCCATCAGTCAATGAATGGATAAAATAAAATGTGGTATATCTACACAATAGAATATTATTTAGACTTACCAAGAAAGGAAATTTTTTTTTTTTTTTTTTGAAACAGAGTCTCCCTCTGTCGCCCAGGCTGGAGTGCAGAGGCGATCTCGGCTCACTACAAGCTCCGCCTCCCAAGTTCACACCATTCTCCCACCTCAGCCTCCTGAGTAGCTAGGACTACAGGCGCCCACCACCACACCTGGCTAATTTTTTGTATTTTTAGTAGAGACGGGGTTTCACCTTGTTAGCCAGGATGGTCTCGATCTCCTGACCTCGTGATCCACCCACCTCGGCCTCACAAAGTGCTGGGATTACAGGCGTGAGCCACCGTGCCCGGCCACAAAGAAAGGAAATTCTAACAAAAACTACAACATGGGTGAACGTTGAAAACATCATGCTAAGTGAAGGAAGCCAATTGCAAAAGACCACAAATTGTATGATTCCATTTATATGAAATGTCATTGAGCAAACCCACAATGTCAGATTAGTGGTTGCCTAGGATTGGGGAAAATTCTCAGTGGCTGAAAATGGGTGTGGGGTTTCCTTTTGGGGCAATAAAAATGTCCTAACATTTATTGTGGTGATAGTTGCACAACTCTATGAACATATAAAAAAACGTTGATTCACACACTTTAGGGGAATTAGGTCGTATGTGAATTATATCTCAAAGCTGTTTTTAAAAGCTGTTAAAAATATATAAATAAATAAAACATCTGATAAAAGACTTGTATCAAGAATATATAAAGAACTCTCAAAACACAATAAGAAAATTAAAAAAAATTTTTTTGAGACAGTCTCTCTCTGCTGCCCAGGCTGGAGTGCAGCAGCAAGATCACAGCTCACTGAAACTTCAAATTCCTGGGCTCAAGTCATTTTTTGACCTCAGCATCCTGAGCTGGTTCTACCACACTTGGCTAATTTCTTTCTTTTTTTTTTTTTTTTTTTTTTTTCTGAGACAGAGTCTCACTCTGTCACCCAGGCTGGAGTGCAGTGGTGTGATCTGGGCTCACAACAAGCTCCGCCTCCCAGGTTCACGCCATTCTCCTGCCTCAGCCTCCCGAGTAGCTGGGACTACAGGCGCCCACCACCAAGCCCGGCTAAGTTTTTTGCATTTTTAGTAGAGAACGGGGTTTCACCATGTTAGTCAGGATCATCTCGATCTCCTGACCTCGTGATCCGCCTGCCTAGGACTCCTGAATTGCTGGGATTACAGGCGTGAGCCACCGCGCCTGGCCAGACAAAAGATTTCAATAAACATTTCACCAAAGAAGACATATGGATGGCAAAAACTAAAAAATTAAATGACATCATTAGTCATTAGCAAAATGAAAATCAAAGCCACAATGAGACACCACTATACAATTATCAGAATGGCTGCAATCAAAACGCATGACAACGCTATTGAGACTGCTCTGGAGAGTACAGATAAACTGGAACTCTACTGGGAATGCAAAATAATACAGCCAAAAGAGTTGGCAATTTTCCATAAAATTAAAGAGCACATACCATACAACCCAGCAATGCAAAAATTAAGTGTTTAAAGTGAAATGAAAACTTATGTTCATAGAAAAACATGCTCACAAATGTTTTTAGGGTCTTCATTCAAAATTGCTGAAAACTGGAAACAATCCAAATATTCTTCACTGATGAGTGGATCAAGAGACTATATAAAATGGAATAAAAACAAACTCAGAAAGGAAAATGAACAAGTGATACATGCAACAACATGGATGAATCTAAAGTACTTTAGGCTAAGAAGCCAAACTCAAAAGACTACCTAGAGTATGATTCCATTTCTGTGCTGGGACACAAAACCCATCAATGCTTATAATGGGCTAAAGGTTGGAAGAGTGGCTAACTACAAAAACCCACAAGGGAAATTTGGGAGGGTGACAATATTCTGTATTTTGATTCTTATGTTGGTTACATACTTGCATGCATTTGTTAAAACTACTAGAATTTTTAAGGGGGAATTTTATATTATGCCAATTATGGTCTATGAAAAAGGAAACCTTCTCTGACCCCCCCATACCAGGGGGGCTCCCCTATTTGTGTGCTGTCACACTATTATGCCACTTGTCCCTCATGTTGAAATAATAATATTTTAGATATAATACAATAATGCCATTATGAGCATTAATTTTACTGGTTTCATGTTTACTTTTTTAATGCAGCTGCTGGGAAAGTTAAGATTACATATGTGGCTGCACTATAGTTCCGTTGGACAGCTTTGCCTTAGCACCTGCCTAAATTGGTAGGAGAAGAAACCCTTAGACCTTTAACCCTCACCAGTGAGAAAAAGAAATAGTTTGGCTATATTCTTTTCAAATCCATCCTTTGGTATTCCCACTGTAAGTTCTATGCTGAACTAGACTCAATATAGATGTCTAACTTTTCCTCGTCCTTTTCCATTCAGTAGAAAATCAGCAGATCATCTTCCCCTCCCAGGTGATGCGTGCTCCCCTTTCTGTGTCCATTCACCTTGGGAAAGTTTCTCCACACCTGAACAACATGCCTGTAAGTCAGTCACGTAGTTAGACAACAAGAAACCTGAACTGCAAAGCTTCCTCCAAAGGACACCCCTTCGTATAGTACAGGCTCAACAAAGCCAATGTTTATTTTTGTCTTTTGGAAACACTTGTGTGATGTGAGCCAATTCCTCTAATAACTCTCCTCGTGTATACGTGGTTCTGTCTTTCTGGAGAACCCTAACTTGATATTTCTATTATTCTCACTTTTTTTCCCATTCTCTGGAGAGCAATGGGGTCAATCACCGTATGTCAGCATGGGACAGCAAGGAAGGCAGACGTCAGCTTCAGGAGGAGGGACAAATCCAAGGGCCAGGACCCTGGGAAGCATCTCTGAACTGCCTGGCTGTGGGAGTCTGGACATCTGTACAAGCAGAATTAATGTTTTTAACACCTCCTTTCTGTCAAGCACCTTGCATATATTATATAATCCAATCTTACAACAATATTCTAAAGATAAAGCAAAAGGACAAAAAAAATCTTGCCCCAAACCCATTCCCTTTCCATTTACTCCCTGTGGGCTTACAGGAATAAGTGAAGTGCCTGAAGGAGGAGAAACTGTGTTAACAGGATTGCCACACCTGTAACTTCTGAGTAGCATCCCAGAACTGACACACAAAATAGTCACACTCCTTTCCATTGACAGTATTCACAATGCATTTATTTTACTTTTGCCTTCTCTAATATTCATAAAAATCCCATGTCCTTCCTTCTCAATCTTAGGAATCTGATATGCAGCCCATTGAGAACATAGCTTAGAGCTGTAATTTCTGCATATTACCACCAGACAAGATTTACCAAAATGGAGTTTTACTTTCTATCATTTACATTGTAAAAACTACAGAATTGAAATATAAAATCTTAGTTACATATGCCACTCCTCCATACACCAACATGCTGAGGGTCCTGCTTCAGGTGAGGTTCCTTGATTGACGATATTCTGTATACCTCGATGTGCCAAGAGGGTGAGCCGTCCCTGAGGACGTGAGAGTTTCACATTTATTTTCATTTGCTTCACCATAGTAACTGATATGGTTTGGCTGTCTCCCCAACCAAATCTCATCTTGAATTATAGCTCCTATAATTCCCAAGGGTTATGGGAGGTACTGGGTGGGAGATAATTGAATCACAGGGGCAGTTTCTCCCACACTGCTCTCGTGGTAGTGAATAAGTCTCACGAGATCTGATGGTTTTATAAGGGGTTTCCCTTTTCATTTGGTTCTCATCCCCTCTTCGCCTGCCTCTTTTTTCTTTATAAATTACCCAGTCTCGGGTATGTCTTTATCAGCAGCATGAAACCGGGCTAATATAGTAACCATTTTACTATTTATATGTGTTCCATAATATCATGTCATATACCTTAAATATACACAACAAAAGATATTTTTTTAAAAAACCAATTTCACATATCAGAACCTCCTAGACCTCTCCCTATGCAACTCTACCTTTTGCTGATTCTGATTTGTATCCTTTTGCTATAATAAAATGTAAATGCATGTATGACACTTTCGATGAGTTCTGTGAGTTGTGTCAGTGAATTATTGCACCTGAAGGTGTAGTGAGAAACCCCAAGTTTGTAGCCAGCTGGTCAAAAGTGAAGATGTCCTGGGAACCCCCAAATTTGCAACTGGTGTCTGAGGTGAGGGCAGTGCCCTGCATCTGTGAAATTCAGCCTGACTCCAGGTAGTTAGTGTCAGAAGTCATTTTTCTGATCTCACAAAAGTGGTATTGGCTACTGACCTGGACTCACTGAAACACGTGTTTTGGGAAGAGAAAGAATGAAAGGGTGAGACATAAATACTCATTGATTCCTGAATGGCTACCTGGTCCCTAGTGACCTGTGATATAAAATTGCAGCTGTGCAGTGATCAGTTATAAGTTGAGGATCTCTGTTTTCTAATTGCTAACTCTTATCTTAACTGATAAGAGTTAAGCAATGGAATTTGTCTTTTTTTTGAGACAGAGTCTTGCTCTGTCACCCAGGCTGGAGTGCAGTGGCATGATCTTGGCTCACTGCAGCCTCCACGTCCCAGGTTCAAGCAATTCTCCTGCCTCAGCCTCCAGAGTAGCTGGGACTACAGGCGCATGCCACCACTTCTGGCTAATTTTTGTAGTTTTAGTAGAGACAGTTTCACCATGTTGGCCAGGCTGGTCTCAAACTCCTGACCTCAAGTGATTCACCCACCTTAGCCTCCCAAAGCATAGGGATTACAGACATGAGCCACTGAGCTGGGCCAGCAGTGGAATTTAGAAAAGAGAGACCCAGCTCCTAAGGGAGCTGGCTCATTGTAATGCATCAGAAAATGCAAAGTAACAAGAAAGAGCAAAACATGCAATTCTTTGCTTATTGTGATCCATGGTAGCTAAAATCAAAGAAATAGACAAGCGGAGCTTAGATTCTGGCTGGCCTGACTACAGTCTGAGGACTCGGGATCATCATGGAAAGGATGTGCTGGGATAGATCCTGATGCTGGATCAAGTTCAGATGCTGGCACACCAGAGATATAGCCACTAGCCTCAAAGCCATTTCCAAAAGGAAAGGTTATGCTGAAACTTGGACAATGAAGAAGACTGGTGTAGTTCCTAAGAGAATGGGGAAAAAGGAAGAGGGTGAAATAAAAGAGAAAGGATGTCAGGGATCTCATCCCAGCAGGGTGGAAATCTTTAAATGCCTATAAAGAAATGGAGTGAATAAAGCAGATGTTCATGGGCCAAAAAAAGCTCTTAATGCAGCACTCTTAAGATTTGGAATGGGAGCCCCTGCTGTTCCTCTAATATTGAAGGGTCTGCTTCATTCACCCTAGTTTGATGGAATTAAGAAATCTGACCTCAGATCACCTGCCATGATGATCCCACAATCTAATCAGTACAAGGATTGACAAAAGTACCTGAGTTCCTTGAATGAATTCAGGTAGTTGGTGTCAGAAGTCATTTCCAAAAGGGCAAAATCCCTTGATGAGGTGAGGGAACTCAGGTACAGAGAATGTTTAAAATCGTAGAAGGTGAAAGAGAGGCCGGGGCAATCATCCAAGACTGCCCAGACCCCCAGGTGAGCCCTCCTGCCGTTCTACATGCCATGACCTTAAGCACTGGAAAACACAGGTTTCAATCCATAGTTTGCAGAGGAACAGAAACCATCTCATTTAATTGATAAAAGAGTTGAGAAAAACTCATTTACCCTATTGTCTTTGTGCAAATAGAATTTGGACAGAGCTACCCATGCTGAGGATGAGCATTGGGGGCGGGTGGGGGGAGAAGGTGGGAAGTGACAGAGATTCCATACAAACACACTACAGGAAAAGAAGAGAGTGGAGGAATCAATTCAGGTAGAAAACATAGCTCAAGAAAAAGAACGGTTTTATGCCATGGAAGAATCTAAGAGAAATACTTTAATAAGGTAAAAACCTCAAAGCTGCAAAGATACAACAGAAATATGTGAAAAGAGAGACTGTAAAGCTAAGGAAAAGAACTGAAGGTCACAACACAATATCTGAACTGATGAATTGGAAAGTAATTATAGTTGAGAGTCGAGTTATAGACATAGAGGAAAGAGCTGCCGTGATCTCAGAGAATGCAGACGAAAAAAAATCAAAGATGCAAGAATTAGACAAGATAATGTATGGAGAATCCTAAAGGACAATTGGTATCTGTGAGGTAGGGAACCTAACAAATAGAATATAAAAGATATTTAATTATTATAAGAGGAAATTTTCCTGAAAGGAAAAAATGAATCTGTAGCTCCCAGGAAAAGTGACACAGAGTGACTGAGACACAGGTATTGCCTGGTTAAAGTGCTTAACTTCAAGGATGAAGAAAGAATTCTTCAGGCATACATTTAGATGTATATGCAAAGAGTTTGGGAAAATTTGACTAGCCTTGTTCTTCTTCAAAGCATCAATAAGTCAACGGGAGACCTTTGCATGGCTACAAAAGACTGAGGGCAAGAAGGTGTTACCTGTTACCTAAAAATATAATCTCTCTCCAAGGAGTTCTTGAAGAACAAAGGCAAGAGGCAAAGTTTCTCAAATATGAAGGGACTTGGGGAGTGAAGCACTACTGAAAAAATTATTTGATCACAGCCATTCAAGGAATAAAACAAAATGACTGATACTTACCAATGAATAAATTTAAACAGACTGGGAATGGTGGCTCACACCTGTAATCCCAGCACTTTGGGAGACCGAAGCAGGCAGATCACTTGAGGCCAGGAGTTCAAGACCATCCTGGCCAACATGGTGAAACCCTGTCTGTACAAAAAAAAAAAAAAATTAGCCGAGTGTGGTGGTACATGCCTGTAATCCCAGCTATTCAGGAAGATGAGGCACAAGAATCACTTGAACCTGGGAGGTGGAGGTTGCAGTGAGCCGAGATCGTGCCACTGCATTCCAGCCTGAGTGACAGAGTAAGACTCTGTCTCAAAAAAAAAAAATGTAATAAAGAATTAACACTAAACAGCCATGAGGAATACGGTTACACTCCTTGGCAATTTACAAATAATAAAATAATTGGAGATAGGAGATGACAGAAGAGCAAGATGGGAGAAGAACTCATTTTCTTGCCTTTTTTAGCAGAAAAAAAGTAAACACTGTTTAAAAGTGAAGACATGATGTGAGCAATAGGGATTACTGGAATACACTAGAGTGAAGTGGTGATTAGTCACTTCATTATTGTCATGTGGAAATGTCGGCCAAGGTGATTCTGATGAGACATCATATTTAAAATCTTGGTTGATAATTCTAGATGACAGGGAGCATCTAAAGGATTTTAGGCAGAGGAGTGACATACAAAGGTTGCATTTTTAAATTATTCCCCATGCCTGCTGTGATATGAGCCTCCAGGATTCAAGGAAAATTTGAAGAGAACAAGATGGTGGCAGGACAACCAGCTGGGAGCACCAGACCAGCCATCCAGGTGAGAAGAGGAGGGCTATGGTGAGTCGGCTGGACTGTATTGACTGGGGATTAAAGAGAGAAGTCAAGGTGGACTCCCAGGTTTCAGCTTAGGAGGCGAGGTGGCATTAGCAAATGACACAGAGAGCACAGAATGAGACAGATACATGACCAAGAAAATGTGACAAAATATTAATAATTGAGGAATATGCACATACACACACACACGTGGGGGCTAACATCTAATGTGAAACAATTTCGGACTCACAAAATGTTTCAAGGAAAAAAAAATCTCTTCTATATCCTTCACCCATATTCCCCAATTACTAATACTTTATCACATTTACTTGGTCACTTATCTGTCTATCATCAAGTCAACTTACTTTTTGTTGCATTTCAATGTAAGTTACCGTTATCGGTACACTTCACCCAAAACAATTCAAAATGCACACCATTAACTAGAGTCAGTATTTGTTTTTATTATTTTGAAGTAAAATTTATACATAGTGAAACGCTTACGTCTTTAACATACTATTTGAAGAGTTTTGACAAATATATAAACTCTTGTCAATATATAAACTCTTGTCAATATATAGAGTATTCCACCACCCCAAAACATTTCCTAAAGTCTCTACCCATTACTGCCTCTACTCCACCTGGAAACGCAGAGAGGCACAGCCCTATCTCTTGCACCCATAAGGACACTCACAGCATAGACTGGGCGAGCGCCAGCATCTCTGGACTGACTGCCCATCAGGGAGGGCTTAGGCCTCAGCCAGCTGCTGCAGCAACGAGAGAGTCCCATAGAGGGCAGACAGGGGCACCTTTGCTTCTACATCCCAGGTTGACCTGGGGTTATCCAGCTCCATCCTAAGGCCACACTCCTCCAGCAGGCCATAGGTGATGGCCAAACCCTCACTCTGGAGTGGGGCGAGGAGCTCAGGTTTGAGGGTGAAGGGAATGCTCCAGGGGTATCTGAAGTTTGGCTCCAGGATGCTCCTTACCTAGAAGAAAGATGATCAGGTTCTACAGACCAGCCTTTAAGATCAGGAAGAGAAGGCTTCTGCCCCAGTATCCAGGGGCCATGCAGGATAATAAAAGGAGCAAGAGCTTTGGGATCCAGAGGACCAGGAGTAACATGCTGGTCATACCCTACGATCCAAAGATCAAGTTATCGGAAATCAGGGAGCATTGGTTCCGCATCTATGAAATGGTGAAAATAAAACTCCCCTTGTAGAATAGTGGTGTTTTTATTTCTAAATGTATATGCATATATGTATGTATATAGTATATGCATATAAAGGTACGTATTTATATACACATATACTTGGAGAGAGAAAAACAGAGAAATTAGCAAATCATAACAGTGTAACTAGAGCAGGAGTAATTAGCAAATGGTAACAGTGTGACTAGAGCAGGAATATTATATCCCCTTAGACCTCAAAGTCCTGTGCTCCTATATGGCTATTTTAGGCCTGTTGGGGAATGCTGCAGGGATTGCCATGGAAACTAAGACCCTCCTGAGGGAGGCTTATACCCACTGGACCAGGTCTCCAGAAGGACACTGCAGCCAAGGATTCCCCAGTGGCCACCCTGTGATCTGGACTCCCCTCCCAGCAAAAACCTGTATCATCTCTCTTTCCTCAGAATCATTCTTCTTATCTCTGGTTCCATCACCCTCTTCCCTGAACTTCTGGCCCCTGGGAAGTTCTCACCAGCTCCTGTTGCTGAAGCAGGATCCTCTTCTCCATGGAACAGGCCAGCAAATCGTGTTGGAAGTCACTCAGCACTGAGGGTGGGGGACATGTGGGGAAAGACAGTAGTGAAGAATCCAGATTTTTCCTCCCACCATAAAGCAGGAGACCCCCTGAGAGAATAACTCCAAGGCAGAGGAATAAAACCCATTAGACTTGAAGGTCAAGCTCCCTGCCCTGGGAAGCCCTTCAGAATGGTCTCCAGGATGCTAAATAAGAGGGACCAGAGGACAGGATTCAGGGGCTGAAAGCTGGAATCACCCACCTCCAATGATCTGTGGATGAACATAAACTGGTAACTCCCTAGGCCTTAAACCCAATTCTGTATCATATGGCAAGTTATCACAGTGAGCCCTCTGACCTTAGAGAGACCTGTGATGTAAGGATGAAAGATCATGGCATTCAAAGGGCTTTGGAGACACGGCATCTAACACAGCTTTTTGCGGGTCCTGGGGACCAATCTTATGATTCTCCCATTCTTCCCTTTAATTACTCTTACCCATTATGGCTTCAAGGAGATAAAGAATGGGGTCCTTTGGGTTAAACCATGCATGGTTTGAATCCTGTTGAAGTTTCTTTAGGATGGCACCACCAGGGCCATCCAAATGACCTGAGCTGTCCAATTCCAGCTATAGAAGACAGGTATTATTGTTAATAATAATACTAATAACAGTAATGTTATATAATTTGCCTGTGTCTACTGGTGATAACCAAGGAGTAGGCATGAGGGTTCTCTACCTCCCCCAGGGGATTCCAAGCAGCCTCAGTAGTGGGGGCGACACTTCCCTGGCCCATTGTGCCCGGCACCAGAGTCCCCAGTCTTTCTCATTCCCCTGGCATCTTGCTTATTCTTCCTCCTCCATGTAACTTGGGAGTCATATCTCCTAACCAATCGCATTTACAGCTTTTACCAGACCTATGCAACTGTGGAGCCCCTCACCATGTTCATCAGGTCCTGTAGAGCCCCTCTGTCTCTGAGCATGGCCAGGATACTATAGAACATGACATCCTGAACATCCTTTGAGAGCTGAGCCAGTGTCTTTATTTTCTGGAAAACCTCCTCTTGTAGATGCTTGAAATCTGCTCTCAGGCATCAACGCCGACCAGAAAGTGGGGACAAGTCTTTGATTAGAACATCCTTGGAATGACAGCCTGTTTGCACGAATATGAACCAAACTCCTCTATCCCTTTCAGCTGCTAACCAAAATTGTCTCTGCTAATGGCATGCTTGAGCTTTGTGGATAGAGCTGGCATAAGAAGCTAAAAAGATGGACAATCCAGTGTTCTGAAAAGGGGAAATAGGGTACTGGGAGCAGAGATTGAGATTCTGAAAAGACATCATCACAAATGGAAGAGAATGACAAAGTGGTCATTTCTGGGACATGTCAGGAATACTGTAAAATCTAGCATTGGGCCTTAGAGGCGAAAAACTTAGGTGCTCTGGAATCAGTTTCCATATTGGTTAAATGGGATGTTATGAGGATTAAAAGAGTTTATGTAAGCCAAGCATGATTGCTCACACCTGTAATCCCAGCACTTCGGGAGGCTGACATGGGGGGATTGCTTGAGGCCAGGAATTCAAGACCAGCCTGGTTAACATAGTGAGACCCCATCTCAAAAAAACAAGAGAGAGAGAGAGAGTTTATGTATGTAAGGCACTTGGCACATATAAGCTACCCTTATTATCATGCAATTTTGCCAGTATCCTCAATGTTTATGAAGAATTAACCAAGGGGTGGATGTTGGGGGCCCTCTGTCTCTCCCAGGAGACATCTGGCTCCCTCAGGGTGATCTGCTTGGGATGAGAGATCACTGGATTGGAAGCTCCAAAGAGGCAAGAATTTGTCTGCTTGGTTCACAGCCATAACTTTCAGGTTCAAAATAATTCTTGTTGTCCAATAAGTCCTCAATAAATGTTTGTTTGTTTCATGAGCAAAGTGCAAATTTGGAAGTGGACCTCAGTTTCTGACTTGCATAGAAACCACCAACTTGGGTGCTCAGACTTGCAGCTCCCACCCAGAAGCCCCAGGTTCCCCCTTAATAAATACTTACTTTGCCAGAAGGGTTCCTCTATTCTTCCTAGAAGGAGAATCAAGTCATCATCTCACTTCCTCATCCCCCCAAATTTGCTTTTCAGATGTTTTGGAGGGTTCTGCTCTCCTACCACCTCCTCCCTCTTACGCAACTTCTTCCTGCCCCCATTCCCATTCATCCTCCATGTTCTCAGCTTTCTGGACCCTTCCCATTCCACATGACCAAAGGCCAGGCCCTAGGGCGGTGGTGGCAAAGGCGAGGCAGGGGCAATCTGCCCTACTTACCCCATGTGTGCAGGATGGGATCCCCACCCCCACCTCCAGCAAACTCACACTCACCTACTGGGAGGATGTGAACTTGTTTGTATTCTAAAAAAAGAAATGAAATTCCTCACCAAAGAGGCTCAAAGACTAGATTTCTCCAACCTTCTGCCCTTCTTTCCCTGAACCACTCTTCTCTATCTGTTCCTGCCCTTTTCCCAAGAGGCCAGACCCCAAGACTTTGGGTAATAGCACCAAAGGCAATCAGGTGGTTTTTTGTTGTGCAGATTGTCCTGGAAGGGGAGGGCCAGATTCCACTCACTTGGCAAATGCCCGCTCAAAAATTGCTGTGTCAGAAATAGCTCTGGAAAGAGAAAGAAAAGTGTTTACTCACCAAACATTAGTCTACCCCTACTTTTCCTCTTCTACTTCTTTCCCTCTTGGTCTCACCTCTAACTCCTCTATCCTCCCCTTATTTCTCACATGTTCCATCAGTTCAGTTGAAAAACTTCCCCAGAGAGATGGATCCCCAGGCAGCCTCTTTCCCCAACAGACTCACACCTATCCCAATGTTCAAAGGAGAAAGCCTGGTTTCCCTGTGGCCCCAGGGGACAGTGGCTGGGTCAGAGGAAGGGGACAGTTGCAGGAAATGGAGGAGCATGACTGGGGGAATGTTCTCTGTGGGTCTGTGTGGGCTGAGCCCAAGCAGGGCTCTTGTGGGAATCCAAAGGGGGTCAGGGATCAGCAGTGCCTAAGTTCTAGGCAAAAAAACACTGCCAGAGGAGGATGAGCAAGATGGTGCAATAGAAGCCTACATGGTTCATACACCCCACATAAACACCAAATTTTAACAACTATCTGCACAAAGAAAAGCACCAACATAGAAGTAAAAATCAGGTGAGCAATCACAGTACCTGGTTTTAACTTCATATCATTGGATGAGGCATTGAAGAGGGTTGGAGAGATGGTATGAAACGATGGTAGCAACCCCTCACTCCTCGCAGCACAGTAGCCTACCATTGCGGAAATTTCGTATCCTTGGGAGAGAGGGAGAGCAGAGTGACTGGGTAACTTTACATTGAACTCAGTACTGCCTTGTCATAGCAGAGAGCAGAGCCAGGCTGGGCTCAATCAGTGCCAGTGCACGAAGGGAGCATTTGAACAAGACCAACTCAAAGAGGAATTGCCCATTC
This sequence comes from Gorilla gorilla gorilla, assembly GCF_029281585.2. Classification (NCBI taxonomy): domain Eukaryota; kingdom Metazoa; phylum Chordata; class Mammalia; order Primates; family Hominidae; genus Gorilla; species Gorilla gorilla. Next base: position 135,539,194 of record NC_073231.2, read on the forward strand.
CTTCTTTCAGAACTCAAGTTTCTTGGCAAGCCTCGCAAATGCCAGCCAAAGAGCTCTGGAGCCCTAGGTAAACTTAAAGGTCAGTCTAGGACAGAAGGACTGCAATGTTTAGGCAATTTCTAATGCTGAGCTAGGCTCAGAGCCAGAGGACAAGAGTGACATGTGACCTAAAGAGACACCAGCTGGGGTGACTAAAAAAAGGTGCTTGCGCTACCCCACTCCCAATCTCAGGCAGTGCAGCTCACAGAAATGAAAGTGTCTCATTCCCTTTGTTTAAGTGAAGAGAGTGAAGAGTACAGAGGATTCTGTCCCGCATCGTGGATACCACCTCAGCCACAGTAGGATAGGAGACTGGGTAGAGTTGTGAGGCCCCCATTCCAAGCCCTAGCTCCTGGACAACATCTCTAGACACCCCTGGGTGAAAAGGGAACCTACTGCCTTGAAGGGAAGAACACAGTCCTGGCAGAATTCATCATCTGCTAAATACAGAACCACTGGGCCCTAAATAACCTGCAGCAGTACCCAGGTGGTATGTAGTGGGCCTTGGGCTCTGAGATGTGCTAACTAAAGGTGTGACTCAGCATATTCCCAGCTGTGGTGGCTATGGTGAAAGACTCCTTCTGTTTGAGAAAAGCAGAGGAAAAAGTAAAGAGGAGGCTTTGCCTTACATCTTAGGTACCAGTTCAGCCACAGTGGTGTAATGCACGAAGCAGGCTCTTGGGGCCCTCAAGACCAGGCCTAGGGTCTTCAACAGCATTTCTGGACCTGCCCTGGGCCACAGGAGAGCCCACTTCCCTAAAGGGTGAGACCCAGGCCAGACACCATTTACCACAAGCTGGCTGATGAGCCCTTGCGCTGTCAGCAAACATATGCAGTGGCCTGGCAGAACCCCTCGTGGGCCGGTGGTAATGGTGGCCACAGAGAGAGCTCCTCTACCTGTGGAAAGAGGAGGGAAGAGTGGGGAAAACTTTGTCTTGTGATTTGAGTGACAGCTTAGCAGCAGTAGAGCAGAACATAAGGTAAATTTATAAGATATTTTACTTCAATCCCTAGCTCCCAAACAGCATCTCTGTACCCACCCAAGGCCTAGGAAAACTCACTGCTCTGAAGGGAAGTGAAAAAACCTCACTGGCTTTGTCACCTGCTGATTGTAGAGCCCTAGGGCCTTCAGTGAACACAGGTATAGCCAAGTAGTGGTTACAGCAGGCCTTGGGTGAGACCCAGTGCTGTGCTGGCTTCAGGTCTAACCCAGTGCGGTGCCAGTGGTGGTGGCCACAGGGGTGCTTGCATCACCACACTCCCAATTTCAGGTGGCTCAGTACAGAGAGAGAGAGACCCCATTTGTTTGGGAGAAAGTAAAGGGAAAAAACAAGAGTCTCTGCATGGAAATCCAGGTAATTTTTCTGGATCTTATGCAAGACCACCAAAGCAGAACCTCTATAAGTCTGCAACAACAACAGAGATATCAAACAGGAAGACCAAGTCCCTTTGAATACCTGGAAAGCCTTCTCAAGGACAGGCACAAACAAGCCTGAGAAGACTAAAATAAATACCTAACTCATCAATGCCTACATACCAGAAAACATCTACAAGAATCAGGATCATCCAGGAAAACATGACCTCACCAATGAACTAAACAAGGCACCAGGGACAAATCCTGGAAGAAAAAGAGACATGTGACCTTTCAGATGAAGAATTCAGAATAGCATTCTGAAGAAACTCAAAGGAATTCAAGATAACTTGAGAAGAAATTCAGAATTCTATCAGGCACATTTAAAAAAGAAATTGAAATAATTAAAAAGAATTAAGCCAAAATTCTGGAGTTGAAAAATGCAGTTGACATACTGAAGAATGCCTGAGAGTCACTTAATAATAGACTCAATCAAGCATAAGGAAGTATTAGTGAGCACAAAGACAGCCTATTTGAAAATATACGGTCAGAGGAACCAAAAGAAAAAAAAATAAAAAACAATGAAGCACACACATATGATCTAGAAAATAGCCTCAGAAAGACAAATCTAAAAGTTGTTGACCTTAAAGAGGACACAGAGAAAGAGATAGCGTAAGAAAGTTTATCCAAACGAATAATATTAAAGAATTTCCCAAACCTATAGAAAGATACCAACATTCAAGTACAAGTAAGTTATAGAACACCACGCAGATTTAACCCAAAGCAGACTACCTCAAGGTGTCTCATAATCAAACTCTCAAAGATCAAGGATAAAGAAAGGATCTTAAAGCAGCAAGGAAAAAGAAACAAATAGCATACAATGGAGTTGCAATATGTCTGGCAGCCGACTTTTCACTGGAAACCTTACAGGCCAGGAGAGAATGGCATGACATATTTAAATTGCTGAAGAAAAAAAAACCTTTTATCCTAGAAGAGTATAACTGGCAAAAATATCCTCCAAGAATGAAGGAGAAATAAAGACATCTCCAGACAAACAAAAGCTGAGTAATTTCATCAACACCAGACCTGTCTTATAAGAAATGTTAAAGGGAGTTCTTCAGTCTGAAAGAAAAGGACATTAATGAGCAAGAAGAAATCATCTAAAGATACAAAACTCACTGCTAATAGGAAGCACATGGAAAAACATAAACATTATAACACTATAATTATGGCATGTAAACTATTCTTAAGCAGAAAGACTAAATGATGAATCAATCAAAAATAACTACAACAACTTTTCAAGACATAGTACAATAAGACATAAAGACAAACAACAAGAAGTTAGAAAGTGGGAAGGTAAAGTGTAGAGTTTTTACTTTATTAGGTTTCTTTTTGCTTATTAGTTCATTTGTTTATGCAATCAATGTTAAGTTCTCATCAGTTTAAAATAATGGGTTATGAGACAGTATTTGCAAGTCTTACAGTAACCTCAAATCAAAAGACTTACAATGGATACAGAAAACAAAAAGCAAAAAAATAAAACACCATCAGAGAAAATCATCTTCACTAAAAGGAAGGCAAAAAGGAAGAAAAGAAGGCCAGAAAACAATAACAAAATGGCAGGATTAAATCCCTATTTATCAACAATAACATTAATTGTAAATGGGCTAAACTCATCAATCAAAAGATGAAGAGTGGCTGAACGGATTAACAAAAAAAACAAGATTCCATGATCTGTTACCTACAAGAAACACACTTCATCTATAAAGATACACAAAGACTGAAAATAAAGGGTTGGAAAAAGATATTCCATGCTAATGGAAACCAAAAAGAAAAAAGCAGAAATAGCTATATTTACACAGACAAAATAGATTTCAAGACAAAAACTGTAAGGAGAGACAAAAAAAGGTCATTATATAAAGATAAGGGGGTCAATCTAACAACAGGATATAATGATGGTAAATATATATGCACTCAACACTGCAGTACCCAGATATGTAAGGCAAATATTATTAGAGCTAAAGAGAGATATTATTAGCGCTAAAGACAGAGAGAGCTAAAGAGAGATTATTAGAGCTAAAGAGACAGTAATAGGTGGAGACCTCAACACCCTACTTTCAGCACTGAACAGATCTCGCAGAAAGAAACTCAAGAAAGAAGCATGAGACTTATTCTGCACTATAGAGCAAATAGAGCTAATAGATACTTAGAGAACATTTCATCTAAAGGCTGCAGAACACACATTTTTTTCTCCTCAGCACATGGATCATTCTCAATGATACATCATATGTTAGGTTATAAAACAAGCGTTAAAACATTCCAAAATATTGGAATAATATCAGCCACCTTCTCTGACCACAATGGAATAAAACTACAAATCAACAATAAGAGGAATTTTGGAAACCATATGAATACATGGAAATTAAACAATATGCTCCTGAATGACCAGTGGGTCAAGGAAAACATTAATAAGGAAATTGAAACATTTCTTGAAACAAATGAGAATGGAAACACAACATACCAAAAGCTGTGGGACAAAGCAAAGCAGTACAAAGAGGCATATTTATAGCTATAAGTGCCTACATCAAAAAAGAAGAAAAACTTCATAAAAAACTACCTAATGATGCATCTTAAAGAACTAGAAAAGCAAGATCAAACCAAACCCACAATTAGAAAAAAAGAAATAATAAAGATCAGAGTAGAAATAAATGAAATTTAAGTGAAGAAAACAATACAAAAGATCAATGAAACAAAAAGTTAGATTAATGAAACAAAAAGTTGGCTTTTTCAAAAGATATACAAAATTGACAAAACTTTAGCCAGAACAATTAAAAAAAATGGAGAGGATGCAAATAAATAAAATCAGAGATGAAAAAGGAGACATTACAACTGATACAGCAGAAATTTAAAGGATCATTAGTGGCTACTATGAACAACCATATGCCAATAAATTGGAAAATCTAGAGAAAAATGATACATTCCTAGACATAGAGAACCTACCAAGATTAAACCATGAAGAAATTTAAAACCTGAACAGATCAGTAATGAGTAATGAGATAGAAGCTGTAATAAAAAGTCTCCCAGTAAAGAAAAGCCCAGGACCTGATGGATTCACTGCTGAATTCTACCAAATATTTAAAGCAAAATATGAATACTAGTCCTACTCAAATTATTCCAAAAAATAGAAGAGAGAATACTTCAAAACTTATTCTATGAGGCCAGTATTACCCAGATACCAAAACTAAATTAAGATACAACCAAAAAAAAAGAAAAAGGAAAAAGAAACCCTATAGGCAATATCTCCGATGAATATTGATGCAAAAATTTTCAACAAAATACTAGCAAACAGAATTCAATGAAACATTAACAAGGTCATTTACAGCCAGGTGTCATGATCACACCTGTAATCCCAGCACTTTGGGAGGCCAAGGTGGCTAGATTACCTGAGCTCAGGAGTTTGAGACCAGCCTGGGCAACATGGTGAGACCATGTCTCTACAAAAAGATACAAAAATTAGCCAGGCATGGTGACACATGCCTGTAGTCCTAGCTACTTGGGGGCTGAGGTGGGAGGATCATTTGAGTATGTGAGGCAGAGGTTGCAGTGAGCTATGTTCATGCCACTACCACTACAGCCTGAGCAACAAAGTAAAACCCTGTCTCAAAAAAAGAAAAGAAAAGAAAAGGAAAGAATTCATTATGAGCAAGTAAGATTTATCCCAGGGATGCAAAGATAGTTCAACATACACAAATCAATCAATGTGATACATTATATCAAGAGAATGAAGGACAAAAACCGTATGATCATTTCAATTGATGCTAAAAAGGTATTTCATAAAGTTAAATATCCCTTCATGATAAAAACCCTTTAAAAACCAGGTACAGAAGAAAGATACCTCAACATGATAAAAGCCATATATGACAGAGCCACAGCTAGTTTCACACTGAGTGGGGAAAAATTGAAAGCCTTTCATCTTAGATCTGGAACATGACAAAGAGGTCCACATTCACTACTGCTGTTTAGCATAGTGCTGGAAGTCTTAGCTAGAGCAATCAGACAAGAGAAAGAACTAAAGGGCATCCAAATTGGAAAGGAAGAAGTCAAATCATCCTTTTTCCCAGATGATATGATCTTATATTTGGAAAAACCTATAGGCTCCACTAAAAAAACTATTAGAACTGATAAACAAATTCAGTAAAGTTGAGGAATATAAATTCAACATACAAAAATCAGTAGCATTTCTATATGCCAACAGTGAACACTCTAAAATAGAAATTTAAAAATTAATCTCATTGACAATACGGATAAAATAAAACATCTAGGAATTAACTTAACCAAAGAAGTGAAAGGTCTCTACAATAAAAACTATAAAACATTGATGAAAGAAATTGAAGAAGACACCAAAAAAGTGAAAAGATATTCCATGTTCATGGATGGGAATAAATAAAATTGTTAAAATGTCTATACTCCCCAAAGCAATCTACAGATTCAATGCAATCCCTATCAAAACACCAATGACATTCTTCACAGTAAGAAAAAAAAATTCTAAAATTCATATGGAAGCACAAAAGACCCAGAATAACCAAAGCTATCCTCAGCGAAAAGAACAAAACCAGAAGAATCACATTACCTGACTCCAAATTAAACTGCAGAGCTATAGTAACCAAAACAACATGATACTGCCATAAAAACAGAACCATAACCAATGGAACAAAATAGAGAACCTAGAAACAAATCTATGTACCTGCAGCGAATCATCTTTGACAAAGTTGCCAAGCACATACAATGGAGAAAGGACAGTCTCTTCAATAAATGGTGCTGGGAAAACTGGATATCCATATCCAGGAGAATAAAACTAGACCCCTATCTCTTACCATATACAAAAATCAAATCAAAATCATTTAAAGACTTAAATCTAAGGCCTCAAACTATGAAACTACTAAAATAAAACATTAAGAAAACTCTTCAGGACAATGGTCTAGGCAAAGATTTCTTGAGTAAATACTCCACAAGCACTGGCAACTAAAGCAAAAATAGACAAATGGGATCGCATCAAGTTAAAAAGCTTCTTCACAGGAAAGGAAACAATCAACAAAGTGAAGACACAACCCACAGAATCTGAGAAAATATTTGCAAACTACCCATCTGAGAAGGGATTAATAACCAGAATATTTAAGAAGCTCAAATGACTATATAGAAATAAATCTAATAATCTAATTGAAAATGGGCAAAAGATGTGAGTAGACATTTCTCAAAAGAAGACATACAAATAGCAAACAGACATATGAAAATGTGCTCAACTTCACTGATCTTCTGAGAAATGCAAATCAAAACTACAATGAGATATTATCTCACCCCTGTTAAAATGGCTTATATCCAAGACAGGCAATAACACATGCTGGGGAGGATGCAGAGAAAAGGAGACTCTCATATGCCATTGATGGGAATGTAAATTAGTACAATCACTCTGGAGAACAGTTTGGACCTTCCTCAAAAAACGAAAACTAGAGTTACCATATGATCCAGCAATCTCACTGCTGGGTATATACACCAAAAGGCAGGCAATCAGTATACCAAAGAGAGATTTAAGAACGAACATTGCAACACTGTTCACAATAGTCAAGATTTGGAAGCAAACTAAATGTCCATCAACAGAGGAATGTATAAAGAAAATATCAAACATATACACAATGGTATACTATTCACCCGTTAAAAAAAGGAATGAGATCCTATTATTTGCAAAAACATTCATGAAACTGGAGTTCATTATGTTAAGTGAAATAAGTCAGGAATAGAAAGACAAACATCTTATGTTTTCACTTACTTGTGGGATGTAAAAATCAAAACAGCTGAACACATAGAGATAGAAGGATGCTACCTGAGACTGGGAAGGGTGGTGGGGGGCCTGGGGGAGAGGTAGGGATGGTTAATGGGCACATTTTAAAAAGCTAGAAAGAATGAATAATACCTAGCATTTGATAGCACAACAGGGTGACTACAGTCAAAATAATTTAATTGTACACTTTTTAAAAACTAAAAGAGTATAACTGGATTGCTTAGAACATGAAGGATAAATGCTTGAGAAGATGAATACTCCATTTTCCATTATGTGATTATTACACATTGCATGCCTGTATCAAAACATCTCGGCCGGGCGCGGTGGCTCACGCCTGTAATCCCCGCACTTTGGGAGGCCGAGGCGGGCGGATCACGAGGTCAGGAGATCGAGACCATCCTGGCTAACACAGTGAAACCCCATCTCTACTAAAAATACAAAAAAATAGCCGGGCGAGGTGGCGGGCGCCTGTAGTCCCAGCTACTCGGGAGGCTGAGGCAGGAGAATGGCTTGAACCCCAGGGGGTGGAGCCTGCAGTGAGCCGAGATCGGGCCACTGCACTCCAGCCTGGACGACAGCGAGACTCCATCTCAAAAAAAAAAAAAAAATCTCATGTACCTTATAAATATATATACCTCCTATGTACTCATAAAAATAAAAAAATAAAAAGACCAGGCTTTGGAACTCACCATCTTGAAAGGTTCTCTGTTCATCATCATCTGAGATGAGAATGGCTGAATGGAAAAGAAGAACTTCCATTAGGAGAGTTGAGGTTATTCCTGCCTGAGTCTTTCCCATAGCCTGAACCTAGACCAGGGAACCCCTTATATCAAAACCACTGGGATGCCTGTTAAATCTGACCACTGGCCTCACTCTGTGCCTTCTGAATCACTTTGAAAGGTGCCCTGGAACCTGCATTTAAATAAGCAATTTAGGTAATCACTTTGCCATCCAACATTTGGAAATTACCTTGATAGAGTAAAGGAACTCAGCTCCCTTTGACCTTCACTAGGTAGGATTGCCTCTTGCTGCCCTTTTCTTACTGATCTGCCTTACTTACCACTCTCAATTTGGCATCTTCTTGGATGATTTCACATTCCGTGTAGAGAAATATGCTGAGGTCTGAAATTCACCTAACACTAGAGTGTAAGTGTTCAACAGGGGAAAGAGCCTATGAAGAAGACAAAAAGCTGTATAAGGGTTGAAAAGTGTGAACTGAATGAAGTTAGAGGAAAAGCTAACCTCACAGCAGTGACTGCAAGTCATGTTCTGACTACTAGCGGGGAGAGTGGCGCTCCTCTATGTCAGAAGCCTCACTGTAAAATGGAGATGAGATCTTCTCTCCCTAGCTGATGCAAGGAGTAGAGATACATGCCCAGCAATGTAACTGACATCAATTCATCTTCACCCTCTCCAGTTCATCAGGATCTTTCCCCTAGCTTGACAACAGGCTCAGGTCTTCACCATCTCATAAACCCCCTTCCCAAAGCTAAGTGTCCTCCTTTAGTTATCACCTCCTCCCACCTGTTTTCCCCTCACAGCCAACTTCCTTCAAGAATCAGCTACACACTGGGTCCTCACTTCCCCTCTTTGCATTCACACTTCAACCACTGTAGTTTATTCTCCAAAGAATCCACCTGGCTTCAGTCACCAATGAATATTGACCTGATTCTATCTGGATACTACCACATCATCTTCTGTAGGGTCTTCTTTTATCTGACCACATCATTTTTTGTTTGTTGTTGATGATGATGATATTTTGAAACTAGAGCTCCTTTTCTTTTCCTTCTATGTTAAAATCATCTTATCATTCACCATGACTTTTGATAGTGCCACCATCTCCTGGTGCCCTCAGCAGGACTCTCTGACCTCTCCTGAGAGTGGGAATCCCATTCTCACCCCTTCTCCTCATTAGAGAGCTGCTTTGGATATGGTCGGTCTTTCCAGAAGCCAGAGTCCTCTAACTGAAAGACTGGAGACAGTTCAGCCTCATTCTGTCTATGGTCACTGAAGGGAGGTAACTGACATCAGGATACTCCCGTGACCATGTTGCAGTGAGGATACTATAGGCAGTAGAGTGTGAGAGTGAGTGTGGGAGAAGGAGGAGCTGAGCTCAATCTGTATTAGAATGAGCTCTAGCTGGGACTCAGCATTTGGGAAGGGAGAAAACAAGGACTCTGAGAGCCAGTTGTGTTCCCAGCACTCCCCGTCACACCTAGGTATGCAACTGACACAGATGCTTCTGCCCACATGGAGTCTAAACCCAAAGTGTGTGTGGTCAGGAACTGTGCATTTTGAGGCTGATGAAAGAGGGAAAGATGTAGATAAAATTCGGGCTTATGTTCTTAGGACATCGTGTCTGCAGTTTTGTTTGTGATTGTGATGTAGTTACCTCATAGGACCTTAATGTGGGGTTATGGGTAACCTTGGGTAAGCCTCTGTGGCTGATGAGTTGCTGAGGGTACTTAAATGAATAAGGATGGTCAGGATTAGGGTTGGAATTTGCCCAATGCTAACAACACTCCAAGATGAACAAGTTGGATTATTTTCCATGTACGAGACTGTCTGTATCTGTCAATAGCAGCATTTCACCCAGGCCATGCTTGGAGGTGCCTCTGTGTGGTGAGATGGGTGTGTGCCCTGGACAGTAAGAAATGTGCATGCTTCTCCTTGGATATCGGCAGAGCAGCAAAGGTTGCATACTATGGTTATTTTCCTCTCATTTCTCTCTTAGGAGAAGCAGACACCCCCTCCACTGCCATCTGCCTTGCTGAGCTCTGCTGCTCCCACCTTTCTCCTTGATAACCAGCTGCTTTCTCTTATAAGCCATCACCATGCCTTTCTGCAGAGTCAGCGCCTTCTTCTTCACTCTGAGACTCTCTCCTTGGCCTTGACCCTGGGGAGAGAAACCAGACAATACGGTATTAAATGTATGTAATTTTAAAGGTCAGATGGCTCTAGAAAGCTCATTAGGAAAAACACCAGCATTCCCTGCTCTCATCCTCCCTACTGCTGACTTCTGATTTCCAATCACTGCTCTTTCTTCCTTATTTCATCCTGTGCTCATCTTCCCATTTTTCAATTTCATGTTGATATTGCAATGTTTTTATTTCTTTCCAGATTTAACTATTTATTCTCTCTTTTTGATTATGTTGAATTTGTTTTCCTTCTCTTTCATCATTCCTTATTTCCCTTCTCCCATCTTCCTAAAATATTAACATCCCAATGTTTAAGTTAATATTCACTGTTTATGCTTGGGGAAAACTGCTTTTCCCCACTCCCGATCTTTCCTTTATCAGTTAACCTGATGTCCCTTTGCCTTGTCCGTCTCTTTACTCATTCTCTCCAGAGGAGATGGGGGACACGTTTTTTTTGAGACCTTGTACATCTAAAGACATTTTTATTGTACCTCTCACACTTGATTGATATTTTGACTGGCCATAGAATTCTTGGCTGGAATTCTCTGGAATATGACTTCATTTCCCTTTTAGAAATATTTATGGTTGTCTTTTTGAGGTAAGTGTTCTGAAAATTCACAGTTATGTTTTATGGGGTGGATCTATGTTGACTCAAGAAACCATGCCTTCAGTGGACACTTTCATTCTGGAAACACATTCTTTGGGTCTCAGAATCTTTCTTGTATTTCCTCCTGAAAGATTTTCCACATTGCATTATGTCTTTGTTCTCCCCTTCTGGAACTCGTATTATTCAGGAGTAGTTAAATCTCCTCAACTGATCCTCAAGTTTTGTTTTGTTTTAATTGAGACAGTGTCTCATTCTGTCACCCAGGCTGGAATGCAGTGGCACAATCATGGCTCACAACAGCCACAACTTCCCAGGCTCAAGCAATTCTCCCACCTCAGCCTCCCAAGTAGCTGGAACTACAGGCATGCACCACCGCACCTGGCTAATTTTTTGTTTATATTTTGTAGAGACAAAGTCTCACTATGTTGCCCAGGCTGGTTTTGAACTCCTGAGCTCAAGCAATCCACCTGCATGAGACTCCCAAAGTGCTAGGATTACAGGCATGAGCCACTGTGCCTAGCCTCCAAATTTTTTTAATGAATATTCTCCTGTCTTTTTGCTTACTTTTTCCTGGAAATTTCTTCGATTTTGCTTTTTGACTCTTCTATTTAAGAAAAAGAATAATAAATTTCTACTACTCTATTTTTAATTTCTAAGAGCTATAAATACCCTTTTTGCAAAGCATTATTCTTTCATGAAAATAAAATATTATCTCTTAAAGAGGATCAAGTATTTCTTACCTTCCTATGTTGTTTTTGTTTCCTCTAATTTCCTAATTTCAAAGTGTTTTTGTTTTGGGTTTTAGGCTTTCCTCAAGTGTCTGTGATTTTTTTTTCTGTTTTGTTAACGAGTGAAGCATGAAAGCTGTTAAATGTGCATAGGCAGGGCATGTTGAGTAGATGTTTCACTTTGGGGCAACCAGGCAGGGATTAAACTATCTCTTTGGAGTCTCCAGTTGTTGGGGTTTTTTTAGTTATTTCTTTTGTACTGGTTAATTTTCTTAGGAAATAATTCTTCAATCTCCTGCCTAGGCTGTGTGTTGTAGGGGTAGAAAGGGTAGAGACGTGATGCCTGGAGCTGAATGGGGAAAGGGGCTCAATGTCCCCACTCTCAATGAGGACTTGCACTTATTTTCCTTTTCCATTATGGCTTCTCACTCCCACCCTTCACTGTAACTAGTCTCCCTAAATCTAGAACCCACAGGGAATAAGTTTTCCAGAAGGTCTTCTGCCAGAGTGGGTGAGGGTAGGTGCCTGGCTATGCAGAGGTGGGAAGGGATTTGGGCTCTGAGTGTTCCTTATAAAAATTCCCTGAAGTGATTATTACACATTGTATGGCTGTATCAAAATATCTCATGTACCCCATGAATGTATACATCTACTATATACCCACAAACATTTTTTTAAAAATTAAAAAGATTTCCAGTCGATATTCTTACTTTCAGCCCCACCTACCCCCTATCTTCAGAGGTAGCTAGTGCCTCCGATTCCTGAACCTTTTGGGGTTCTTGTTTCTAGACTTTCTTCCCTGCTGCAGGTGGGGGTCTACTATTCCTCCTTTCCAGGGTCTGTTACCATTTGTCCACTTTTTAGCAGTAACTCATTGGCATCAGGAAACTTAGTACACATATCGGGTTTCTTCTTTAGTTTTTAAAGCTCTTAAGTAAAGACAAATTATACAGACATATTGTAAAAGCACATTATAACACATATAAACTTTATAAGCCCTTGACCCATACTTAATCTGAATAGTTGATACATGAATTTATTTATATTAAAAAATATTATACTTGGTTACTGTGAATGACTCATATCAGTCACATGTGCTTGAAGATACTCTGATCTCACTCCTTGAAATATTTCTTATCAGGTTACCTTAGAGTTTAAAGTACTTTAACAACCGGGGTTTGGTGTTAGTGGTCCCTCATTTCTTCCAGCCATAAAACTAGACTGTATATAACACAGTGGCCACTCATTTGAATTCTGCAGAATTTATCATTTACCCAAAGCAAAACACAATACTAAATAATTAAATATATTTCTGATTTTGTCAATACTGTATGACCCCGTATAGTAAAACACTGTAACGGAGGATATTAGAATATACTCTCAGATCAGAAGTCAGGATACATTGACATGTAAGAAGTGGGAAATAATGACTCCATCCCTTGTAATCCCTGGAAATAGAGTCCAGAGCCCCCTAGGAAATGAAGCTTGGCTGCCAGGACTGGCTGTATTTTTTGAATTTCAATCCCACTTCAGGACAACTTTATACCTTGCCATAGGTAATCCAAAGAGCAATTTTCCCTAAAATATTCACACTACTGCTATCGTACAGCACAGTATTGTTGATCAGTTCAACAGCCTCTGTCACCACATACAGGTTGTCCCCTCTCCTCCGGCACTCTTTCAGAAATGATGGCTCTGGATCCAACAGTTTCCTGGGGATTTAAGGAAGGAGGACAAGAGTCAGAGTGGGAAAGTGATGCCTTTTCAGGTTACTCTGGGTGCCCTTCTGCCCAACACCTGGGAGGGGTTCAATGGCTTTGGACCCTGACAGGTAAGTCACCCATGGGTGGTAGGGCAGCAGAATGTTTTATCTGACATACAGGATAGAGGAGATCCCATTGATGGTGGTTCGGGTGTGAGAGTATATGTACCATATTGTTAAAGGCATCTGCATTTTACTAAGTTATACTGGTCCTGTTAAGGGGTAACTTATAGAATTTTAGCACTAGGGTCTCTCAGAAAAAAAAAGGGCTAGAAGCAGACAGGTCCAGATGATTGAGAACAGTCTTTAGGAGGTCCTGTTGTCAAAGCTGGGTATTCACACCGAACGTGTCAATTAGCACAATCAGGGTGGGCTGGGGAGCAGATAGATAAAGTGGAATGAAGCAGGGAAGACTCTGGATGATTTCATGACCATTACGGATTTACTGTCCTTGGTGGGTGGATTGGTAGGGCTGACTTGATGATGTATTTTCCAGGGATATATGAATGGTTTGAAGTACTGAAGGTAGATTTCATTTCTATTTCAGTTCTTTCTGAAGCTCAACCTTGATTCTACTCAAGGCACCCATGGAGTCAGTGTCCTAGATAACAGTCATGTGGAATATTGAGGTATTCTTAATTGGCTTTTCAGTAGAGAAGGTTACTGCGCACACTATATTAGGTTTTGTCATTGCTGTCTTCTTACCATGTCCTTAGATGCTATGTTATGTGACATCTACTTATCTTCCAAGCTTCATGTTATATCTCCTTTATCTTGGTTGTCTAAGCTTCCGACTCACTGACCATGCCCCTTATCCTGAAAACACCAAGCTTGGTGTTTCACCCTTCATTAGAGGGTAAGCGTAAGAGTTTTACTTTGACAGCATCACCCCTCCCCCAGGCGCCACCACAACATGAATGGAGTTCCCCTGGGCCGATGATCTCTTCAACGGGAAAAAGAGAGCCAAAGTAGATAACCAGCTTCAAACAGCGTTCCAAAGCGCATCCTAGGAGGTCCAGCTCTGTCCCATGTCACAGAGAACATTGAGGGCATCGGCAGGACTAAACCACCTGGGGTCACCTAGAAGCAAAGAAGTGGTCAAGACTTCAGCAATCACTGCATGGATCTTGGCAGTGACACTACATTCCTACTAGCAGTGGCACCCGATCAGGGAGACCAGCCAGCAGCTTGCCTGCCTGCAGACCCAAGCCAACAAATTTGTCTGGCCAGGAAGTATGGTAGGCAGATTCTGTCTGGCTTGCATCCTTAACCAGTGGTATAGCCTCCCTGTGGAGGTCAGCCTCAGAGCCCAACCTAAGTTCCTTGTGAGACAGGAAAGCCAGCCAGCAATCCTGCCTAACTGTGGAGCACAGCCTCTGGCCGCAACTGACCAAGGATCCTCCACAACAACTCTGCCCAGCCTCAGGGCCAAGCCTAAGACTTTGCCCAAATAGGGAGGCCAGCCAGCAACCACACCTAACTGCAGAGCACAGCCTCTGGCCTGGCCTGACCAGGAAGTCCAAACAGTGACCCTTTCCAAACTCAGAGCCCAGCCCCAGGCCCCACTCAAGCAGAAAGTAAAGCTGGTGACTCTGCCTAACTGTGGAGCATAGTCTGTTACCCTGCCTCACGAAGGAGCCTGATCAAGAACCCAACACAACCTTGAAGCTCTGCCTGCAACCACACCCAAATGTGGGACACAGGCTACAAACCCAGCCAATCTGGGAGTTCACAGTGACCCTGACTGACCATGGAGCAAACTGAGTAGCCCTACCTGGATCAAGTTCCCAGCCAGTGACCCAGCACAAACACACAGTTCAGCCTGTGTCCCTACCCAAACATGGAGCCCAGCCTGTGGCCTGCCCAACTACTAAGCACAGCCTGAGACCACCACCAATTACAAAACCTAGTCTGTGGCTCCATCTGAATATGGCATTCAGCCAGCATCACACCCAGTCAGGGAGCACTTCATGGGCCCCTACCCAACCAGGGAAAATTTCAGAGCCCAGCCTGAAGCCCTGCCCAATTATATACCCTAAACAACAGTACCACAAGGAGCACAGGCTGCAACAACATCTGACAAGAGGTGATTGTGGGGTCCAGCCCGTGGTCCTACTTGACCACAAAGTCAGTCAAAATCCCCACCCTATGAAGGAGCCCAGCCAGTAGCCCCGCCTGAATGCAGAGCCCAGCCAACAGCTCATCCTGATCATAGAACCCAGCCAGTGGTCCAGCCCGACCGTGGAGCACAGCCAGCAGTTCTACCTCAGAGTACGGGCAGTGGCCGCATCAACTAGAGAGTGTGAGCAGCAAGCCACACTTATTCATGAACACTAACAGCCAATCCATCTAGAACCAAAGGTTGGACTGACTGGTGAAGGTCTATCTCTACTGATATGAACCTGTTAAAGCTAGAAGAGGTGGCTGCTGCCTCAAAAGCACAAAAAGAAATGCAAGATACAAGGATTATGAGGTATTAGGAAAATGTTATACCACCAAAGGAAACTAATAAAGCTCCAATGACTGACTCTAAAGAAATGGGAGATCTATAAACAAACTGACAAAGAATTCAGAAGTTCAATGAACTACAAGAAAATACAGATAGACAACTAAACAAAATTAAGAAAACGATACACAAAATTAGTTCCACAAAGAAATAGAAACCATTTTTTAAAAATCCTGCAGATAAAGAATACAGTAACTAAACTGAAAAAAGTTTAGGAAAGTTTCAACAGCAGATTCAATCAAGCAAAAGGAAGAATTAGTGGACTCAAAGACAGTTTGAAATTAACCAGTCAAAGGGATAAAAAGAAAACAGAATGCAGAGTGAAAAAAGATATATGGCACTTATGGGACACCATCAAGTGAAACAAAAAAATATTCTCCAGAAACATAAGAGAGTGAGAAAGAGATAAAAAGCTTATTTGTAGAAATAATGACAGCCAGGGCCAGTGGCTCATACCTATAATCCCAGCACTTTGGGAGACCAAGGTTGGAGGATCACTTGTGTCCAGGAGTTCAAAACCAGTCTGAGAATAATATTGAGACCACATCTCTCCAAAAAATAAAAATTTAAGCAGGTTGGTGGCACACACGTGTAGTCCTAGTTACTCAGGAAGCTGAGGTGGGAGAATCACTTCAGCCCAGGAGGTAGAGGCTGCAGTGAGCCAGGATCTTCCACTGCACTCCAGCCTGAGTGACAGAGCAAGACCCTGTCACAAAGGAGAGGAGAGGAGAGGAGAGGAGAGGAAAAAATGGAAACTCCCAAATTTTGAGAGAGAAGTGGGCATCAAAATTTGTGACACTAAAAATTTCCCAAATAGGTTGAACCCAAAAGGGTCTACACCAAGACACATTATAATTAAATTATCAAAAGTCAAAGATAAAGAGAAAATATTGAGAGTAACAAGAGAAAAGCTACTCATTACATACAGGGGAGTATCTAAGAGACAATCAGCAAATTTCTTAGGAGAAATCTGGCTAAGAAAGGATGATATATTCAAGATACTGAAAGAAAAAAAAACTGTCTTAGTCTGTTTTCTGTTGCTATAAGAGAATATGACAGACTGGCTAAATTATATATAACTGAAGTTTATTTGGCTCATGATTCTGGAGGCTGGGAAGTCCTCAGAGCATGGCACCAGCATTTGGTGAATGTCATCTCATGGAAGATGGTGAAAAGCAGAAGCAAACACACAAGACAAAGAGAATACAAGGGCTGAACTTCACCCTTTTGTCAAGAGCCCACTCCCACAAAAACTACCCAACTCCCACGATAATGATATTAATCCATTCATGAGGGCAGAGCACTTATGGCCCAATCACCTCTTAAAAGCCCCACCTCTTAATACTGTTACAGTGGCAATTAAATTTCATTAGGAGTTTTGGAGGGGACATTCAAACCACAGAAACTGCCAAACAAGAATAAAAAACTCAGTTGTCCTTCAGAGATAAAAGAGAGATAAAGACTTTCCCAAACAAAAGCTGAGGAAGTTCACCACTAGATCTGCCTTACAAGAAATGCAAAAGGGAGTTCTTCAAGTTGAAATGAAAATGTGTTAATTAACAACGTAAAACCCATTAATGTGTAAAATTCATCAGTAAAGGAAAATATATAATCAGAGTCAGAATTCTGTAATATTCTAAATGTGGTATATAAATGATTTTCAACTCTGGTATAAAAATGTTTTACGTATATTAAAAATAACTGTATAATAATTTCTTATTAGATATACAATATAAAAATATGTGAATCTTAATATCAATAACCTAAAATATCAATGAGGGGAAGAAGTAAAGGTATAATGCTTTTTACGCAATCAAAATTAAGCTGAAGGCCAGGCACAGTGACTCATGCCTATAATCTCAGCACTTTGGGAGTCCAAGGCAGGCAGACTACTTGAGGCCAGGAGTTCAAGACCAGCCTGGCTAATATGGCAAAACCCTGTCTCTACTAAAAATACAAAAAATTTACCAGTTGTGGTGGCACACACCTATAGTCCCACGTACTTGGGAGGCTGAGGCATGAGAATTGCTTAAACCTAGGAGGCAGAGGTTGCAGTTAGCTGAGACTGTGCCACTGCACTCCAGCCTAGGCAACAGAGTAAGACTGTCTCAAAAATGTCCCAAATAGGTTGAAACCCTCAAAAAAAATTAATCCCCCCAAAATTAAGTTGTTATCAGCATAAAATAGGATATTATAAGATATTTTATGTAAGCCTCATTGTAACTACAAAGGAAAAACCTGTATTAGATACGCAAAACATTAAGAGAAAGGAATCAATCATACTACCACAAAAAGTAATCAAATCACAAAGGAAGATGGCAGGTGAGAAAGAAGGAAAGAAAAAACTATAAAAGTCATAAAACAATTAAAATGACAATAGCAAGTACTTACCTATCAATAATTATATTAAATGTAAACAGATTAAATTTTCCAAACTAAAGACAGAGTGGATAATATATATAAGAAAGCAAGATCCAATGACTTGCTGCCTAAAAGAGATTCATGTTAGCTTTAAGGACACACAGGCTGAAAGGAAAGAGATGGAAAAAGAAATTCTAATGCACAAGATGACCAAAAAAGAACAAGGGTGGCCATGCTTACACAGACACACACGCAGACACATATTTTATATATATATGTATATGTATATATTTATATATATGTATATGTATATATTTATATATGTATATGTATATATTTATATATGTATATGTATATATTTATATATATGTATATGTATATATTTATATATGTATATGTATATATTTATATATGTATATGTATATATTTATATATATGTATATATTTATATATGTATATGTATATATTTATATATATACATATATGTCAGATAAAATGGACTTAAGTCAAAATTGTAACAAGATAGAAGAATGCCATTATATAATGATACTACTATAAATATGCACCAAACATCAGAGCACATAAATATATAAATCAAATATTAACATAACTGAAAGGAGAAATAAACAGCAATACAAAATTAGTAAGAGACTTTAATACCCACTCTTACTAATGGCCACGTCCCCCAGAAAAAAAAAATCAATGCAGAAATATAAGACTTGAAAAACATTATAAACCGAATGAACCTAACAGACATATACAGGACATTCCATCTAACAGCAGCAGAATACAAATTCTTCTCCAGAGCACATGGAACATTCTCCAAGATAGATCATATGTTAGGCCACAAAACAAGTCTTAACAAATTTAAGAAGACGGAAATTATTTCAAGTATCTTTTCCAATAACAATGACACAAAACTAGAAACAATAACAAGGAATTTCAGAAAATTCACAAATATGTGGAAATTAAACTGAACAACCAGTGGGTCAAAGAAGAAATCAAAAGCGAATTCAAAAAATATCTGAGACAAACAAAAATGAAAACACAACATACCAAAACTTATGGGATACAACAAAAGCAGTTCTAAGAGGAAAGTTTATAAACACCTACATTAAGAAAATAAAAATTCAAATCAACAACCTAACTTTATACCTTAAAGAACTAGAAAAGAAGAACAGGCCAGGCGCAGTGGCTCACACCTGTAATCCCAGCACTTTAGGAGGCCAAGGCGGGCAGATCACGAGGTCAGGAGATCGAGACCATCCTGGCTAACATGGTGAAACTCCGTCTCTACTAAAAATACAAAAAATTCGGGCATGGTGGCAGGCGCCTGTAGTCCCAGCTGCTCGGGAGGCTTAGGCAGGAGAATGGCATGAACCCGGGAGGCGGAGCATGCAGTGAGCGGAGATCGCGCCACTGCACTCCAGCCTGGGCGACAGAGCGAGACTCCGTCCCAAAAAAAAAAAAAAAAAAAAAGATTAGAGCAGAATAAATTAAATGGAAAATAGAAAAACAATAGAAAAGAAAAGGTAATAAAACTGAGGGGTTTTTTGAAAAAAATTAAAAATTGACAAACCCTTAGCTAGACAAACCAAGAAAAAAGAACTCCAATAAATAAAATTATAGTTAAAAGGAGACATTACAAATGATGCCACAGAAATAAAAAAGATCATGAGAGCCTATTATCTATAATTAAATACCAACAAACTGGGGTAGATAAGAGAAATGGATAAATTCCTAGAAACATATGATCTATTGAGATTGAGTCATGAAGAAATAGAAAATATAAACATATCATTAACAAGTAAGGTGATTAAATCAGTAATCAAAAAAGCTCTGAAAAAACATGCCCATGACCAAATGCTTTCACTGGTGAATTCTGCTAAACATTTAAAGAAGGTTAATATCAATCCTGCTCAAACCAAAAAATTGAAGAGGAAAGCATAATTCAAACTCATTGTGCAAGGCCAGCATTACTCTAATACCAAAGCCAGATAAGGACATTACAAGAAAAGAAAATTACAGGCCAATATATCTGATAAACATAGATGCACAAGTCCTTAACAAAATTTTAGCAAACCAAATTTAACAGCACATTAAAAGGAACATACACCACAATCAGTGGAATTTATACCTGGAATGAAAGGATAGTTCAACATTTGCAAACCAATAAATATAATACACCATATTAACATAATCAAGGACAAAAACCATACAATCATCTCAGTAGATGCAGAAAAAACATTTGATGAAATTCATCATCCTTTCATGATAAAACTCTCAGCAAATTAGATATAGAAGAAATGTACCTTAACATAATGAAGGCTATACATGGTCATAATAAAGTCCACAGCTAACATTATGCTCAATGTTGAAAAGCTGAAAGCTTTTCCTTTAAAATAAGGAACAAAACAAGAATGTCCACCCTCACCACTTCTATTCAGTATGGCACTGGAAATGCTTGCCAGTGAAATTAGGGAAAAATAAATTAATAAAAGGAGCCTAATAGGAAAGAAAGAAGTAAAATTGCCTCTGTTTACAGATGACACTATCTTATACATCGAAAATCCTAAAAACTTCATTTAAAAAATGTTAGAATTAATAAATAAATGCAGTCAAGTTGCTGGATACAAAATCAACATTAAAAATCAGTTGTATTTCTATAAATTAACAATGAACTATCTTTAAAAATCAATGTATAGGCCGGGCATGGTGGCTCTCACCTGTAATTCCAGTTCTTTGGGAGGCTGAGGCAGGTGGATCACCTGAGGTCAGGAGTTCGAGACCAGCCTGGTCAATATGGCAAAACCCCGTCTCTACTAAAAATACAAAACATTAGCCGGGCATTGTGGCGGGTGCCTGTAATCCCAGCTACTTGGGAGGCTGAGGCAGGAGAATTGCTTGAACCTGGGAGGCAGAGGTTGCAGTGAGCTGAGATCACGACATTGTACTCCAGCCTGGGAGACACAGCGAGACTCTGTCTCAAAAAAAAAAAAAAAAAAAAAAAAAAAAAAAAAAAAAAGTCCGTTTATAATAGCATCAAAAATAATAAAATACTTGTGAATACATTTCACCAAGGAGGCGAAAGATCTATATACTGAAAAACTACAAAATTCATGAAAGAAATTAAAGAAGACAAAAATAAACAGCAAAATATTTGTGCTCATGGATAAGAAGAATTAATATTATTAAAATGTCATACTACTCAAAGCAATTTACAGATTCAATGCAATTCTTATCAAAATACCAATGACAATCTTCACAGAAATAGAAAAAATAATCTTAAAACTCTTATGGAAAGACCCAGAATAGCTAAAGCAATCTCAAGAAAGAACAAAGCTAGACACCCTATACTTCCTGATTTCAAAGTATATTA
This sequence comes from Gorilla gorilla gorilla, assembly GCF_029281585.2. NCBI lineage: Eukaryota > Metazoa > Chordata > Mammalia > Primates > Hominidae > Gorilla > Gorilla gorilla. The sequence continues at coordinate 135,560,681 of NC_073231.2, forward strand.
CAAAGCTATAGAAGTTAAAACTTATGGCACTTGCATAAAAACAGACATATAAACTAGTGGAATCAAGTAGAGGGCCAAGAAATAAACTCATATGTGTATGATCAACTAATATCTGACAAGCGTGACAAGAATAGACAGTGAGATAAAGGATAGTGTCTTCAAAAAATGGTGTTGAGAATACTGGATACTCACATGCAAAAGACTGAAACTAGCTCCTTACTTTATACACAAAGATCAACTCAAAGTAGATTAGAAACCTGAATATAAGACCTGGAACCTTAAAACATTTTTAGAAGAAAATACAGGGGGAAAGGTCCTCAAGATTGGTTATGGCAACAATTTGTTTGATATGACACCAAAAGCAACAGCAGCAAAAAAAAAAAAAAAGAAAAGAAAAGAAAAAATAAGTGTTACTCTAGCAAACAAAAGTTTCTGCACAGCAAAGGAAACAATCAACAGAGTGAAAATGCAACCTACAGAATGGTCAAAAATATTTGCAAACCATATGCCTGATAAAGGGTTAATATCTAAAATATATAAGGAACTCATACGGCTAAATTGCAAAATCAAAAACAAAAACAAAAATCTTGATTTAAAAAATGGGCAAAGGACCTAAATATATATTTTCTCCAAAAAAAGACATACAAATAAGCTAACAGGCACATGAAACTGTGCTCAAAATTACTTATCAGGGACATACAAATCAAAACCACAATGAGACATAATTTCGCATCTGTTTGGATGGCTTTTAACAAAAAGATCAGTGTTGGCAAAGATGTGAATTAAAGGAAATACTTGTATGCTATTAGTGGGAATGTAATTGATATAGCCATATGGAAAACAGTATGTTGGTTCTTCAAAAAACTAAAACTAGAACTACCATATGATCCAGCAATCTCATTTCTAGGCATACAGCCAAAGAAAACTAAATCGGTAGCTCAAAGACATATCTGCACTTCCATGTTCATTGCAGCATTATTCACAGAAACCAAGACACCAAAACAACCTAAGTGCCTGTCAACAGATGAATGGAAAAAGAAATTGTGGTATGTGTATACAACGGAATATTATTCAGCCATAAAAAAGAAAGAAACCCTGTATTTGCAACAACATGGATAAACCTTGATGGCATTATGCTAAATAAAAGTCAAACAGAGAAATACAAATACTGTATAATCTCACATATATGTGGAACCTAAAAAAGTCAAACTTATAGAAACAAAATAAAATGGTGGTTAGCAGGGGTTAGGAAGTCAGGGAAATGGGGCACGTTGGTCAAAGGGAACACAGACTATAATTAACAATACTACATTGTGTATCTGAAATTTGCCAAGAGAGTAGATATTAAACATTCTCACCACAAAAAAATGATAACTAGGTAAAGTAATAGATATGTTAACTGACTTTATTGTGGTCTTTTCACAATATATACATACATCAAATCATCACATTGTACACCTTAAATTCACACAATTTTATTTGTCAATTATATCTCAATACAGCTGAAAAAAATAAAAATAAATCCCAAGACAGCAATGTACATGTTATTTAAATAAACAGCTTTAGAGTCTTTGTCTCACTTAAATTAATACTTTGTTAATTTATTTTTTATTGCTTATTTTCTTACTCCCTGCCCATCCCTTGTCTCCACTAAATGTAAGCTGCTTTATGACAGGTGTTTACATCTGTCTTGTTTTCATTGTATCTCCAACATATAACAACATAGTAGTGGGTAGTTACTGCTCTAATAAGTATTTGTTAGGTAATTAATAGCTATTACTTGAGTAAAGGGAGGTATGAATACTCAAGAAGAGTAGCAACATCTGGGATGTCATCATCTTGATTTTCATCTCTACAACAAGACTTGCTAGATGTATTTTTGTGTTCAAGGAAAACACCCCCTGGGATACTGATGATCCATCCCCTTCCTCTCCCATGGCCTCACCTTTTTTGAAAGTCTTCCAGGTTTGGTGATGGGATGGTAACAATTTGAAACTCGAGGGAGCATCCATGGTCCACAGAGGCCTCCCCTGACACACTCACTTCTATACCAACATTCACACCCATGTCAGCCTTATGCTTCTGGATCATAATGTCACTGAAGTGGAACGGTCCTGTCACAACAGTTTCTGGGGAAAGAAAAGATGACCATAGGTTTAGCCAAGAATTCATTCAAGAATTCAAAGGTTTAGCCAAGAACAGCTGGTGTGCAAAATGAAATAACAAAGACCTATTTTGCCCCAATCCTCCCACTCACTTAAACTCTGTTGAAAACTAATCAATTAATGTTTGAATGTAAATTACTACAGATGGAAAATATTCAAATGTTTAAATGGGCATTGTGTGACAGAGATAAAATCTGCACCCTGAGAAATAGTGGTGTCAAATGTACAGTGTCTAGAAGACCCTGGGATCATCCTTTCAGGCACACTGTCTCCTCTGCAGCAGGCACAGCACCCAGCAGCAGAGGGCAGCACACAGGGGCAGAAAACGTTTGGGATGTGGAGCCAGGCAGACCTGGGTTTGGATCCCAGTTCTACTAGTTCCCAGGGACATAACTGTTTTTTTGTTTGGTTTTTGCTGTTGTTGTTGTTGTTGTTGTTTTTGTTGTTGTTGTTGTTTTGAGACAGTCTCACTCTGTCATCCAGGCTGGAGTGCATTGGTGCAATCTCAGCTCACTGCAACCTCCGCCTTCTGGGCTCAAGCAATTATTGAGCCTCAGCCTCCCGAGTAGCTGGGACTACAAGAGTGCACCACCCATGCCTGGATAATTTTTTTTTTTTTTTGTATTTTTAATAGAGACAGGGTTTCAGCATGTTGGCCAGACTGATCTCGAACTCCTGGCCTCAAGTGATCTGCCTGCCTCGGTCTCCCAAAGCGCTGGGATTATAGGCATGAGCCACAGTGCCCAGCCCCCAGGTACATAACTTTGAACAGATAATTTTATAACCTTCTATTTACTCTTATGTAAAATGGGGATAATATCCTCACCTCATGAGCCTGATACAAATATTAAATGACCTAATGAATGCCTACATCCAGATAATTAGTAGGATTCTCAATTTGTCTTCGTTTCTTGCCCCTTGCCTATAGGCAAGGCTAATCCTGAGAGCTCCTTTCTGGGTGCTCAGTTATCTTTGGATGGTGGGCCATCTTTTTCTGACCACACATGTTTTTCACCCCTCACCTCCTTGGCCTCTGGCTGACAATACCTGGGACTGAAGAACTTGGCTCCAGGATGTCATTGAGGGAGAATTCAACTGGAACATAGTCAGATTGTTCCCAAAATGATGAACGAGAATCCTTCTTCTTTCGTAATATAACAAACTGACGTAATTTGGTGGCACTCAATAGGTATTTGACAGGTGTCAGGTCTTTGCTTCCAATCTCTTTGACCAAATTTTTGCTAATGCGTTCCAACATGGAGGGCATGTTGCTAGGAGGAGATGAAAGGAGAGCATCAGTTGGGAGGGGAAGAAAATGGTTAAACTCTCACCAATTATTGATATTTCCCCTAAAGGAAAAGATCTACATATGAGATTAGCAGGTCTTTACTTAAAATAGTGACTAGATTATAACTTTCTCAACTTTGAGTTCATTTTTTTGTTGTTTTTGAGACAGGGTCTTGCCATGTTGCCCAGACTGGTCTTGAACTCTTGGGCTCAAGTGATTCTCCGCCTCAGCCTACCTAGCATCTGGGATTATAGGCACACACCATCACACCTGGCTTCCAACTTTGGAATTCTTAAGACAATTTGGGCTTCTGACAGGCACTGCTGTAAAATTCATTGCCCCTTATTGTTGGAGTAGGAAAGCCTGGGTATCTCCTCACCTCTAACCCAGGGATACTCTATGTACAGTGTCTAGAAGACCCCTGGGATCATCCTTTCAGGCACACTGTCTCCTCTGCAGCAGGCACAGCACCCAGCAGCAGAGGGCAGCACACAGGGGCAGAAAACGTTTGGGATGTGGAGCTAGGCAGACCTGGGTTTGGATCCCAGTTCTACTAGTTCCCAGGGACATAACTGTTTTTTTGTTTGGTTTTTGCTGTTGTTGTTGTTGTTGTTGTTGTTTTTGTTGTTGTTGTTGTTTTGAGACAGTCTCACTCTGTCATCCAGGCTGGAGTGCATTGGTGCAATCTCAGCTCACTGCAACCTCCGCCTTCTGGGCGGAAGGAATAACAGGAAGAAGGAAGGGCTCAATACTGTCATCAGCTAAAGGGCCAGAGGGAAGGCGGGGCTTATGTTAAGATGATATGAGTAGTGGTAGAGAATATGTTGGTGTTTGCAGTTTTACAGAGAAAGCCACACTGAGAAGTGACATTTGAACAATAATGTAGAGGAGGCAGGGTATAAACAATGAACATTATGTGGAGAAAAGAATTCCAGGTACAGAAATCAGCAAGTGCAAAGATTTGGAGGCAATGCATGCCTGGAATATGTGAGGTGGAAAGGAAAGAAGATGAGGTCAGAAGAAAGTGAGGGCAAGTTGGTGAAGGCCCAAGATTGCAGTGTTGGCTGCATATACGTCTTCTTCATTCAATAAATGGTGCTGGGATACCTGGCTAGCCATATGCAGAAGAGTGAAAATGGACCATTTCCTTACACCATATACAAAAATCAATTCAAGACGAATAAAAGACTGAAATGTAAAACCCGAAACTATAAAAATAAAACACTAGAAGACAATCTAGGCAATACCATTCTGGACATAGGAACTGGCAAAGATTTCATGATGATGCCAAAAGCAATCGCAATAAAAGCAAAAATTGATAAATGAGATCTAATTAAACTTAAGAGCTTCTGCACAGCAAAAGAAGCTATGAACAGAGTGAACAGGTAACCTACAGAATGGGAGAAAATTTTTGCAAACTATGAATCTGACAAAGGTCTAATATCCAGCATCTATAAGGAACTTGAGCCAATTTACAAGAAAAAAAAACATTAAGAAGTGGGCAAACGACATGAAGAGGCACCTTTCAAAAGAAGACATACATGTGGCCAACAATCGTATAAAAAAAAAAGCTCAACATCACTGATCATTAGAGAAATACAAATCAAAACCACAATGAGATATCATCTCACACAAGTCTGAATAGCTATTATTAAAAAGTCAAAAAATAACAGATGCTGGCAAGGTTGTGGAGAAAAAGGAATGCTTATACACTGTTGATGGGAATGTAAATTAGTTCAACCACTGTGAAAAACAGTTTGGTGATTCCTCAAAGTCCTAAAGACAGAAATACCATCTGACCCAGCAAGCTCATTACTGGGTATATACCCAAAGGAATAGATATCATTTTATAATGAAGACACATGCATGCATATGTTCATTGCAGCACTATTCACAATAGCAAAGACATGGAATAAACCTAAATGCCCATCAACTGTGGACTAGATAAAGAAAACGCGGTACATATACCTCATGGAATACTATGTAGCCAAAAAAAGAACAAGATCAAGAACAGCTCCCAATGGAGCTGGCAGCCATTACACTTAGTAAACTAACACAGAAACAGAAAACCAAATACCACATGTTTTCACTTATAAGTGGGAGCTAAATGATGAGAACACATAGACTCATGGAGGGGACCAACACACACTGGGGCCTACTGGAAGGTAGAGCATGGAGGGTGGGAGGAGGGAGATGATCAGGAAAAATAACGAATGATTACTAGGCTTAATACCTGGGTGATAAAATAATTTATACAACAAACTCCCATGACACAAGTTTACCTATATAACAAACCTACACATGTACCCCTGAACTTAAAATAAAAGTATAAAAAAGAAAATATACATATAATTTAAAAAAAGAAAGAAAATGTAAGTCACTAGTCCAGGAAGCCTATAAGGAAAATTATTTTTAAATTCTGCAATAAAATGTAATTTTGAATTTAAAAAAAGACGATTCAGGAAAACATCACCTTACCAAAGGGACTAAGTAAGCCACCAGGGACCAATCCCAGAGAGACAGAAATATGTAATCATTCAAACAAAGAATTCAAAATAGCTGTTTTGAGAACACTTAAAGGAATTCAAGATAACACATAAAAGGAATTCAGAATTCTATCACATAAATTTTTTAAGGAAATTGAAATAATTAAAAAGAAGCAGAAATTCTGGAGTTGAAAAATACATTGACCTACAGAAGAATGCATCAGCATCTCTTAATAACAGAATTGATCAAACAGAAGGAAGAATTAGTGATCTTGAAAGCAGGCTATTTGAAAATATACAGTCAAAGGAGACAAAAGAAAAAAGAATGAAGCATGCTACAAGATGTAGAAAATAGCCTCAAAAGGGAAATAGAAAATAGCCTTAGAAGGGCAAATCTAGGAGTTACTGGCCTTAAAGAGAAGATTGAGAAACGGATAGGTGTAGAAAGTTTATGCAAAGGGAGAACTTCCCAAAGCTAGAGTAAGATACCAATATTCAGGTACAAGGTACAAGAAGGTAATAGAACACCCAGCAGATTTAACCCGAAGAAGACCACTTCAGGCATTTGATAATCAAACTCCCAAATATCAAGTATAAAGTAAGAATCCTAAAGTGGCAAAAGAAAAGAAAAAATAACAAACAATAAAATTCCAATACGTCTTGTAGCAGACTTTTCACTGGAAACCTTACAGGCCAAGAGACAGTGGCATGACATATTTAATGTGCTGAAGGGAAAAAAACTTTTACCCTAGAATAATATATCTGGCAAAAAAAATATGCTTCAAGGATGAAGGAGAAATAAAGACCTTCCCAAACAAAAACTGAGAGATTTCATCAACGCCAAACCTGTCTTACAAGAAATACTAAAGGGAGTTGTTCGATCTGAAAGAAAATAATGTTAATGAGCAAGAAGAAATCATCTGAAGGTACAAAACTCAATGGTAGTAGGAAGCACACAGAAAAACACAGAATATTATAACACTGTAATTGTGGTGTGTAAACTACTCTTACCTTAAGTAGAAAGGCCAAACGATAAACCAATCAAAAGCAACTACAACTTTCAAGACATAGTACCACAGGACATAAAGACAAACAACAAACAGATAAAAAGCAGGAGACAAAGTTAGAGTGTAGAGTTTTTATTAGTTTTCTGTTTGTGTTTGTTTGTTTATGCAATCACTGTTAAGTTGTCATCTATTTAAAATAATGAGCTTTAAGATAGCATTTGCAAGCCTCATAGTAATTTCAAATCTAAAAACATACAATGAATAAGCAAAAAATGAAAAGCAAGAAATTGAAATATACCATCAGTGAAGATTACCTTCACTGAAAGGAAGAAGATAAAGAAGAAACAGAAGATCACAAAACAACCAGAAAACAAAAACTAAAATAGCAAAAGTACTCACTTATTAGTAATAACATTAAATGTAAATGAACCAAACTGTCCAATCTAAAGACATAGAGTGGTTGAATTAATTAAAAAAACAAGACCCAATGATCTGTTACCTACAAGAAACACACTTCTCCTATAAAGATACACATGGAATAAAAACACAGGAATGGAAAATATATTTGTGCCAATGAACACCAAAAAAGAGCAGGAATAGCTATACTTGTATCAGACAAAATAGATTTAGATTCAGATTAGAGCTAAAGAGATAGACCCCAATGCAATAATAGCTAGAGACTTCAGGCCAGACGCGATGGCTCACGCCTGCAATCCCAGCACTTTTAGAGGCCAAGACGGGCGGATCACGAGGTCAGGAGATCAAGACCATCCTGGCTAACACGGTGAAACCCTGTCTCTATTAAAAATACAAAAAAATTAGCCAGGCGTGGTGGCGGGCGCCTGTAGTCCCAGCTACTCAGGAGGCTGAGGCAGGAGAATGGCGTGAACCCTGGAGGTGGAGCTTGCAGTGGGCCGAACGGAGATCGCGCCACTGCACTCCAGCCTGGGTGACAGAGCGAGACTCCGTCTCAAAAAAAAAAAAAATAGCTAGAGACTTCAACATCTCACTTTCAGCACTGGACAGATCTCCCAGACAGAAAATCAACAAGGAAACTTTGGACTCAATCTGTACTATAGAACAAATGAACCTAATAGGTATTTACAGAACATTTTATCCAATGGATGCAGAATACACGTTTTTCTCCTCATCACATGGATCATTCTCAAGCGTAGACCATATTTTAGGTCACAGAACCAGTCTTAAAACACTCAAAAAGTTGAAATAATATAACGTATCTTCTCTGAACAAAATGGAATAAAACTATAAATCAATAACAAGAGCAATTTTATAAATTATACAAACACATGGAAATTAAACAATATGCTCCTGAATGACCAATGGGTCAATGAAGAAATTGATGAGGAAATTGAAACATTTCTTGAAACAAATGATAATGCAAACATACCAAAACCCATGGGATACAGCAAAAGCAGTACAAAGAGGGAAATTTATAGCTATAAGTGTCTACATCAAAACAGAAGAAAAACTTCAAATAAATAACCTAATGATGCATTTTAAAGAACTAGAAAACCAAGAGCAGCCCAAACCCAAAATTAGCAGAAAATAATAAACAATAATGATCAGAGCAGAAATAAATGAAGTTAAAATTAAGAAAACAATACAAAAGATGAATGAAATGAAAGTTGCTTTGTTGAAAAGATAAACAAAATAGAGAAATCTTTAGCCAGACTAAGAAAAAAGAGAGAAGGCCCAAATAAATAAAATCACAGATGAAAAAGAAAACATTACAACTGATATTGCAGGAATTCAAAGGATTATTGGCAGCTACTATGAGCAACTATACACCAATAAATTGGAAAATCTAGAGGAAATGGATAAATTCCCAGAAACATACAACCTACCAAGATTGAAACTTGAAGAAATCCAAAACCTGTACAGATCAATAACAAGTAATGAGATCAAGGCTGTAATAAAAAGTCTCCCAGTAAATAAAAGCCTGGGACCCAGTGAATTCAATGCTGAATTCTACCAAACATTTAAAGAAGAACTAATGCCAATCCTATTCAAACTATTTTTAAAAATAGACAAAGAGGGAGTACTTCCAAACTCATTCTATGAGGCCAATATTACCCTAATAAAAAACAGGACAAAGAAACTTAAAAAAAAAAACTATGAGCCAATATTTCTGATGAATATTGATGGAAACATCCTCGACAAAATACTAGGAAACCAAATTCAACAATACATTAAAAATATCATTTATCATGACCAAGTGGGATTTATCCCAGGGATGCAAGGATGGTACAACATGCACAAATCAATCAATGTGATACATTATAGCAACAAAATGAAGGACAAAAACCACGTGATCATTTCCATTAATGCTGAAAAAGCACTTGATAAAACTCAATATCCCTTGATGATAAAACCCCTCAAAAAACTGGGTATAGAAGGAACATAACTCAACATAATAAAAAGCCATATATTACAGACTCACTCAATGGGGGAAAAGAGAAAAACATAAAGGGCATCCAAATTGGAAAGGAAGAAGTCAAATTGTCCTTGTTTGTGGATGATGTGGTCTTATATATGGAACAAACTAAAGATTCCAACAACAAAAAACTATTAGAAGTTATAAATTTATTAAAGTTGCAGGATACAAAATCAACATCCAAAAATCAGTAGCACTTCTATATGCCAACAGAGAAGAATCTGAAAAAGAAATCAAGAAAGTAATTCCATTTACAAGAGCTACAAATAAAATTAAATTCTTAGGAATTAATTTAACTGAAGAAGTGAAAAATCTCTTCAATGAAAACTATAAAACACTGATGAAAGAAACTGAAGAGGACACAAAAAATGGAAACATATTCCATGTTCATAGATTGGAAGAATCAATATTGTTAAAATGTCCATACTATCCAAAGCAATCTTCAGATTCTATGAAAATTATATCAAAATATCAATGACATTCTTCACAGAAAGAGAAAAAACAATCCTAAAATTTATATGGAAACACAAAAGACCCAGAATAACAAAATCTATCCTGAGCAAAAAGAGCAAAACTCAAGGAATCATATTATCTGACATCAAATTATACTACAGAGCTACAGTAACCAAAACAGCATGGTACTGGCATGAAAACAGACACACAGACCAAAGAAATAAAATTGAGAACCCAGAAACAAATCCATATACCTACAGTGAGCTCATTTTTTACCAAGGTGCCAAGAACATACATTAGAGAAAGGACAGTCTCTTCAATAAATGGTGCTGGAAAACCTGGATATTCATATGCAGAAGACTGAAACTAGACCACTCTCTCTCATCATGTACAAAAATAAAATCAAAATAGATTAAAGACTTCAATGTAAAGCCTCAAACTGTGAAACTACTACAGGAAAACACTGGGGAAACTCTCCAGGACATTGGTCTAGGCAAAAATTTCTTAAGTGATACACCACCAGCACAGGCAACCAAAGCAAAAATAGACAAATTGGATCTCATCAAGTTACAAAGCTTCCCTCCAGCAAAGGAAAAGATCAACAACAGAAAAAGACAACCCACAGAATGGGAGAAAATATTTGCAAACTTCCCATCTGATAAGGGAATAATAACCAGAAAATATAAGGAGCCCACACAACTCTATAGGAAAAAATCTAATAATCGGATTAAAATATGGGCAAAAGAGTTGAATAAACATTTCTCAAAGGAATACATACAAATGAAAAAAAGGCATATGAAAAGGTCCTCAACATTATTAGTTATCAGAAAAATGTAAATCAAAACTACAATGAGATATCATCTCACCCCTGTTAAAATGGCTTATATCTAAAAGATAAGTAATAAAAAATGCTGGAGAGAAGGTAGAGAAAAGGGAAACTTGTACCCTGTTTGTGGGAATGTAAATTAGTACAGCCACTATGGAGAACAGTTTGGACCTTCCTCAAAAAGCTAAAAATAGAGCTGCCATACAACCCAGCAACCTCTCTGCTGGGTGTACACCCAAAAGAAAGAAAACCAGTATATTGAAGAGATATCTTCACTCCCATGTTTGTTGCAGCACTGTTCACAATAGCCAAGATTGGGAAGCAATGCAAGTGTCCATCAACAAATGAACGGGTAAACAAAATGTGGTACATATACATAACAGAGTACTACTCAGCCATAAAAAAGAATGAGATTGGCTGGGTGCGGTGGCTCATGCCTGTAATCCCAGCACTTTGGGAGGCTGAGGCAGGTGGATCACCTGAGGTCGGGAGTTCAAGACCAGCCTGACCAACATGGAGAAACCCCGCTCTACTAAAAATACAAAATTAGCCAGGCGTGGTAGTGCATGACTGTAATCCCAGCTACTTGGGAGGCTGAGGCAGGAGAATCACTTGAACCCAGGAGGCGGAGGTTGCAGTGAGTCGAGATTGCACTGTTGCACTCCAGCCTGGGCAACAAGAGCAAAACTCCGTGTCAAAAAAAAATGAGATCCTGTCATTCGCAACAACATAGATGGGACTAGAGGTCATTAAGTGAAATAAGCCAGGCACAGAAAGACAAACTTTACAATGTTCTCACTTATTTATGAAAGCTAAAAATTAAGACAATTGAAGTTATGGAGATAGAGAGTAAAATGATGGTTACCAGAGGCTGGGAAAGATATTAGGGGGTGGGAGGGAGGTGGGGATGCTAAATGAGTACAAAAAAAATAGACTGAATAAGATCTAGTATTTCTGAATAAGATCTAGTATTTGATAGCACAACAGGGTGACTATAGTCAATAATTGTACAGTTAAAAATAACTACAACAGTATAATTGTATTGTTACAATTAAGAGTATAATTGTATTGTTAACAATTATAACAAATAGGAATAGGACTTCCTAACTACATGGAATTCAGTTTTTGAACATTCTAAATATGTTCAATAATGAAGAGAGACAGAATTTTCAACAGTTCATGTAAAAGTCCTGATGTGACCATTTCAATTCTCTGACATGGGCCATGTAAGAGGTCACTGGACAGCAGAGAATAATGAGAATATAAGATGCTTCTTTAAGACTGCACCTGTGCAATAATGTATCGAAGATATATTCCTTAGCCTTACATGCTATCAGGAATTCTCCATTATTAAGACGAACTTAACTTCCTTTTCAGTCAAATTCTGTAGGAAAAAAAACTCTTTCGACTCATTTCACAAACCCATCCAGAACATTTTTGTCGCTGATGATAGTAATCTTTTCTTTTTCATCCCCGATCCCATTAGGACTTACCAGATTATATGTCCCTTTGTCCTGTAGAGAAATAGCACGATTGGCCGGGCACGGTGGCTCACGTCTGTAATCCCAGCACTTTGGGAGGCTGAGGCCGGTGGATCACGAGGTCAGGAGTTCAAGATCAGCCTGGCCAAGATGGTGAAACCCTGTCTCTACTGAAAATACAAAAATTAGCCAGGAGTGGTGGCAGGCGCCTGTAATCCCAGCTACTTGGGAGGCTGAGGCAGAGAACTGCTTGAACCCGGGAGGCAGAGGTTGCAGTGAGCTGAGACCATGCCGCTGCACTCCAGCCTGGGCGACTCCGTCTCAAAAAAAAAAAAGAGAGAGAGAAATAGCACAATTGAGTAGGGCCCCTTCCAATCTTCAGACCTCCTGCAGTCAAGTAGAAATTGTCAGACAAACTCCAGGACCAGATCAATGTGATTCTGTTCACTGTTCTCTTCTCACCAATGGGTCCCTGACTCAATTTCCAATGCAGTATCCTGGAAAAATAAGCACAGGAGGGCCCTCTTCATTTCCAGAAGAGTAAGTCTGGAACTAGTTCTGGATCACAGAACCTTAGCTCTCAAGTCCTTCTCAGCAAAAAGTCTGTGGAACAAAATCAAGTGGCATCTAATTATGTATCTCCTGAATCAGAATTAAAAAGGCTTCTTCAGAGTCACACCCATTTCCTTTCACATACAGAACTAGCTGAGCAAGTCTTTGATTCATGGATTCCCAGCAACTCTAGCTGGAACAACTTCTTTGGCTTGTATTCCTCTGGTATATGTGCTGAATTTAGAATTCAATCATTGGACACCAGGAAAGGCAACTTCAGCAGGAGGGACAGGCATTAGCGCCAGGGCCCTGGGAAGCACCTCTGAACTGCCTACATGTGGGGCTCTGTACAACAGGAATTACTGTGCTTAATGCCTCCTCTGTGTTAAGTACCATGCATGTATTATCTAAATCCAATCTTACAACAATCTTTATTTTAAAGATAAATAAAAAGGAGATTTGTGAAAGGAATTAAAAACTTGCCTGAAACCCATGTCCTTTCCAATTACTCCCTATGGGTTTCAAGATGAAGTAAAGTGCCTATAGGAGCAGAAACTGTATAAACAGGATTGCTACACCTTTAAGTTTTGAGTAACTTCCTGGAACTGACACTCAATACAGCAACATTCCTTTCAGCTGACAGTATTTCACAATGCATTTACTTTACTTTTGTTTTCTTTTAATATTCATAAAAGTCTTATGCCTTCCCTTTCCACTGTAAGAACCTGATATGCACTTCACTTGGGACAAAGCTCAGACTGTGCTTTCTGCATATCACCACCAGACAAGATGTTCCAAATTAACTTTCACACTCTATAATTTCCATCGTAAAAACTATAGACTTGAAATATAAAATTATAATTACATACATAACCCTTCTGTGTACCAACATTCTATAGGCCCCAACCTGCTATTGGGTATTCCAGAAGTCGGAGAAAAGTAACTTAGCTGTTTGGGAACAGTTATGTGAGTCACATCAACCTAAATAACAGATAAAGAAAAGCTCTCTAAAAGACAGTGATATTTATTCAAGAATGAGCATTGCAATGGGAATATGCGTGCCATCACAAACTATGTGTGTATTCAGACAGGTAAGGGAAGAAAAAAGTTTTAAAAAGAAAAATAAGAAGGATTACACAATTGTTTTGAATCAATTATCTTTGCTTACAAGGATCAGTAACAAAGGTGGCACCAGTCCAAGGTTAGACAGGCAGTTGGCGGACAGATGTCCTGGCAGAAGTATTTTTTGTTTAAGGTTGCAATAGCCTTTGTGCAAAGCTGTAGTTTTTAGTTTTGTTTTGTCTTTAATTTTTATGGGTACATAGATGTATATATTTATTTATGGGATATATGGGATATTTTAATACAGGCATACAATGTATAATAATCACACCAGGGTAAATGAGGTATCTATCATCTCAGATATTTATTTTTTGTGTTAAAATACTATACTCTTTTAGTTATTTTTAAATGTACAATTAAATTATTATTGACTATAGTCAATAATATATTGTGCTATCAGACATTAGATCTTACTCATTCTAAATCTTTTTGTACTCATTAACCATTCCCCCTACCCCTGCAAACCCACCCCACTACCCTTCCTAGCCTCTGGTAACCATCATTCTATTCTCTATCTCCGTAAGTTCAGTTGTTTTAATTTTAGCTTTCACAAATAAGAGAGAACATGTAAAGTTTGTCTTTCTGTGCTTGGCTTATTTCAGTTAACATAATGACCTCCAGTTCCATCCATGTTGTTGCAAATGACAGGATCTCATTCTTTTTATGGCTGAATAGTACTCCATTATGTATACGTACCATTTTTTTTATTCATTCATTTGTTGATGGACACTTGGATTGCTTCCAAATCTTGGCCATTGTGAATGGAACTGCAATAAACATGGGAGTGCAGATATCTCTTCAATATATTGATTTCCTATTTTGGAGGTATATACTTAGCAGTGGGTTTGCTGGATCATACGATAGTTCTATTTTCAGTTATTTTGAGGAAGGCCCAAACTGTTCTCCATAGTAGTTGTACTAATTTACATTCCCACAAACAGTGTCCAAGGGTCCCCTTTTCTCCACATCCTCTCCAGCCTGTTATTGCCTGTCTTTTGGATAAAATCCATTTTAACAGATGTGAGATAATATCTCATTGTAGTTTTGATTGGTGTTTCTCTGATGATCAATAATGTCAAGCACATTTTCATATGCGTGTTTGCCATTTGTATGTCGTCTTTCAAGAAATGTCTATTTAGAACTTTTGCCCATATTTTAATTGGTTTATTAGATGTTTTCCTGTATAGTTGTTTGAGCTCCTTGTGTGTTCTGCTTACAAATCCTTTGTCAGATGCTTAGTTTGCAAATATTTTCTCCCATTCTTTGGGTTTTCTTCTTCTGTTGTTGATTGTTCTTTGCTAGAAGGAAGCTTTTTACTTTGATATGGTTGCATATGTCCATTTTTGCTTTGGCTGCCTGTGCTTGTGGGGTATTACTCAAGAAATGTTTGCCCATTCCAATGTCCTGGAGAGTTTCCCCAGTGTTTTATTGTAGTAGTTTCATAATTTGAGTCCTTAGATTCAATTATTTAATCTATTTTAATTTAGTTCTTGTATATAGTGAGAGATAAGGGTCTAGTTTCAGTCTTCTACATGTGGATGTCTAGTTTTTGCAACACCATTTATTGAAGAGACTGTCTTTTCCCCAATGTATAGTCTTGGCACCTTTGTAAAAAATGAGTTCACTGTAGGTGTATGGATTTGTTTCTGGGTTCTCTATTCTTTTTTCATTGGTCTATGTGTCTGTTTTTATGACTATATCATGCTCTTTTGGTTACTATAGCTCTGTAGTATAATTTGAAGTCAAGTAATGTGATTCCTTGAGTTGTGTTCTTTTTGTTCAGGATAGTTTTGGTTATTCTGGGCCTTTTGTGTTTCCATATAAATTTTAGGATTGATTTTTCTCTTTCTGTGAAGGATGTCATTGGTAGTTTGATAGAGATTGTATAGAATCTGAAGATTGCTTTGGGTAGTATAGACATTTTAACAATATTGATTCTTCCAATCTATGAACATGGAATATCTTTCCATTTTTTGTGTCCTCTTCAGTTTCTTTCATCAATGTTTTATAGTTTTCATTGAAGAGATTTTTCACTTCTTCAGTTAAATTAATTCCTAAGAATTTAATTTCATTTGTAGCTCTTGTAAATGGGATTACTTTCTTGATTTCTTTTTCAGATTCTTCTCTGTTGGCATATAGAAGTGCTACTGATTTTTGGATGTTGATTTTGTATCTGGCAACTTTAATTTATTTATCACTTCTAATAGTGTTTTATGTTGGAATCTTTAGGTTTTTCCATATATAAGACCACATCATCCACAAACAAGGATAATTTGACTTTTCCTTTCCAATTTGGATGCCCTTTACTTTTTTCTCTTGTCTAATTGCTCTAGCTAGGAGTTCCAGTAGTATGTTGAATAACAGTGGTAAAAGTGTACATCCTTCTTGTGTTCTTGATCTTAGAGAAAAGGCTTTCAGTTTTTCACCATCAGTATAATACTAGGTATGAGTCTGTAGTATATGGCTTTTATTGTGTTGAAGTACGTTTCTTCTACATCCAGTTTTTTAGAATTTTTATCATAAAGGGATATTGAACTTATTTATTCAAATGGTTTTTCAATACCAATTGAAATGATCATGTGGTTTTTGTCCCTTATTCTATTGATATGATGTATCACATTGATTGATTTGTGTATGTTGAACCATCCTTACATCCCTAGGATAAATCCCACTTGGTCTTGATGAATGATCTTTTTAAGGTGTTATTGAATTCAGTTTGCTCATGTTTTGTTGATGTTTCCATCAATATTCATCAAAGCTGTTGGCCTGTAGTTTTTTTTTTTTTTTTTTTTTTGATGAATCTTTGTCTGATTTTGGTATCAGGGTATTACTGGCCTCATAGAATAGGTTTAGACATATTCCCACCTCCTCTATTTTTTGAAATAGTTTGAAAGAATTAATATTAATTTGAAAAAAAATTAGGAGGGAAGTTGATGGGTCCTGGGCTTTTTTTGCTGAGAGACTTTTTATTATAGCTTTGATCATATTACTTATTATTGGCCTACTCAAGTTTTGGATTTCTTCCTGGTTCAATCTTGCTAGGTTGTATGTGTCTAGGAATGTATCAGTTGCCTCTAGGTTTTCCAACTTATTGGCATATAGTTGCTCATAGTAGCCTCTAATGATCCTTTGAATTTCTGTGGTATCAGTTGTAATGTCTCATTTTTTATCTCCGATTTCATTTATTTGGGTCTTCTCTCTCTTTTTTTAGTTAGTGTGGCTAAAAATGGGTCAATGTTGGCAGGTGTGGTGGCTCACACCTGTAGTTCCAGCACTTTGGGAGGCCAAGACGGGCAGATCACTTGAGGTCAGGAGTTTGAGACCAGCCTGGCCAACATGGTGAAACCCCATCTCCACTAAAAATACAAAAATTAGCCAGGTGTGGTAGCATGTACCTGTAATCCCAGCTACTCAGGAGGCTGAGGTAGGAGAATTGCTTGAACCTAGGAGGCAGAGGTTGCAGTGAGCCAAGATCACACCACTGCACTTCAGCCTGGCAACAGAGCAAGACTCCATCTCAAAAAATATTAATTATAATAATAGGAAATGGGTCAATTTTATCTTCTTAAAAAAAGACTTTTCATTTTTTAATCTTTTGTGTTGTTTTCTTCTTTTCAATATAATTTCTTTCCAATTTGATCTTTAATATTTCATTTCTTCTACTAATTTTGGGTTAGGTTTACTCTAGCTTTTCTAGTTCTTTAAGATGTATCATTAGGTAGTTTATCTAAAGTTTCTCTTCTTTTTTGATGTAGGCCCTTATAGCTATACATTTTTCCCTTATTACTTCTTTTACCATATCCTATAGATTTGGGTATATTGTGTTTCCATTATCATTCGTTTCAAAAAAATTTTCAATTTCCTTCTTAATCTCTTTATTGACTCACTAGTCATTCAGGAGCATATTGCTTAATTTCCATGGGTTTGTATAGTTTCTAAAATTCTTCTTGTTATGGATTTCTAGTTTTATTCCATTGTGGTCAGAGAAGATACTTCATATTATTTCAACTTCTTTTAATGGTTTACAACTTGTTTTGTGACCTAACATATGGTCTTTTCTTGAGAATGAGCCATTTGATGAGGAGAAAAACGTGTATCCTGCAGCCACTGAATGATAGGTATTCTGTAAATACCTATTAGGTTCATTTGTTCTATATTGCAGATGAAGTCCAATGTTTCTTTCTTGGGTTTCTGTCTAGGAAATCTGTCCAATACTAAAAGTTGTGGGTTGAAGTCTCCAGCTGTTACTGTACTAGGGTCTAACTCTCTCTTTGGTGCTAATAATATTTCCTTTACATATCAGGGTACTCCCATGTTGAGTGCATATATATTTGGAATTGTTTTATCTCCCTGGTGAACTGACCCCTTTGTCATTGTATACTGACCTTATTTATCTCTTGATATAGTATGTGTCTTGAAATCTATTTTGTCTGATATAGGATAGCTATTCCTGCTCTTTTTGGGTTTCCATTGACATGGTGTATCTTTTTCCATCCTTTATTTTCCCTCTAGGTGTGTCTTTATAGGTGAATTGTGTTTCCTGAAGGCAACAGATCATTGGTGCTTGGTTTTTTGTTTTTTGGGGGTTTTTTGTTTTTGTTGTTGTTGTTGTTGTTGTTTTGAGACACAGTCTCACTCTTGCCCAGGCTGGAGTGCAGTGGTGTGATCTTGGCTCACTGCAACCTCCACCTCCTGGGTTCAAGTGATTTTCCTACCTCAGCCTCCCAAGTAGCTGGGATTACAGGCTTGCACCACCACACCCGGCTAATTTTTGTATTTTTAGTAGAGACAGGGTTTCACCATGTTGGCCAGGCTAGCCTCAAACTCCTGACCTCAAGTGATCCACCCACCCCAGCCTCCCAAAGTGCTTGGATTACAGGTGTAAGCCACCATGCACAGACTTTTTGTTGTTGTTGTTTGGTTTTTTAATCCATTCAGCTAATCTACATCTTCTCACTGGGGAGTTTAGACCATTTACACTCAGTGTTATTAGTGATAAATAAAGACTTACTCATGCCATTTTGTTATTTGTTTTCTGCTTGTTTTGTGAAATTCTGTTCCTTCTTTCCTTCCTTCCTCTCTTATTTTTAGTGAAGGTGATTTTCTCTGGTAGTATGTTTTAGTTTCTTGCTTTTTTTTTTTTGAATATCCATTGTATGTTTTTAGATTTGAAGTTACCCTGAGGCTTCCAAATACTATCTAACAACCCATTATTTTAAACTGATGACAACACTGATTGCATAAAGAAACAAGCAAAAATAAAACTAATAAAAACTATATACTTTAACTTTGTCTCCCCACTTTTTAACTTTTTTGTGTCTGTTTATGTCCTATTGTACTCTATCTTGAAAAGTTGTAGTAATTTTTAATCAGTTCATCTTTTGTTTTCCTACTTAAGACATGAATAGTTTACACACCACAATTACAGTTATAATATTCTGTGTTTTTATGTGTACTTAATATTACCATTGAGTTTTGTACCTTCAGATAATTTCTTCTTGCTCATTAACATCCTTTTCTTTTAGATTGAAGAACTCTCTTTAATTTTTCTTGTAGGACAGGTCTGGTGTTGATGAAATCCCTCAGCTTTTGTTTGTCTGGGAAAGTTTTCATTTCTCCTTCATCCTTGAAGGATATTTTTGCTGGATATACTATTCTAGGGTGAAAGTTTTTTCCTTCAGCACTTTTAATATGTCATGTCACTCTCTACTGGCCTGTAAGGTTTCCAGTGAAAAGTCTGCTGCCAGATGTATTGGAGCGCCATTGTATGTTTTTTTGTTTTGTTTTGTTTTCTTTTCTTTTCTCTTGCTGCTTTAGCTTTGCTTTCTTTATACTTGACCTTTGGGAGTTTGATTATGAGATGACTTAAGGTACTCTTTTTTGGATTAAATCTGCTAAGTTTTCTATAACTTTCTTGTACATGAATATTGTTATCTTTCCTAGATCTGGGAAGTTCTCTGATATCCCTTTGAGTTTTTTTTTTTTTATTTTGGTAGTTTTTGGGGAACAGGTGGTGTTTGGTTACATGAATAAATTCTTTAGTGGTGGTTTCTGAAATTTAGTAGTGATTTCTGAAATTTTGGTGCACCCAAAAGCAACTGCTGTTGCTTTAAAGTTTGTTTCGTCTAATATAAGAATAGCTACTCCTGCTTGCTTTTGCTGTTCATTTGCATGGAATATCTTTTTCCACCCCTTTACCTTAAGTTTATGTGAGTCCTTATGTGTTAGGTGAGTCCTTATGTGTTAGGTTGAAGACAGCAGATATTTGGTTGGTGAATTCTTATCTATCTGCCATTCCGTATTTTTTAAGTGAAGCATTTAGTCCATTTATATTCAACATTAGTATTGAGATGTGAGGTACTGTT
Source organism: Gorilla gorilla gorilla (assembly GCF_029281585.2). NCBI lineage: Eukaryota > Metazoa > Chordata > Mammalia > Primates > Hominidae > Gorilla > Gorilla gorilla. Next base: position 135,580,881 of record NC_073231.2, read on the forward strand.
CTACTCATCATGCTAGTTTTTGACTGAATACCTCTTTTCTTCACTGCGTTACTGTTTTATAGGTCCTATGAGATTTATGCTTTAAGGAGGTTCTATTTTGGTATATTTGGAGGATTTGTTTCAAGATTTAGGGCTGCTTTTAGCTGTTCTTATAGTGCTGGCTTGGTAGTGGTGAGTTCTCTCAGCATTTGTTTGTCTGTAAAAGACTATCTTTCCTTCATTTATGAAGCTTAGTTTCATGGAATATAAAACTCTTGGCTGGGCCAGGCACGTGGCTCACCCCTGTAATCCCAGCACTTTGGGAGGCTGAGGCAGGAGGATCACCTGAGGTCAAGAGCTTGAGACCAGCCTGGCCAACATGGCAAAACCCCATCTCTACTAAAAATACAAAAACTAGCTAAGCATGGTGGCACGTGCCTATAATTCCAGCTACTTGGGAGGCTGAGGCAGGATAATCGCTTGAACCCAGGAGGTGGAGGTTGCAGTGAGCCAAGATCACACCACTGCATTCCAATCTGGGCAACAGAGTGAGACTCTCTCTCAAAAAAAAAAAAAGAAACTCTTGGCTGATAATTGTTTTGTTTAAGGAGGCTGAAGATAGGACCCCAATCCATTCTAGCTTGTAGGGTTTCTGCTGAGAAATCTGCTGTTAATCTAATAGGCTTTCCTTTATAGGTAACCTGTTGCTTTTGCCTCACAGCTTTTAAGTTTCTTTCCTTCATCTTGATTTTAGATAACCTGATGAATAGGTGCCTAGGTGATGATCTTTTTGCAATGAATTTCCTGGGTGTTCTTTGAGCTTGTTGTATTTAGATGTCTAGATCTCTAGAAAGGCCAGAGAAGTTTTTTCAATTATTCCCTCAAATAAGTTTCCCAAACTTTTAGATTTTTCTTCTTCCTCAGGAACACCAATTATTCTTAGGTTTGGTCACTTAACGTAATCCTAAACGTCTTGGAGGCTTTCTTCTTTTTTTTTTTTATTCTTTTTTCTTTATCTTTGTTGAATTGGGTTCATTTGAAAGCCTTGTCTTCAAGCTCTGAAGTTCTTCCTTCTACTTGTTTGATTCTATTGTTGAAACTTTCCAGTGTATTTTGCATTTTTCTAAGTATGTTTTTCATTTCCAGAAGTCATGATTCTTTTTTGTGCTATCTAGTTCTCTGGAGTTTTATAATCCATACCCTGTAAAACTTTTTAATTTCTTTTTTTTTTTTTTTTTTTTTTTGAGATGGAGTTTTGGAGTTTCGCTCTTGTTTTCCCAGGCTGGAGTGCAATGGCATGATCTCAACTCACTGCAATTTCTGTCCCCCAGGTACAAGCGATTCTCCTGTCTCAGCCTCCCAAGTAGCTCAAATTACATGCACGAGCCACCACGCCCAGCTAATTTTTTTGTAATAAGTAGAGATGGGGTTTCACCATGTTAGGCTGGTTGCAAACTCCTGATCTCAGGTGCTCCACCCACCTCGGCCTCCCAGAGTGTTGGGAATGCACAGGTGTGCCACCATGCTCGGCCTTTTTAATTTCTTTAAGTTGGCTTTCACCTTTCTCTGGTGCCTCCTTGAGCAGCTTAATAATCAACCTTCTGAATTTCTTTTCTGGCAATTCGGAGATATCTTCTTGGTTTGGATTCATTGCTGATGAGCTCATGTGACCTTTTGGTGGTGGTAAAGATCCTTGTTTTGTCATATTACTAGAACTGTTTTTCTAGGACTATATCAGAGGAAAGATCTGAGGCTCAAGGGCTGCTGTTCAGATTCTTTTGTCCCATAGAGTGATACTTTGATTTGGTGCTCTCCTTCTTCCCCTAGGGATGGGGCTTCTTAAGAGCCAGACTGCAGTGATTGTTATTGCTCTTCTGGGTCTAGCCACCCAATGGAGCTACCAGGCTCTGGGCTGGTACTGGGGAGTGTGCACAAAGAGTACTGGGATGTGATTTGTCTTTAGGTCTCTCAGCCATGGGTACCAGCACCTGCTCTGGTGGAGGTAACAGGGGTGTGAAGTGAACTCTGTGAGGGTCCTTGGTCATAGTTTTTTTAGTGTGCTGGTTTTCTCAAATGGCAGTTGTGCTAGAAGTGAAGCTGTCACATGGAAAGACTCAGGATGTGTGGTTATCCAGGATGTTGCAGGCAGTGGAATTAGGTGTTGTTTTCTCCTTTCTTGGAGCAGCAGTTTTATTTTATGAGTTGCTCTAAAGGCTTGAGTTGCTTGACCACCAGCAGGGAGGTGGTGCTTTTAGAAGAGCATCAACTGTGGTAGTATAGCAGGGATACAAGCCTGTCTGGATAAGTATTTGGGTTTCTCAGGCAATGAGCAGAGCCATAGAGCTTCCAAGAGATTATATCTTTTGTCTTTGGCTCCCAGGGCAGGTAGAGAAAGACCATCAGTTGGGGGCAGGGTTAAGCGTGTCTGAGTTCAGACTCTCCTTGGGCAGGACTTGCTGCAGCCACTGTGGGGTTGGTGGTTCTCAGGCCAATGAGGTTATGTTCCCAGGGGGATTATGGCTGCCTCTGCTGCATCATACAAGCCACAAGGGAAGTGGGGGAAAGCCAGCCATGATGGGCCTCAGCCAGCTCTCATGCAGCCAGCAAGGCCAGTCTCACTCTTACCATGCCCCAACAAATCACCAGGTTTATATCCAGGCAGTCGGTGTGCAGGGCTGAGTTCTTGCCCCAGGCTACAAGCCTTCCTGCTGAGAAAGCAAGTAGGGCTTTCCGGCTTCACCCCTACCCACATGCCATGGCTTCTGTGCTCAAATCTGCACTTCCTGTTTGCTCCCCACCCCCGGATTTTACCCTGGAAAATTCACGCTCGGCCAAAATTATTACAAAGTTCAGCTGGAAGTTTCCTTTACCCTGTGGTCCTTCCACAATTCCACTGGCAGCCCTCCCCAAGGACCCCTGTGAGACAAAGTCTTACATGGCCAGAGCAGTGGGAAGAGAGAGAAGGGGGAGGTGCCACACACTTATAAACAACCAAATCTCATAACTCACTCACTAACATGAGAACAGCAAGGGGCAAATCTACCCCCATGACCCAATTACCTCCCACAAGGTCCCTCCCCCAATGCTGGGAATAACAATTAGACATGAGATTTGGGCAGTGACACAAATCCAAACCATATCATTCTGTCCTTGATGCCTCCCAAATCTCATATCCTTCGCACATTGCAAAATACAATCCTCCGTTCTCAACAATCCCCCAAGTCTTAACTCGTTTCACCATTAACTCAGAAGTCCATAGTCCAAAGTCTCATCTGAGACAAGGCAAATCCCTTCCACCTATGAGCCAATGAAATAAAAAGCAGGTTATTTACTTCCAAGATAAAATGGGGGTGCAGGCATTGGCTAAATACTCCCATTACAAAAGGTAGAAATTGACCAGAACAAAGCGGCTAAAGGCCCCCATGCAAGACCAAAACCCAGCAGGGCAGTCATTAAATCTTAAAGCTCCAAAAGAATCTCCTTTGACTCCATGTCTGTAATTCAGGCCACACTGATGCAAGGGGTGGGCTCCGAAGGCCTTGGGCAGCTCTGCCCCTGTGGCTCTGCACGGTACAGCTCCCATGGATGCTTTCATGGCATTGAGTGCAGTGCCTGCTGCTTTTCCAGAAGCACAGCGCAAGCTGTCAGTGGTTCTACCATTCTGGGTTCTGGAGGATGGTTGCCCTCTCCTCACAGGTCCACTAGGCAGTGCTCCAGTGGGGACTCTGTGTGAGGGCTTCAATCCCACATTTCCCTTCTGCACTCCTGTAATACAGGTTCTCCATGAGGGCTCCACCCCTGCAGCAGACTTCTGCCTAGACATTCAGGCACTTCCACACCTCCTCTGAAATCTAGGTGGAGTCTCCCAAGCCTTAACTATTGCCTTCTGCACACCTGTAGACTTAACACCACATGGAAGCTGCTAAGGCTTACAGCTTGAACCCTTTGGAGCAGTGGCCTGAGACATATCTGGGATCATTTTAGCTAAGGCTGGAGCTGGAACAGCTGGGACACAGGGAGCAGCATCCTGAGTTTGTGCAGAGCAGCAGAACCCTGGTCCTGACCCATGAAACCATTCTTATTTTCTAGGCCTCCAGGCCTGTAATGGGAGGGGCTGCCATGGAAGTCTCTGAAATACCTTCCAGGCCTTTTCTCCATTATCTTGGCTACTAACATTCCTGCTCCTCTTTACTTGTGCAAACTTCTGCAGCCAGCTTGAACACCTCGCCTGAAAATGGGTTTTTCTTTTCTGCCACATGGTTAGGCTGCAAATTTTCCAAACTTTTATGCTCTGCTTCCTTTTAAATATAACTTCCAGTTTCAGATCATCTATTTGCTCACACATATAAGCAAATGCTATTAGATGCAACCAGGTCACATCTTGAACACTTTGCAGCTTAAAAATTTCTTCCACCAGATACCCTAAATCATCTCTCTCAAGTTCAAATCTTTAGGGCAGAGGCACAATACCTTTAACCTCTTTGCTAATGCATAACAAAACTGACCTTTGTTCTAGTTCCCAATAAGTTCCTCTTCTCCATCTAAGACCACCTCAGCCTGGACTTCATTGTCCATATCACTATCACTACTATCAGCATTTTGGTCACAATAATTTAAGAAGTCTTTAGGAAGTCCCAAACTTTCCCTCGTCTTTCTTTCTTCTACTGAGCCCTCCAAACTGTTCCAACCTCTGCCTGTTACCCTGTTCTAATGTCACTTCCACATTTTCAGGTATCTTTATAGCAATGCCCCACTCCTATGTAACAATTTTCTGTATTAGTCCATTCTCGCATTGCTATAACTACCTGAGACTGGGTAATTTATAAAGAAAAGAGGCTTAATTGACTCACAGTTTCACAGACTTCACAGGAGGCATGGCTAGGGATGCCTCAGGAAACTTACAATCATGGCAGAAGGCAAAGAGGGAGGAGGCACAACTTACATGGCCAGAGCAGGAGGAAGAGAGAGAAGGAGGAGGTGCTACACACTTCTAAACAACCAGATATTGTGAGAACTCACTATCAGGAGAACAGCAATGGGGAAATCTGCCCTCATAATCCACTAACCTCCCACGAGACCCATCCTCCAACACTGGGGATTATAATTCAACATGAGATTTGGGAGGGGAACACAGATCCAAACCATACCACACAATCACCTCTGTGGCTACCACCACTGGGACTGCACTGGGTCTTGCCCAGAGCCCTATCCAGGCCCAGAGATGCTATCCAGAAGCCAGGGCCTGAAGAAATCTACCTGGTGCTCTATTCTACTGCAGCTGAGCTGGAGCGGAAACCACCCTATCCTTCCCACTCTTCCCTTCTCTTTCCATAGACAGAGGAGTTTCTCCCCATGTCTACCACCACAGGCCCCAGAGAATACTGCCAGGGTACTGTCAATGTTCACTTAAGGCCCAAGAGCTCTTCAGTAAGCTCATGGTGAATGCTGCCAGGCCTGGGCCTTACTCTTCAGGGCAGTGGGCTCCCCTCTGGTAGGTTCAGAGATCTCATCCAACAGCCAAGACCTGTACTTAGGGACCCAAAGAGCCTGCTTGGTGCTCTTCTCCACTGCAGCCAAGCTGGTATCTAAGCTCAAGACAAAGTCACGTTTACTCTTCTTTTTGCTTTTCTCAAGCAGAAGGGGATTTCTCCTCATAGCTACCACAACTGTAAATGTACTGAGTCACACCTGAACCTAGCACATCTCAGAGTCTCACCCAAGGCCCACAGCGTGTACTAACTGGTTACTGCTGCTGATTATATTATTCAGGACCCAAGGGATCTTTAGTCATCTAGTGATAAATCTTGCCAGGACTGGGTCCTTCCTTTCAAGGCAGCAGTTTCCCTTCTGTGCCAGGGTGTGTTTAGAAATGTTGTCCGTGAGCTAGGGTCTTGAATGGGGGCCTCACAACTCTGCCCGGTGCCCTATCCTTCTGTGGCTGAGGTGGTATCCAAGTTGCAAGACAAAGTCCTCTTTACTCTTTCCTCCCCTCAAGTGGAAGGAAGGGGTCTCTTTTAGAGCTACAAGTTGTACTGCCTGGGGTTGGGGGAGGAGTGACATAAGCATTCCATTAGGTTCCCTGGCTGGCGTCTCACTAGGTCAAATGCTACCAAAGTCCACTGGCTCTGAAACACACCCAGCACCAGGACTTGCCTAGGAATTGCAGTCCTTGTGACCCATTCAGCCTTTAAAGTTTTTGTAGAACCCCAGAGCATTTTAGCCCATGGTGAGCCTTGCTGAAACTCAAGTTCTGACTGCTGGGATGGGTGATTCCCCTCTGGCTAAGGCAGGTCTAAATGCTCCCTCTGAGAGCACTTACCGAATTCTGCCCAGGGTTGACAGCACTGCTTTCCAATGCAAAGCCTCACAATCGCTGCACTCTCCCTCCTCCAAGCACACAGATTCTCTCTGTACCACACAGCCAGCCATTGCTGGGGTGATGGAGAAGGGGTGGTGTCAGCAATTCAAGACTGTCTTTCCTATTCTCTTCAGTGCATCTTTCAGCAATATGATGTTAAAACCAGCTACTGTGATTGCTCACCTGAATTTTGGTTCTTATAAAGATGCTTGTTTATGTATATAGCTGTTAAATTTGGTGTTCCTGCAGGAAGTACAATTGGTGGAGGCTTCTGTTCTGCCATCTTTCTCTGCCTCCTCAGGTTGTGGTTTTGCAGTCTTTTGTGACAGTTCTTGTTATCAGGCATTCCTGCATGAGTCCCTCCTGTCATGGCCTTTTCTTGCCCCATTTGTCAGAATTTTTTATGCAAGTGACTCCATTTTTATTCTGAAAAATTTCACAGTCCAACAAACCATCAGTACTTTCTGATTAGGCTTAGAATAAAAGAGGTTTAGTATTATGACCATCATAATAAATAGCCAAGAAAGTTACTGACACATTTTCTTATTCTCCACCCCAAAGCACCCTACAACATCCCAGAGGATGGGTATAAAGGATAAAATATGGGAAACCAAACATGTAGCAGCAGCTAAGTATGTCTGATTCTCCTATGTGGGAAACAGTGTCTTGGTAAGGAAACAGCAATCTTGGAAAACATGAAAAGAAAACTCCAAGATTCTTCTGCAAGGAATCATGCTAAGTCTATAAATAGCACCCTCTTGTTATTTATCTCTACAACAGCCTCTGCTTCACTCCTGGCAAGCCTATTTGGCATCGTCAAAGAAAATCAGAACTGGACAGCAGTTAAAGGGGCAGCAAAAGTAATTTATTTAGGAACTATTGCAGTGAGAGGTAAAATAGATAGAACTCTGCTCAATACTGAACACAACAAGGAAAAGTAGGGAGTTTACCAAAGCAGCATGGTGGGTCAGTGAATGGAAAATTACTATGAAAGTAGGGTAATTTTTGCTAAACTGACCTTGGAGGATTCTTGCTGCAGGCAGGCCAAGGTGATCAAATATCACCTGGGGAATGGTGGGAGAATAAGAAATTGGTCAGATTTGAGGGTGATCAGGTATTTAGGGTGGGAATTCTGGCTAAACCCACTCAACAGGATTTTTTTTCTAAAACTGGGCAACACAGGACAACACAGAAGCCCAAAGTTGAGGTCTAGTTGAGAAGAGGGCTCAGAGGAACCTGCCTAATATGTGGTCAAGGAGGTAGTCTTTGTCTAGATATAGAGGTTAATGAGACAGAATCCCAGACCCAAAGAGCTTGCCTTTTAGTGTGGGAGCCAGACAAGGCACATGTTTTTTAAAAAAGAATAAATATGACAGGTTCAAGGACTAATAAGAGTTATAGGCTGAGTGTGATGGCTCACACCTATAATTCTGGTGCTTTAGGAGGCCAAGGCAAAAGGATTGATTGAAGCCAGGAGTTCAAGACCAGCCTGAGCAACATAGTGAGATGCCATCTCCCAGAAAAATAAACATAGAAAAATTAGCTGGGTGTAGGGTCATCCTCCTGTAAGTCCTAGCTACTTGGCAGGATTGTCCGAGCCCAGGAGTTGAGGTTACAGTGAGCTATGATCTTGCCACTGCTGGACTCCAGTCTGGGTGACAGAGGAAGAGAAAGACCCCATCCTTAAAAAAAAAAAAAAAAAAAAAAAAGTTGTTGACAAAATAAACGAAATTAAATGGCAAAGAGAGAGTTGGCAGTGAGGGTACTATCACAGGGTGCTCACCTCTAAGTTTGAGTGGGACATGAATGATAAGAAGACAGACATGACAAAAACTGGCAAAAAGCATTCCCCAGTGAAGAAAAGCAAGTGGAAAAGCCCTCAGATGGGCACAAGCCTGGCCTGGTAAGGGGCAGGAAGAAGAGCAACGTGGTTGGTTCTTAGAGAACAGAAAGAGGATGAGGAGACAAGCAGGAGCCAGGAAGTCTGGGCCTTTCTCCTTCTCTTTGCCACTTCCAGTAAATTCACTAGGTGCTCACTGGTCTTCCTTGATCCTGGCAAGGACTCACAGCCTAGTTATCTCATTTCTGTTCCCTAAACATCATCCTGCTAGGACGTGGCTTAGGACTTAGGACTTATTCCAGCTACTAACAGAAAGGAACAAGACAGAGCACGAAAGTGAAATAAAAATGGTTTGAAACACTTTCAGTGAATGAATGTTGCCATTTGAGTGTCAGTTAGAGGATTTCCCAGAAAACTTACAGTTGTGGCCTTCCTGTCCTACAGTTTCCCCTCCTAGGGGAACTTCACTTACTCCATAAGGCTAAGGGGAACAATTGAGAAAACATGGGTTTGGGTAAGTTGTCGTTTTTACAAATCTCCTTTCTCTTTATCTTTAAAATAAAGGTTGTTGCAAGATTGGATTACATAATCTGTGCAGTTAATTCCTGGTATACAGAGCTCCACATGGAAGGAGTTCAGAGGCGCTCCCCAGGACCTTAGCGCTCCTGCCCATCCCAGCCACTGACGATCATGTCTACATCTCTTCAGTCCTGTGCTGATGTTTCTCGAGGATTATGGTCTAGTTGGCACAACAGTGAGGCTTCTGGGTCTTTATATTTAACCATTTCATGCCCATCTTCGTGAAAGTTATAGCCTTGTCCTATTTCAGTCACAGCAACTTTGCATAAATGCTTGAAAAGCATGGGTTTTGCAGCACCAAGCAGGCAATTTACACACATATATAAAGCAGTCTTCTAGTTGATGAATACAAATCAGACAGTTTGGTCAGCTTAATCTTAACTACAGTGGCATAAGACAGGCGTATGTTTACCTATTGGAAGGAAAATTCTCCTTCTCTTTGCCACTTCCAACAAATTCACCTGGTGCTCACTGGTCGTCCACAAGATTTCTTTTAGGTTTTTCTTCATCTTGAAAGAGGCTCAATTTATATGATAAATTTTATTAGCTAGCACTAAAAGAAATGAGTAACCCTGAAGTCAAAGCTTTAAATATGAAAAAAAATAAGGCATGAGATTCTTTTAGTAAATGGGATGCAGGATATGTAATGTTTCTTGGCCAGCTACAAAGTTAGTTGATTTTCCTACCTATTGAGGGTTCACCTGTCAACTTCCAGAGGCACTGCACAATGTCCAGCACCTGAGGAGATGTGTAATTCAGAACAAATAAGAAGGTGTTCTTCCCCAACTCTTACTCTTTTCCTCCTGCCTTATATCCCAGGAAACTGTTGGATGGATGGACCGAGAACCATTATTTCTGGAGTAGTGCATAAGAGAAGGGAGAACCTGTATGTGGTAACAGAGGCCACAGAACTGATCAGGACTCCTGTGCTAAAGGACAATAGCAGTATGATTGATTTCAGCAAATGTCCATCCTCGGAATACTTATGTCAAGATACAGAGCCACTGACTGAGTGTTGTGGCTCACACCTGTAATCCCAGTAATTTGGGAGGTCAAGGTGAGAGGATTGCTGGGGCCCAGGAGTTCAAGATCAGCCTGATCAAATGTGGCAAGACTCTGTCTCTACAATTTTTTTTTTAATTAGCCAGGCATGCTGGTACATCCCTGTGGTCCCCACTACTCAAGAGGCTGAGGTGGGAGGATCACTTGAACCCAGAAGATCAAGGCTGCAGTAAGCTGTGGTAGTGCCACTGTACTCCAGCCTGGGAGAGAGACCAAGATTCTGTTTCAAAAAAAAAAAAAAAAAAAAAAACACAGAGCCACCCTAAAGTGGAATGGGGACACCAAGAGCAAGCCAGCCCAGCCTCACTTCCAAGAGGGGACTGGATCCTAATCAGGACCTGTTTCTGGGAGGTCAGAAGGGGTGGGGTAATTATTTCCCACTTCTTGGGTGCCATGAAAACCTGACTCCTGTCCTGAGACTATAATCTAACATTCTCATTTATAGTGCTTCAATATATGAGATTATTCAGTATTGATAAAATTGAAAGTCAATTTAATTATGTGATACTACGTTTTGCTTTGGGTAAATGATGGATTCTAGAAGATCTAAAGGGGTGGCTGCTATACTACATACATGTTTGGTTTTATAGCTGGAAAAAAAAAATAAGGAACCACCAGCAACAAACCTTCGCAGTTAAAGTACCCTAAATGCTATAACATCCTGAGCAGAAATATTTTATGGCATGAGACTGAAAAATCTTCAAGCACATATGATTTACCTAAGTCACTCACAATAACCAACTATATTATTTTAAATTAACTTAACCAAATGCATTTATCAAATGTGTATTCACTTAAAGAGTATGCTAGGGACATAGAAAGTTTGTGAGTGTGTGTGTGTGTGTGTGTGTGTGTTATAATATTAAATAATATGCAATGTATTTTATGTGTCATTTGTCCGCACTTAAGAGCTTTAGAAACTAAAGAAAAGTAACTGGGAAGTGAAATGACCTTCCCAAGTTGAGTTGGTGAGTTACTCCTAGAAGAGGACTCGCCAAGGTTGGTGAGTTAGTCCCGCAAGAGGCTCAGGCCCCACTGAGGTCTTTTGATTCCAAGCCCCATAAACAAAGGCACTTAAACCAAATAAAACATCACTCTCGTTTGAGATTGCTTTGATACCTAGCTTTAGGTATCAAAGAGGTGGACTCCTTGAAATGGTGGACTGGGCTTTGTGAGAAGGAGGCAGAAGCCCTGTATTCTTTCACACAGGGCAGCTGCTCAGCTGAAGTGGTACACTTTGGTTCTTTTCTCTTCTGTGTGTATTTTCTATAGGTATTTTCTTTTTTTTTTATTATTATACTTTAAGTTTTAGGGTACATGTGCACAATGTGCAGGTTTGTTACATATGTATACATGTGCCATGTTGGTGTGCTGCACCCATTAACTCATCATTTAACAAAATATCTCCTAATGCTATCCCTCCCCTCCTGCCTTCCCCCACCCCACAACAGGCCCCAGTGTGTGATGTTCCCCTTCCTGTGTCCACGTGTTCTCATTGTTCAATTCCCACCTATGAGTGAGAACATGCGGTGTTTGGTTTTTTGTCCTTGCGATAGTTTGCTGAGAATGATGGTTTCCAGCTTCATCCATGTCCCTACAAAGGACATGAACTCATCATTTTTTATGGCTGCATAGTATTCTACAGGTATTTTCTTTGTGGTTATTACCACAAGGATTACATAAAACATTTTATAACTACAACTGTGGATTATAGGCTAGTAACAATGTAACTTTAATTGGATAATAAAACTCGACACTTATTTCTCTCATCACTACACTTTACATTCTTCATGTCAGAGTTTATGTCTTTTTAAGATATAACATCTTTGTCACTCAGGCTGGAGTGCAGCAGCACGATCACAGCTCACCGCGGCCTTGAACTCTCGGGCTCCAGTGATCCTCCTGCCTCAGGATCCACAGTAGCAGGAATTATGGGTACACACCACCACACCGGTTAATTTTAAAAGAATTTTTTAGAAGTGGGGTCTGATATGGTTTGAAATGCATCCCCTCCAAATGTTGAACTGTGATCCCTAATTTGGAGGTGTAACTTAGTGGGAGGTATTGGATAATGAAGGTGGATCCCTTGTGAATGGCTTAGTGTCACCAGGTTGATGATGAGTGAGTCCTCACTATTTGTTTACATGAGTGCTAGTTGTTTAAAAAGGCCTGGCACCTCTTCCTCTCTCTCTCTCTCACTTCCTCTCTCACCATGTGACACACCTGCTCCCCCTTTACCTCCTGCCATGAGTAAAAGCTTCCTGAGGCCTCACTAGAAGCCAAGCAGAAGCTGGTGCCATGTTTATACAGCCTGCAGAATCATGCGCCAAGTAAACCCTTTTTATTTATAAATTACAGCTATTTCTTTATAACAATGTAAAATGGACTAATACAGGAAGGAAATTGGTGTTGAGGGATGGGACATTGCTATAAAAATACTTGAAAATGTGGAAGCAGCCTTGAAACCGGGTAATGGGCAGAGGTTACACAAGTTTGGAGGGCTCAGAAGAAGAAAGAAAGACAAGGGAAAATTTGGAACTTCTTAAAGACTTGTTATGTTGGTTGTGACCAAAATGCTGATGGACAGTGAAGGCTAGGCTGATGAGGTCTCAGATGGAAATTAGAAACTTAATGAGAACCAAAGCAAAGGTCACCTTGTTATGCCCTAGCAAAGAACTTGGCTACATTATGTACATGTCCCAGGGATTTCTAAGCAGGGAGTATTCAAGATGTAGCCCAGCTGCTTCTAACAGCCTATGATCAAGTATGGGAGCAAATGAATGACTTAAGGTTGGAACTTACATTTAAAAGGGAAACAGGGCATAAAAGTTTGGAAAATTTGCAACCAGGCTGCGTTAGAGAAGGAAAGAGGATTTTCAAGACAGAAATCCAAGAGGGTTGCAGAACAACCACTTGCTAGAAAGATCTGCATGACTAAAAGGAGCCAAGTGCTGCTAGCCAAGATGATGGGGAAAAAGACCATAAGACATTTTCAGAATCTTCTAGACTGCCCTTCAATCACAAGTCCAGAGGCCTAAAAGGACTGAATGGTTTCAGGGGCCAGGTCCAGGGCACCACTGTGCTGTGCCACCTTGGTAAGCTTGTCTGCCCCATCCCCACTCCTCCAGCTCCAGCCTTGGCTCAAAGGGCCCCTGATACAGCTCAGACTGCCACTTTGGAGAATGCAAGATGCTGTAAGCCTTGTTAGCTTCCATGGCATGTTAAGTCTGCAGGATCAGACAATACAAGAGTAAAGGAGGCTTGGCAGCTTCCACCTAGATTTCAGAGGATGTATGAGAAAGCCTAGGTGCTCAGACAGAAGCCTGGCACAGGGACAAAGCCCCTGCAGAATGACTCAGCTAGGGCAGTGCCAAGGGGAGATATGGGGTTGGAACCCCCACAGAGAGTCCATACTGGAGCACTGCTTAGAGCAGCTGTAGGAACAGAGCCACTGCCCTCCAGACTCTAGGATGGTAGAGCTGCTGGCAGCTTCTGACATCAGTCTGGAAAAGCCACAGGAGCAGAGCTGGCCAAACCCTTGGGAGCTCACCCCTCACACTATGATGCACACCATGGAGTCAAGGATTATTTTGGAGCTTTAGGGTTTAAAGCCTGCCCTGCTGGATTTCAAATTTGTGTGGGACCTATTGCCCCTTTCTTTTGATTGATTTCTCCCTTTAGAATAGAAATGTTTACCCAATGCCTGTACCACCATTGTATTTTAGGAGAAAATAACTTGGTTTTGATCTTAGAGGCTTACAGGTGGAAGGCACATGCCTTGAGTTTCAGATGAGATTCTGGACTTTTGAGTTGATGCTGAAACAAGTTGACCCTTCTGAGGACTACTGGGAAGAGATTATTGTATTTTGCCATAGAAGGATGTGTGATTTGGGGAATGAGGGGTGGAAAGATATGGTTTGGATGTGTGTCCCCTCCGAATCTTATGTTGAAATGTGATCCTCAATGTTGAAGGTGAGGCCTGGTGAAAAATGTTGGATTAGGGGGACGGATCCCTCACGAATGGCTTAGTGCCACCCCCTTGGTGATGAGTGAGTTCTCCTTCTATTAGTTCATTCAAGAGCTGGTTGTTTAAAGGAGCTTGGTATATTTCTTGCTCCCTCTCTTGCCATATGACACACCTGCTCCCTTTCCACCTTCCAACTTGAGAAAAAGCTCCCTGACACCTCACCAGAAGACAAGCAGATGCTTGTCCCTTGCATGAACCGTGAGACAAATAAAACAACTTTCTTTATAAATTACCCAGTCTCAGGTTTTCCTTTACAGCAGTGCAAAATGGACTTGCTATGGACTTGCAATACAGGGTCTTGCTATGTTGACCGGATTGTTTTTCAACAATCTTGATCTCCAGCAATCCTGTTGCCTCAGCCTCCTAAGTAGCTGGGATTAGAAACATGAGCCAACATGCCTAGTGGTTTATATATTTTTATATTGTATATCCATCAGTGATTTGTATAGTTATAGGTATTCTTAATACTTTTGCTTATTTTTTAACTTTATATGAAAATTAAAAATGATTTATACAACACCAATTTACAATATTACAGTTTTCTGTATTTGTATATTTACCTTCTCCAGTGAGTTTTATACTTTCATATGCTTTCACGTTGTTATTTAACATCCTTTTGTATCAACTCAAAGGACTCCCTTTAGCATTTCTGGTAAGGCAAGTTTAATGGTGATAAACTGCCTCAGTATTTGTCTGGGAAAGTCTTTATCTCTCCTTCATTTTGTTGTTTTTAGGGGAAGGTTGTGATTTAGCTTTATTTATAGGTATGAATCTTGACTCCAAGGCAATGAAGAAAACAACCTTAAATTGATTTATACCACATTTTAACTTTATAATGCAGACATACTAACATCTTATGTCTGCATTATAAAGTTATTTCGTATTTGTTTTTGTCTATTTCAACTTTTATTTTAGGTTCAGGCGGTACATGTGCAGGTTTGTTACAATGTGTATTGTGTGATGCTGAGGTTTGGGGTGTGACTGATCCCATCACACAGGTAGTGCGCAAAGTACCCAATAGGTAGTTTTTCAACACTTCACTTAGAATATTGGCCTCCAGCTGCATCCATGTTGCTGCAAATGACACGATTTCATTCTTTTACATGACTATGTAGTATCCCATGATGTATATGTACCACATTTCCTTTATCCAGTCCACAACTAATGGACACCTACGTTGATGCCATGTCCTTGCTATTGTGAATAGTGCTGTGATTAATATAAGAGTGCATGTGTCTTTTTAGTAGAATAGTTTATTTTCCTTTGGGTATATACCAAAAGAAATGGTAACAGGATTGCTGGGTTGAGTGGTAGTTCTGTTTTTAGTCTTTGAAAAATCTCCCAACTGCTTCCTACAGTGGCTGAACTACTTTACATTCCCACCAACAGTGTATAAGTGTTTCCTTTTCTCCACAGCCTTGCAAACATCTGTTATTTTTTGAGTTTTTAATAATAGCCACTCTGACTGATGTGAGATGGTATTTCCTTGTGGTTTTGATTTGCCTTCCTCTGATAATTAGTGATATTGAGCTTTCGGCATATGCTTATTGGCCACTTGTGTGTCTTCTTTTGAGAAGTGTCTATTCATGTCTTCTGCTCACTTTGTAATGGGATTATTTGGTGTTTTTCTGTTTTGTTTTGTTTTGTTTTGTTTTGTTTTGTTTTTTGATGGCGTTTCACTCTTGTTGCCCAAGTTGGAGTACAATAGCACAATCTCAGCTCACTGCAACTTCTGCCTCCTGGGTTCCAGTGATTCTCCTGTCTCAGCCTCATGAGTAGCTGAGATTACAGGCATGTGCCACCATGCTCGACTAACTTTGTACTTTTAGTAGAGACAGGGTTTTACCATATTTGTCAGGCTGGTCTCAAACTCCTGACCTCAGGTGATATGCCTATCTCGGCATCCCAAAGTGCTGGGATTACACGTGTAAGCCACCGCGCCCGGCCAGTTTTTGCTTATTGAATTGTTTAAGTTCTTTGTAGATTCTGGGTATTAAACCTTTGTCAGATGCATAGTTTGTGAATATTTTCTCCCCTCTCATGGATCGTCTGTTAACTCTATTGATAGTTTATTTTGCTGTGCAGAAGCTCTTTAGTTTAATTAGGTCCTACTTGTCAATTTTTGTGTTTGTTGCAGTTGCTTTTGAGGACTTAGTTATAAAATCTTTGTGAAAGTTGATGTCCAGAATGGTATTTCCTGGGTTTTTTTTTTCCAAAGTTTTTTATAGTTTTAGGTCTTACATGTAAGTCTTCAATCCATCTTGAGTTAATTTTTGTATATGGTGATAAGTAGGTGTCCAGTTTCATTCTTCTGCATATGGCTAGCCAGTTATCCTAGCACCATTTATGAATAGAGAGTCCTTTCCACATTGCTTATTTTTGTTGACTTCATAGAATATCAGATGGTTGTAGGTGTGTGGCTTTATTTCCGGGTTCTCTATTCTGTTACATTGGTCAGTATGTCTTTTTTTGTACCCATACCATGCTGTTTTGGTTACTGTAGCCTTGTAGTGTAGTTTGAAGTGAGGTAATGTGATGCCTCTGGCTTTGTTCTTTTTGCTTAGGATTGCTTTCCCTATTCAGGCTCTTTTTTGATTCTATATGAATTTTAGAATCTTTTTTTCTGATTCTGTGAAAAATAATATTGGTAGTTTGATAGGAATAGCATTGAATCTGTATATTGCTTATGGCCATTTTAACAATATTGATTCTTCTAGTCCATGAGTATGGAATGTTTTTCCATTTGTTTGTGTCACCTATGATTTTTTTCAGTAGTGTTTTGTCATTCTTCTTGCAGAGATCTTTTACCTTCTTCATTAGATGTATTCCTAGGTATTTTATTTTTTGGTGGCTGTTTTAAATAATATTGCATTCTTGATTTGGTTCTCAGATTGAATATTATTGGTGTATAGAAATGGTACTGACTTTTGTATATCGATTTTGTAACCTGAAATGTTACCTAAGTAGTTTTACAGTTCTAGGAGCCTTTTGGCAGAGCCTTTAGGGTTTCCTAGGTATAGAATCTTATCATCAGCAAAGAGAGATAATTTGACTTCTTCTTTTCCTATTCAATACCTTTTATTTCTTTCTCTTGCCTGACTGCTTTGGCTAGGACTTCCAGTACTACGTTGAATAGGAGTGGTGAGGCTGTGTATCCTTGTCTTATTCCAGTTCTTAAAAGGAATGCCTCTACCTGTTTGCTTGATGTGACTGTGAGTTGGTCACAGAAGGCTCTTATTATTTTGATGTATTTTATTTCAATTCCTAGTTTGTTAAGAGTTTTTATCATAAAGGGATGTTGGATTTTAACAAAACCCTTTTCTGCATCTATTGAGATGATCATACTGTCTTTGTGTTTAATTCTGTTTATGTGATGAGTCACGTTTATTGATTTGCATATGTTGAACCAACCTTGCATCTGAGGAATAAAGCCTACTTAATTGTGATGAATTAATTTTGGACGTGCTGCTGGCTTTCATTGCTAGTATTTTATTGGGGATTTCTGCATCTATGTTTGTGAAGGATATTGACCTGTAGTTTTCTTTCTTGTTGTGTCTTTGCCAGATTTTGGTATCAGGATGATGCTCACTTCATAGAATGACTTAGGGAGGAGTTCTTCCTCCTTGATATTTTTGAGTAGTTCCAATAGGATTGGTCCCAGCCCTTCATAATATGTCAGATACAATTTGGCTATGCATACATCTGGTCCAGTGCTTTTTTTGATTGGTAGATTTTTTTATTACTGATTAATTTCAAAACTCATAATTGATATGTTCAGGGCTTCCATTTCTTCCTGATTCAATATTGGGAGTTTATGTGTTTCCAGGAATTTATTTATTTTCTCAAGATTTTCTAGTTTGCATGCATATTGGTATTCATAGTAATCTCTGAAGAAATTTTGCATCTGTGAGGTTGGCTATAATGTTATCTTTGTCATAGCTGATCGTTCATTTGTTCATATTTAGATCTTTCTCTTTTTTTCTTTGTTATTCTGCCTAGCAGTCTATCAGTCTTGTTTATCCTTTTCAAAGAATAAAGTTTTTATTTCATCAATCCTTTGTATGAATTTTTAGGTCTTAATTTCACTCATTTCTGCTCTGATTTGGTTATTTCTTTGGGTTAGTTTGTTCTTGCTTTTCTAATTCCTTTACTTGCAATTTTAGATTGTTAATTTGAGATCTATCTGACTTCCTGATGTAGGTGTTTTAGCATGATAAACTTTCCTCTTAACGCTGCCTTTACTGCATCCCAGAGATGTGGATATGAGTGTCTCTGTTTTCATTTTCTTTTATTTCTGTCCTAATTTTGTTGTTTACCCAAAAGTCATTCAGGAGCAAGTTGTTTAATTTCCATGTAATTGTGTGGTTATGAGAGATCTTCTTGGTATTGATTTCTATTTTTATTCCACTATGGTCCAAGAGTGTGTTCAGTGTGATTTCAATTTTTTTGAATTTATTGAGAGTTGCTTTATCACCAAGCATGTGGGCAATCTTAGAGTATGTTCCATATGCAAATGAGAAGAATATATAATCTGGGTAGCTGGGTGGAATATTCTGTAGATTTCTATTAGGTCCAGTTAGTCAAGTGTCAAATTTAAGTCCAGAATTTGTTAGTTTCCTGCCTCAATAATCTAATGCTGTCAGGGGAGTGTTGAAATCCCCCACTATTATTGTGTGGCTTCAAAATCTTTTTATAGGTCTAGAAGTACTTGTTTTTTTAATTTAGATGCACCAATGTTGAGTACATATATACTTAAGAAAGTTAAGTCTTTTTATTGTATTGAACCCTTTATCATTATGTAATGCCCTTCTTTGTACTTCTTGGTTGTTGTTGGTTTAAGTCAGTTTTACGTGATATAAGAACAGTGGCCCCTGCTTTTTTTTTTGTTTTCCATTTGCATGATAAATCTTTCTCCAAGCCTTTACTTTGAGCCAGTGGAGGTTGTTACTGTGAGACGAGTCTCTTGACAATAGCTGCCACTATGTATCTTTTAAGAGGAATATTTAGACTATTCACCTTCAAGATTAATATTCGTATGTGAGGTTTTGATCCAGTTGTGTTGTTAACTGGTTGCTATGTAGTCTTGATTGTGAAGTTGCTTAATAGGATCTGTAAATGTACTTAAGTGTGTTTTTGCAGTAGCAGGTATTGTTCTTTCATTTCCATGTTTAGAACTCTCTGATGACCTTTTGTATGACTGGTCTAGTGGTAATGAATTCCCTTAGCATTTACTCATCTGGAAAAGATTTTATTTCTCCTTCACTTATAAAGCTTAATTTGACGGGATATGACATTCTTGTTTGGAATTTCTTTTAAGGATGATGAAAATACACCCCCAAACTCTTGCAGCTTGTAAGGTTTCTGCTGAGAAATCTACTGGTAGCCTGATGAGGTTCCCCTCATAAGTGATCTGACTCTCTTCTCTAGCTGCCTTTAATATTTTTTCTTTAGCATTGACCTTGGATAGTCTGGTGACTATATGCCTTGGTGATGTTCATCTTGTATAGTATCTTGCAGGTATTCTCTCGATTCTTTTTTTCTTGAGACAGAGTCTTGCTGTGTCACCCAGGCTGGAGTGCAGTGGCGCAATCTCAGCTCACTGTAATCTCCGCCTCCTGGGTTCAAGCTATTCTCCTGTAACTGGGATTACAGGCATGTGCCACCATGCCTGGCTAATTTTTTGTATTTTTAGTGGAGATGGGGTCTCACCATGTTGGCAAGGCTGGTCTTGAACTCCTGACCTCGTGATCTGCCCGCCTCAGCCTCCCAATCTGGATTTCTTATATATGATGTCTCCCTCTCTAGCAAGATGAGGAAATTTTTCTTGAATTATTCCCTCAAATCTGTTATCCAGGTTGTTTACTTTTTCTCCTCTCTCAGGAATGCCAATAATTCATAGGTTTGGTTGCCTTACATAATCCTATATTTCTCAAAGACTTTGTTCATATTTTAAAATTATTTATTTTTATCTGACTGGGTTAGTTCAAAAGATTGGTCTTCAAGCGCTAAAATTCTTTCTTCTGCTTGGTCTAGTCTATTGAGAAAGCTTTCAAAATAATTCCTTAAGTGAGAGTTTTCAACTCCAGAATTTCTGGCTGATTTTTTATGATGTTTATCTTGTCTTTCATTTCCCGAATTGCCTTAGTAGTTTCTTCATATTAATTTTGATCTCATTGAGCTTCCTTATAATCCATGCTTTGAATTTTTTATCTAACATTTCTGGGTTTCCATTTTGGTTAGGAACATTGCTAGAGTGCTAGTGTGATCCTTTAGTGGTGATATGGTTTGGCTGGGTCCCCACTCAAATCTCATCTTGAATTGTAGTTCCCATAATCCCCACGTGTTGTGAGAGGGACCTAGTGGGAGGTAATTGAATGGGGGCAATTACCCCCATGCTGCTGTTCTCATGATAGTGAGTTCTCATGAGATCTGATGGTTCAAAAGGGGCTTTTCCCCCTTTGCTTGGCACTTCTTTTCCTGCTGCCATGTGAAGAAGGGCTTGTTTGCTTCCACTTCCACCGTGATTGTTAACTTTCCTGAGGCCTCCCCAGCCATGCTGAACTGTGAGTCAATTAAACCTCTTTCCATCATAAATTACCCAGTCTCGGGTATGTGTTTATTAGCAGCAGACTAATACAAGTTGTATCACAGCCTTCAAATTTTTCATGATGCCAGAATTATGCTGGTTTCTTCTCATCTGGAGAGGCTAGCACTTCTAATTTTTCTAATTATTTTCTTACAGATGGATTTTTTTTTCTTTCTTCATATATTTTTTCTTTTCCTTCTCCTGCCCCTTCCTAGGATGTGTGACTGTAGAATATATTAAGTAAGGTCTTGCAGCTTTGCTTCTATACCCCTGTGTACTTCTGTCAGCAGGTTTTATTTGAGATTTTGCAGTTTGGCCTACAAGTCAGTAGATAGTGCTTACAAGTAAAAGCCAGCTGCTTCCCAGGCAGATGTGTATGTACTTGATCTTTGTTTACTATGAGATGCTCTCTGTTGTTTCAGGTGATGGGCTGGACAGTGGGTTGCCTGATGCCATGAGCTTCTTCTTCCCAGGATGTAGGGGGACAGAGCTTAACAGAACTGGAGCCCCTGGCTTGCCCACAAAGACACCAATAGTGAGTGCAGACATCAACTCTGATGAGAGTGGCTGGGAGTCATTCCTGGTGAAATGCACTGATGTCTCTCTAGGGGGAGTAGAGGCTGCACAGGCTCCTTCTTTTAGATAGGCAAGAATGTGATCTGTTTCCCTATCACACCCCTGTTCTGGAGCTCATGACTTCTAGGTCAGAGCACACTGTAGTCTACTTCTAGACCACAATGTGGTTAAGAGCCATGAAAAATGCCTGTTTTGTGACTCTCTATTAGAATGGTTTCAGGACAGGACCTCATCATTCAACCCAATATATGGGTAGGGAGTTGTGGGGTACGCAGTCTCCCCATTGTTCCTCTGTTTCTTGGCTGTGACATCAGGGCTGATGGTGAACAAAAATGCCCAATCTTCTTGTTTCCTCCCTGGCCTGAGCGTAGCAGGGGCAGCTGCATTGGCAAAGGTGATTATGAAGGGCTTGTCAGCTACCTCTGGGAAAGTTGGTCCCACAGGAACACAGAGCCACAACCAACTGCAGTGTTCAGGTGGGGATGGGGTGGCTGCACTGGGAGCCCAAGCTAGCAGGTCTTGCCTAATGAGGAGCAGCAGTGGTGAGGAGGGTCACACAGTCTGTCTACTATTCAGTACCATGACTGTAGCATCTATCCTAGGAGCATGCAACAGAGCTTGTCCTTCCTTATTGGTGGGGCTATGTCAGCTGGTGCTGGGCTGCTTAGGGATCAAAAGCCCATAGGGCTACATATGGTCTTGAGCAGTGCCTCTACACAGACTCCAGACAGCACTCTGTGTTGGTCTGGAAACCCAGGGGAGTCAGGGTGGCTTTCCTATGCCCAGAATTGTAAAGTTTTATGGCAGAAGGGTGGATACACTGGGGAATCATTCCCACATTAGGGAACTTCCCCCAGCTCTACCCCCGTTCCAGTTGGTCAGCCACCCAGCTTCATTCCTCTCTGTTGTTCATGGATCCCATTGCTTCCTTGGTGAATCCCAGCATGATCTCTTAGATGGTTCACTTAAAGAGCTAAAATTTAGTTGCCACTTAGTTTTCTCTCCATAAAAGAGGAACACACTAACTGCTTATAGTCAGCTATCTGGAGCAAAATATTCTTCTTCATTTTAGAAAGACACTTTTGCCAGATATAGCATTATTTGTTGGCAGTGTTTTATTCTTCCAGGACTTTGACTGTATCATCCCACTCATTTCTGGCCTCCAATATTCCTGTTAATGAATCCACTGATTATCCTGTCATGGTTTCCTTTTACATGATGATTTGCTTTTGTCTTGCTGCTTTAAAAATTCTGTCTCTATCTTTGACTTTTGACAATTTTTAAATTTTTTTCACAAGAAAATTCAGAAGAGGCCTTTGACAATTTGAGATAATGTTTCTCAGTGTATATTTATTTAGATTCTTCTACTTGATGGTATCTCAGAAGTCCCTTGGGCTCTCTCACTTTTTTTTTTTTTTCTTTGAGCTAGGTTCTAACTCTGTCACCCGGTGCAGTGGTATGATCTCATTTCACTACAACCTCTGCCTCCCAGGCTCAAGCCATGCTCTACCTCAGCCTCCCAAGTAGCTGGGACCACAGGCACAAACCACCATGCCCAGCTAATTTTTGTGTTTTTTGTAGAGATAGGGTCTCATTCTGTTGCCCAGGCTGGTCTCAAATTCCTGAGCTCAAGCAATCTGTCCACCTCAGTCTCCCAAAGTGCTGGGATTACAGGCATGAGCCACCTCACCCAACCCCCTTGGGCTGTCTTAACTCTTTCTTCTCTTTATTTGTCTATATAATTTTAAATTACCTTTCTTTGTGTTTGCTGTTTCTTCCTTCTGCTTCATCAAGTCTGTTAAAACCTTCTATTGGATTTTTAGTTTAATTATTATATTCTTCAGCTTCAGAATTAATGTTTGTTTTCTTTTTTTGGTTTTTATCTCTTTGTTGATATTCTCATTGTGCTCATTTATGATTTTCCTGATTTCATTCAGTTGTCTGGATATGTTGTCTTGTAACTCTCTAGCTTCCTTAAGACTACTGTTCTGAGTTCTCTGTCAGATATTTACAGATTTCTATTTCTTTAGGGTTTGTAACTGGATATTTATTTTGTTCCCTTGGTTATGTCATAGTTCCCTCATGCTTCATGTTCCTTATCACTTTGTATTGGTGTTGACACATTTGAAGAAATAGACACCTCTCCTAGTCTTTATGGAATGTCTTCAAAGGGAAAGACTATCACAAATCAGCCTGGCTAGAGATTTTGAGAGCCTCTCAAATATTTTCTATGAATGTTCACATCCTACATCTCTCCATCTCTCCTGGGAAAGAAAGCTGAAGGTTATACACCTTCTCTCAAACTTGCAGAGCCATGTTGACTGCACTAAGCCATCTGCCCCTTTTCCCTAGGGCAGTGCACTGAAAGGTTGAGACATTTAATGCACATTCTACTATTCTTCCTCTCTCCTTGGAGAGGGATCTCAGGGTTATGCACCTTCCTCCAATCTTGCAGAGCCCTGCTGCCTACAGTAAGCCATCTATCCCTTTTCTTTGTCCTTGGCTGCCTCTAAACATTCAAACTATGCTTGCAGCATTTCAGTAAGGACAGAAACAAGTCCTTTGTGCAGGATCACAAAACGCTGGGATGTTGAATAAAGGTTTCACTCTCTTTTACCCACTAAAGAAGTCATGAGCCAAGGTGATCTCTCAGCACAGAGCTTTGCTGGCTTGGAGGAGGGCTGACTCAGGTAAAGTGAAATTTCTCTTCTTACCTGTTTCAATGCAGCTGTTCTTTGTTTTGTGCTCATCTGGGTTACCACAACTTCTTAACTGGATTCTGGACTTTTCATAAAGGTATTTTTGTCCATATGTCATCATTAAGTCAAAGGTTCTGTGGAAGATGAGGGCTGGAATTCCCACTCCACTTCTTCATGCTTTTGACTGAAAATGAAAGTTGTGCAATTTTATCAGTTAAGGGAAAAGCAGTTTAAAAATAGTATATCAGTTGACTTAACTATATCAAATAACTGTGGGTGCCTGAAAAGGTCAGTGAAGAAAAATTTAGAGTAAACTGAAGAAACTATTTGCCACAAAATGACAGAATCAAAACCATTGCCATATACAATTTTTTTAACTATAGAACTTAACAAATGAGTAAAGGACAAAAGTAGATAACTCATCAAAGAAATACAAAACAAATGAACATTTAAAAGTGTTGAAGATCACTAGCAATAAAAGTAAATAATATTGAGATTGCATTTTCACTTGGATTTAGGAAAGTTATTATTTTATTTTATTTTAGACAGTGTGTTGCTCCGTCACCCAGTCTGGAATGCAGTGGATTAATCACAGTTCACTGCAGCCTCAACGACATAGGCTTAATTGATTCTCCCATCTCAGCCTCCCAAGTAGCTGGGACTACAGGTGCACACCACCATGACCAGCTGATTTTTTTTATTTTTTATAGAGTCAGGGTTTTACCATGTTGCCCAGGCTGATCTCAAACTTCCAGGCTCAAGTGATCTACCTGCCTCATGCCTCAGTCTTTCAAAGTACTGGGATTACAGGCATGACCCTCCACACCCAGATTAAAGTTATTTAAAAATACAAATACTTTGCAGTGCTGCCAATAATATAGTAAAACCTGAACTCATCTAAATATTGGTGGAAACATAAGCTAGTAAAATATTTCTAAGCTTGTAGTAGTAGGTACTAAAATCATTTTTTGAAGTTCGTGTTCTTTGAATCAGTAATTTTGCACATACAAATATGTCTTAAGAAAATAATCCTCCCCTCTCCCTCTCCCTCTCCCCATGGTCTCCCTCTCCCTCTTTCCACGGTCTCCCTCTGATGCCAAGCCAAGGCTGGACTGTACTGCTGCCATCTCGGCTCGCTGCGGCCTCCCTGCCTGATTCTCCTGCCTCAGCCTGCCAAGTGCCTGCGATTGCAGGCGCGCGCCGCCATGCCTGACTGGTTTTCGTATTTTTTTGGTGGAGACGGGGTTTCGCTGTGTTGGCCCGGCTGGTCTCCAGCTCCTAACCGCGAGTGATCCACCAGCCTCGGCCTCCCGAGGTGCCAGGATTGCAGACGGAGTCTCGTTCACTCAGTGCTCAATGGTGCCCAGGCTGGAGTGCAGTGGCCTGATCTCGGCTCGCTACAACCTCCACCTCCCAGCCGCCTGCCTTGGCCTCCCAAAGTGCCAAGATTGCAGCCTCTGCCCAGCCGCCACCCCGCCTGGGAAGTGAGGAACGTCTCTGCCTGGCCGCCCATCGTCTGGGATGTGAGGAGCCCCTCTGCCTGGCTGCCCAGTCTGGAAAGTGAGGAGCGTCTCTGCCCGGCCACCATCCCATCTAGGAAGTGAGGAGCGCCTCTTCCCGGCCGCCATCCCATCTAGGAAGTGAGGAGCATCTCTGCCCGGCCGCCCAGCGTCTGAGATGTGGGGAGCGCCTCTGCCCCACCGCCCCTTCTGGGAGGTGAGGAGTGTCTCTGCCCGGCCTCCCCGTCTGAGAAGTGAGGAGACCCTCCACCCGGCAGCCGCCCCATCTGAGAAGTGAGGAGCCCCTCCGCCCGGCAGCTGCCCCGTCTGGGAAGTGTGGAGCGTCTCCGCCCGGCAGCCACCCCGTCCACGAGGGAGGTTGGGGGGGGTCAGCCCCCCGCCAGGCCAGCCGCCCCGTCCGGGAGGTGAGGGGCGCCTCTGCCCGGCCGCCCCTACTGGGAAGTGAGGAGCCCCTCTGCCCGGCCACCACCCCGTCTGGGAGGTGTGCCCAACAGCTCATTGAGAACGGCCCATGATGACAATGGCGGTTTTGTGGAATAGAAAGTGGGGAAAGGTGGGGAAAAGATTGAGAAATCGGATGGTTGCTGTGTCTGTGTAGAAAGAAGTAGACATGGGAGACTTTTCATTTTGTTCTGTACTAAGAAAAATTCTTCTGCCTTGGGATCCTGTTGATCTATGACCTTACCCCCAACCCTGTGCTCTCTGAAACATGTGCTGTGTCCACTCAGGGTTAAATGGATTAAGGGCGGTGCAAGATGTGCTTTGTTAAACAGATGCTTGAAGGCAGCATGCTCGTTAAGAGTCATCACCACTCCCTAATCTCAAGTACCCAGGGACACAAACACTGCGGAAGGCCGCAGGGTCCTCTGCCTAGGAAAACCAGAGACCTTTGTTCACTTGTTTATCTGCTGACCTTCCCTCCACTATTGTCCTATGACCCTGCCAAATCCCCCTCTGTGAGAAACACCCAAGAATGATCAATAAAAAAAAAAAAAAGAAAAGAATCCAAAAGTTAAACAAATATTTAGGTATAGATACTTATTATGGCATTATTATGATACTAAAGAACTGAGGGTACCTAAATTACCAACATTATGGAAATTAAGTTGGCACAATAACTTAAGTATTATTCTGCATCCTGGAGACCCTCCCAAGAGCAGAGTGGGGAGGGAGTCCTTGTCCTCTCCCTTCCCAAATGCTGAGTCCCAGCTGGAGATCATCCTGATTCCTCTGGGGCTCAGCTCGTCTGAGAAAAGGGAATCCTCTCACCCCATCACTCACTCTCACACTCTGCTACCTATATCTACAACGTCACTATATCTGGTCCAGGGAGCGTCCTGGTGTCAGTTACCACCTATTGGTGGCCATAAACAGAAAAAGGCTAAACCCTCCAAACTTGTGCACTTAGCAGACTCCGCTTCTACAAAGACCAACCATATCCAAAGCAGCTCTCTAATGAGGAGTCGGCATGAGAATCAGATTCACACTTCAGAGAGAGGTCAGAGACTCCTGCTGAGGGCACCAGGAAATAGTGGTGCTCTTCAAGATCATGGTGAACCATACGGTGATTTTAATTTAGAGAGGGAAAGAAAAGAAACCCCATTTTCAAAAATAGCATATTTCGTATGTGTTGACAAGCGGGAAGTGAATGAAGTCAGAAGGTTAATCTCATAGCAGAGCCTGCAAGTCACGACCTGACCACTAGGAGGCAAGCGAGGCGTCTCTGAACACAATCCAGGCCTAGGGGTCAAGGGAACCAATCTGGCTTGTGCCAGTGCAGGAAACACTGGCCTGACACCAAGGACTTAACCCTCATAGCAAGTCAAGAAGGAAAATACTGTGCGGAACTGTTCAATAATTTCCAATAGCCTCTGCTGTGTAACTTCAGAGGAAATTTGAATCCATCTTTAAGTATCAGCTGTTGGGAAAATATAATTAAAAACGAAATCTTCTTCTAACCCAGAAAACCTGTATCCATAGGTAGTAGAAAAAGAAAACACTTTTTTTAATTGAATAAGCATTAAACTACAAGCAATCCACTAAGAGACTGCAAAGACAAGGATAAAATTGTACCCTTTATATATACAAGCAGATATCACCAATTACATACTTGTTTTCAAGATAAGCAATAACTAGTTCCCAAGTATGAGGATCTGACAGCACCATCTGTCAGACATGGTGCATCCCAGATTCACCTGGAAATTGGTGTGACCACCTGTTAGCGAATTGGCTTTATCCAGAGAAAAAACAAACCTCTAATATCTTTATGGCAGGAGGTAATTTTGCAATGTGAAGCAAGATACACCCCCTCCCCACCTCGCCCAGTTAGGGTCCTATCTTCCCACAGAAAATAGAAGATAAGGTTGTTTCCATTTGAAAGACAGGTAGGTTCTCAGGTCCTTGAGAAAGACATTCCCAAGTCGTCAAGCTGATAAACAACCTATCTAGTTTTCAAACGGATTTATATACGGTTTTTTGGGGGTTTTTTTGTTTTTTGTTTTTTTCTGAGACAGGATCTCACTTTGTCACCCAGGCTGGATTGCAGTGGTGCAATCACAGCTCGCTGCAGTCACTAACTCTCAAGCAAAAGCGATCCTCCCACCTCAGCCTCCCAAATAGCCAGAACTGCAGGTACACAACACCACACCTGGTTAATTTTTGTATTATTTGTAGAGACAGTCTTTCACTGTGTTGCCCAGGCTGGTTTTGAAGTCCTGAGTTCAAGCGATTCCCCTTCCTCAGTCTCCCAAAGTGCTGTGATTACAGAAGTGAGCCACCGCCCCTTATTTATACATTTCAAAGAGAAGAGAAAGTACTTACAAGTTTTCTAAATTTAAGAAAAAGGAGGCCAGGAAACTCTCTTCCCTTATGTTCAACTGGGAGAATTAGCCTTATTTTTAATTTCTATTTGTCCTAAACAGCCTTCTCTCGCAAATAATGGAAATGAGACCTTCTCTCCCTGGCTGATGCAAGGAATGGAGTT
The DNA here is from genome assembly GCF_029281585.2 of Gorilla gorilla gorilla. Taxonomy (NCBI): domain Eukaryota; kingdom Metazoa; phylum Chordata; class Mammalia; order Primates; family Hominidae; genus Gorilla; species Gorilla gorilla. The sequence continues at coordinate 135,609,090 of NC_073231.2, forward strand.
ACATGTCCAGCAATACAACTGATACCAATTCATCTTCACCTTATCCAGTTCAACAGGATCTTTCCCCTAACCTGACAACACGCTCAGGTCTCTGCCATAAACCCTCTTCTCCAAGTGCCTCCCCCTGCCCTCCTCCCCCCCCCCCCCCCGTTAGTTGTCACCTCCTCCCACCCATTGTCTCCTCACAGCAACATATTTCAAGAGTCATTTACACGCTGGGTTGTCACTTCCTCCCCTGGCATTTCCATACACCTCAACCACTGCAGGCCCCCCTCCAGTGAATTTACTCATTAGCCACTAACAAACACAGCTTGATCACTCCATCATAGGGACTCTCTTCTCCCTGGATACCAAGACACCACGGTCTGTGGGGTCTCTTTTTATTGGATTCTATTTTGTCCCTTTCAAAGGCTCTTTTCCCCTCCTGAACACTTAACTTTCTGTTTTATGCTACCTTCAGACCTCAATACATTTCTCTCCATGAATTTGAAATCACCCAAGAAGATGGCGGGCTTGGGAGTGGAGGAGGGAAGGAGGCCCCATGACAGCAAGACGAACAGCAACAGGAAGACAAGCCTGCATGAAAAGGGAGGAAGGAAGCCTAACTTCTTTACCTTATAAAGGCAGTTCTCCAGTGTTAGAGGGCAGAACCATCACTAGAAGGTCCTATTTTAAATGCAGGCTCCAGCTGGGCATGGTGGCTCACACCTATAACCCCAGCAATTTGGGAGGCCAAGGCAGCAGATCACTTGAGTTCAAGACCAGCCTGGCCAACATGGCGAAACCCCATCTCTACTAAAAAAATACAAAAATTAGCCTGGTGTGGTGGCACATGCCTGTAATCCCAGCTACTTGAGAGGCTGAGGCAGGGGAATCGTTTGAACCTGGGAGGCGGAGGTTGCAGTGAGCCAAAGTCGTGCCACTACACTCCAGCCTGGGCGACAGAGCAAGAATCCATCAAAATAAAATAAAATAATAAACGCAGGTTGCAAGGCCTTCTTTCAGAGAGCCTGATTCAGAAGATACAGTGAGGTCAGAGATCAATTTAACAATCATTCCAGATGATTCTAATGCCAGGGGTGGGGAGCCAGGCCACACTGAGGAAAGCTGCCACACCTGGTCTGACAGAGGGAGCTGGGGAGGCTGAGTGCAGAGCCCATGAAAGATTAAGCAGCAATGATCTCAGCATCCCTTGGCTTTCCTAACCAGGCAGCTTCTTCTTCCAGCCGGTCTTCTCATCTCAGATGACAATAAGCACAAAATCCTTCAAGTAGCAGAGTTTCAGAGCTAGGCAGGTCCTCTGCCTGGATCCTGGGCCCTGCTGAGCCCTGACCCCCTTTGGATGCTGCTATGGTTTGGATATTTGTCCCCTCCAAATCTCATGTTGAAATGTGATTCCTAATGTTAGACGTGGGGCCTGGTGGGAGGTAATTGGATTGGGCGGGGGTGGGGGGTGGGGGGCGGGGGGCGGGGTGGATCTCTCACAAGTGGTTTAGTTCCACGCCCTTGGTGATAAGTGAGTTCTTGCTTAGTTAGATCATACAAAAATCTGGTTGTTTAAAAGAATCTGGGACCTCTCCCTTCTATTAATATCTGTCTCTCTTGCTCCTGCTCTTGCCATATGACATACTGGCTTCCCTTCACCTTCCGTTATGATTGGAAACTTCCTGAGGCCTTCACCAGAAGCAAATGCTGGCACCACACTTCCATTACAGCCTGCAGAACCATGAGCCAATTAAACCTCTTTTTAAAAAATAAATTACCCAGTCTCAAGCATTTATTTATAGCAATGCAAGAACAGCCTAATAAAGGCCTCAATACCATTTCAGAAGTCATCTGAGAGCCCCTCCCATCAGAGACCCAGAGGCCTAGGAGGAAATAATGTTTTCATAGGCCAGGCCCAGGGCCCCACTGCCCTGCACATTCTCAGGACACGGCTTCCCTCATCCTTGCCACTCCAGCTCCTTCCTTGGCACAAAGGGGCCCAGGTACAGCTTGGGCCACCACTCCTGAGGGCACAAGCCTTAAGCCTTGGTGGCTTCCACATGGTGTTAAGTCTGCAGATGCTCAGAATGCAAGTGTGAAGAAGGCTTGTCAGCTTCCACCTAGATTTCAGAGGACATATGGAAAAGCCTGAGTATCCAGGAAGAAGTGTGCCACAGGGGCAGAGCCCCCACAGAGAAACTCTACTAGAGCAGTGCCAAGGGGAAATGTGGGTTTGGAGCCCACACAGAGAGTTGCCACCAGGGCACTGCCTAGTAGAGCTGTGGGAAGCGGGCTACTGCCCTCCAGACCCCAAAATGGTAGCTTCATGCAGCTTATGCCCTCTGCCTGGAAAAGCTGCAAGCACTCAACTCCAACCCATGAGAGCAGACATGAGGGCTGCACTCTCCAAAGCCACAGCGGCAGGGCTGCCCAAGGCTTTGGGATCCCATCCCTCACACCAGAACGCAGCACATGGAGTCAAGAATTATGCTGGAGCTTTAATACATAATGCCTTCCCTGCTGGGTTTCAGACCTGTATGGGGCCTATTACCCCTTTATTTTGGTTAATTTCTCTCTTTTGGAACAGGAATGTATACTCAATGCCTGTACCCCCATTGTGTCTTGGGAGTAAGTAACTTCTTTTTGATCTCACAGGTTCATGGGCAGAAGGAGGTTATCTCCAGATGAGACTTTGGGCTTTGAGACTTGGGACTTTTGAGTTAATACTGGAATGAGTTAAGACTTTGGGGGACTACTGTGAAGGTATGAATATATATTGAAATGTGAGAAGGACCTGAGATTTGTGGAACCAGGAGTGAAATGATATGGTTTGGATGGGAAATGGTCAGATGTCCTCATATAGCCCTTAATTTTTAGCAATAAAATATTAGGATGCACAGGGCACAGTGCTTCACGCCTGTAATCTCAACACTTTGGGAGGCTGAGGCGGGCAGATTGCTTGAGCTCAGGGGTTCAAGACCAGCTACTCAGGAGGCTGAGGCAGGAGAATTGCTCGAACCTGGAGGCAGAGGTTGCAGCGAGCCAAGGTTGCACTCCTCCACCTTACATGGAGAACACAAGAAGAAAAAGTCAGGAGTTCACAGGAGTTGTGTTATCTATTTTTAGAAGGTAATTAGAGATCATCTAGCCTACTCCTTTGCTTCTCTGAAGCTCAGAGAAGTGAGGTAGCTGCAATGCCTTCCATGTCACGAGACGGGTTGGTGACCGAGCTGGGCAAGGAAGCCTGTCCCAGACTCCCACAGCAGAGTCAGAGACCAGTGATCCCAGGAGTACATACTGAGGCCCTTCCTCCCACTGTCCCACCCACTATTGGATAGAATAACTTTCCAAAGGTCATGAAGCTGGTGAGAAACAGAGCTGGGGTTCAAACTAAGGTTTCTCTGACTCTGGCTCTGCTGTGCTTAAAGAGCAGCAGATTGGAAACCCCAGGTGTAGCCCCAGCAACACTTGAGGAGGAGAGGTAGAGGCCAGGCCTAGATGGAGCCCTGGCTCAGTGGCCGGGGGAGGAAGCGGTCCATGGTCAAGGAACACCGGCCACTGGGTCAAAGCAGGACATCCTCTCCTTATGAATCTTCCTCAGGTCCCCGAGACACTGCACAAGAGAAGCTCCAGCCAAATGCACACCTTTATTCCTAAACAGAAAGGCAGCGCTGCCTGCTCCTCCATCTCTCTATGTAGATCTCCCACTAAGGATGTCATGGAGCCCAACCTTGTTATGAACATCCATGCTACAGGGAGGACAGATTCATCTGCTCAGGCTGCCATTGCAAAATACCATAGACTGAGTGGCTTACACAATGGAAATTTCTCTCTCACGGTTCTGGAAGCTGGAAGTCCAAGATCAATGTGCCAGCACGGTCAGGTCTGGTGAGGGCTCTTGTCGTAGCTTGTAGAAGGCCACCTTCTCACTGTGTCCTCTGGTGGAGACAGTGAGAGCTCTGGAGACAACAAGCTCTCTGGAGTCCCTTCCTATAAGGGCACTGATCCCACCATGACAGCCCCGCCCTCATGACGTCATCTAACTCCAGTTACCTCCCAAAGGCCTAATTTCCAAATACTGTCACTCTACTGTGAGGGATTCAGTATGAATTTGGAGGAGACACACACATTCAGACCACAACAAAGGGGAAACCAAATGCAGCCCTGCACTGTTTGTTGCAGGGCTGGTAGCTGGAAACCCAGATCTTTTTCTTCTCCTTTTTTTTTTTTTTTTTTTTTTGAGACAGAGTCTCGCTCTGTCACCCAGGCTGGAGGGCAGTGGCACCATCTCAGCTCACTGCAACCTCCACCTCCTCGGTTTAAGCGATTCTCCTGCCTCAGCCTCCTGAGTAGCTGGGATTACAGGCACGCATCACCACGCCCAGCTAAGGGTTTTCATATTTAGTAGAGGCGGGGTTTCACCATGTTGGCCAGGCTGGTCTCGAACTTCTGACCTCAAGTGGTCCACCCACTTCGGCCTCCCAAAGTGTTGGGATTACAGACGTGAGCCACTGCACCCGGCCGCAACCCATATGTTAAAGTTGGAGAGAACTGGAGAACAAATGCAAGGCGCAGGAATGGCATGAGAACTGGCAGTCCTCATCGATGCAGGACCCATCCTACTGAAACCCGGCGCTGCAGGTCACCCGCGTCAGCCGCATTAGCAGTGGCCACAAGCTCAAACAGCCACCCTGGAGCTGTCCCTGCCAGATGCCTGTGGCCCCCACCCGTGCTCTGCCAACTCACCATCGGCTCCTCCCGGTTGTAGGCTATTTCTTCCTCCTCTGTTAACTCGGACTACACAAGGAGAAGGCTCAGGCGGAAACTGTTTCTCGATGTATAACCGCAGGGCGGCAGCAGAGAGCAGCAATAAAGATGCACTATTTTCTCAGCGATTTTGAAGCTGGTTTTTATTGGTGGCGGCTTTTTGTTCATTTAAGTACAGCACAGAGGATAAGACTGCAAACATCATAGCTAGACTGCCCTGGGTGCAAACCCTAGGGCTGTCACTTACCAGTGGTGTGTCAGGGGCAAGTAACTGAACCTGTGCTTCAAATTCCTATTGTTAAAATAGGGATGATAATAGTCAACCTCACCGCGTTGTTGTAAATCACCTAAGACATGTGAAGCACCTGGCTGGGACTTCGCACTCAGAAAGCCGGAGCTTGTGTTCGTATACGAAACTGTTCCGGGATGGCCTCCAGGGAACTTTACATTCAGGTTTCCCAAACCTCCCCCATCCAAACAGGCCTGGTCCGAGAGTCCCTGGGACGGGCTCAGATCGGCCCCCCAGGTTCAGGTACTTTGGCTCAGCCGGCGCCTCTCTATGGAAAACAGCAGGAAAAGCACTTCTTCAAGCAGAAGATGCCTGGGCCTGAGGGGTCACACTGAGGGAGTCTGGGTCAATTAAGGCAGTCGGAGCTGGGGGGCAGGGTTTAGAGAGAACAGAGTCCCCTCCACTCTCAGGCTGACCCCAAGCCACCTCTGTCCTGGTTCTCAAAGTGCAGCAGCACCAGCCTCCCGAGGGGCTGGGGTGGGGGCTTGTTAGACCTGCACCTTCTGGGGCTCCATCCTGGACCTGCTCAGAAACTCTGGGGGCGAGCCCTCCTGGTGATTCTGATGCAGCTAACGTTTGACAGCCACTGCAGTAAATAGATGGAGACTCCTGATTTTGGATGGGAAATGGTCAGGTGTCCTCATATAGCCCTTAATTTTTAGCAACAAAAATATTAGGATGCACAGGGCACAGTGCTTCACGCCTGTAATCTCAACACCCTGGGAGGCCAAGGCGGGCAGATTGCTTGAGCTCAGGAGTTCAAGACCAGCCTGGGCAACATGGTAAAACCCTGTTGTATTAGTTTGTTTTCATACTGTTATAAAGAAGTGCCCAAGACTGGGTAATTTAAAAAGGAAAGAGGTTTACTTGACTCAGTTCAGCATGGCTGGAGAGGCCTCAGGAAACTTACCATTATGGCAGAAGGTGAAGGAGAAGCAAGGCACCATCTTCACCAGACAGCAGGAAGCAGAAGTGCAGAGAGAAGGTGGAGAAGAGTCCCCTATAAAACCATCAGCTCTCGTGACAACTCACTATCATGAGAACAGCATGTGGGAAACTGCCCCCAAGATTCAATTACCTCCACCTGGTCTCTCCCTTGTCACATAGGGATTATGGGAATTACAATTCAAGCTGAGATTTGGGTGGGGACACAAAGCCTAACCATATTACCCATCTCTACAAAAAATTTAAAAATTAGCCAGGCATGGTGTTCCCGCTACTCAGGAGGCTTTTAAATTTTTTTAATTTAAAAATTAGCTGGGTGCACCTGTAGTCCCAGCTACTTGAGAGGCTGAGATGCGAGGATCACTTTAGCTCAGCAGGTCAAGGCTGCAGTGAGCCGTGATTGCACCACTGCACTCCAGCCTGGGTACAAAGTGAGACCCTGTCTGTCTGTCTGTCTCTCTCTCTCTCTTGCTTTTAAATATATATAAAGAGAAAGAGAGAGAGATATCAGGATACTTGATAACACAAAGGGCAAGAGGCAGGTAGGGAGAGGAAGGCCAGGTGCCAAAATAATGGAATACCTGGATCTTCCAAAAATTGCTGGTGAGTTCAGGATGGAAAATTTCAAATCAGAAGTGTCTAGAAGAAAACTGGGGCATCCATTGCTAGAACACACAAAAGCACAACAATTATTACACAAGGCAAGAAGTGTTTCATATGAGATGGTCACAGTCACTTCAGCCTGGGGCAACCAGTGAAGACACAAGCCTTTTCTGTTCTCATACTACTTGATATTTCAGTAGCTTTTGTTTCTCTTTGTTCTTCAGGGGTAAGCAGGATAATGCAGTTAGAACAGCACATGGTTTAGATCTGTGTTGTCCAATTCAATAGCAATTAGCCTATGTGGCTATTAATCACCTGCAATGTACCTATCCCACATTCAGTTGTGCTGTAAGACTAAACTACATACCAGATTTTGAAGGTTTAGTAAGAGAAAAAATAATGTAAAAGACATAATTAATATTTTTATATTGATGATGTGGTAGAATGTTTTTAATATATTGGGTTAAATAAAATGTTACATATTACATTAATTTTATTTGTTTGTTTTTACTTCTTAAATGTAGCTACTAGAAGATTTTAATTATATATGTGGCTTGTGTTGTATTTTTATTGGGTAGAACTGATTTAGAGTAAAGGAAAACAAAAAAAGAATTCACACCCTAGTACTGCTGTGTGTCCTTAGTCAAGTCTCTCAACCTCTCTGTTCCTCTGTAAAACTGAGATAACTTTCATTATATTTTACTCATCTACTTCAGTAACAGAATTTTCATGACATTTGAATGTGATTGTGGATGTGAAAATAATTGTGAAGTGTAAAGAATGACTCAAATTTTAATTAATATCAGTCAGTAACAGGCCATGTGTTTATTTCCATTCCTCCCTTCCACCCACCAGTTGATGACATTATTCTGGAACATTCTCTCCCTGCCTCATTCATCTCAAAAGAAATGACAAGGCACGTAAAGATACCCCAGGCCTTGACAGTGAGACTCAGGAGAAGGCATTCTGCAGCTACCCCCAAATACCCTCCTTCTCTGGCTCATGGCCCTTTAGGTGCAAAATCTGGCAGCCTCCCCAGCCCCCATGTTCTCTGCCCTGCTCCTTCCTTCCCCTGAGACAATGAGCAGAGTCCATTTTTTACCTAAATTGGGTGGGAAGGGAATGAGAAAACCAGGAAATACAGAGGATTTTTTAAAAGACACTATCTCAGTATTTTTTTTTTTTTTTTCAGAAAAATGTGTATAAAGATATTGCACTGGGTTGAATAGTGTCACCCCCACAAAAATCTGTCTATCAGCGATCTCAGAATGTGGCCTTTTTTGGAAATAGGGTCTTTGCAGATATAATTAAACTAAAATGAGGTCTGACAAAGAGTTTCTCCTTAACCAAACTTTAGTCAGGCTCCTCTTAATCGTCTTTCCAACTAGGCTTTGACTTTTGGACTTCCATATCTGTCCTGCATTATCCAAATTTTATGAAGAATCCTGCTAAGTCAGTTTAGCCAGAACCCCCACCCTCAATATCTGGGCACCCTCAATGTCTGACCAAATTCCTCATTCCCACCACCCCCCGAGGTGCTGTGTGATCACTTTGGCCTGCCCTCAGCAAGAATCCTGTTGGGTCCGTGTATTACTCTGTTTTCACGCTGCCGATAAAGACATACCCGAGACTGGGAAGAAAAAGAAGTTTAATTGGACTTACAGTTCCACATTACTGGGGAGGCCTCAGACTCATGGTGGGAGGTAAAAGGCACTTCTTACATGGTGGTGGCAAGACAAAATGAGGAAGATGCAAAAGTGGAAACCCCTGATAAAATCATCAGATCTCATGAGACTTACTCAATACCATGAGAACACTGTGAGGGAATCCACCCCCAGGGTTCAAATTATCTCCCACCAGGTCCCTCCCACAACACGTGGGAATTATGGGAGTACAATTCAAGATGAGATTTGGGTGGGGACACAGAGCCAAACCATATCATTCTGCCCCTGGCCCCTCCAAATCTCATGTGCTCACATTTCAAAACCAATCATGCCTTCCCAACAGTCCCCCAAAGTCTTAACTCATTTCAGCATTAACCCCAAAGCCCACAGTCCAAAGTCTCATCTGAGACAAGGCAAGTCCCTTCCACCTATGAGCCTGTAAAATCAAAAGCAAGCTAGTTACTTCCTAGATACAGTGGGGGTACAAGCATTGGGTAAATACAGCCATTCCAAATGGGAGAAATTGGCCAAAACAAAGGGGTTACAGGGCCCATGCAAGTCTGAAATCCAGCAGGGCAGTCAAATTTTGAAGCTCCAAAATGATCTCCTTTGACTCCAGGTCCCACAACAGGTCAGCTGATGCAAGGGGTAGGTTCCAATGGCCTTGAGCAGCTCCACTTCTGTGGCTTTGCAGAGAACAGCCTCCCTCCTGGCTGCTTTCGTGGGCTGGTCAGTTGAGTGTCTGTGGCTTTTCCAGGTGCACAGTGCAAGTTGTCAGTGGATCTAACATTCTGGGGTCTGGAGGACGATGGCCCTCTTCTCACAGCTCCACGAGGCAGTGCCCAAGTAAAGACTCTGTGTGGGGGCTCCAACCCCACATTTCCCTTCCGCACTCCATGAGTGTCCCACGCCTGCAGCAAACTTCTCCCTGGGCATCCAGGCATTTGCATACATCTTCTGAAATCTAGGCAGAGGTTCCCAAACCCCAGTTCTTGACTTCTGTTCACTTACAGGCTCAACACCATGTGGAATCTGCCAAGGGTTGGGGCTTGCACCCTCTGAAGCCATGACTTGAGCGCTATGTTGGCCCCTTTCAGCCACAGCTGGAGCGGCTGGGATTCAGGGCACCAAGTCCCTGCACAAAGCACGGTGCAGCCCATGAAATCATTTTCTCCTAGGCCCCTGGGAAGACATCCGACATGCCCTGGAGACATTTTCCCCATTGTCTTGGGGATTAACATTTGACTCCTTGTTACTTATGCAAATTTCTGCAGCTGGCTTGAATTTCACCTCAGAAGATGGGTTTTTCTTTTCTATCACATTGTCAGGCTGCACATTTTCAAAACTTTTATGCTTTGTTTCCCTTATAAAACGAATGCCTTTAACAGCACCCAAGTCACCTCTTGAATGCTTTGCTGCTTAGAAATTTCTTCCACCAGATACCCTAAATCATCTCCCTCAATTTCAAAGTTCCACAAATCTCTAGGGCAGGGGCAAAATGCTGCCGGTCTCTCTGCTAAAACATAACAAGAGTCACCTTTGCTCCAGTTCCTAACAAGTTCCTCATCTCCATCTGAGACCGCCTCAGCCTGGACCTTATTGTCCATATCGCTATCAGGCTTTTGGTTAAAGCCATTCAACAAGTCTCTAAGAAGTTCCAAACTTTCCCACATTTTCGTGTCTTCTTCTGAGCCCTCCAAACTGTTCCAACCTCTGCCTGTTACCCAGTTCCAAAGTCGCTTCCACATTTTTGGATATCTTTTCAGCAATGCCCCACTCTACTAGTGCTAATTTACTATATTAGTCCATTTTCACACTGCGGATAAAGACATACCCAAGACTGGGAAGAAAGAGAAGTTTAATTGGACTTACTATTGCACATGGCTGGGGAGACCTCATAATCATGCGGGAGGTGAAATGCACTTCTTACAAGGTGGCGGCAAGAGAACATGAAGAAGATGCAAAAGCAGAAATCCCTGATAAAACCATCAGATCTGGTGAGATTTATTCACTAAGATAACACCATGGGGGAGACTGCCCCATCCACGATTCAAATTATCTCCCACCAGGTCCCTCCCACAACACGTGGGAATTATGGGAGTACAATTCAAGATGAGATTTCAGTGGGGACACAGCCAAACCCTATCAGTCTGTTTAGTAAGAATTCCCCTGATGTTTCCTCTAAACAATTTTCCATCCACCAACCCCACTACTCTGTTACTTGACTTACTTACTCTGTTACTGTCACTACTCTGTTAAATTCCCACTTTTCTTTGTTGTATTTGGAGTTGAGCCTAATCTCTCTCCTCTACTGCAAAACCCCACTTTAGGGGTCCCTATGCCTATGGCAATGGTCCTGTATAAAGCCTTCCATACCATTCTTTAATAAGGGTCTTGAATAAATTTTTCTTTAACAGGACATCCTGAGTGAAAGTGGGCCCTAATCCAATGACTGGTGTTCTTACAGAAGAGCAGATGGAAATACAGAGACCCTCAGAGAAGAGGAGGCCATGTAAAGATGGAGGCAGAGGTTGGAGTGATGCGTACAAGCCCAGGAACACCAAGGATGCTGGCATCCACCAGAAGCCAGGAAGAGGAAAGGAAGTATTTGCCCCTAGAGCCTATAGAGCAGTGGTCCCCAACATTTTTGGCACCAGGGACCAGTTTCCTGGAAGACAATTTTTCCACGGATGTTGGGGGAATGGTTTCAGGATGATTCCAGTGCATTACGTTTATTGTGCACTTTATTTCTATTATTACCACATTGTAATATATAATTAAATAATTATGCAACTCACCATAAGGTAGAATCAGTGGGAGCCCTGAGCTGATTTTCCTGCAACTAGACAGTCCCATCTTGAGGTGATGGGAGACAGTGACAGATCATAAGGCGTTAGATTCTCATAAGGAGCACACAACCTAGAGCCCTCAAATGCACAGTTCACAAGAGGATTCATGCTCCTATGAGAATCTAATGCCTCCACCGATCTGACAGGAAGTGGAGTTCAGGTGCTAATGTGAGTGATGGGGAGTGGCTGTAAATATACATGAAGCTTCACTCACTCGCCCACCACTCACCTCCTGCTGTGCAGCCCATTTCTTGCAGGCCACAGACTGCAGGGTCCTCCAGAGGATCCAGTATCTCAGGGAGGGGGTCATGGGAGGAAATAGGGGGTCCAGGGCACAGAGGCTAAAATAATCTTTGAAAATGTATTGTTAAGAAACAGATCAGATCTTCAGATATCCCTTACTCCATAGCTGGAGACTGCCCCTCCCTTATTTGAGCAGAAGACAGAGTTACTAGGCTGGGGATCACCCGGCACAACTGTGAACAATGGTATCAAACTGAAAATAAAGGAATAGGCCGGGCACAGTGGCTCACGCCTGTAATCCCAGCACTTTGGGAGGTCAAGGTGGGAGGATTGCTCAGGAGTTCGAGACCAGCGTGGCCAACATCGTGAAACTCCCATCTACTAAAAATATAAAAATTAGCCGGGTGCCGTGGTGTGCTCCTGTAGTCCCAGCTACTCAGGAGGCTGAGGTGGGAGAATGGCTTGAGCCCAGGAGGCAGAGGTTGCAGTCAGCTGAGATCATGCCATTGCACTCCAGCCTGGGCAACAGGTGTGAAACCCTGTCTTGAAAAAAGAAAAGAAATGAAAAGAAAGGAATAAGTGATCGTTTACACTTGAAAGGCTACTTCCATCCAGCCCAGCTTTTACTGGGTTTCCAAACAGCAGGCAGCCAGGATTTTGCCTTCCAGGCAGAAGACTGGAAGATTCCTCCCTGGGGACTCAGTTTAAGAAAAAGACCAACTGATACAGACATCTGGTTTCCCTGAGACATCTGATTTCCCCAAGGAAACAGCGGGGCAGATGGTTTGAAACCCTTAGCAGAGGTTTCAGCCCTAGGTGCAGACAGGAATCCACTGGGGAGCTTTAAAAAAAACACTGATGCCTGGGGTCCACCCCACAATTCTGGTTTAATTGTTCTGTGGTAAGGTCATTGAGAAGTTCAAAAGCACTAGATGATTCTAATCTCAACCAAGTTGGGCACCACTGGCCGTTGGTGAAGCTCGCTGTTAATAAGCACCGCTCATCTGCTCAGTACTCCTGATATGCTTTTTAACACCCCTCTCCAAAGTGGGAGCAGACAAGGATCACCAGACATCTCAGAAACAGACAGAGACCAAAACAAACCAAAAAAGCAGATCGGGAGGAACGCATGCAGAAAGAAGAAAGTATATATTGTATTTTTTTCATCATTAACGTCCTCAGAGAAATAGAAGAAAAATTACTGCAATAATAACAAGATGATATTTTTAAATGAACACTGAGAGAACATAAAAAGAACTCTTAGAAATTCAAACTCCGATGGGAGAAATAAAAAATCCAATAGAGGGATTAGAAGATGAAATTGAGGCAGCTTCCTAAAAAGTAAAGTAAAAAGCCAAAAGATGAAAAATAGGAGAGAAACAAGACTTTTAGAGCAGCTGTTGAGTAAGCCTAACATCTGAATGAAACAAGTTCCAAAATAAAAGAACACAGACATTTTTAAAAATGGAGAGGAAATCATCAACAAAATAATTCAAGAAAATATTCCATACTTAAGATATGAGTTTCCAGATCTAAGAGCCCATCAAGTTCCTGACACAAATGGAGGAAGTTGGGTTCACAACAAAACATATTTTCATGACATTTCAGAACATTCAAACAATGTACAAATCCAGAGAGAAGAACAAAAGTTACTTTAAAAAGACCATATGTGAGAATGACTTTAAACTACACAGGAAACTAGAAGTAATCCCTTCCTAAATTTTGAGGGAAAATTATTTCCAACCTAGAATTCTATACCAAGCTTGAAGGTAGAATAAGGACATTTTCAGATAAAGTTTTTTTTTTTTTAATGCTTCCCATGTTTTCATTACCAGAAAGCTGTAAGAGGGTGTGACATATCAAAGTTAAAAGAAATCCAAGAGGAAGACATTAGACACTAGGAAAAGGAGATTTATGTAGACCAGAGACAGAGGAATGCCCAAGATGATACTGAATTCCCGAGAGATTTCTCCAGGAAGCAAAATTAATACTTTGAATCTGAGCATATTAGGAGATTTATGCAATTAGCAGAGTTTGAATTTAATTAGATATACATAAGTGCATAGAAAACAAGGAAAAAAGCAAAAAGGACAAAAGAAGTAAAACAAAAATTCACCAAGAAAGGAAAAATAATCACAGTTTACTAATAAATGAATAGCATTTTTAGTCTTTAAAATAATAATGAACACAGGAAATTAGGATGTATAGTAGTCTCTCTATAAGGTTTTGCTTTAGTGGTTTGTTACCCCAAAAATCTTCAATGGAAAATTCAAAAACTAAGCAATTCATAAGTTTTCAATTGCACACTGTTTTGAGTAGTGTGATGAAAGCTTGTGCTGTCCTCCTCTGTCCTGTGGAGACATGAATCATCCCTCTGTTCTGCATCTTCACACTGTCTACACTACTTGCCCATCAGTCACTCAGTAGCTATAGGGGTTATCACATCAGAAAAAATAACAGATACAGGAGTCGCTACTATCTATGGTTGCCAGCATCCACTGGGGGCCTTGGAACATGGCCAGGTGGGTGAGGGGGAACCAGTGTAACTCCACTGGAAAGATGAGGGATGGGACTTGTACATGGTACGGAGAGAGGGGGCCCCAGATCCTCATCTTCCATGGTCAATCCATGGATACTTTCTAAGGCTCAACAATTGATTAGCAACACAAGCTTGTTCTTTAAGAGATGACAGACACAAAGGACCATATCTTGTACGAAATATCCAGAACAGGCAAATCCACAGACTGATGCAGGTGAACCCCAAAATTGGGGCTCACCCGGGGAGAGTTCTTGGCTTCACCCAAGAAAGAATTCAAGAGCAAGCTTGCAGTGAAAGAAAGAAAGTTTGGCCAGGTGTGGTGGCTCACTCCTGTAATCCCAGTACTTCGGGAGGCCAAGATGGGTGGATCACTTGAGCCCAGGAGTTCAAGATCAGTCTGGTGCAACACTGTCTCTGCTAAAAATACAAAAATTAGCCCAGCTGGTGGCACACGTCTATAGTCCCAGCTACTCAGGAGGCTGAGGTGGGAGGATGCAGTGAGCCATGACCATCCCACCGCACTCCAGCCTAGGCAACAGAGTGAGACCCTGTCTCAAAAAAAAGGATGAAAGGAAGTTTATTAGAGCAACAGCATACAACAAAATAGCTGCTCCACAAAGCAGAACTACCCCATAGGCAGAGGCCCAGAGCAGCACTGGTGGACTGCTGGTGGACTAGCTATATTTATACCCACTCTTAATTATATGCTAAATAAGGGGCAGGTTATTCACAAACTTTCTGGGAAAGGGGCGGGGAGTTCCCAGAACCATATAAGGTAACTTCCAGGTTATTGCCATGACATCACAAACTGCTATGGCACTGGTAGGAGTGTCTTATGCAAATGTATTATAATTAGTGTATAATGAACAATTAGAGCAATGAGAAGTCGCTTACATGGCCTGTTGGTCCTAGCTGGTGTGGGCTAGTTTCTTTGCTATTAGTTCATTCTGCTTTGATCAGCAGGGTGGTGACCAAGGTGGGGAAAACAAGTCCTGCTGATCTCCTGCCTTAAGGTCAGGGCTAGCAAGAACAGGGAGGGCCGGGAGGGAAAGGGGATGGCAAGGAGGGAGGAGGGTCTATTTGGGGGTGATGAAATGTTCTCAGATTGACTGTGGCCAGGTGTGGTGGCTCATGCTTATAATCCCAGCACTATGGGAGGCTGAGCAGAAGGATTACTTGAGCCTGGGAGTTTAAGACCAGCCTGGGCAACACAGTGAGACCCCATCACTACAAAAAATAAAAAGCTGTGGCTGGGTGCAGTGGCTCACACCTGTAATCCCACACTTTGGGAGGCTGAGGAGGGTGGATCACCTGAGGTCAGGAGTTCGAGACCAGCCTGGCTAACATGGCGAAACCCTGTCTCTACTAAAAATACAAAAATTAGCCAGACGTGGTGGTGGGTGCCTGTAATCACAGCTATTCAGGAGGCTGAGGCAGGAGAATTGCTTGAATCTGGGAAGCGGAGATTGCAGTGAGCCGAGATCACACCACTGCACTCTAGCCTGGATGACAGAGTGAGACTCCATCTCAAAAAAATAAAAAAAGTTAGCTGGGTGTGGTGGTGCCTGCCTGTGGTCTCAGCTACTGGAGGATCGCTTTAGCCAGGCTAGGGGTGCCAGCAAGGTCCCATGTGGGGCACAGCCTGGGCCCTGGAGCAGCGATCCAGAGCCTCAGGTACAGGGTTGCCAGAGACCCGGACCTAGGTGGTACCTCAGGTGGCCCCTCTGAGGAGAGCAGGCCAAGGGGCATGAGCGTAGCCACCTGCCCATCCCTGCCCTCACCCCGCCCCTCTCTAGCCCGGTGGCCTTTGGAGACCCTCTCCCTTGGTCCCGCCCATCTGAGGCGGAACCCGTCTTTGGGTGGCACCTGGGCAGCTGTCCCCTCCCTGACTACTCCCCACTGCCCAGTGGGCGCACCTCTGGCACCCCCAGAAACAGGCCCCTCTTGGGTCATTGCCTCCTGCTCCCCACGCTTGTGACTCTCGGGGACCCCAGGCACTTTGGCCTTTGTGGGGCCTTTCCTCCAGAAAAATATGAAAAGTTATCACTTAAGACTGTGTTGGTATAAAGAATATATTAGTACATTTTTGTCTTAGGCATTAAGACATTCTCTTAAGCCTACAAGTGTATTTTTTTCTTCTGATTTTAAAATATAGTCAAATGCTTTCGTGGCCCTTCAATATATATTGTGGGCCTTGGGCCCAGTGCACTGGGTGGCTGCCCTGCTCATAAACCTTCTGTGGCTCCCTGGTGCTCACTGTAGTAAGACGCTTGCTTCAATGTCCAGTGCTATCACAGACGAGTGAACAAAATGCCACCACAGCTCAGAGGAGAGATTAGAGACTCATCCTAGATCCATCCACCCAGAACATTTCACTGTATGTGCCAGGAGGACGACAGAGCGAGATTCTGTCTCAAAACAAAACAAACAAAAAAATTGTGCAGGTTTGCCTAGCACCCACACTGACTGAGGAAAGTAGCTAAACTAGTACTGTAGATTACTCTAGAATGGGAAACAATACATGTTAATGGATATAATACCTACTGCGTTTAATGTAGTCAAATGTCATGATGGCCAGAATAAAACTTATGATATGCATATGACATTGTAGGCATTAAACTAGCACAATTCTCAGGACCACCTTAGAGAGGTAGGTATTTTGAGTATTCCCTGTTATGAGGACACATGAGACTTGCTCAAAGTCACACGGTGTTAAAGAGGGAGACCAGAATAAACTACACTCCACTGCCTAAAGCCTGTCTTTTAAGTATTCACACTACTACTGCCTTTGCAGACAGTATATGAGACATGGAATCAGTGTTAGAGATCATCTGTTTCAATTTTCTCATTTTACTGATGAGGAAAATAGAGTTTCAAAGAAGAGATATGGCTTGGGTCTCCTGACCCTTGACCCACAGATCTTCGCATTGTACCTTCTATGATTGAATCTTACTCTGAAGTTTAAAATATGCTTCGAACAGTAAGAACTTCAAAACTGCAGTTAACTGCAATCTCAAATGGAACCAGAATGACGTTTCAACTCAAAAGACCTAGATTTGAGTACAAATGTCATTAATCCTTATGACAAGTCTAAAATACTTGCAGCAATCTTAAAATGGTCCAGAATGCTTCTTAGCCCAAATCTTTAAAGTGAGAAGCCAGCCAGTTGAAAAGTTCCACTTATCTATGTTGAAGGCTGTGGAAATGTGGCAGTGGTGAGTTAATTATGGGCATGTTTGGTGGAAGAGATGAGGCAATGGATTTCTCTAAATTGTGAAGAAAGGCTGGGGCATAGGCACACTAACCAGGTGCGTTTTAGAGACTAGACTGGGGTTCAAAGGATTTACCTACACCAGAG
The DNA here is from genome assembly GCF_029281585.2 of Gorilla gorilla gorilla. Classification (NCBI taxonomy): domain Eukaryota; kingdom Metazoa; phylum Chordata; class Mammalia; order Primates; family Hominidae; genus Gorilla; species Gorilla gorilla. The sequence continues at coordinate 135,626,332 of NC_073231.2, forward strand.
CAGACTCATACCTCCCTCCAGTGGGCAGTAATTAATCCCGGCTGATATGGTTTGGTTGCGTCCCCACCCAAATCTCATCTTGAATTCCCACGTGTTGTGGGAGGGACCCAGTTGGAAGTAACTGAATAATGAGGGCAGGTCTTTCCCGTGCTGTTCTCATGACAGTAAGTGTCATGAGATCTGATAGTTATTTTAAGGGGGACTTTTCCTGCAAAAGCTCTCTTCTCTCGTCTGCCACCAAGTGAGATGTGCCTTTCACCTTCTCCCATGATTGTGAGGCCTCCCCAACCACATGGAACTGTAAGTCAATTAAACCTTTCGTAAATTGCCCAGTATTGGGGTATTTATAAGTAGCATGAAAATGGACTAATACACTGGCTAAGTCCATGCCTACCCCCCGTAATACTTCACTCCAAGGACAGACATGAGAACTACAGATAGAGTTGGCAGAGAAGATGCCTGCTTGCTCTCTTTGGCTATCTGACTGGCAAGTACTAGATCTGAGGTTGAATCATCTTTTGGCAGCAGAGCTGTCTCCTTTGATCACACTGCACCCTCAGCTTCAATCACACTAGGTTCTCAGATAAACCTACTCTTGGATCTAGTGGAGGGAGAGGAAAATTCTTTCTGGAAAGGGCCAGATAGTAAATATATTTTAGCTTTTGAGGGCCATATGGTCTTTGTCACAACTCAATTCTGCTGCTGTCATGCAAAAGTCTCGATAAATAATGTGTCAACAAATCAGTGAGGCTTAGGTTCCAATAAAATTTTATTTATGAACACTAAAATTTGAATTTCATATGCTTTTCTCATGCCACAAAATATTATTCTTTTGATTGTATTCAACCTTTTTAAAAACCATTTTTAGCTCACAAGCTGTACAAAAACAGATGGTGGGTAAATTGGCCCACAGACCGGTTTGCTAGCCCCTGGGCTTAAGAGATCTGTCCACTCACTCTTCAACATGCAGAGTGTGAACTATGTGAACTGCATAGGCCACAGCAATCTTACTGCATCCATTCCCGCCGCATCATTATTTTTGATTTGTATTCATTCAGTCCACCGAAGCATTCACTTGGCACCTCTCCAAATCTGGGTACTGTGCAAGATCCTTCCTTGGGACACTGAAGGAAAATCAGACACGGCCCTTCTCTCAAGTTCACAGACTCTCCGGTATCCAGATACTACGGCTCTCATAGTATCAGAAAACACAGCCAAAAGCGCAGGTAAGTATCAGAGGTGTTTTACGAGATACATGTATCAGATTCTTAAGGCTGCTGTACCAAAATACCACAAACTGCATGGCTTAAAACAACAGAAATTTATTCCCTCACAATCCTGGAGGCCAGATGTCTGAAATCAAGATATTGGTAGGGTTGGTTCCTTCTCGAGACTCTGAGGGAGAATCTGTGACATGCTTGTTTTCCTAGCTTCTAGTGACTTCCTCCAATTCTTAGGGTTCTTTGGCTCATAGATACATTGCTCTAATCTCTGCCTCCATCTTCCCATGGCCTTCAGCTCTGTGTGTCTATTTCCCCTTCTTTTCTCTTATAAGAGCTAGTCATTGAATTTAGGGCCCACCCTACTACAGGTTGATCTCATTTCCAGGTCCTTGATTTCATCTGCAAAAACTTTTTCCAAATAACATCACACGTGCAGATTCCCAGTGAATGTATCTCCTGGGGGCCACTGTTCAGCCTATTACACTATTCTTAGAAGATGCCTAGAAGGATATGGCCAATGTTATCCAGAAGGCTTCATGAAGGAGGTAATAGAAGCTAACCCTTCAAAGATGAAAGTTGGCGTTCATTAGAGGGTCACAAGGGGAGGAAGGGAATGTTAGGTTCAGGGACCAGCCAGACCAGAGCTAAGGAAGTGACATCACATGCAACAATTTGTGAACAGCAAGCAGTAGGGCCTGGCTGCAGGACAGGGTGTGAAGTGGGGGAGCAGTGATCAGGAGGGCCAGAGAGATCAGCAGGGATGTGATCTTGAGAAGCCGTGTGTGCCATGATCTGGCCCTATTAATCCAGAAGGGTCTGATGGAAGCCTCTGTGATTCTCTTCCATGGTTAAACATTTTAATTGTATTATACCTCGGATATTCCTAAATATTTAAAACACTGGCATGGTTGAACTAGACAACCTTTAAGTAGTTTGTTCCAACCATGAGATTTAGATTTCATGATTTAGGTTTTATGATCTTAAACTGAAACATGTTAGTATTCTACCACTAGTGAGATCATGGCCTCTGCTTTTCTCCTGGGAAGTCCCTCTTATAATCACTCTCTTCCCAGGATTAAACGGCTACTCTGCCTTCATGTTGCTACCCGCTCCCCTGGAAATGGAGAATCAAGCAAGGATGCGGTTTTCCTTCCATTACTACATCCATACAAGAGTAAATCAAGAATAAAAGTCCAGTTAATGAAAAGATCATTGGTCTTAATATACTTAGCAAAATTTTAAAGGCAATTAAAAGTATATACATAGACAATGATCAAAATTCTAATGAAAAGACCCGGCTCTCCCCTAAAAGAAGAAAAAATCTTGTAATGTATATATGCATTCCATAAAAACATACATGGGGAAAACTTCAGAAGCCTAAAAACAAAACATCAGTAAACCAAGCCACACTTAGAAAAATGAAAGCTGATTTTTATTTTATCATCAACAGCCATTCTTTAGACATGAACATGCATACGTAATATTCTACGCACACATCACAGCTTTTAACGTTAGTTAATAAAGGTTAAACACACAACATACATCCTTACAAAAAAAGTCAAAATGCAAACTTAAAACTTTAAACAAAAGTATTACTAATTTAAAAAAAGTTTGTGTTGGGTACCATTTGTACAACACAGTTAATTTAAACATTTTCATTTTGGTTGCACATGAAAAAGGCGGCAGTAGAAAATAAAGTCATTGAGGGTTTTTAAATAGCAGAATAGGCAGTTTTGCCATGCAGGAGAAGCAATATTAAATATTAGTTTCAAAAAAAATCCACATTTAAAAATATTTAGTTCAAGTCACAGAATTTTTCTCAGTAGAGACCCCAATGCAATGCATAATTAGCTGCCTCAGATGGCCCGTTTGAAAGGATGATATCCCTTCAGAGTGTAACTTTACTGATTTTGGCACAGAAAAGAAGTCTTAAGAACAAGAACATGATTAAAAAAGAGGGAAGAGGAACAGAGGAAAGAAATAAAAGCAAGAATAAATGAGATAGTAATTGCAATCACTAAAAAACTGTGCATTCTCAGTCACTGCAGAATACTGTCTTCTGTCTACAGCAGGTGCTTATTCCAGAATTGTTATTGCAGCATGGATTTAATTTGCTTGGAGGTAGTCTCATCATTCAAATGTTTTGTTGTGTACCTAAAAAAAGAAAAGAAAGAAGATCAATTTTAGAAACTTAAAAAAGAATCAGCATCGGGTTCTCTAATTATGACAGGATGGAGAATTGGTCTCGGCAAAACTCACAAAATTATGGCTTCTCATTGTAGCTTTAACCCTGTTCAGGTTCTGCACAGCCTGTCATCCTCACCCCCTTTCTAACTGAATAGCCAGTAGCTGTTTAGTAGCTATTTAACTTAGTTACAACTACATTGCTGAAATGATTGGTTGACCTCTCAAGTAAACAATTAGCTGTAACTTCTCCCTCAGAAGAAAATGCTGTTCTATCCCAGAGGCTGGCAAATTATAGCCCATGGGCCATCCAATCCACCAATTTTTGTGTGGACTGTGAGCTAATTCTATTTTTTAACCTTTTGGATGACTGGGGGGCAAAGGAAGACAAAAAAAGAAATAGTAATATTTCATGTGTTATTGTGGAAATTCTATGAAATTCAAATTTCCGTGCTTACATATAAAAGTTTTACTGAAACACACCAAGTTGATTCATTCATGTATCATCTATGGTTACTTTCTTGTTATGGTGGCAGAGGTGAGGAGCTGTAACAGAAACCATGTGGCCCACAAGGCCTTTAATATCTACTTACTCTCCGGCTCTTTACAGAAAAGTGTTCCAACCCCTTTTCTATTCTGTATTTAAGATGCCTCAATTACTACAGCTGTTATATCTCTAAAATGTCTCAATTCTCCAAGTGCCTTATTTCTAGGCATGTGTTTTGCTACATGCATGCAAATCCAACATAAGAATCCAAAAAAGAATCACAAAGAGTGATTATTATAAAGATTCACAACAGTATTCCCTTAAACAGTAAAAATCCACTAAGCAAGCTTACTATGTCTCAGGCACTGTTCAAGGAGCTTACAACCTAGCAGACAGAGAAAGATAATGATACACTAATATTAGTGACAGGGTAAAGCCTAGCAGCAAAGGAGAGAAGTATAACAAGAAGAGGCTACATACAGAGACAGGAAAACACCATCTCACATGGACACCCAGAGGCCATACATAGTAAGGAGTTTGGAGATTATTTTAAGTGCAGTAAAAGCCAGTGGAGCATACTAAGCAGGAGAGGGGTGTGATGCCACTTAAGTTTTATCATTCTGGCTGTTGAGGTCAAGCTGTGGAGAACAGCAGGAGCAGCAGGGAGGCATTAAATAAGGGGGCTGTTACTCAGCACCAAGTGTGAGATAATCAGATGTCAAGGCTTGGGCCAGATTACATCAGCAATGGAGACAGGTGTTCAATGCGTGAATGTGGACTGTATTTTGGAGATAACCCAGACAGACAAATTTGGTTCACAAGAATTCCACATATAATCTTAAGGATTAGATCGTTTTTTCTAGGGAAAAGGTCTGGCTATATTACCCTGGTTGGCCTTCAATTCCTGGGCTCAAGCAATCCTCCTGCCTTGGGCTCACAAGTAGCTGGGATGACAGGTGTGTGCCACCATGCCCAGCTAGGACTACATCCTTTTCAGCAGGTCCACATAGATCTTTCTGTGTTTAAGAAATTTAAATCCAATTCCTATTAGGTTCATTTCAAATTAATTTAAAAACCGAAGAATGCTTATTAAGTACCTGATATACTGTCTACAATGTTACTGAGAAGTCACTCCCAAACTGTTCTCATGTTTTTGAATAGGTATCAGAGTGCCTGGCACATAACTGGTGCTCAATAAATACTTGCGGAAGGAAGACAAGATAAGCAGCCAGGTTGGAAAGAAAAAAAAAATCCATAAAGGAATATTGACATTAAATGCTAAGTGATGTCGCAAGGATTCAACCTTTTTGTTCTCTTTATGTAAAGTATACGCAATTACACGAAATCCTACAGATGTCTCGTAGTTCTCAAAATTCTTCATTTGTTTCTCCTCCACTTCTTTATACAACTAAATAGTAGAAAGAGCCAAGCAATGTGCACAGTAAAATTTCTACTGCAGAGTAGTGTACTATTCAAAGAGTGCTAAGTGTTTTCCTCTCTACCCATGACGCAAGTTCTCGCTCCTTCTGTGGGATGTGATCTTGGCTTCCTTCTTTGGACAAAGCCAATCCAGAGCACACTGCATCACCACACTCACTTATCAAGAAAAGGCCAATATTATCTAATATATGCGAAAATAAAACATGAAGATATATGGCATTATTTTCCTTTGTGCACAAAAACAAATTTTTTTCCAAGTGCGACTGTTTTACTAAAGAAAACCAATTATTATTTACCTTTACTCTTAAATTTAATAAAGAAGACAATTATCTACTACTGAATCTGAACTCCCAGCTCTCTTTTTTTCTTTCCCTCTTATGATTAAATGTATTTGGTTCCATTTTTCCACCTGCAAAATGGACATATGACTTGATGCCTTCTCTTAGTAGCACAGGAAGTTCTATATAAATAATTACTACAGAAAAGCATTCAAAACAAACATATACATACATATGGAACTATTCTCTCATTTAAAGTCTTTTGGTCTTTAAGTTCTATTTTTTGGAGGTGTGTAACACTCGTGTAGTACTTTTGGGGTTACAAAATGCTTTCTAAACATGTGCTCTCAGTAAAACATATTAAAGGCTAGATGGATTTACTTTAAGAAATATCTTTCAAAGTATCAGCATTATCTACATCAGCTAGGGTGTTTGTTTAAAAGGAAAGTGCCTGAGTCCCAAGTCAGACCTGATTTTGTTGTTTCTAAAAGCAACATTTTATTTTCTAGTTTCCATTATCTATTATAATAGGAAAGAAAATGTACCAAACTGACAGGTGACTCTTGCCTCCGTGGTGCTTTCCTTCCCTCCTCTCTCCCTCAAACACAGATTACTTTGTGGGAGACTTCAACCCTGTCTTTCACTCGCCATCACTGGTCTCCTCTGCTTTCATTCTAAGGAAAAGGAAACTGAACTACCCTTAAAGTGAAACGTAGATTCTGAGTTAGGCATACTACCTTCAAGCTCAAGAAAGAATCCTAAAACCTCCTAGATCTCAATTACCTTTAAGTTGTTAAAAAAGATTTCCTGCCACTTGCTGGCTTCAAAGAGCCTGACCAATCAGAAAGACAAAGTCTTGGGAGAAAAATCAGGTTGACTGAGACACAGGGGGTATTCAGAAAGAAACCAAGGAGGAAAGACTCATGATATCATTAAATATTGGCAAAACCACTGAAGTATGCATTGTAAAAACCCCAAGAATACATAATTCTAAAAACTAGGCTTATGGTTAAAATAGTTTGACATTATAAGGATTTTAAATTATGTTCCTTAATCTTGCTGATGTTCATTTAGAATAGATCACCTTTATTCAGGCTTATGCAACACTTTTCATAATCTTTTAAGAACTATTTTTAAACATTTTTTCATAATCTTAATAAAATCATTTGACAGTTCCGCTTAGCTGAAATGATACAGCCTACATTTTATGTGGTAAATATCATTATATAAATATTTCTGTGTTCATGTAATTTTTGTGTTTAAACCCCCAAAAAATCAAGTAATGGGACATCATCTTTTATGTCATGTGAATACTACCAATTAAATCTCTGTAGTCAAATGTTATAAAGTATTGAGATTTTCATTTAAAAATGTTCTAGCAGCTGGGCACAGTGGCTCATGCTGTAATCTCAGCACTTCGGGAGGCCGAGGTGGGTGGATCACTTGAGGTCAGGAGTTTGAGACCAGCCTGGCCAACATGGTGAAACGCCGTCTTTACTAAAAATACAAAATACAGGCACACGCCTGTGATCCCAGCTACTCGGGAGGCTGAGGCAGGAGAATCACTTGAACCCGGGAGGCCGAGGTTGCAATAAGCCAAGATCGTGCCACTGTACTCTAGCCTGGGTGACAGAGCGAGATTCCAACTCTAAATAAAGAAATAATGTTCTAGCATTTGTAGAAGTTTGAGCAACTAAATCAAGTAAAACTAATCTAAGAAAAGACATTAAATAATGACTACTTAATTTTTATTGTAGGAAATACATAAAAATAACAGAACACAAGTCTGAGCACAAATGTAATTACATTCTATTAAGAGGAAAGAGCTAGTTACAAGCCACTTTGTATGATATTATTTTGTAAAAAGATAACTACTACATAGAGCTATTACCTACATATGTAAAGAAAAAACTCTGGAAGGCTATATGCTAATAGTGGCTTATCTCAAAATGGTGAGATTACATTATTTCTTTTTATTTACATTTTCTTATGTTTTCTGAATTTTATTTATAACTGGTATATAATACTTTTATTACAAAAACAAGCAATCTGTTTGAAGAGAAGCAACAAGTAAAAGCCAAAATCTTCAACCAGAAAATGAAGCTGCTATTGTCATGCATCCCACACATTCCTCATCATAAAATACTGTAACCAGTGTTTGGAAGCAAGATCATCAATAAACAAAATAAGATCTTCATATTTCTAGATTGAACACTTATTTTTATATCCTATTCACACTTAACGCATTTTCTTTACATAAACATCGACCATTTTCCTTACAGATTTTTTCTGTACGTATGTACAGGTACATATACACACCTGAGAGCATTTAGAAGACCTTCTACACTGTTAGGAGGTTGGTCCTTAAGAACTTTGATACAACCTTTCATCTAAAGAAAAAGAAAACAGAAAAGGTAAAACAGCCATTTTTTTCATGTAACATTCCTTTTCAAAATAGTAAAATAAATCAAGACTATAACTATGGAACTCAAGAGATTACATACTATGTCAAATTAATTATTCTTAGAACAGAAAAAAACCCAAACTAAGAGTTATTATTCTCACTTAGTGAAAACAACATCTTTTTGAGAACAAAATCAGTCAAACTAATGTACCACACATGCAATGAAAAACAAAGGGTTTGCTAAGGGAAGACTTCTGGAAAAGGTGCTGAGTGGCGATTTAAAGGACAGAATGGGCTGGGCGCGGTGGCTCAGGCCTGTAATTCCAACACTTTGGGAGGCCAAGGCGGGCGGATCACAAGGTCAGGAGTTCGAGACCATCCTGCCTAACACAGTAAAACCCCGTCTCTACTAAAAATACAAAAAAATTAGCCAGGCGTGGTGGCGGGCGCCTGTAGTCCCAGCTACTCGGGAGGCTGAGGCAGGAGAATGGCGTGAACCCGGGAGGCAGAGCTTGCAGTGAGCCGAGATCGCACCACTGCACTCCAGCCTGGGTGACAGAGCGAGACTCCGTCACAAAAAATAAAATAAAATAAAAAATAAAGGACAGAATGAGTACGTTACTAAGGAAAAGAAGAGCTTTCAGGTAGAGAAACCTCACAGAGTAAAGTATCACACAGAGGATAGATAGGAATTTTTCAGCATTGCACCTGGAGTTATGAGAGGCTGAAAGCCAGGATGAGTCATATGAAGTGTTATGCCTGGCAGCAGGGGACTCACAGGTTATTTTAAAAGGTAACCACTTGATGACGATGGTATTTAAGATATATTAGCCTGGTTGTTATACAAAAGCGTAATACAGCAGAAAGAACACAGGCTTTGGAAGCCAGAGAAATGTGGGTTCTACCTTTTCTAGCAATTCTTTTTTTTTTTTGAGATGGAGTCTCGCTCTGTCACCCAGGCTGGAATGTAGTGGCGCAATCTTGGTTCACTGCAACCTCTGCCTCCTGGATTTAAGCGATTCTCCCACCTCAGCCTCCCGAGTAGCTGGGACTACAGATGTATGCCACCATACCCAGCTAATTTTTGTATTTTTTTTTAGTAGAGATGAGGTTTCACCATGTTGGACAGGCTGGTCTTGAACTCCTAACCTTAGGTGATCCGCCTACCTCGGCCTGCCAAAGTGCTGGGATTACAGGCATAAGCCACTGCACCCGGCCTACTAGCAATTCTATTACTTAATCTGCTAAACTTTAGTTGCCCTGTCAGTAAAGGGAGATGACACCTAAAAGAGTATTTTCAGAGTCACAAGGGAGAACAAACGTAAAACTCCTGGGACATGGCAACCATACGGTAAATATTAACTCATTTCTCTTTACATATGACAGGTGTACATGAAGGCAAGAAGCTTGGCTAGTAATCAGTAATCGAGATCCGAAATGCTAAGAGCCTAAACTAGCTATGAAAGGGAAACAGGAAGACAATTCTCACCCAACATTAATGAACTAGATGTGAGAGGTTGGGGAAAGAAACTACAAAGTAGAGAAATTAGAAAACTATGTCTAATACAAACTTTTACAGAGAGAAGAAAAGTCGAGAGCCAACTATAGTCACAAATTATTATGACTGGGTAGGGGAGGGGAAATACATAAAGTCTTCATCTTTTTCCACTGGAGCATCCTACTGGCTGTCTTTTTGATTTCAAGACAGGGTCTCTCTCTCACCCAGACTGAATGCAGTGGTGTGATCGTGGCTCACTGCAGGCTGGAACTCCTGGGCTCAAGGGATCCTCCCACTTCAGCCTCTCAACATAGCTGTGACTACCGATGTGTGTCACCACACCTGGCTAATTTTTCTTTTTTTTTGTAGAAATGGGGGTCTCACTATGCTGCCCAGGCTGGTCTTCTACTCCTGGGCTCAAGTGATCCTCCTGCTTCAGCCTGCCAAAGTGCTTGGGCTACAGGCATGAGCCAGCACGCCCAGCAGCACTACTGACTTTTTATATGCATTCTGAAATAAACATTTTATTTGAAATGGCCTTGGCCAAAGGAATTAAAGAACATGATTCAAAATTCCTTATATCTAATTATCTATTTATATTGCCAAATATGTAGTAGAAGCCTTCCAGGAGGTACTCATAGACAATATAGTCATCCTTTGATCATTCTATTCCACCTGAATACAGGCCACAAGAAAAACAGCACAGGGACAGAGGAGATGAAAGTCTACCATTTCACAAACTATAAATCTGAGTTTTGTGAGAGTCCGGTTTGCTGGCTCTTATCATAAAATAAAATCCTATGGTTTCCATGGAGAAACTCGTTTGAAATTATTTATATAAAACAATAACTTACATCAATTTTGGAAGTTTTAGCAAATGCTCCCACTGGATGTACGTGGTCATAGAGTATTATGACACCCACCATTACCCTCAAGCAGAATGACACTGTCTCTTCATTTGTAAATCTGCTTCTGTATTCCCTGAAGAGTAGATAAGATATGCATGGAAGAAGTGCATTACAAAATTCTTTTTAAAAACACACACACACAAGAAAACCCTCTTCTGAAATATTTTATTCAAATTTCTTTCCATTAGTTGAATGCAGTATGTTCACAAGTAGCCACACTGATACATTCAAATCTTATGTCTGTTTTCCTTTCCAAATCAACCCCCTGAAAGGGATACAAAATTCTTTAATGAGGTGATTCAACTTTCAGCTGATGCTGACCTGCCCCTTTGATCTCTAAAAGGGATACTAACATTATGCCCCTTACTCCACAATGAGATCCCCAGAGATATGAGAAGATGGTGAGTGGAGCAGTCATCACCCATGTATTCTGGTTTCTATAATATCTGCACCCACATTAGTGCATTGCTCCTCTGCTAGACCGATAGCAACAATTTTAGAGAATGGATGCTACGTAAAGGCTGTTAGCACCTATAGTGAAAAATCACTAGCTTAATAGAGCAAGCAGGTTTGCTATTTAGGTGCTAACTTGATCTAAATACATTATAGTATTACTGGATATCAATTTTACTAAAACTCAATCATATTCTCCTCTCATTTGTGAAAAAGAAAATTGAACTTTTATCTATATATAGAAGGCAGTATATCATAGCGGAAAGAGTACGGAACCAGGATAGAGACATCCAAGCACATGGATAGTGTCCCTTCATTTCCCAGGACCTCACTCCCTGAAGTTGGTGGTGGAGGGAAGGAAGACGATTATGATGATCGTTGCCCTCCTATTTCATAAGGTTTTCCAATGAGATGATGTACAGTATAGTGCTTTGGACCATCATATATGTGGCCCATTGTTGACCAAAACGTCATTAAGCAGCACAGGACTGTATTTATTATTCTGGAATCCAGGAGGGATTCTTTCTGCCTGCTAACAGGAAAAATCCAGCCAGGACACACTGTATCATACATCATAAATGTTTAGAGAGGAGAGGAAAAAAAACAGAATTCAGGTTTGTGTTGGAAAAACAAAAAAAGAGTGACAATTAATAATTGAGAGAAAAAGGGATAAACAGAAGAATAATTCCAGCCCTTTGGCAAAAGGGTAAGATTCTTTACTAAATATGGAAAAAGAACATTTATGGTAAGTATAACCAAGGAACTTTAAAGTTCTTCTCCTACATCCCAGCCTCCAAAAAACCACCACCACATTTCTGTTCTGAGAAGAGAACTAAGAGTCTGAGTCAGTCTGAGTGGTCTGAGGTACCTGAAGACCAACTACCTCTATTTTATACTTAACCAGAAGTTACGTTAAATAGCCAAATTATTTTAAGTTTGTTCATATATTAACATTCAATATTTGGAATATACTTACTTTCCACCTTCCAGATAAAACATGTTTTGAAATATCAGTCATCTCAACAGCACTGTTAAAGTGAAAAAGATCAGCTGATACTCACGGTGTTTCCAGCATGACTCTGCATACACTAGCCATTGTGCTTAAACAATCTGTGGTATTTTCTATTGGTAAATTTTTATTCTGTAGAAGTATATGAAGAACAAAAAAAGTAAAAGTAACAAACGTTATTACTTCAGCACAATTTAAAATTTAGCGTAATATGAAAAATTAGCAACTTTAAAACCTGGTAGGAACCTAATTTTCTAAATAATGTACTAGACTCTAAGCAACTGTTCCAAGCACTGGGGATACAGCTATGAGCAAGACAGTGAAGGCAGGACTCTTCTGAAAGGCATCTGCATTCCAGCAATGTAAGAACAACTGCAACAATGCAGACAGGGGGTCAAAGGTATAGAGTTTTATAGGCTATGAAATAGTTGGATTTTATCCTAAGGGTACTAGGAAGTCACTGGGAACATTTTACATGGTTTATGTTTTAAGATTACTTGGTTGCTCTATGGAGAAAGGACTATATTGGGGCAAGAGTGGAGGAAGTAAGAATGGTCAGGACACGAATGCAGTAATCCAGATGAGAAGTCTGATGTGGCTGGTGGCAAGAAAGTAACTTAAGTTTTCAGATTCATGATATATCAGTATTTTGGAGGGAAAGCCAATGAGACTGTTTGATGGAATACATGTAGGGAGTGAGGTATAGAAAGGAATTTAGGATGATGGCCAGGCGCGGTGGCTCATGCCTATAATCCCAGCACTTTGGGAGGCCGAGGCAGGCAGATCACCTGAGGTCGGGAGTTCGAGACCAGCCTGACCAACATGCAGAAACCCCATCTCTACTAAAAATACAAAATTAGCCGGGAGTGGTGGCACATGCCTGTAACCCCAGCTACCAGGGAGGTTGAGGCAGAAGAATCGCTTGAACCCGGGAGGCGGAGTTTGTGGCGAGCTGAGATCGCGCCATTGCACTCCAGCCTGGGCAACAAGAGTGAAACTCTGTCTCAAAAAAAAAAAAGAAAGGAATTTAGGATGACATAAGTTGTAAGTTTTTGCCGGCACTGGTACTGTTAATTGAGAAAGCAAAAACTAAAGAAAGGGCAGGGTTAGAAAACGCAACCCAGAGTTTGGTTTGGCCGTGCCATCAGCTATCACTGAGGTGTCCACCATCCCTCCAGAGAAACTGCAAATACGTGGACAGGTGTGCACATCGGGGCCTCAGAAAAAAGTGAGGACTCAACACATACATCTGGGAGTCTGCTGGTTTCAAGATGGTATTTAATGTCTTGGGCTTGCTGATATCACGTCTGCCAACAGGGGGATAAATAACAACACAGAGTACCTGCCTAGGCAATGCTTACCTCTGATACAAATTTTGTTGTGGCATCACTCAAGGTTTTCAGCATTGGAGTTGCCTCAGCATAAAACAAAGACATTCGATTTGCCAATTCATTATTTACTTCATTTTCTCCTTCTGCCTGTGGGGAAGGTAAAAGCACTGGATGTTAGTTCACAAATTATTACATACAATAACAATTATAAAAGGACCCAGGCAGGGTGCCTGCCTCAATTACATTTTAGACTCTCATGTATCGATAATACTTAAATATTCTTTTTAAAAAAAAAGTTATTTTTTTTAAAAAAAGATTAACCTCTTCAAAAATATTTTAAATGGTATTAAAGAATTTAAATAAAACCTTGATGAACTGTCTACCACATACAAGAGATTCTAAATGTTATGGAGGACAGAAAAATGATTATAAAATTGTACCCTGTCCTCCATTATGAACAATAAATATCCATACAACATCCACAGTAAGATTCTAACAGGTGATTACACAAAAAGGGAGTCAGAGGAACATTAAGTTGGAACAGAAGAAACTAAGGAGAAGAAGAGTTATCCTTTTGCAGGTCATATTGGGCAGGTAAACAAGGTATTCCAATCTGGCAAGGGAAAGAGTATGTGTTCAAATGATTCCCTAAAGAGTAATTCAGCATATTCAGTGTAATAAGGGGCTGCAACCAATGAAAGATACAGGTTGGGGTCAGACTGTATAGTGCCAATAAATGTTAGCTTAAGTTCATATTTTTCTTCCATATGGAATGGGGAGCCATTTAGTGTGTTAGATGAAAGGAATGACAACTAAGTCAATTTCCTAAAGAAAATTAACTGATGATCGTGGGCAGATTGTACCAAAATGGAAAAAGACTTGCAGGTCCAAAAATGAGTTATGCTGTGCAGAGTGACTGCCAGAAAGAGTGGGAATTAGGCTCTCTGTTGGAACAGTGGGAGGAGGAGATGGAAAGGGGGATGGAGAAGACATTTCAGAGATATTTCACTTGAAAAAAATTGGATTTTACCTGTAATTATTGAGGGTAAAAGGGAGAACCAAGATGACTAATGTCTTTAGCCTTAAGTGATGGCAAGGATGGGTATAGCATAGGATTGGCTGCTTTGCTTTTTGCTTTTACCTTATTTTACATGGTAGGTATGAAAAAGACAGATGTTAAGGTCAGTCTCACACAAGGAACTGGTCTATGCAAAAATCAAATTGATGCAAATTACAGATGTTTCATAAAGAGGAATCTTTTCCTCCAACTCAGTGCCTTAGTGCAAGTGCTTCCTAAAATATTTTTTCAAGGAAAAAGAAAATGAATGATAGTCTTTGATATATATATTTTAAATCTCTTATGCCACTTATTACTCCTTACATAGTTACAGTATTTCTCTATTAAACTATCTATTTGAAACAAGGGTTGATCTTTGAAATTTTTCAGACCAATTATAAGGTTCTCAGAAACACAGAGAACAAGTTAATATTTTCTTCCGCTCTAGTTTTACTTATGGTATTTAGTTCCTTGGAGGTAGAAAAGAGTAATAAACAGCTTAAGAGGAGGATGGTAAGAAGTTAACAGACCGAAAGAAGCCAGAAGAAATGCTATACTAGCCAAGGAGCAGGCACAAAGCCATTTTCTCAAACAGCTATATCAGGCACAGATGTGTTAACAGGCCATGACCTCACTATCACCTCTTGCCAGCATTAACCATTAATTTCTTGGAGGAAAACTGACTTGGGTTCAAGATTTCTCTCCAAGAAATTAACCCACGTCAATTTCTCTCCAAGACTCTTCCATTCTAAGAATATGGAGACAAAAAGCTCGTAACTATGAATTCACAGAATTTCTGTACAGTTAAAATGAGAGTACATCACGAAATTTTATAAGGATCAACGTTATACAGATAAGCAATTTTGTTGAAGTACTTGTGGGAATTTAAGAGACTGTGAAGAAAAACAGGTAAACACCATATGGTTTGTTACAGTTTGCTTTTCCTCCTACAGCTATGGCTGCCCATAATTACTAACTTTATTACTAGCTTTAACACTATCTGAATGAAGAAACAAAATAATAAAATGAACAGGCTGAGCACTAAGTTACTCTTACCATCCCCCTAATTCAAAGCATTAACTTACCGGTACATTGTTAATCCTCATACGACTCAATGTTCTTCTATAATAGCTGAAATCATTCTGTATGGCAGGATTTGTCATCTGAAGAAGACAGTTGTGGAAAAAAAGGTTATGTACTAAATGCTAATGTAAAAAATTAAGTAAAAAATCTTTAGTTTTAGTTAGTATAAAACATTCCATAATTCATAGTATCATTTTAAGACTAGCACTGGTATAATCCAAGGTGGCTTATAACTGTATTCAGTCCTTACTGAACATATAAAACGGAAGACCACAGACAGTATACTTTCCCTTTTCTTTTCAGTTAATTTCAGGTAATGTACTAAAAGCTTGTTTATCAAATAAACAAAAACAAAAAGGACTGTTTAGGCACTTGTTTTTAGTTATTACGATAAAAGTATGTAGATATGGTCAACAGAGCAATCCTCAAACTAGAATTTTACATACAAATCTGACTGCGATACAATTATAAAATGCTGAAGTTTGGAATCCAGCTCTTCCATTTTCTAGACAGGGTACCAGAGGCCCTGAAAAATCAAAGGACCTGCCCAACGTCTCATGACTAGGGTTACTGTGGCAGAGTATAAACTGGAACTCAGGTCTCTTGATATGAGACCTAGTGCTTATTCCTTTACATTCATTCTTTTTAACAACAAGGTATTTATAGTTCCAAACACTATAAACAATGACGGAAGAAAAAAGAAACAGAAAGGAAGAAAGCGGGAAAGGAGGAAGGGAGAAAAAAGAAATTTTAGCAACATTTTAATATAAAAGAATGTTGAAAAAATGGGGGTAGAGGGTGTGAGCAGAAAAGAAAAAGTATTAGAAAAAAAGCTCAACATTTTGTTTCGGAGATTAATTTTTAAACAAGGTTAAATGAAGACTGCTGAGACATGTGGATCACCTGAGGTCAGGAGTTCGAGATCAGCCTGGCCAACACGGTGAAACCCCGTTTCTACTAAAAATCCAAAAATTAGCCAGGCGTGCTGGCACATGCCTGTAATCCCACCTACTCGGGAGGTTGAGGTGGGAGAATCACTTGAGCCCAGGAGGCAGAGGTTGCAGTGAGCTGAGATCACGCCACTGCACTCCACCCTGAGTGACAAAGCAAGGTTCTTCCTCAAAAAAAAAAAAAAAAAAAAAAAAAAAGGATTGAGATGAATACTCAGTAATTTGCTCTTTGCCATGTATCAAAAGACCCATCATAATTTCTAAATCCAGCTTTGCATTTTTATTAAGGTCTAGCAGACATCATTTAAATACATTTTAACAATATTTCCCGGCTCTTCCTCCTAGTACTCATTAAAAGATTCATGATTTTCGTAACAATCAGGGCCAACAGATAATTCTACCTTGAGTTCATCAAACCGGAGTGTGAAATGAAGAATTTCTGCAAACTGTTTAGCAAGAGCCTGCTCTCGCTCTAGATGCTGGGTGGGAGAATATGGGGTACTTGTTAAGGCTCCCAGAAGACCTCTTAATGCTGCTTCTAAAGAAAAAAATTGAAAAAAACATTAAGTTGTTTGTATCTGTGTGATATTTGTTTATTAAAAAGTGAACAATTCATAAATGTTAATTCCCAGAAAAGTTCTCTTTAAAAAACAGATGATCTAAACATAATAAAACTAACTAAGAAGTTTAAACGTTGCCATTGCTAATGTACTACACACATTCTGAATACTATTTAACAGAATAAAAACCTTAAAGGGACTAATTCAAGGGTTTATAATTCTGTAAACCCAGATTGAAAATAGTGCAGAAGTGAATTTGAATTCAACACCAAAGGGCAAGTTTTATAATCACTTCACACAGTGTGGAATTTGGTTTTATGAAATGGTAACTATTATCTACAACTGAGTAACTTTCTTCAATGGCACTGGGTCCACACTGTCTGTATATGCCTATGAATCAATTACCAATTTCTCATACTTTGAATACATCATTTATTTATAACCACAAACTGTTTGCTTTCAGCTACTAAAGTAGAACAAAATATGTGGTTCAATAAGCTTCTTGTCTTAGAACTTGACATTTCAAGACTACAATATAAATATTCTAATTCATTATGTGAGCAAAATGGTCCCTTTGGAAATAAGTGCTACTTTTGGGATGCCAGGCTAATAAATACCATGTTTGATAATGGAAATACTAAATACTAATACTAATATTAAATACTAAATACTAATATTTCATTTCAATATTTCAAAAAGCCATAGAAATCAAATGAATTCAGTTACAGATCACAGAACTGGAAAATGCTGCTAGATTCTGGTCAGAGAAAATAAGAGCTTACAGAGTTAAACTATGATCTGATGTTAATAAATGTCAGATTAATAAATATTAATGATAAATTTAAAACTTTATGTCAGGTCATCAGCCCGTAACTTTAAAAAAAACCCAGTTTTCCCATTTATGAAGATTTACATATGAGTCAACATCTACTGTACACTGAATATAGTCTCCCATTTGATTTTTACCATCAACTATGACATGGTCATTCCAGATGGATCAAATGAGTTTCAAAGAGCTTAGAGCCCAAAGTTATAGCTAGTAAATGCTAGGTATTTCTGACTCCAAAGCCCTATTCTTTCTACCACAATAAACTGTCTCTGAAATAAAGCAACATTGTACGTAGCCTCTGTAACCTTATAAAACATTAACCTCCTGATTACTACCAATAGTACCAATTACTTCTGTAACCCTACAAAACATTAATCTACTGATTAAAAACAATAGTAGGTACTTCCTGTGTGTCTGTCAGATACCAGGTACTGAACTATCTCTTCACAGACATTATTTCTCATCCATATAATAACTCTAAATGACAGCTATTATCCTTTTTTTTCCAGTAAGTCTGAAAATGTACTGACTGGCTACTCTGTGCCAAGCACTGGGAAAATGGATGTAGACAGACATGCTCCCTGTGCCCATATGGAGCCTTATTATATAGAGAGAAGACAGACAAATGATTACAGTTGTGATATGTGCTGAAAATAAGTACAGTGGAAAGGTATAAAAATAAGACCTCACCTAATGGAAGGCCCAGGAAAAGATCTCCCTGAATAAGTGACTCCTGGACTGAGACTGAAGTATGTAGTAAGGATGAACATGAGTTTGCAGACGGAAAGGCAGGGAGACAGACCCTGAACTGAGAAGAGCATGACATACTTGAGGAACTGCAACACCACCAATATAGGAGCACAGACGGCAAGGAGGAGGGTAACCAGGACTAAGATGATTCATACACATATAATTTGTGGAACACATTAAGTACTTGGGCTTTGGCATCCTAATGTCCCTAGAGAAATCATTTAAGCAGAGGAGTGGCGTCAGCAGATTTGCATTTTAAAATGCTACTTCATTTGCAGTGTGGAGCACGG
This sequence comes from Gorilla gorilla gorilla, assembly GCF_029281585.2. NCBI lineage: Eukaryota > Metazoa > Chordata > Mammalia > Primates > Hominidae > Gorilla > Gorilla gorilla. The sequence goes on from NC_073231.2 coordinate 135,645,066, forward strand.
ACTGTAGGGGTATGGATGGTGTATCGAGGTGTAACAGTGGATGTGAAGAAGATCAATTAAAAGTCAAACATTTTGGGTTATATTTTAAAAATGTTTACTTCTCCCAAGATTCATTCTTTCTGTTGGTGTTAACTGGAAAACTAAGTAAGAGAGACACCGAACAGAAAAAAACATTTTTACAAAATATTATTATACTCTGTTAAAGAAAAAAAGAAAAATGCATCTGCCTAGACTTTATCAAGTCTCAGGGTTAATTTCAGCATTCCAAGTTCTCTACCACTTTTGGGACTGGAGTCAGGTCGCTTGACTAAGTTGGGATGGTCAGTGACCAGCAGTTGCAGAACTTTTGTCTATGAATGGCTGAGGCCCTCAATGGTAGATCTACGTTGAAAGGGAAGCTCAAGATGATAAAACTGCTAATCTGCCTTTGAAGCAGCTAGATCAGCCTCACCCTGCAGGCCTGTGCTGGCACAAGTCAGTCCTACTAGCCTACAATGCTCTGTCTCAAGAGAGAAACTGGAGACAATCCCACAGAAAATGTCCCAGAGGTCTCTGGATGAGTTGGAGAGAAAGAGAGGACAAAGAAAAGATGCCTGGGATTGGACTCAGATGAAGCTCCTAAAATAAAACCATGAGATTATGATTTTTTAAAAAGCAGATGACCAGGAGAAAATTAATAGTCTATTAAGCCCTAAGTTCTGGAAGAACCAAAGGAAGCTGGCAGATGAGTGCAGGAGCCAAAACCATAGAAGGAGGTTGCAAGGAAAAGACAACTAGAAGGAATGATAAAGATGACAAATCAGTCCACAAGCTAGGACAGGGAAGAATAACTAGTTGATTAAGAAGAGGAGGCCCCTGGGGAGAGTTTCCCTATAGAGACAACAGTCGTTTATTCTCATCAACTGCCATCTATCTACTCTCAAACTCTCAGAAGAGAACCTGAGGACATGGATTCTAAAGGATTTAAGACAACCAAGAGTCATGACCACAATTACGGTGGGCATTTGGGGCCTTTAAAATACATTTTGATAAATTCTGCCCAGTGAAAAGAAGCTAACATGTTGACTTACTCATTATGACCCTTGGAGGCAGTCCCTAATGTAAGCCCCTAAAGCATGAGCAAGACTGAGGAGAGACAAAGCAGTTTGTCCTACTGCCTGACCATACAACCTTCCTTCAACAGGAGGGGCTCCAAGGCCTCAGAACAAAACAAGCAAGTATAGAACAAGCAAGTATGGCAAGTTTACTGTAGGGTCCAGCCCCACAGGGTCGGTGGGGTTCTCCCCGTGTGCAGAGACGAGAGAGTGTAGAAATAAAGACACAAGACAAAGAGATAAAAGAAAAGACAGCTGGGCCCGGGGGACCACTACCACCAAGACGCAGAGACCGGTAGTGGCCCCGAATGCTAGGCTGCACTGATATTTATTGGATACAAGACAAAGGGGCAGGATAAGGAGTGTGAGCCATCTCCAATGACAGGGAAGGCCACATGGGTCACATGTCCACTGGACAGGGGGCCCTTCCCTGCCTGGCAGCCAAGGCAGAGAGAGAGAGGAGAAAGAGCGAAACAGCTTACATTATTATTTCTGCTTATCAGGGACTTTTAGTACTTTCACTAATTTGCTACTGCTAACTAAATGGCAGAGCCAGGTGTACAAAATGGAACATAAAGGCGGACTAGGAGCATGACCACTGAAGCACAGCATCACAGGGAGATGGTTAGGCCTCCGGATAACTGCAGGTGGGCCTGACTAATGTCAGACCCTCCACAAGAGGTGGAGGAGCAGAGTCTTCTCTAAACTCCTCCGGGGAAAGGGAGACTCCCTTTCCCGGTCTGCTAAGTAGCGGGTGTTTTTCCTTGACACTGAGGCTACCGCTAGACCACAGTCCTCTTGGCAACAGGCATCTTCCCAGACGCTGGCGTCACTGCTAGACTAAGGAACCCTCTGGTGGCCCTGCCTGGGCATAACAGAAGGCTCGCACTCTTGTCTTCTGGTCACTCCTCACTATGTCCCCTCAGCTCCTATCTCTGTATGGCCTGGCTTTTCCTAGGTTATGATTATAGAGCGAGGATTATTATAATATTGGAATAAAGAGCAATTGTACCAATTAATGATTAATGATATTCATATGTAATCATATCTAAGATCTATATCTGGTATAACTCTTCTTGTTTCATATTTTATTATACTGGAACAACTCGTGTCCTCGGTCTCTTGCCTCGGCACCTGGGTGGCTTGCCGCCCAGATTTACCAAGGCAGTGTAGTTAAACCCTGTCAGCAAAACTGAGTATCTTCAAATTAAGCAGGTAATCCTTGCCCTGTCCCACTGTAAGTATGCAAACTGGCAAGGGATCAGGGTCCTTCTTCTGAAGTATAACCCATGGTGTATCTGTAGTGCTCAGGCCAAGAAACCTCCTTAGAACTGCAAGATTCTGAAGGATCATGTGTGTCTTCATAGTTGCATGCTGCTCCATGGTGCTGTTTGCGCTGGAATAGCACCCATGATGGGACACACACCACGAGACCGATTAATTCCCATGGTAAAAATATAACACTTAAGTCCAACTAGTTTGGCCTATTTTACAATTATTCTTTGTTTATTGGGATATGCTAAAAGACCAAGATGAGCTTGAATAGCATCTGAGCACCATCAAAAGCAATTTAACTATAAATGCAGCCAGAAACCAGCATAAGAAAAGCTGTATATAGTAGACAAGACAACCAAGACAGAAAACCTAGGCTGATTGGGTTATAAAGTGCAAAGCTACAAACTATAGAGACTCTTGATTGAAAGACAAATATTGTAAAATAACTAATACTAAAATTGGGAAAATAAATTACAATTCTTATTTCCAGTAAGAAAAAGATAATTTACACAATATTTCTATCCAAACTACTATCTGTCTTAACATTACATTTAACAGGCTGCACTGCATCTAAAGGAAAAACAGCAAGTGTCTCACTTTTTTTTAAGAACATAGGCATTTTTAAAAAATGGAACTTCAACTTCAGAAGTTACAAATACAAATGGCCAAATAGCAAATATAAATATAGTAAGATATTAAAAAACATGAAGCAATAAAAACTTATTACAAACTAGAAAGCACAAGTCCTAACTAATGGAGGCAGAGATGGTTTGCCATGTGGTTCTGGCTCTCTAACGTGCAGATCAATTATTGCTAGTTGGAGGCTTAAAGAAAAAAAAAAAAAAACAAAACCATACAGTGACCAAGTGTTAAACCTGGCAACTAATTAGAAATTTTTAAAATTATGTGGGCCAGACAAATCACATCTCTCAAGTCTAAATTTAGCTTTTGGGTCCCCAGTTTGACTTCAGTCTTACAGTATATACCCCCTGGTTTCTGGCTTATGTATTTAAAAAACAATCACAGTATGATTTTCTTATGATTAATTTGTAATGTTTATACATTTCAAAAATTCAAACTATATGGAAGTACGTGTTTTAACTACATTCAAATCGTCCTAATTTCTGACACACATCTATACTATTCCTCTCCTGTGTCTATTCACTGTACAAAATAAAGTGCTTCACATTTACAACTTTAAAATCAAACAAAGAGCTAACTGGCTAAATCTTACCTGCTCTGCCTCCTCCTCCTCCAATAAAGGGAGTTCCAATTTTGCTTACTCATATTGAATACACAATTCTGACCTTTGAATAATTTTTCCCAAGCAAGGGAAAAAGCAAACTGTTTTGAATTCTTTTTGCTTTAATAACTCCCTAGACAACTTTGGGTATATCATTAGCTTTCTATTTCTTTCTTTCTTTTTTGAGACAGGGTCTCACTTTGTCACCCAGGCTGGAGTGCAGTGGTGTGATCACAGCTACTGCAGCCTTGACCTCCTGGACTCAGGTGATCCTCCCACCTCAGCCTCCAGAGTAGATGAGACCACAAGCATGTGCCACCACACTCAGCTTATTTTTGTTTGTTTGTTGTTTTTTTTTTTAGAGACGGGAGTTTGCCATGTTGCCCAGGCTGGTCTCGAACTCCTGAGCTCAAGCAATCTCCCAACCTCAGCCTCCAAGTGTTGGGATTACAGAAATGAGCAAGCACACCCAGCCTATTTCTCATCTTCTACAGTTTTAGATACATAAATTAAGCGTAACCAGTAAAAATTTCAATGAAAACCTCTTTGATTTCTTTGGATGCTAAAGGGTCCTATTATGAGAAATCACTTGGTAGAATCTCTCCATCGCTACAGTAAGTCCTTTTCCCATATATGGGAAAGTAATCCTCAGGCCCTTGGTTAGTCAAACTTTTGTGTTCTCAAAATCATTTAAAATCAATGCTCAGATTCATGTATGTAAAACGACAGATGATGAGGAAAGTAACTTGCGGACAAAAATGGTCTAAATGAATTAAAAGGCCAGGGTTGAAAGAAGATTAACTATAATCTTACAGTCTAACAAGCTTGCTTTACTTATAAAACAGATACTAAGCCAAATTCAGCATTATGAACATAAAAAACTCTAAACTTCTGGAATGAATAAACATCTTTTTCACTAGGGAAGTCACAATTACAAAACTTTCAACTTACCTAACCTCTGAGAAAATTCGTAAAATTTCTTTAATTTGCCTACTAGTGGAACAACTGCACCCCATGCCTTCTCTTGCAACTTCTCATCTGCTGGATGCTGAATTGCCTTCAAAATCCAAAGAATAAAAATAGTTAGAGTTAAAAAAAAAAAAAAAAAGGTTCATTTTTACATTAAAATGTAGGCTTTAGCAAACATAGGAAACCCTGGTATAATCCATAAAATATAGAATATTGAACCTAGGAGTGTTGAATATTTTTTTTTTTGAGAGAGCGTCTCACTCTGTTGCCCAGGCTGAAGTGCAGTGGCGTGATCTCAGCTCACTACAACCTCTGCCTCCGAGGTTCAAGTGATTCTCCTGCCTCAGCCTCCCAAGTAGCTGGGACTACTGGCATGCGCCACCACACCCAGCTGAATTTTTTTATTTTTAGTAGAGATGGGGTTTCGCCATGTTGGCCAGGCTGGTCTCGAACTCCTGACCTCAGGTGATCCACCCACCTTGGCCTCCCAAAGTGCTGGGATTATAGGCGTGAGCCACCACGCACGGCTGAGTGTTGAATATTCTATATTGAGTGCTAAGGGTGAGTCTTCTCAACTCCACAGACACTCCACAGGAGTGCTAAGAGTGGGTCTTCTCAGCTCCATAGATACTTCAACCTTAGTTACATACATAACTAACATAATACATTCTTAGTTATCCTTGCAATAGATATGAACATAATGAAAATTTTAAAATGGTCCAATATGTTTGTTAAATATATTATGCCTTGGTGCCCAGCAGATCCACAAAAAAAAATATTGCATATGTTTCCCATATCACAGAGTCTCTTAGTATTTCTTTGTCAAAGAATTATTTTAGCAGTAGAAAACAAAACTCAAAAAGTAAGACAATAAGATGCCAACTCTGGGAACAGGCTAAGAAATTTCCAATAATTAAAATTCCAGGGTCTAAACTAGCATTAAGAAAACTACCTACGACTTAAGAACCTAAATCAAGCTGAAAGTGTGATTTAAGAATTGTCAGCTGGGCGCCGTGGCTCACGCCTGTAATCCCAGCACTTTGGGAGGCTGAGGCAGGCGGATCACGAGGTCAGGAGTTCGAGACCAGCCTGACCAATGTGGTGAAACCCCGTCTCTACCAAAAATACAAAAATTAATCAGGCGTGGTGGTGTGTGCCTGTAATCCCAGTTACTCAGGAGGCTGAGACAGGATAATTGCTTGAACCCGGGAAGTGGAGGCTGCAGTGAGCTGAGATCATGCCATTGCCCTCCAGCCTGGGTGACAGAGCGAGACTCTGTCTTAAAAAAAAAAAAAGAAAATACAAAAAAGAAGAATTGTCACAGACACTTATTCTCTATAACTAAAATCCTATCCTATTCTAGATAATAACTTTTCTCAGGCTTTCCTGAGTAAGATGAAAAACTAGTTTCAAATCTGAAAGGGAAGAAAATATAATCTAGAGATCCTTAATATAAATGACTTCTTCTATACCCAGTCTTTCAAATCATTAAGTAATCTTTTCTGAATAGAGGGTTATTTCCAAAAATACATTTTTTTGTCTTTATCTTTCATTTGCCCATAGATGTTTTTTGTACTCCTTTACAGAAGTTAACATGTTCTTCAACAACCTGACTTACTTTCTCTAACATCTTGAAACAAACTAAACATACCATCTGAAATTCAGAACTAAAGCAGGGACCTGCTTATAAACACTATCAAGAGGTTATATGACATGTCTCGATACTCCCAAGGCACTAGTATTCTGACTCCATCCACACAAAAAACAAAAATTCAGGAAAGCAAAATAAAATTGAACCCAGACAGATCTAATGGATGCTGTGAACAAATTAGCTGCAAACTGAATTAATGGGCTATATACTGGTTAAGCAATTTACTTTACAAGCTTGGCACCATTTTCAAATTGATGTTTTATTCAATATTTTTAAATGATGCTTAAACCCAATAGAAGCCTGAAGTCAATCCTACTTATGTCATTAATCTAGAAATATTATAATATTGAAGAAAATCTGACATTACAACATGTAACAATCCTTTGTTCATATTCTATAGTAATAAGAACATTTCAAAGAGACCTTGATATGCTGATATATATGAAAAAAATCCTTTGGCCTCAGGCCCAGACTTGGTAATGATTTCTATCAGGTAGTAAAAATTTGTTTCTTGTATTTGTTATTCAGCAGACAAGTAAATAAGCCTTTCTGTCTGGTGGCAGCCATCAAATAAGCCAAGATGGGTACACACAAATCCATCCAGGAGGCATGGAGGAAGAAGTAGTTTGATGTAGTGTGCTTTCACTGATGGCAATACCATCAGCTCTCTTCTCTCCACAGAGATCCTGGCCCCACCCAGCCCAATAAAGTGTGCAGACTAGGCCACACAAGGTTATGTCATATATAGGATTTGTGTGTACTGTGGCGGCTGAAAATGCCCAGTTCCTAAGGGTGCAATGTACAGGTAGCCTGTCCTTTATGGTGGTAATCTGAAGTTTGCTCAAAGCCTTCGGTACATTGCTAAGGAATGAGCTGGACACCACTGTGGGGACGCGTCCTGAATTCTTACTGGGTTGGTGAAGATTCCACGTACACATTTTTGAGGTTTTCCTCATTGATCAATTCCATAAAGCTATAGAAGAAGTCCTGACACCCAACAGATCACCATACCAGTCTATAAGCACAGGGTGATGCGTGGGCTGACATCTGCCAGCTGAAAGAGCAATGGCTTGGATGGTCCCTAAATTCCACAAAACTGTGTCTGGTTCTTGTCATGCAGCTTGGAGAAGGTAGAATGCTCTCCAGCTCCACCTTCACCACTAGTATATGTTTGTATAATTAACATCTAATAAACAATTTACGATAGTTATGTCTGTTTACAGGTGTTACTTTTCAAAAACAGTCTGCAGATTATTTCATGAATGCTTTGTCCAATCATAAAACTTAAAGTGATAGTATGTCTTCTTTCTAGTAAGATAAACTTTGGAGCTACATGTCAAGTGTTTAAAACATGCTGTGTGGTGCAGGAGGTTTACAATAAATTCTTTAGCTCTGCAGATTTGTCTGGTGCATGTGATTAATCTTACAGCTTTATTGGGGTGATGGCAACACTGTGCTGGTTTACTTTCAAGTGGCTGGGTTCAGCAAGTACAAACTTTTTAAGTTTAGTTTTGCTTTAGACATTTGCAGAGTGGGAGGAGGATACCTTAACCCTATGTCGTGATCATATGTAGAAAAACATGGACTCAAATAGAATCCACATTTTTGAATTTAATCTATTGTTCCATTTGTATGACTCCTGTTTCTGAGAGAAAAGTTTCCAAAAATGCCACCATTTCTCAGAATAATAAACGTGTTGCAAGAGGCTTTTCTTAGAATGAAACAAATCTGGGTTAACCTAAACAAAACTGCCTCAGTCTCCACAGTAGCATTTTAAGTTCACATAAAAGTTCCAATGCCATAGCTCTATAGAAATCAATGGATAGTAGTCAGTAAGGCTATTTACACTGGCGTATTGTGAAACTGAATGTTATATAAATATGAATTATTAACCTTAACTTTTACAAACTACTAACCAATGCTAGGATGGGAAGCCAGTAAGCTTTAGATAAATACCTTTCAAGTGTGAGGGTAGAAAAAGTCAACTTTGATCAAGTTTTTAAAATATTTATCAGTAACACTAATTTGTGACCATTATGAATCCCTTCAGCCACATCGGGGAAAATAGTTGGCTATTCAGAAGTATGTACATCATTCTTAGACCAGTTAGCCTTACAAATAAAAACATCTTGAGCCAACCCACTCTGTCCACACTCACAGGCTACAGAGAAAAGTCATAATTGAAGCCAATATAAGTTCCTGGTTTCCAATCTAACCGTATGTGTTGTGTGCAGTTATTTTTCTTGTCCCTGCTCAAACTACCCTAAAATCCTTATCATTCCACAAAGCTGGAACATCAGGTATGTGCCAACATTTACATACCACCACAATGCATTGCATTTGTTTTTATCACGTTTTTCCATAGACTAGGCTACTGTCTACCAGGGTAAATTTGAGTGTGAAGGAAATGCAGAAAAGGAATTGCACAATTCTTCTCAATTCTGGATTTGCTGGCTTTAATTTAAATACTGATTTCTATGGACTAATTTTTCTCCTATCTTCTCTATGGGATTCAAAAGGCTTGGTTAACTGATTTCCAGGGAATATTCATAGAAAGTTCACAGAAGTTCTTGAGATCTAAATTCCTTTCTACTAAAAAAAAAATAATAATAACTTAAACCACACATTTTGACTGTATATAGAGATTGTTCAACTAAAGGAATAAATGTCTATTAAACTAAAAACAGTAACAACAACAACAAAGCAAACAGACAAAACTTATAATTTTATTTTCTTCTCTTAAAGAAGTCAATCCTATTTTCTTGCAAGGATCTAAAAATGCTTTTCTAAATATCAATTCATTCTCACAATATAAAAATACTCTAGCAAATGTCACCCATTTTCATAACTGGACGGAGATAATTATTTCCCTGCCCCTGCCTTGCCTAGATTTAGAACTGAAGACACTGGCTGCTCTCTTATAATAAACATTTTATGGTTCTTCCTTATACTTCTAATTCCTTGTCCTCTCACAATAATTTACTCTGTTAGATAAGGTTTTGGGTCAACACCCATTATAGCCCAACATGCAAAAGGGCACTTAGTAAACGTCAATGGTGAGGTTATTACGGAGCAGGTATAACTTATTTTCAAAAATATTAAACTGGCTGTGCACACTGGCTCACGCCTGTAATCCTAGCACTTTGGGATGCTGAGACAGAAGGATCGCTTGAGGCCAGGAGTTCAAGACCAGTCTCGGCAACACAGCAAGTCTGTCTCTCTGTCTCTATTTATTTATTTTGATGGAGTTTCACTCTTGTTGCCCAGGCTGGAGTGCAATGGTGCAATCTCAGCTCGCTGTAACCTCCACCACCCAGCTACAAGTGATTCTCTTGTCTCAGACTCCCAAGTAGCTCAAATTACAGGCATGCGCCACCACACCTGGCTTTTTTTTTTTTTTAGTAGAGATGCGGTTTTACTATGTTAATCAGGCTGGTCTTCAACCCCTGATCTCAGGTGATACACCTGTCTTGGCCTCCCAAAGTGCTAGGATTACAGGTGTGTGCCACCAAATCTATTTATTTTTTTTAAATTTACAAAAAAAAAGTTAAAACGGTTAGGGACATATTACATTAATGGAAAGTACTTATTTCCCTCTAGGTGGTTAATCCTAGACAATAAGCATTGTTTATTTAATAGATTCTATCTTAAATCAAATTTTATTCTATTTAATAATGTTTAAAAAATTATTTAAACTAAAATATATTAATATATAATTCAACATTATTAGTATAGTAATAATAAGAAAACTCTCAGTTCATTTTAGCTTTGTATCAGACATGGTGCTATGCTGTTTACATGGATTGTCTAATTTTATCTTCATAATAACGCTGTGAATTGCTTCCACATTTTTGCTACTATGAATAAGGCGGCCATACCAGTTTTTACATTGACATTTCCTCTTAAACTACAGTTGTTTGCAATGTTTTATAAAATATAAGTACCTGGTGCAAGAGCACAATTTTATAGTTTTTTTTAAATATACTTCAAACCGACCTCCAAAAAGACTACCCATTTTACAATACTTCTTGCACTAACTGAGATTACTGTTTCTTCACAAACCAACCAAAACTTCTTCACAGTGATGTGCACTTACTAGCAAAGCTGACCATTTTTTGTTGTCTGTGCTTTTTTGCAGGTAGAATAGTTGGCTGCTCTAAGTCTTATTAATTAACACTATTAGCAATTTAATTATTGACCTATGACTGTTGTAACACATCAGTTATTTGTATATTTGGTGTATATTCATCTTTTATTTGTACATTCCTTTCTTAATTTGTTTCTCTACTCTTCAGAAATCTTTTCTCTTTGTATCATTAAACCTGCATCAACTTCTCAACAAAAATTTCAACTGCTTCAAGTTACATATTTGTCCCCGATCTACAGTAGATTTAAATGCAGCTTTTCCATTTTTTAGCTTACATATTTTTTATTTCAATGCCTATTTCTCTTTTATTACTTCATTTATCAACGTTTAACAATGGTACCTTTCTTTATAAGTTGTTTCAAGCCTGGTAAGACGAATCACTTACCATTGCTTTTTACTTTTCCCTTATATTTTGGTGTTCTTCAATGTTATTTTTCTATGTAAACTTTCTCTTTTCTTTTAAACTTGGAGACACTTACTTTCTCACATCACCAATCATGGACTATTTTTGAGTGAACTATGCGTGGCTATGTCTTGTATTTCCTCAGGAAAACAGCACTACTGAGTGACTACGGTATCCTATGCAAAACTTCAATCTTTGGTCATAGCATTACGAGATCCTGGTTTCCCAGCCCTAGAAAGTCTCTTTGATATATCCTATATATAAACTTTTCTACCACTATACTCTATTCCAGAAGATTACAAATGAATCTTAATATGCATTAAATCAAATATATAAACAGACTTTAGAGAAAACACTATTATTATTATTATTTTATTGTAGAAAGCCTTCCCACACACAGAAGCAGAATAATTCTCCCAATCGGAAGTACTGCAATTAAAAAAAAAAAAAACAAAAAAACCCAGGCTGGGCACAGTGGCTCATACCTATAATCCTAGCACTTTGGGAGGCTGAGGCAGGAGGACTGCTTGAGGCCAAGAGTTCAAGACCAACTTGGCCAACAGAGCGAAACCCCATTAAAAAAAGCCTAAGAGTTCTATATTTAAAAAAAAAAAAAAGAAGAAGAAAAAAAAAAAATGAAGAAGAAAGAAAAAAAGAAAGCCTGGGCGCGGTGGTTCATGCCTGTAATCCCAGCACTTTGGGAGGCGGAGGTGGGTGGATCACCTGAGGTCAGGAGTTTGAGACCAGCCTGGCCAACATGGTGAAATCCCATCTCTACTAAAAATACAAAAATTAGCTGGGCATGGTGGTGCATGCCTGTAATCCCAGCTACTCGGGAGGCTGAGGCAGAATTGCCTGAACCTGGGAGGTAGAGGTTGCAGTGAGCCGAGATTGTGCCACTGCACTCCAGCCTGGGTGACAAGAGTAAAACTCTGCCTCAAAAAAAAAAAAAAATCAAACAGGTAATGAATAGTGTTTGTCTCTATAGCGAGTAAGATTTTTCTCTTCATAACAACAAGCTTTAAAGAAGTTTAATGACCTAACACTTATAAACAATTTAAACTAATTTGTAGCACTGATAACCATCATAAAAAATTTTACCAATTAATTAAGATCCTACTAAATCATTTAAATCTTTCACTTCCACAAATGTTTGATTTTTCAAAATACATTTAAATGTTTAGAGAACTTGAATTTCACAGAAATGCTTATATGCCTTAGTTACTGAAATCTTAAGGTTTTACTTGAGCCAATAACAATGCCAAGACCAAAGCCCTTGTATTTATTTGTTCAACAGCTAACCGCTTACTAAGTGCTGTAAGTTTACAATGTACTAGGTGCTGATAATAACAAAATATATAAGAAACCAGGTTTACCTTCCTCAAGCTGGAAGTACAGTGGTACAGAGATAAACACTCAATAGTAATGTTTTACCTCCCCCCTGCCCAAAAAAAAGAATGGTTCCCACAAAACAAATGTGTATAAAGTGGGCAAAAGAGTAAGAGGAAGTAGGAGATTATAGGGGGGCGGGGGGAGGGGGGGTGTTGAAGAAAAAAATGAAAGGAAGGGCATTCCAGACAAAAACAAAGGAAGGGTGCATATCAACAAACAGAATTCACACCAGAATTTCCCTCAGTTAATGACACTACGATCTGCTAATGTAAAATAAAAACAAGGGCCAGGCATGGTGGCTCATGCCTGTAATTCCAACACTTTGGGAGGCCAAAGCGGGTTGGGGCCGGAGGGGATCACTTGAGGCCAGGAGTTCAAGACCAGCCTCGGCAACATGGCAAACCCTGCTTCTATTTGGCAGGGGATTAGCCAGGCATGGTGGTGAGTGCCAGCTACTTGGGAGACTGAGGCAAGACGATCACTTGAGCCCAGCAGGTTGAGGCTGTAGTGAGCTGTGGTTGCACCACTGCACTCCGGCAGGGTGACGGAGCTAAACCCTGTCTCAAAATAAAATAAACACCATGGAATCATTTAACTCTCTCTCTTCCCTTGCCCTAAACATTTGGTCAATCACCAACACATGTTCTGAATCACCACCTTCTGGTGTCTGCACTTGATTCTGCCTTCACTAGTACTCCAAATGTCAGAAGAGAAATCAAGGTGGATATGGAATGTATGCCCCAAAGAGTGACCCTGATGACCTCTGCACTCTTTGTTATAGACAATAATAAACAAAACAGAGGATGGGAAGAATCAAGAAACACAGCACGGGCAATGGCTTCAAGAAATGCAGTAATGAGAAGGGGAGAGATGAAGGCCCAGGGGACAGGGAGTTCCTCTGTGTAGTTCTGGACACCTAAACATGGATATGCTACAGGGAAGAATTCAGTAAAAGAAAAAAGATAGAAGATTTAATTAAGAGAAGAAATAATTAAAAGAGTAGTTTCAGAACACGATGAAGAACAAAGGTAAAGAAGTCAGTCTTGGAAAGAAGCAAGGACACAGCTTCTTCTGAAAAACAAAAGAAACAAAAAATGAGATGAATGCAAACCTGAAAAAGTTCAGCAGTTTCGGAGAGGAAAGCTGAGGGAGACCACACTACATATTTTCTTTGTGATGTAAAGTCATGGGGAAGGTGTACTGACTGCAAGGATGATTTCCACTTTCTCCTAGGAAGCACCACATAAATACTGCAAATTTCAGGTATAAGAGCAACCCAAAAAGTAAATAACATTTTCTTAATTTACAAAAACTACCTATTTATGGAACACAGTTTTTCCTTTTATGCTCATTTCACTGCAATCACTTCTGAAACAATGCCAAGTGAGCATCCTTCAAATATAATACTTAATATGAAATATAGAATTCTGAAGTCTAGAAAACAAGAGATTACAAAGAGGTGGGACAGTAAGTTTTAGTTAACTAGAAAATACATAAATGCGCTTTACCTCTCGTATTTCGTGGCCAGCTCCTCTGTATGACTGCAAGTCCTCCAAGATGCCTTCTGCATCTTTTAATACTACATTCACCTGATTATAAATTTCCTTCTCAGACTCTGTAGGCTGGGCATCTAAACAGCAGGAAAGCACAAGAAAATTTACAGTGACATGAATTTTTTAAAATACATGTGTAACTCTAAGCAATTAACAACCCAACTTTCCAAAGATGAGTTAATTCTAGTTAATGTTAACTTTGAACTTTTAAAGAAAAGACTAATACTTTTTCCATAGTTCTACATTTAAATGACTAGTTTCAAGTTCATAGATATTACAGAAAACAAGGGAACACCAAACATTATTAACTTAGTTTAAGTTCCAAATTAGGACTTGGTATATTAAACCAATCTGAGAATTATAATTAAAATTTTTAATTGTGATAGTTTTAACAATCACTTTTTCTACTACATTCATCACTATCACTGTAAATGCATCAGAAATCACAGATTTTAATGCAAAAGAAAGCCTACTAAAACATGTTGCTCATGTATAGTTTAAGACAAACTATTTTTATTTTCCTATAAAGTTCATTTGACTTTTAATGACTGAGTTTTGATATAAAAAAGTAAAAAAGCTTTAATAGTTTTTAGGTGCTCACCCCCTTTTCCAAGAATCACTTCGAAAGTGTCTCAACATATATGATATTATAGGTTAAAGAAGAGAGGATATATATATATCTAACAACAAACCCAAGAGAGTATCACTGAACTATTCTGCTGATGAACAGAAGGTCAAGAATCCTGTGCAGAGGAGTTCAAGTTATAAAACTGCTCCACAATTACTCAGCTGCTGAAAACTAGATACTTTAAGCTACACTACAATACTACTACTGAAATTTTGAAATACTAAAGAAAATCTGAGTTCCTACACACTCGGGAGTAAGAGAAAAATGAAGGAAGAATTACAGTTATAAAAAGCAGAATCAAGGACACAAACATATGGGCATTTTCACCACCTGTGGTGTTAGCCACAAAACATATGTTAATGAATGACTAAATCTGGATTTCTCTCTGCTTGACTCAAGTTAACAGAAATCTTGCTTTTAATAATACTGGTCATTTGTTTCTCTAAAGACAAATCTTTTATATTTTAAGGAAAAAGGTGGACTCTAAGAGGAAATGAAGGTTTCTTTACAAATCTTTCCAACTAGGCCACATTCAGCACCACAGGTAAGGCATAAAGCACTTAAAATCATAAACATTATGATTATCATATTTTAGAGAAAAATGACTGGCAGAATTCCTCCATGCTAAAATTTTCTCTTATGAGGGAAAAGGAATCAGTCCAAATTTATAAGATGAAGTAAGAATGTTTTTAATACTATCACACTGGTCTTTTAAGTTTAAAAATATTTTAACAAACAAGAAGGTTTTTGGTAAATCTTTGTCTACCAATCATATAAAATTAGTTAACTAGACTTTTCTGCTCCTTTTCACCTCACCACAAATACACAATGATTTATTTATTCCTTTACTTAGAACACTGTAAAGAAACTTTGTTTACACGTGAAACTGGGAGTAAAGATCCCTAAAAACTGTAACGTTATTTTCTGCTTGGAGCAAGTCATAATTCAATTCTACCTAATAAACCTGCCAAATAGTCAAAAATATACCACATATTTTTTTAAAATTCAATAATTACATTACCAAATTTTAAACTCAACATATGTAAAACAGTACTACAGCAACAATAAAGTAACATTCATATGTAAAGTCAACTTAAGAATGTGTTTACATATCTGTTCCCTTATTTTTCAAATTTCTTTTCAGAAATCATTTTTTAGGAAGAAAATACTGTGACAAAATAATTATACAAGAGGAGCCAATTGAAAAATTAAAAAGACTCTCTATCCAAGGCTACAAAGGTATTATCACTAGGAACAAATACTGATATTGCAAATAAATGGTTAGCTTTCTTATAGATCAAGCTTTGCTATTTAGCAGTAATAATTTACTGCTAAATATTTTACATTTAGCCAGACCATATTTTCCAATGTAACAGTTAGACATACACTCTTTTTAAAAAAGCACACTTCATAACTTTTATACTTACATCAGATTCAGTAGAGAAAAATATGTTTTACATGCAAAAAAAGACAGTCTTACACTTTTTCATATGGAATTGTGAAACTACAGACATAACATCAATAGTAGACACGTATTTAGTTTGAATTCATGAAGTGGGAATTCATGACAAAGGACAATAGTTTAGCTATTATATATCAAAGGTATCTGTGAAGTTTGAAAATGCTAGACTATGTATTTTAGGTGTGGTGACTAGCTGTTAACATAAAAATGTGACACTGAGACTTAACATACAAACGAAACATTATCAAGTAGACTTAAGTAGACCTTGTAAGTGGTTAATAACTAGTAAAGGTTTAATAAGTACCAAGAAATTTAAAAATAGAGGAGAAGATTTAAGTTTCCCTTTAGGGTGAGAAAAACACCCAGCACCACAATGATTAAACATTTTTTAGACTGTCACAGGAAAGTCACATTTATAATTTTGAAAGCTGCTGAAGACTGCTATAGAAATGAAGACAAACAGAAAATAGCAGACAAGTAAGCACTACTTTACTGAAAGCAAGTCATGCAAAAGGGTGAAATACTAGGAAGGGGGAAAAGCTGTATAAAACAAAGCTTTTTATTTTATTGTTTTCAAAAAACGGTACTATATAATGCAACCAAGACTTGTCACTTTGATTTTCCATAGAAAAAAATGGCTTTACTATTTAAAAAAAAAAAGTACCATTTAGTCAGCTTACAAAAGGACATGCAAAATTGCAAAATAATGTATCTACTACTGAGAGTAGACATATTCATTACTCATCAAGCTTAGTTTTTAAAGCTGTTCAAGGGAAATTAAGGCATGTTTCAATTGTTCTTATTGAAGGTAAATTAAAAATTTTATTAACTTCACACTAATTTCCTATAGGGTGGAGAGTAGAAAAAGAGTCAATATAACTGCTAAAATTGAAGTCATTATAATATAAAAAGAAGCAAAGATTAACTATGAAATGAAAAAATAAAAAGTCAACATAAAAATTATAATTGTGATAAGGGGTCTTTCTGCTTTAATTTTACATTAATTCATTTAATAAACCTACGCAATCTATCTCTGTAAGTTACATCAAGACAGAGACCAGAATGTACAGTATGTACCACTGGTACATCTGTAAACTCAGTACCTAGATTTTCTGTAATACATTTTGAATGAATGAGAGGGTACAGAGACATAAATAAGCCTCTGGCATTAATTAAAGGAGACTACTATGCTTTTTGATCTCTGAATAACTATGATCCTATATCATTTTTGAAAAATAAATATAAGAAAGATGACACCAGAATAAAGATATTTCAAAGTACAGGGCAAAACCAACTGAAACTATGCAAGAGATAAATGAAAAAATAAGTTAGAGTAGGTCCCAATATTTCTAAATGATAAGGGGGAAACAAGTAACACAAAGGACACAAGAACTATAGAGGAAATGCATGACTCAATGGAAAGGCACTATAACAGAATCAGAGAAAATATACTCTATTTCTCCCTTAACAAATGACTACCTCTATTTACTCTCCCATTTTGATTTCCCTGGAGGTAAGTGAGTCAAGTTTAAAAGATACTTACTGAACTTCTACCATTTAAAAAGCACTATGCTAAGATTGGGAAAGGACACAAAACTAAATAAAAGTCTCTTTTCTCCCAAGAACTAGAATTTAGTGAGCTAGCAGATATGGAAGTTACTGAGGCTAAAGATTTGTCATTAGAATAAGCTATAAATTAACACTGTTGTTATAAAATAGGAAATTCCAACAACTAGAAGAGGCTATGCAGGCTCCCATTCAGTGCTTTTTTTTTTTTTTTTTCCAAAGACAGTTTCACTCTGCTACTCAAGGTGGAGTGCAGTAGAGCAAATCACAGCTCACTGCAAGGGCACACATCACTATTCCCAGCTAATTAAAAAAAATTTTTTTTTCATACAGATAGAGTCTTGCCATGTTGCCCAGACTGGTCTCAAATTCCTTGACTCAAGTGATCCTTTTGCTGTGGCCTCCCAAAGTGCTGGAATTACAGCCATGAGCCACTGCACCTAGCTCGATTGAGTGCTTTTTATATGCTGTCAATAGCATAAATGCTGCCAAATTTTATGGAGCAATTTTGGGCTTATATTTTAACTGAACTATTATTAAATAAAAACAAAATAAAACTTATCATATAGGTGTAATCTGTTCTAAGGAAAAAATCCTTCTATCAAGACTAAACGTTTAACTGAATACAGAATGACATTTCATGCCTTAAGGTCTCTGTCCATGTTGTTCCTTCTTTCTACTGTCCTTTACTATATTAGTTCAAAACATTCTAATTCACTCTCCAAAACCCAATTCAAACATCACCACCAGAAAGTCTTCCATGGTGGGCCAGGTGTGGTGGCCCACACCTGTAATCCCAGCACTTTGGGAGGCTGAGGCAGGTGGATCACCTGAGGTCAGGAGTTTGAGACCAGCCTGGCCAACATGGTGAAACCCCATCTCTACTAAAAATAAAAAAATTAGCTGGGTGTGGTGCTGCATGCCTGTAATCCCAGCTACTCGGGAGGCTGAGGTAGGAGAATCACTTGAACCCAGGAAGTGGAGGATGCAGTGAGCCAAGATCATGCCATTGCACTCCAGCTTGGGTGATGGAGTGAGACTCCATCTCAAAAAAAAAAAAAAAAAAAGTCTTCCATGATGATTCTCAATCTACTCATTGCCATTTAAAGTTAGTATCTTCATGAGCTACACGTTGAAAATAAATAATTTAAGTAAAACTGAGTTTTCTGGCAGGTGGGCACCCGTAATTCCAGCTACTTTTGGGTACTGAGGTGAAAGGGTCACTTCAGCCTGGGAGGTCAAAGCTGCAGTGAGCTGAGATCATGCCACTGCACTCCAGCCTGGGCGACAGAGACTGACCCTGTCTCAAAAACAAAACAAAACAAAATTATGAGCTTTCGTTTCTATCCTCTCCTACTAGATTGAGAGCTTCCAGCATGTTTGGGTTGTATCTTAGTTATTTTGCAACCCCAGCACCTACTGGCTGGTATACAGGAGGCAAGGCATAAATGTATGTTGAACTGAAGTGAAAAACAGTTACAGGGGTCATGAGAGGAGTAAATTAAAGGAATAATGATTTACTTTAAAGACAATCTTAATTTTGTAAACTACAAGATTCCATTAAATTACGTTTCAAATGCACTAGAGTATGTCATCTGTATATAATATGATACAAATAGCCAGGTAATCTGCATGAATTATTTCTATAGTCACCCAACTGCAGAGACATATTGGGATAGACTTAATCAATCAGATTAATAAAACACTAAAACTAAATTACTCTGGTGACATGAATATTAAAGTGCATCTAGAAATAAACAATGTAGTACTAATTACTCTAGCAAAAATAATGTGGCTTTAAGTTATTGAGAATTAGCAGATAACTATGTTGGCAATTTTGAGTCTGGTATAAAGCAGTATAAAACGGTTTAAGAGAACACCCATCTGATAGGCCAAGGTCACCATAGTAGCTTATAAGGTAAGCTTTTACAAACGCATATTTCCAAAAAGAAGAAAAATATACAGAGATTAAATTAAGATAATGCCAATGTTAGAATCAAAAGACAATGTATCTAAAAATCTAAATAAGAAATAACAATGGGTAAAGTCTAGTTTGGTATACAGTATGCTGTCACTAAATTTCATTTATAGTATATCAGTAAGTATAAAACCAGAAGATCTACATTGGCTGATATAGGCAACAATATCTGCCTTTACAGTTAACATTTTATATGTATTTCTGCATTATTGGTTATTACTGTTGTTTGCAATTTTTACCTTTTCCTGTCACTATTATTAAATTATAATAATGTACCAGGTGCAGTAGCTCACACCTGTAATCCCAGCACTTTGGAAGGCCAAGGTTGGTGGATCACTTGAGCTCAGGAGTTTGAGACCAGCCTGGGCAACAGAGTGAAACCCCATCTCTACCAAAAATATGAAAAATTAGCTGGGCTTGGTGGCATGTGCCTATAGTCCCAGCTACTCTGGAGGCTGAGGTGTGAGGATCCCTTGAGCCAGGTAGGCAGAGGTTGCAGTGAGCTAAGATTGTGCCACTGCACTCTAGTCTGGGTGACAGGGTAAGACCTCATATCAAAAAAAAAAAAGGGTGTGTGTGTGTGTGTGTGTGTGTGTGTGTGTGTGTGTGTGTGTGTGTGTGTGTGTATAAAATGATCCAACACTCCCACAGATTGGAAAGCCAAGACCAAGTAATCTTTTAAATACTACATTTAAATTCATGCTTCCCACTTGACCATAACATAATGCTAGGTTTACAAAAAGATCAAGTGCCAAGTCTTGAACAAGATCTTGACTATCAAAGTCAAGATTCTGTAAATGTAAGGAATTTGAGACAAAGAGGAAAAGGGAGACAGAATAGCAGAAAAAGACACAAGACCAAGTTTGAAACAGATGCAAATAAACTAAAATACAGCTCTAATGTAAGTTGCCTCATCTGAAAGAATATCTTCAAGTCAGCAATCTGCTCGACATCCTCAAGCTGATTAAAAGTCATGCTAAACATGCACTTAACATAGCACTGGTAAATTGTTGAGAAGGGTCAAGAAAACTAATATTCATCTAATATTTAATAGTATTTCCCCTAAAAACCCAATTTCCCCTGAAACCCAATTTCACATGGACCTGATATTGATTTACTACTCTTTACTAGCCTGTACACAGTACCCAAACTGTAACAGATCCTTTATAGAAATGGAATAAAAGTAGAAAATAACCAGAGACCACAAATTATTCTACAAAATGGAGATAGCTATAAATTGATGTGTTCATATGAACTGCCATGGTTTAGAATGATTCATAAAATAGAATGAATTACATAAAATTGTAAAAACTAAATTGAAGTTGGAGGAAAAGGCAGTGACTTTCTGGGGGTTTAAGTGATTTATTTGTTTTGTTTTTAAAATCAGAAAATGTCTTAAATTTTAAGTATATAAAAATACATTCTAACACTTAAAAATATAAGGGATCACATGATTAAAAACCTAAGAAATACCTCTTCACCCTTTCCTAACAATTTTCTATTGATCAGTTAAAATAGCATCATTCACACTAAAACACCAATTTAATAATTCTTCTCAATTTAACAATCAGACAAGCTAAAGCGATATCAACAGCCAAAAAAAGCAAAAGCTTTGCAACATGCACCAAGGTCAATGACACTTACCTGCCACTCTTAGACCATATTACAATAGGTCATGCAACATAAAACAAACAGAAGGCAAATTACTTAAAGGTCTGTGAACCCATTATTTTTCCTTTCATTTAGAGTCAGAAAAAATAAATTCCTGAAATAAATACATTCCATTTTTTTAACTTTTCAAATTATCTGCAAAGATTAAATAATTTAGGTTCACACTTACCTTTTAATATTATGCCCAAATTACTGAGCTCTGAATGGCCTTCATGAACAGATTGATATTTGAAATACTTAAATATGTACCCTAGAATAACTGAAACCTGTTCGATTTTTCTTGACTATAAGTTTTCCCCAAATATTGCTTCTATTAATAAATCTTGAGGTAGTACTTGTCCTTTCCAACAAAATTTTTTCATAAAAATGTTTTCATTAGAGAATAGATCGTAAATTACAAAATAATCTCCAACTAAGAGATATGAAATCTCTTATAAAAACTCAAAGACATTTTATCATCACAATTTAATCTATAAAATAGGACTTCCAGTTCTAGAAGGCACCAGAAATTTACTCAAACAATTCATAGCTCAGTCATGCAAAGCAGTTAAAAAGATGGCAAAGTGGAAACATTCATTTAGTGCAAGACAAACGCAGTCTACTGCAGGCAAAGAGAAATAGATATAAAATCATCTTCTCACTTTCAAAATCAAGGAAAAAATTTGGCCCCTGCTCAAGGTCTGTGCATGTCAAAACTTTAAGAAGATTCCCCATGTTAAGGTACCTGTCAAGACAAGAATGAGAAAAGAGAAAATATCCCTTTATAAAAAAGAACATCTGAAGTTTACTTAAAGAAAAATAGTAACAGGGAAAATGTTCATTAGGCCATGAATTCATTCTTCAGGTTACCCAGACTGTGCTCTGGCAGACAGCAAAACGGGTTCTCAAGGTGTTGATATGTAGGACCTAGAGGTGAAATGTGGTTTTCCTGTACACAATGGCACAACTGTTGCTCTAATTCTTCTCAAAATTCTCCCAAGACAAGTTTCATTAATGGCCTTATAATGAAAAATTCTTTAAGTATTCCAATAGTGCTAATATTCTGAAAAAGAAATTTCTGATCAAGAATTATTTACATGTAGTACTGTTAGTATCGCACTGAAACAACAATTTATTTCAAAGCCAAATATTAATACATTTGGCCATGTCTCACCTTTGCATCTCATCTTAAAACAGTATAAAACTTTCTTCCTGCATGCGATTAAATAAAGCATGTATTTCTAACCAAATTTGGATTGTCAATAATTTGTGGAGGTATGGAGACTACTGATTCAAGGTATGCAGCACAATTCTGATTTTTAAAATAAAATTATTACAGGATTATAAGCAAATATTGTTTGACATAGTCACTAAAGCATACTATTAGAATGTTCATCATAAGGCTACTTGCTTCATGGACTAATGAAAGGACAGCACTGGCTACAGACTCAACATGATTTTAGCAAATGAAAAACTAAATTATACATATGATGGTGATGTTTGCCTACGATTAAGAAAAAATCATGCAACCTTTGTTTGATTCCCATGTTTAATTAACAAATATTCTGGCTGGCCTTCACTGTGGTGAGTATAATTCATCTTTCACCTTTACCATTATGCACCAGCTGTGAAGGGCTAAAGAGACTTACTTTCAAAGTCCAAGAAAAAATGTGCTGCATTGTGGTCTATGTCCCTGGTTAGCACCTTAATGAGATTACCCATGCCAGCAAACCTAAAAATAAAAATGGCAACATCATTTAGTTCCAGTAAAAAATTTTAAGCAGAGGCCTGGGATTTGGCAAAGGCTGGCTTGCTCATAATTATCAACAGGTGCAGGTTTATATGCTTTTGGCATTGAGAATTTGGAACAACAAAAGCACATTTGGCTCTGAGTTTATAGCTCCTGTCCCTCTCTTCCACATATCAAAAAAGTTACATAAAGCAAGATGGGAAAAAAGATTAGATTTTGACATATAACTTGCAATATTTACATTTTATTACTATCTATGTTAGTGTTACTCCTTTAAAATTTTTGAGGCATATATTTCTCAATTTAACAGCAAAACTAGATTTCTCAAATAAGTAACTATAGAAACCATTTTTTTAAATAATAGGGATATTTTCCTTCTTGCAGAGTCAAATCCTATTGGGAACACAAAGAAGAAAGTATTCAAACCACATTTAACCATTAAAGCCTAAAGAAAGTTATCAATTAATGACCCATCTAAAAAAACTTTACCACGCATAAAATGTTTTTGATATCTTCTATCTCCTAAGATTAATCAAACTTATTATTTAACTCTTAGACTGAATAATCAACTATACACAACTATACCATGTATGGAACTTAAAAGTTAACACAGCAAACAGGTACAATAGGGAGCCAGCAATTATCACAACTTAGTAGGTTTGCGGAGGAAAAAAAGTGAAAATACGGCATTGGCATAAATGTTGCCCAAGATCTCCATAATGCAGTGAGGATGAAAGTGGGAAATGGGGTCAGAAACATCCAGGAAACCAGGTTCAAACCTGGAAGGCAGAGTAACAAAAGGGGAGGCAAACTATGGTATCACGACTACCCACATCCTCCTCCCTCCAACTGCTGTACTTTTCCTCCAATTGCTATGTGTTTTTCTCCAAAGATCCCGTTGCTGGCAAATGTAAATAAGGCAAAACATAAAACAATATTTTTATTAAGAAAAAAGACAACTTGCCACTCACTCTCATTATAAGAAGCTTGAAAAAAGTTAGCACTTCCCATCACCTGTGGCATCCCCCTCTTCCACCTACTCTCCAACATCAGCATATGTTTCTAACTGTAAGCTTCCCATGAGGAAATACAAATAGCTATTTGCTTCAGAGGTCAAAGTCTGATGTACGGAAACACAAATTTCTTACAAAATGTTAAAAGCAATCCAATTTATTCATATATGGTAAGTACTGAATGGTTCTTCCCTTTCGAAACAATATTCCCCCAATGGGGGAGGTGGAGATCTATCTTCTTTTTATATTAATATTTCTATTACACAGAATTTCAATGGTCTGATTTTGTAAAATACTTTACACAAGTGGATTAGGTGACATTAAGCTAAGAGGGAAATATTTAATATTTCGACTTAATTACCGTATACATTGTAAAACATTTAACAATACCAAGCTTTTATATTAAAGGAAAAGATAAACATTTTTCCTAAATCATCACACCCAAATAATTATCTCAGATTGGTTACTAAAGTTCTTCAATAGATGTTGGAAGAAACCATTTGGAAGTAGCATATTTCACAGCTTTAATTTTTAAAAGCTTTCCAACATATATGGAATGACTGTATCCAAACATATATACGTTTTCTCACTAACAAGAACTGAGACCAAATACACAAAAAATTACCTAGTGGTATCAAAATTGCAACTACAGATGAAAAATAAATCATGAGAAAGGACTATATTTTTAGTAGGAAAAAAGCAGCACACCATTTGGTTTTAGGAGTTTAATCTATGGAATCAAACCAGAAATTCGACTCTAGCTTACTAGCTGTTTGACCTTAAGGATGGTAGTTAACCGTTCTGGGGACTCATTTCTTGATTGGTAAAACACAGGTAATTATAGTAAATATCTTAAATTCCTATTATGAGGGTTAAATTAGATTAAGCACTGACTCAGCTTAGTGTCTGGCACACAGAAAACATTTAATAAATATTGGCTGTTGCTGTAATTAAAACCTAAATATCACAAAATAACCTTTTAAAAGTAATAATGGCTCTATTTCTTTTAACATAAACCTGAGTCCTTATCAACACATTCCAATGTTGTAAATCAGAACGAAGCCCATATTTATCAAGAATATTGCTGAAATGTTGTCCTAAAATTAGTTCTATTAACATCATCAGGTATGCATGGAGAAGAGGGAGATTAGGTTTCCTTACCTTTTTACCTGTATGCACACAGTCCAACCTTGGGGAAAATTTTGGAACTAGCCATGTATGTCTGCTCCATTTTCCTACAGCTTGTTCTGTAAACTTCTTCCTCTGTATATGGTTCTTCTTTCCAGGCACCCGAGGCTAATGTAATCCTCCCCTCCTCATACTTGGGAGTATGACCACTACATCAGACTTGGTCCTGACCTATTTGCTCTCATAAGGATTGAGAATTTCTTGCCTATTTATCCCATACACAAACACTTAGTTTGAAAATGGCTCAGTTGGCTGGGCGCAGTGGCTCACGCTTGTAATCCCAGCACTTTGGGATGCCAAGGTGGGTAGATCACAAGGTCAGGAGTTCGAGACCAGTCTGGCCAACACAGTGAAACCCCGTCTATACTAAAGGAGGCGGCAGTTGCAGGGAGCCAAGATCACGCCACTGCACACTCCAGCCTAGGCAACAGAGCTAGACTCCCTCTCAAAAAAAAAAAAAAAAAAAAAAGGAATTGGCTCAGTTTATCTAACACAGTGTTTCTCAGTCTCAGCACTATTAACATTTTGGGCTGAGGAGTTCTTTTGTTACTGGAGTCTGTCTCACATTGTAGGAAATACACCAACATCTTGGGCTTCAATCCACTAGATACTAGCAGCTACCCCCCCATACAAGCTGTGACAATCAAAAATGTCTCTAGATACCGCCAAATGTCTCCTGGGGGCAAAATCATCCAACTGAGAATCACTACAACAACTGTTGTCCAGCGCAAAAATTCGCTCTACCACACAGCACATAGGACAGATGCTACATAGGCAGCCCATATCACAATGTCTCTTTGAACAAAAACTCATGGAAGTTTTCAAAGCTCTAAAAACAGTCCCATTACAACATTATCGGTTCTCCTATCCTTTATAAGAATAAACAAAAAATTAAAACCATAACCCTATCTTGCTATATTTTAACCTGGCCAAAAACCAACCAAACAAACAAACAAAAAACCCTGCTGTCCTCTCACTGTGACTGTTTTCAACTAATATGACAGTGGTTAAACATCAGCTTAGGTGGGACCAGACTGCCTGGGTCTGAAACCCAGCTCTGCCACTTCCAAACTTTGTGACTTCAGTCAAGTGTTTTTTAACTTCTCCATTCCTCAGTTTTCTCATGTGTAAAAGGTGCATATTAATAATATTCACCTCAGAGGGTTCCTAAAATCATTAAATGGGTTAATATAAGCACCACATTTAGTGCCATACCTGGCAGTTTATTTACTATTACTGTTGCAGCTGTCAGAGCAACCTAACTAGCGGCTCTGTTCCCAGCAGCAGAACTTATGGAATGTGAGGCGTGGGCGGATGTGGCAGTCATACTTCCTGCCCTAGAGGATGGCAGTCTATCACAAGAGAATGAACCAGTATTACAGTGCAAGGTCTCAAAGAGTGTCCTGGAGTCATTAATTTCCTTCCATTCATTCCCGAGTTCCAGCTGTCACTTCTCTCAGTCCAGCTGCTTGATTTTCCTCTGGTTTTAAGATACCCTAGTTTTTTTAAACCAATACCCCTTTTAGCTGTTGAGTTGGATTTCTGCCATCTAAAGGAGACTAGTAAGATTTCTAAGTTTCGGATGAATAAATACATTTGATATGAAAGATACCAAAGAATTTAAGATTTTTTTTGAGACGGGATTTCACTCTTGTTGCCCAGGCTGGAGTGCAATGGTACGATCTCGGCTCACTGCAACCTTCGCCTCCCAGGTTCCAGTGATTCTCCTGCCTCAGCCTCCTGAGTAGCTGGGATTACAGGCATGCACCACCACCACGCCCGGCTAATTTTGTATTTTTAGTAGAGACAGGGTTTCTCCATCTTGGTCAGGCTGGTCTCAAACTCCCAACCTCAGGTGATCTACCCGCCTCAGCCTCCCAAAGTGCTAGGATTACAGGCGTGAGCCACCAGGCCCGGCCGGATTTAAGATTTTAAAGCAGACCCAAAACACTATTGATATATTTTAGAGGTAACAAATATCATCATTTAGAATAATAAACTAAGTCTTACTATCTGAATCTAGAAGGGAAAAGCTAAAGAATCTTCTTTCAAATTATTTTCTATTGTAAGCCTTGGATTTAAACTAAATATTGTATTTACTAAATAACCTAAAAATAAATTTAACACAGATTTAATATACAGAAACCAGACATGGTTTACCTCAGGAGTTGTCCTATTTCTGGTGGAATTTTTTTTACTATGAGCCCTTACATTAGACATTTGTTTCCACGTTGACAACTTATCTGGAAAGGAACACGCCCTTCCTGGCCGGTAGTCTGTGGAATGTATTTTTAAGCTAACAAAAGGCACTTAAATACATTAGACCATTTTCCCATAAAACATTTGAAAAGAAGTTTCCTTACAGAATAATAGCCAATAGAAACAACTATACCCTACAATTACTATAATATTTCCTCTATCTTTCTACAAGCTTCCTAAGAGATGCTGTTACTTCACTTACTTTTTCTCCTCAAGGTACTTTTTAATTTTGTCTCCTCTTCCTAGAATGCTAGTCCCAAAGATTTTCCCATGACTGGCTTCTTTCCATCCTTCAGGGCTCATCTTAAAAGGCATCTCTTTGAAGAGGGCTTTCTCTGCCAACCTTCTCAAAGGAGTTGCACCGGTTGCAACTTCTAGTGATAATCTTCTACCTATCTCTTCACTCAACTTATTTCTTAAGCATATTTATCAGAATCTGAATTTCTCTTGTTTAGTGTCAGTTTTCCTCACATCCAGCTTATAAACGTATTAAAGACTTGTGAGTGGCCAGTGAGAAGGAGGGGGAAGAAAGAAAAGTAACAAACACACTAACCAGCTTCACTTTAAATCAGGGTTTCTTAAACTCAGCAATACTAACATTTGAACTGCACAATTCTTTGCTGTGGGGGACTGTCTAGTGCCTTGTAGGTTGTTTAGCAGTATTCTGGGCCTCTGCCCACTAGATACCTCTTATCACCCCGCTCCCAGCTGTGACAACCAATAACGCCTCCAGACATTGTCAAATGTCCCCTAGGAGGCAAAACTGCCTGTTGTTGAAAGCTGCTGCTTTTAACATATTACCACCAACCTGAAGTGCACCCTCAGTTTTGCTACCTCACTCAATCTCCTCTCCCACTTTCCCAGGTGATTATTCCACACATTAAAAAAAATTCTTACCTTGCTCATGATCTCTTCAAAAAAAAAAAAAGAAGAAGAAGAAGAAAACCACAAAAACCCAACAACCCATCCTCCATTCTCACTTGCAGGAAATGACCTCACTGTATCTTTCACACACAAAACACATAAGCATCTATCTTTTCTACCATCCTTTCTTCAGTAACCATACACCCACCCTCTGTACCTGTTTTCCTGAAGGACAACCTTTCTTCTGGGGCACTACTTCTCCCGCCTGCTTTTGTCTCCTCAAGGACTTCATGTGCCCTCTACTACAACATCATCTTTCCTGTCCTCTTTATAGCAAGACTTGTCAAATGAACTGTCTGTAGATGTTTCTTTCCACCTTTCAAACTCCGATTCCTTCAACTCATTCGTTTGGCTTTTATGCCCACTACAATAAACCTGTCCCTGTCAAGGTCACCAAAACTTGCATTTGGCTAAATCTAAAGGACAATTCTCACACTTCAACTTACTGAACTAGCAGCTCTTGACCCAGTTATCACCCACGCCTTCCTGAAAACACTTTCTTCAAAATTTGACATTCTGAACAATACATTATCTTGAGTTTCCTTCCTACTTCAGTTTTTCTTTTTCAGTACCCTTCTGTTTGGCATACATACATTTATTTCTTCCATCTTAAAACATAAACAGAAATGTACCTTGATTCTATTTCCCTCACCAGCTCCCACCCTATTCCCTTGCTTCTCTTTGCAGCAAAATTCCTTAAAAGGAATAATCTAACACTCAGCATCTTTTGTTTCTCTCCTTTCGTTCTCTATTAAACCCACTGCAATGTGGCTTTTATCCCCATCCCACACCACCAAAACTGCACTGGGAAGGCCATCAGGTAACTTCCACGTTGCTAATTCCAGTGTCAATACTCAGCCCTCACACCTTACCTTGCTGGTCAGGAGCATCTGCCCTGACACTCCCCTCATCCTCCCCAACACACTTTTATCATTAGCTTAAAGGGCAGCACGTCTCACCTCCCCCACTGCCACACCTCCCTACTTCTTGCTACCCTCACTTCCTGCTAGGGTTGCTGGTCTCCCTGTTTCCAACCCAGCCTCCTCCTACAATCTCTTCCACATATAAGAGGCAAAGCACTCTTTTAAACATATAAATCATCCTTTCTCTGCTCAAAGCCATGCAATGACTCACTAACACACTCAGAATAAAATCCAAATTCTTTACCAGGTTGATATGATTTGAATTTGTGTCTCCGCCCAAATTCAATGACAAATCAAAGACAATGGGGAAAATGCCCGAAGGCATCTCAGAGACCTTTGTGGCAGCCCCTCCCACCACAGACTCAGAGGCCAAGAGGGGTAGAATGGTTTCACAGGCCAGGCCCAGGGCCTGGCTGCCCTGGGGACACTGCTCCCTGCATCCCAGCCACTCCAGCTCCAGCCACGGCTAAAACGGTCCTAGATTATGTCTCAAGCTGCTGTTCAGGCAAGTAGAAGCCATAAGCCTTGGCAGCTTCGATGGGTGTTAGGCCTGCAGGTGTGCAGACAGCAAGAATTGTTGAGGCTTGGGAGTCTCTGCCTAGATTTCAGAGGATGTATGGACATGCCTGGATGTTCAGGCAGAAGGTACACTGCAGGGGCAGAGCCCTCATGGAGAACCTCTACTAGGACAGTGCACTGAGGAAATGTAGGGTTGGAGTCCTCACTGAGGCACTGCCTAGCATAGCTGCGAGAAGGGGGCCACCATGCTCCAGACCCTGGAATGGCAGATCCACCAACAGCTTGCACCATGCACCTGGAAAAGCCACAGACACTCAATGCCAGCCCTTGAGAGCAGCCATGGGAGGTAAGCCCTGCAGAGCAAGAGGGGCAGAGCTGCACAAGGCCTTAGGAGCCCACCCCTTACATCAGATGGGCTGGATATGAGACACGGAGTCAAAGGAGATTATTTTGGAGCTTTAAGATTGAACAACTGCCCTGCTAGGTTTCAGATGTGTATGAGGCTTAAAGCCCCTTTGTTTTGGCCTATTCTGCCCTTTTGGAAGGGGAATATTTAAACAATGCCTGTACCCTCATTGTATCTTGGAAGTAACTAACTTCATTTTGATTTTAAAGACTCATAGGTGGAAGGGACTTGTCTCGTCTCAGGTGAGACTTTGGACTGTGGACTTCTGAGTTAATGCTGAAATGAGTTAAGACTTAGGGGACTGCTGAGAAGGGCTGATTATATTTTGCAATGTGAGAAGGTCATGAGATTTGGGAGGGGCCAGGAACAGAATGATATGGTTTGAATTTGTGTCCCTGCCCAAATTTCATGTCGAGTTGTAATCCCTAGTGTTGGAGAAGGAGCCTGCTGGGAGGAGACTGGATCATGGGAGTGGACTTCCCCCTTGGGCTGCTGTTGTGATAGTGAGTTCTCATGAGATCTGGTTCTTTTAAAGGGTGGGGCACCTCCCCATCTCTCTTCCTCCTGCTCTGGCCATGTAAGATGTGCCACCTTCCTCTTCGCCTTCTGCCATTCAAGGTTTCCTGAGACCTTCCCAGCCATGCTTCCTGTACAGCTTGCAGAACCATGAGCCAATCAAACCTCTTTTCTTTAGAAATTAACCAGTCTCAGGTAGTTCTTCACAGCAATGTGAGAACAGACTAAAACAGAGGTCCCACAAAATCTTACACAATCTGCCCCGACACACTCTGGCCTCATCTTTCTTTACTCTCCACTGCACACATGCGCATCTAACCACAAAAGCCTGCTTGCAGTTTCTGCTGCTCAGTAAGGCCTCACCTCTTCAAGAGAATCCTTGAGCTACCTACCCACCTATAAATGCCCTTTCCATCCTCCTCTCTATCCCCTTCCCAAATTGATGGTTCGTACCATCTAACACACATTCCTGTTACTCTTATCTATTTACTCTGTCTTCCTCTGAGTAGGCAGGGGTTTTGTTTTGTACACTACTCTATCCTGAGCACTTAGAACAATGCCTGGGATGTAGTTGGTATTCATAAGTATTTGCTGAAAAAATACATGATTAAAAATAGAGAGGCCAGGCACAGTGGTTCATGCCTGTAATCCCAGCACTTTGGGAGGCCGAGGTGGGCGGATCACCTGAAGTCAGGAGTTTGAGAGCAGCCTGGCCAACATGGTGAAACCCCATCTCTACTAAAAATACAAAAATTAGCTGGGCAGGGTGGCAGGCGCCTGTAATCCCAGCTACTCAGGAGGCTGAGGCAGGAGAACTGCTTGAACTAGGAGGCAGAGGTTGCAGTGAGCCAAGATCGCACCACTGCACTCCATGGGCAACACAGCTAGACTTTGTCTCAAAATAAAAATAAAAATAAAATCCTAGGACCCTTAAGAATTATACTACATCCACTCTGCCTGTGCTCTCTAAATGGTACAACAGAGCCTAGATGACAGCACATCTGTTTACAGCATGGTGTACTCAATATTCTAAGCCCACTATTGAGCCCTATTCCTCAGAAAAAAAATATTCGTTTCAATAAATTACTGCTCACTGACAATGCACCTAGTCAATCAAGCACTCTAATGGAAATGTGTAAGGAGATTAACGTTGTTTTCATGCTGCTAACACAATATCCACTCTGCAGCTCATGGATCACAAAGTAATTCTGGCTCTTAAGTCTTATTATGTAAGAAATACATTTCTTAAAGCTAAACCTGTCATAGATATGGATTCTTCTGATGGATCTGAGAAAGTAAATTGAAAGCCTTCTGGAAAGGATTCACCATTCTGGATACCATTAAGAACCTTTGTGATTCATGGGAAGGGGTCAAACATCAATAGGAGTTTGAAAGAAGTTGATTCTAACTCTCACAGATGACTGTGAGGGGGGGGTTCAAGACTTCAGTGGAGAAATGGCAGATGTGGTGGAAATACCAAGAGAACTAGAGTAGAAGTTCATCTTAGAAGGGCCTTTAAGATGTGACTGAATAGCTGCAACCTTATGATAAAAACTTGAGTGGATGAGGAGTTGCTTCTTACGGATAAGCAAAGAAAATGGTTTCTTTCCTTTTTTTTTTTCTTTTGAGACAGAGTTTCCACCTTGTCACCTTGGCTTTCTGCAACCTCAGCTCTCGGGTTCAAGCAATTCTCGTGCCTCAACCTACTGAGTAGCTGAGACTACAGGCGCAAGCCATCACAGCCAGCTGATTTTTTGTATTTTAGTAGAGATAGGGTTTCACCATAACGCCCAGGCTGGTCTCAAGCTCCTGAGCTCAGGCAATCCACCCACCTCGGACTCCCAGAGTGCTAGGATTACAGGCACGAGCCATTACTCCCAGCCGAAAATGGTTTCTTGAGATGAAATCTACTCTAGTGAAGATGTTGTTTAGACTGTTAAAATGAGTATCACATGAACATTGCTGATAAGCACTGGCAAGGTCTGAAAGTACTGCCTCCAATTTTGAAAGTTGTACTGTGGGTGAAATGTTACCCAACAGTATCATATGCTACAGAGAAATCTTTCATGGAAGTGTCAACTGATGTGGCAAACTTCATTTTTGTCTTATTTTAAGAAATTGCACAGCCACCCAACCTTCAGCAACTACTACCTTGATCAGTCTGAAGCCATTAACATCCAGGCAAGACCCTCCACTAGCAAAAAGGTTAAGACCTGCTGAATGAAAAGGCTCAGATAACTGTCAGCATTTTTATCAATAAAGAATTTTTAAATTAAGGAATATACACTGTTTTTTAGACATAAATCATATCAATAATCTCAGTAACCCTTCTGAAAATATTCAAGGCACCACCCTCATCAAATATTGCCCGAAGTCTGCTTATTGAACGGCTTCTAAGAAACTGTACCATCACTTGAAAGCAGGCCAGGCGCGGTGGCTCACACCTGTAATCCCAGCACTTTGGGAGGCCAAGGTGGGGAGATTACTTGAGGTCAGGAGTTTGAGACCAGCCTGGCCAACATGGCAAAACTCCGCCTCTACTAAAAATACAAAAATTAGCCAGGCGTGGTGGCACGTACCTGTAGTCCCAACTACTCAGGAGGCTGTGGCATGAGAATTTTTTGAACACGGGAGGTGGAGGTTGCAGTGAGTCAAGATTGCACCACTGCACTCTACACTCTGCAACAGAGTGAGAATGCCCCAAAAAAGATAAAATTTAAAAAGAAAAAGAAAAAATAAAAGAAGAAAAGAGAAGAGAAGAGAAAGCAAGCAATGTCACCAAAAGGAAATGAAAAGGTGGGAAGAAGAAAAACAAAGGGATCTTTCAAGTCCTGTCATAATTTCTTCCAGCAGTAAGACAGCTAGGGCTCCAAGCTCTAGCTTCTTGTGGAACTCCCAGCAGCAGTGCATTATCTGGCCCCCTTCAAAGGTCTGAGACTCCAGGCCTATGGGGTTCTTCCTTCAGGCTCCTAAATTCTCCCAAATCCATCTCTTCTCTTTTGTTCCCTCAGCCCTAAAAGTAATTGCTGCTTCTTGTGGTTTCTATTAATATCTAAGTTACCTCAGCAATCTCTTTTGGCTCAGGTTTCCAACACTTGTGAACTAAATACATATATTAAAATCCCTCGTTTTAAAATGATTTCTGCTTTCCTGGTTGGAATTTGACTGATATCAGGGAAGTTCTAGAGAACAGCTTAATCCTTAACCTTACTAACACTATCTAACTCACTGCTATCAAGTACTAGTTTAGCTATTAATAAAGTGATGCTTTGATTCTCCATCTTTTGTGAAATGTAAAGGAAGACACAGAGAGATTAGTACAACAGGATTCAGGTATTCCTGGATGCCAGTGTTAATATCAACATAGTAGTACTAAAATCTCCCCATGAAGCCCTAGCAAATGTTAAGATCCATATATTTTAATTTTAGCTACTAAATTACATGCAGTTAACTCACTTGACTTAAAGAAATGTGATATAACAATGGAATAAAAATTGGGAGACTTGATTTCTAGTCCTGACTATCATAAAATGCGTGCCTTTATACAAGTCAGTTTACTTGTTAGACTAAATCTCTTACTGAGCTTCTGGCTATTATTCTACATCCATTCCACTCCATCTTGCCTAATGCTGACATCTAGTGGATGGATACACTTAGACTTCATATTATAGAATGAAAAATCTTATTTCACCTATTTCTGTTGGGCCATGTGCAATGGATATAATAAATTAGGAGACCAATACTGTTCCTTACGTGGAAGTGAAACACAATAAAATAGTATTAGATCAGATTGTCATGGTATCTTTGAATCTGATTCAAAGATTACTGGCACTCTTCCATGATTCCAGCCATTAAATGTTAAAAAAAACCTGTATTACAGGAGGTAGGAAAAGGAAGAGTTTAACCACCAATGCAAATTACTGTCAGAGCCACATATCTAGACCATGAAAGCACAGAAACACATCCTGCTACAATGGTTTGCATCAAGTACAGACAGAGTATGAGAAGGGCTAGTACAAAGGCTCAAGGCAAGTAATACAGAAGTTTCTGGAATGGAATATGATGGAAATATGCAAAACAACTCAAAATGACCTATTTTATAAGGACTTACTGTGAAAGTTTCTCTTGAAAATACATTATCATTAGACAAATATAGTATTCTGAATTCATTTTGCAAACATTATTTTAAAATCTATGAATGCAAAATGAATTTTATTTCATGTCAACAACTCAAAAGAAAAGCCTGGTCACACAAGTCCACTGTCACATTTAATTACCAAAATTGTCAGACTTTTTTTTTTTTGTGGAGTAGTATTCTGCTTTTAACTATGGCTTTCTTTATATATCATGCTGTAAAATAAATATATGCCAATAGTTTCAATGATTACTTCTGGAAATATTTTATTTTAGAAAAGTTTCATTTCATTATGTATTTCAAAATTACACTAGGCTGATGTAAAACGCAACAGCAATGGGCACAATTGGGTGGAAGTGTAAACTACTATGACAAGTTTGGAAAATTAGTCTGACATTCCTTCTGAAGTTCATGTGCAATATTCACATAATGAACTATAATACTGTGCAAACAAATTAACTCCAGCTACATACGATAAAGATGAATAAGAGAACTATAATGCTATCGGAAAACTGTACACAATATAATACCATTAAATCAAAAATCATATTAAAGATACTGGTTATTTATACAGGGGGAGACAATCATAGGATTGGGCAACTTTAAAGACCTGAGAATTATTCTAGTTCCTCAATTAGCGGTGGATTCGTGGGAGTTTTATTTTTAGGCTTCACAATTTACAAATGAAGTATGCACACTCTTGTATGAATCAGTAATTTTAAATGTTTAAAAATGTAAAGCCATTGATGCTCAGAGAACACGTATGTCTCACTGAAAGATGCCCAACAAAAAAGCTTAGAATGGAATTCAGGTACCTACCTCTTTCTAATACATGTGCTACAATGCATGGATGATCAGTTTTTTAAAAATGTATCATTATATAAGCCTCAGATACTTCTATATATTTAGCTTTTACAGTATCAGTGGTGGTAGTCGTTTTAAATCAAACAACATTTACTTAGCACCTGCCTGCCAATGGCTATGATGAATACTGAATATCTGGTGCTGAGGAATTCACAGACAAGTGGAAGAGACCAGACAAGCAAGTGTGGGTATGCTTTCATAAAGAAAAAAGCAAAGGGCATTCTGAACACACAGAAAAAAGAATACCTAACCCAGTCTTGGTAAAGTAAATAAAAGCTTCCCAGAAGGGCTGATTCTTAATTCTTTCTTGTTTGCTATTTATTTAAATTAGGAAGTAATTCCAACATAAAGTATAAAAAAAAATACTATTCACAGTCTGTCACCCAGATTAAAACTATAACAATTTAGCCATAGTTGCTTCAGATGGGCTACTTTTTTGTGTGTGCAGTTGACCTCCCAACCTCTTTCAATCAACTTTCCTCCCCTCCTCTCTCACTGAAGATAATTAGTATCTTTTTAAAAAAATTATTAGATAGAGATGGGTTCTCGCTATATTGTCCAGGCTGGACTTGAACTCCTGGCCTCAACCGATCCTTCCACCTCAGACTTCAAGTGCTGAGATTATAGGCATGAGCCATCACACTAGGCCTTTTTTTTTTTTTCCAGCATGGTTTCCTTGCCAAACATATTTTAAGATTTTTTACTCCAAAGGTATATATTCATCATAAACAATACAGTATTGTTCTGCTTTTCAATTTGCATACATGATATACTGCGCATATTCTTTGAAAACTGGATTTTCTCACTCAATAGTTTTTAAAAATTATTAATATGTTCATTTTAGCTATTACATACTATTGGATTATTCAAAGAAACCAGTTTATTCATTCCTCTACTGATTGACAATGAGATTGTTTTCCACTTTTAAATATTAACAGTTATGCTTTACACCTCCATACACACACTACATATACTTAAGCTCATGTACAAGAGTCCTATAGGACAGCTGTCTGAAAATGAAAAGGCAACTGTAACTTTACCACATGGTGCTAAATTGCTCTCCGAAGTGCTTCCATCAGTTCTGTTCCACAGGTACAAAGATTTCCTATTTCCTGTCCTCCAAAACCTCAAGTTTAATTTTTAGAGTCTGAAATGTCTCACTGATGTTTAAATTTGTATTTTCTTAACAGTAAAAATGTGCACCTCTTTGTATTATATGTTTATGGGCCATCTGTGAAGTGTATATGCATTTCCTTTGTCACCTATGGTCCTTATTTTTCTGTTGTTTCGCAGCCCCACTCCTACCTTTCTGCACTGCTGGGGCTGAGAATGCAAATGACATTTCCCAGACAT
Organism: Gorilla gorilla gorilla; assembly: GCF_029281585.2. Lineage (NCBI taxonomy): Eukaryota > Metazoa > Chordata > Mammalia > Primates > Hominidae > Gorilla > Gorilla gorilla. The sequence goes on from NC_073231.2 coordinate 135,681,927, forward strand.
CTTTGCCAGCTGGGTTCCTGTTAGGAGGAACTGGAGGGTGAGAAGACAGGAGGAAGAGAGAAGTTACTGATTAGAACAGGCTAGCAGTTGTTGTAGGAGCAGTGTGAATAGTATCCAATACCCTAATTAGGGACAGGTGCAGCCTGTAGGTTCCAGCCTAGTGGTGGCAGCAGCTTGTCTCTGGTAAAAGCAGCATCACAATTTCTTATTTTATTTTTGCTACTCTGTTCTCTCCCTTGTTCCTTTTGCTCTTCCAGCTTTTCTAGTATCTTTGTAACCAATCTTCTATATTAAATTGTTTGAAATATCCAGAGTGGTAAGTTTTCCTAACTTAACTTCAACTGTCATACCACTCTTTTTTCAAACTGAGTGTTAGAAATATATATATATATATTTTTTTTAATTATTTTTTTGAGACAGGGTCTTGCTCTTTTGCCCAGGCTGGAGTGTGGTGGTGTGCTCATGGCTCACTGAGACCTCAACCACCCTGGCTCAATCGATCCTCCCACCTCTGCCTCCTGAGTAGCTGGGACTACATGCCCGTGTCATCATGCTAGTGTGTGTCGGCGGGGGGGGGCGGGTAGGGGCAGGGGGAATATTGTTGTTGTTTGTTTTTTTTTGTAGAGACAGGATCTCATCGTGTTGCCCAGACTGGTCTCAAATTCATGGCCTTAAGCAATCCTCCCCCACCCTGGCCTCCTAAAGTGCTGGGATTACAGGCATGAGCCATCATACCTGGCAGCTTTAGAAATTCTGGATACCAACCTTTTAATGCTTATATACAAGGCAGATACTTTCTTCTAGGCTCTAACATATCTTAACTTTGTTTATGGTGTTGTTTGTCTTAACAGTCCAGTTTTTCATCTTTTCTTCATGGTCTGTGCTTACTGTTTAAATAATAATTCTTCAAAATTGCCTTATTCTTGCCCTTTTATTCACTCATGTGATTGTCAAATTCTACAAAAAAGTTCTGATGGGATTTTGATTTGATTCTGCATTAAATATATAATTGCCATCTCTATAATTTCAATCATTTTGTCATTAAATCTATGAATATGACAGATTACATAAATTCATTTTCTGTTGCTAAACCATTCTTGCATTCCTGAGATCAAGTCTGCTTGGTTGGTTATTTATTTATGTATTTATGAATAAATGAATGAGGGTGAATGAATAAATTTGAAACAGGGTCTTGCTCTGTTGCCCAGGCTGGTCTTGAACTCCTAGGCTCAAGGAAACCTCCTACCTCAGCCTCCCAAGGTGCTACAATTACAGGCGTGAGCCACTGCGCCTGGTTTATTTGATCATTTAAAAATATATATTCCTAGATTTGGTTTTGCTAACATTTCACCTTGGATTATTTTTTAAGACTGACCTGTAATTTTTTTCTCTGTTCCTGTCTGGTTTTGCTGTCAAGCCTATTTTTATACACATATTTTTCTATTATTTAGAACCATTTATAAACAATACAATGTGTCAATTACTCAGTGAGTTTTATAGGAAAGCTCTTCCAAACATCTAAGGAAGTCTACATGTTTCATTTTTGAAACTCCAGCCTAACAGACATTCTGTCACACAGCCAGTACTCAATAAATATTTGTCAAATTAATGAATGAACAATTCAAGTAAAAAGCAGCTTATTTATCCAAAAAGAGAATACCTAAACTAAGGGCATCCCATAAAAAGAGTAGGTTTAGGTCAAATGAAACAAAGTGCAACTTAATAAATTAGGGACTAAGTTTATGGAATAATCCCTTAGTCTTACCTATGAAGAGATAATTCAAATACAAGATCTATAAACATCAAGAAAATCAAGGACAAGGTTAACAGGCAAAGGTTTACTGCTAAAACATTAAAGCTGGCCTGGACAGCAATGATATTTTCCCACAATACTCTTTACCACCTCTGAGCTAATCTTCAATGGTGTTTCCCATGTTCTTATGCATTATCGCAATGAGAGTTCAAATCCTTAAAAATCCTGATGACCAACAGTCATCTTCAGAAGTAGCAATTTTAGTTTTCTGTTTTTGCACAGAGAATAACTAACGGCTACAGAGACATTCTCATCCATTACTTATAAACATGCCACCCACCTCCCCAGAGTGAGAGTCTCTGGTGCCTCTTCCAGTCACCAAACAGCAGCAAAAAAGCAAGGAACTTAAGGACCTACTGCCAAGTAAACAGGCCTTGTGGCAGTGAAAGGATAAACTGTCCATCATTCTTTCTTCTCCTCGGAGATTTCACAGGAAAAGGAGAAAGCGCGGGAAACGGGAGGCCTACAATTGAAAGGAAATCTGCCAGAATTTGGCATATAGAAGTAAAGTGTCATTCCTAGTCACCTCACTATGACTGAAATGGATAAGAGATTCTTAAAAATTGTTCTGCTTTCTCTCATAATTTGAGTTAAAAGATAAGGTATTCTCTGAAGTTAAGTATCCCTTAATTTCTGGGGTTGACTAGGGGCTCTTCTCAACACTACAGTCACTGTGAAGAGTGAAAGACAACAGGCAGAATGGCTTTATATCCCATTACCAATAAATAAGAGAATCTCAGACCAGGAAGGGACCGTTCACGGTCAAATGGAAGACTCACCCTTGACTATTTAACCTTAGTATGAATCTATTCTACAACATATCCACACCAAGTAGCCATCTCACCACTGCTTAAATACTCTACATGACTTAAATTTTAGACTTTGGTCAATTTTTAGAAAAATTTGTAGAAACTTAAGACAATGACTGAATAAGCACAATTAAGACACGAATTCTACCCTCGAAAACCATACAATCCTTGTATTAAACTGAAATTCACCCATTTGTTAACTTCTCCTCCTTGGTTTAAATTCTCTTTGGCCTCCTAGAAATAAACTAAACACAATCCCTGTGCTACTTAACAAACCATTAAATATATGAAGTATCTTAAAACAACAGTCAAATGAGGTCAAAAGAAAGTTACCCATCAGATTATGTATGTTCACATTTGCAAAGGTACAAACAAGACATCTCCTATCTAGTAATGCCAGCCAAGAATTTAGCTTCTGAATAGAGTTTATAAGTGATTTTCTAGGTAGGGAGAGGCATGGTGGGCGGCTAATGCCTATAATCCCAGCAGTTTGGGAGGTGGAGGTAGGAGGATTGCTTGAGCCCAGGAGTTCGAGACCAGCCTGGGCAACATAGCGAAACTCCATCTAAATTTTTATTTTTTGAGACAGAGTTTCACTCTTGTCGCCCAGGCTGGAGTGCAGTGGAGCAATCTTGGCTCACTGCAATCTCTGCCTCCTGGGTTCAAGTGATTCTCCTGCCTCAGCCTCCCAAGTAGCTGCAATTACAGGCATTTGCCAATACGCCCGGCTGATTTTTGTATTTTTAGTAGAGATGGGGTTTCGCCATGTTGGCCAGGCTGGTCTTGAGCTCCTGACCAGGTGATCCACCCGCCTCGGCCTCCCAAGGTGCTGGAATTACAGGCGTGAGCCACTGTGCCTGGCCCCCATCTAAAAATTTTTTTTAAGTTTGTTTTTTTTTAAAAGGAATACTCATCACAAAGACCTTGTTAAACATTATAGGCTAAAGAACCAAGGGCAGTGGAAACTTTTTTCCCTGTGATCTTAACTTCCGTTTCCAAAGCACCCTGCAGAGGGCTTTGCATGACGTTAGTGCTAATGTTAAGTTAATAAATGAACGTTTATTGTGGCACATACAATTCATCCAAAAACAATTAAGAAAAATTTCAAGTGTTCCTAAAAGAAATTAGTACTAAAACTTCTAAGTTAGAAAAAAAATTTCACTGGAAAAAACTTTTTAAAGAAAAGCAGTAAGTATGTTATGGATGGTTGGATGCAGAAGCTAAAAGTAAAATAAATTTAAAAAAGAAAAATGTATGCTTATTAGGAAAAGAAGACGGATGTTAAGAAATGTTCTTAAATAGTTTTCAACAGTTTGTCAGGTCTTTCTGTTTGAGCCTTGTACACTAACGGAATTTAATACAAGTGAAATTACAAAAGGCACAAATGTTTTCCTGGTTCTTGAACTTAATTTAACTGAACTAAAATTAAAATCATTCTTTTAAATGTATCTCCTCCAGGCTTATCATAACCAAACAGAATACAAAAACATATTTTTCTTCTCTTGGTAATAGAATTTTAAAGATACGTACTTGAATAATTTTCTACATTAATAAATCAGTATCTCTTACAGTGCTAAAAAGAGTCCAGCAGAGGTCATTCATTTACATTCTGATGTTGCCAAGGAGGTGGTAATTATAACTGAATATATACAGTTTTACTTTGTCTTTCTTTTTTTTTTTTTGGAGTCTCACTCTGTCGCCCAGGCTGGGGAGTGCAGTGGCACGATCTCGGCTCACTGCAACCTCTGCCTCCCAAGTCAAGTGATTCTCGTGCCTCAGCCTCCCAAGTAGCTGGGATTACAGGCATGTGCCACCACGTCCGGCTAATTTTTGTATTTTTAGTAGAGACGGGGTTTTGCCATGTTGACCAGGCTGATCTCGAACTCCTGACACCTCAGGTGATCTACCCGCCTCAGCCTCCAAGGTACTGGGATTTACAGGCATGAACCACTGCACCTGGCCTTTCATTATATCATTTTTTAAAATACAATTTTACTTCAGAAAGAAGTAAAATTTTACAGCAGAAAGAGATCCCCCTCAGTAAATTTAAAAAGCAGGTCCCATAACTATTTTCAAATGACAAATGACAAGGCCAGGTATCTTTGTAAATAATTTTGCAAAAGCTGGTTTGTTTTATTTTAAAGGCTGATTTATATAAAATAGGACGAAACCTATGTTTTCTTAATACTGTGGAATAAGCTAATTGTAAATGAAATGTTGAGATCATTATTAGGACTAAATGCAGTATGTGCATATCATATAAATTTTTTTAGCTAAGTATGCCATTAATTATTACAGCTTCTAGTTTCACAAAGCATATAAAAAGGAAATGTTTATATAAAGCAAAGTTCAAATCACTAAACCACTTTGAATTTTTACTGTCAACCTACATAACAGAGAGAGGATCACAAAGAAAAGATGTTTATTTCAGAACAGAGCATTGCAATAGGAATATGCATAACATAGTAAACTATGCCATACATATTCAGGGAGGTAAAGGAAGACAAAGGTTTTTAAAGGAAAAACAAGGGTTATATAATAGTTTTGAAATAAATATCCTTAGCTACAAAGATCAATAACAAGGGTGACACCAGTTGGAGGCTGAACAGGCAGTTGCTGGGCAGATGTCCTTGCAGAAGTACTATTTTGTGTAAGGTGGTGATGGCCTTTGTGCAAGGATATGGTCTTTGTAATCTCTTTCATTATCAGGCATACAAGTGTGAGAACACTCTCTTCACAGCCTTCCCTGGCTCTGTACACAGCTTCCCTGGGTTTCCTTAACATTAGTAACTCCATTTTGATTCTGAAGACTTTCACTACCACATGTCTAAAGGCGCTAAGAAAACGGAGAAAGGGGATGACAAAGGATAGAAAATCTGAGCCCAGACTAAGGGGTTTGTGAAATGACTTGAATGAGCTCAACTCCCTAATTTTATGAAAGAAGGGAAATAAAGACTAGAGCAACCTGGTGACTTGGACAAAACAGCAAATGAGTAAAAAAAAATGTGGGGCTTAATCCACTGGCTCTGGCAGTGCAGCTTTTGAGAACCTCTTTAAAACATGGCATCAGGGCCAGATGACATCAAAAGAATTAAGTACCACCACAACAAAGGAAACAAAAACGAAAGTCACGTTCCCAGCTATGTCCCCTTTGAAATGATTGTTAATGCTGTTTTTGCTGTTAATCAAACTTTAACAGACCTGACATTCAATTTGTAGTCAGTGTCAGCTGCTGGGCAAACACTGGGATTCGGGGACATCATTCTAGGCTCTTTCTAGATCAGGCTGAAACTTACCACCGTACAGCTTAAACTACTGATGGAACTGCAAAACAGCTGGTGACTTTCTGCAAGTCTCTACCTTTTTCTTGTTTTCAGAACACAATTATCAGAGCACTACTATTCGTATCCTTCCTATGGCAATGATGGTGTTAAAATTTTGGTGTCTCATACTGATATTTGGGTTTTGGGAGGGCGGTTTTTTTGAGACAATGTCCTGCTCTATTGCCTAGGCTGGAGTGCAGTGACACGATCTAAGCTCATGGCAACCTCCACCTCCCAGGCTCAAGCGGTTCTCGTGCTTCAGCCTCCTGGGTAGCTGGGATTACAGGTGCGCACAACCATGCCCGGCTTGTATTTTTAGTAGAGATGGGATTTCGCCATGTGGGCCAGGCTGGTCTTGAACTCCTGGCCTCAAGTGATCCACCCACCTCGGCCACCCAAAGTGCTGGAATTACAGGCGTGTGCCACCACGCAACCAGCCCTGATACTTGTTTTTTACATATTTACTTCATGTTCTTTGAAGGCAGGCACTTGCCAAGGCTTAACACTTATTTTCTACTCCCTTTCTCCACAAAATTTGAGACTACAGCCTGGGACTACAGGCACACGCCACCACACCTGGCTAATTTTTTGTATTTCTAGTAGAGATGGGGTTTCTGTTATTACGGACCAGCAAACAGAAGCTTCTTCAAAGCTATTTCACAAACTTCTAGCCTACATCATTAGGATACCTTTTTTTTTTTGAGAGACAGAGTATCTAGCTCTGTTGCCCAGGCTGGAGTGCAGTGGTGAGATCTTTGCTCACTGCAACCTTCCAGGTTCAAGTGATTCTCATGCCTCAGCCTCCCGAGTAGCTGGGATAACAGGCAGGTGCTACCATGCCTGGCTGATTTTTGTATTTTGAGTAAAGATGGGGTTTCACCATGTTGGCCAGGCTGGTCTTGAACTCCTGACCTCAGGTGATCCACCCACCTCAGCCTCTCAAAGTGCTGAGATTACAGGCATGAGCCACTGCGCCCACCCTTGTTTTTGTTTTTTGAGACAGGGTCTTGTTCTGTCGCCCAGGTTAAAGTGCCGTGATGCAATCTTGGCTCACTGCGGCCTGGACATCCCAGGCTCAGGCGAGCCACCACGACCGGCCTGATGAGCTAGTTTTGAAAAAATATACTCTGTTTATAACTAAGAAGAACAGGGAAAGGGATTTTAAGCTAGTCATTTTCACTTAAGAACACAAAGTCTGCCTGTAAAAAAAATTACATTTTGAATACTTAATAACTTGTTATAATTAAAACAATTGCAGGATTACAAATGTTTCAGTACTCAGGACCCTTTAACAGTAACTACCTTTTATGGTAACGATTCTTTGTTTCTAAAAAAATTTTTTTTTAAAAAAGGACCAGAACCAGTAACGGAGAGAATTCTTAAGATTATGTGTAAAGTGTCTTCCCTTCTGTTTTCAATGAAAAAAAATATATATGTACATACATATACTTTAAACTACTAAAATTATGGCTTAGAACTTTCTTGATCAACTATACTGGTGACAGCTAAAATGACTTAATTCAAAGGAAAACACATACCTCTCCTATTGAAAGAAAGCTGTTAAAAAAAGTTCTAATTAATTTACATTTTCCCCACCAGGTCCTATTCTAAGCCAAAAACTAAACAATCAATATTTCCTAACAACATTTTTAGCAACTCAATATTGTGTATAGAACATTTCCCTTAAATTATATATAGTTAATATTAGTTTTTATTGAAATCATAACTTTTCATTTATATTTGAATAATCATTTCCCCCAAAGACATATTTACCTTCAGCCAGTGCTGGTGATTCTGTCCTTGTCCTTCTATCTGTTTAAAGAAAGAAAAAAAGGAAGAAAGTCTAAAACATTATTATACTTTAAAACAAGTTTTTATTACAGTTAACTTTAAAGTTTACAAATGCCATCACGCACGTGCACATTTTATACATACACACATATATTTATTTATTTCCTTGGATTACCTCAACCACCATTTATGGAGGACCTATTTAGAGTAAGGCATCATATTAAGCCCTGGAAACAATAGGTAAGACAACCCAGTTGTCACCGTCAACATACTCAGAGAGTAAAAAGTGTACGAAGACAAGTACACAATTCTCATCATAGCTTATGAAGCAAAGGGTAAGAAAAGGAAAGTTAGTTATTCCTCTTTAGTCTTACAGCAGGGGCCTAAAACTATTAAAAGAGGCATATTTATATTTCTTATCACAGTTTAAGTTCATTCAGTTTCAATGTATTAATAATCAGTTTTACTCAAGGTATTAAAATCCTTATTCCGTGACCATAACCTATTATTTGCCAGGGACACATTTGGCAAAATTCAAGTGAACCACAAAGCCCTCTCTAGGATTGGTTTTATTATTTCACTCATTCATTCATTCATTTCTGTGGAGAGAGGGTCTCGCTATTTTGCTCAGGCTGGTCTCCAATTCCTGGTGCTCAAGTGAGCTTCCTGCTTTGGCCTCCCATAGTGCTGGGATTACAGGCATCAGCCACCATGCCGGGCTTGGTTTTACTATTTCAAACACACAATTTTAGGTAAAACGGAATCTTCAGAATGAGTATAACTTTGCAAATAAGGTTATAAGAAGCAAATAAAGACATTAACCCCTTGGAGAAGAAGGTATGGATCACTCTATCAGGAAAAAGCCTCATGTTTTCACTCTAGCTGAGGTACCTCCTTCTGATTGTACTATCTGTGGTTCACCTTCTGCTCTGGGGCTTTGCAATATGAGACATCTACAGAAATTCTTCAGCTATCCAGAGATATAAACAAACCTGAAAATTTGAAGGTGTTAACACCATGGGCAACCCTTGACCAACGAGAGATGGGATCTAGCAAATAAATACCACCTTCTTCCCAGCAAAAGGCATATCTTTATTGCTTTCTCACAGGGCTTCCTCAGGATCAAGCCCCAGTTGCTCACAAAAGTGAGCAGCTCAATAACGCACCCTTGGATTGGTGTTCCCTCTTTCCTAGTTCACTTGTTCCAGTCCTTCAACTTCTGTTTCTTGCTAACAGGTGTGCAAATGAATTACCTGTAAGAAAGCACCCATCTCAGTTTCTGCTTTTGGAGTGAAACTAGGTCAAGACACTTGATTTCCACGATACCATAATCCCTTTTCATCCTACCTCACTGCATGCTCCTTCTTAATTTCGACTACACTTTCTTGCACATCCCATATTCCACCCAAACTCTCACTACCTAAAATCCTTGTGCCTACTATCTCCTACTAACTCAAGGCAGAAGATTCTGTTGCCTAAGCATTATCAGATCTACTGCTACTTCATATTGAAGAGACTAGAACAGAGGTTGCAAAAATGCACATGGAGTTGGCTGGCTGAGGCCACCTTAGGTAAGTGTTAACCAGGCAAATAAACATGTGTGTGTTTATCTAAATGGTGCCACTGCTATCAACATGCCATGCTAAAAATACAGGTGATACAGAGCTCAATATCCATGTAAAACAGATTTTAGACATTAGCAACTAATGAAATAAGTCAGACACTCAATAGGCCAAATGAAACAGTCTAAGGGCTATACGTGGATGAACCACCAGTTTGCAACTTCTGCTCCAGAACCTCACGTTGTCTACAATTTATTATTTAATTTAATTAATTAATTTATTTATTTGAGACAGAGTCTCACTCTGTCGCCCAGGCTGGATTGATTGATTGATTGATTGATTGATTTTGAGACGGAGTCTCACTCTGTCACCCAGGCTGGAGTGCAGTGGCGCTACCTCAGCTCACTGCAAGCTCTGCCTCCCAGGTTCACGCGATTTTCCTGTCTCAGCCTCCCGAGCGGCTAGGACTACAGGCGCCTGCCACCATTCCCAGCTAATTTTTTGTATTTTTAGTAGAGACAGGGTTTCACCATGTTAGCCAGGATGGTCTCCATCTCCCGATGTCGTGATCTGCCCACCTTGGACTCCCAAAGTGCTGGGATTACAATCTTTCACTTTTCTCTATGAGTCAGTTCACAAATGGCAGTCACGTTCAAAGCCTAATTAGTTCTAGCTTTTCTCAAAAGCTTGCCTTGGATCAATATTACTAGAAGTGAAATGAATAAACACTTTTTTTTGCGTTTTCTGCCAAAGATAAAATTTCCTTCACTAAGGCCCACTGCAGGCTCCCAGAAATAAACAAAACAAGTGGCTTGACTGACCACTTTTATAAACCACAGCAGAAAAAACAGTGCCACTTTGCATAAAATCATGGGGGAAAATTCAATTATTTATTCTTAATAAATCAAGACACAATAAAACACTTGTAACTGTATTCACCCTTAGAAATCAAATATCAGGTCATAAATAGTAAATATTAATTACTATTTAAATTGGATAATCCAGGCACCTAAAATCTACAAACCTAGAGATTCCTCAAGTTAAGTGTTAAAATTTACTTGCCTCCATACAAACAAATGGAAGAACATTCCATGCTCATGGATAGGGGAAAAATCAATATCGTGAAAATGGCCATACTGCCCAAGGTAATTTATAGATTCAATGCCATCCCCATCAAGCTACCAATGACTTTCTTCACAGAATTGGAAAAAACTACCTTAAAGTTCATATGGAACCAAAAAAGAGCCTGCACTGCCAAGTCAATCCTAAGCCAAAAGAACAAAGCTGGAGGCATCACACTACCTGACTTCAAACTATACTACAAGGCTACAGTAACCAAAACAGCATGCTACTGGTACCAAAACAGAGATATAGACCAATGGAACAGAACAGAGCCCTCAGAAATAATACCACACATCTACAACTATCTGATCTTTCACAAACCTGACAAAAACAAGAAATGGGGAAAGGATTCCCTATTCAACAAATGGTGCTGGGAAAACTGGCTAGCCATATGCAGAAAGCTGAAACTGGATTCCTTCCTTACACCTTATACAAAAATTAATTCAAGATGGATTAAAGACTTACATGTTAGACCTAAAACCATAAAAACCCTGGAAGAAAACCTAGGCAATACCATTCAGGACATAGGCATGGGCAAGGACTTCATGTCTAAAACACCAAAAGCAATGGCAACAAAAGCCAAAATTGACAAATGAGATCTAATTAAACTAAAGAGCTTCTGCACAGCAAAAGAAACTACCATCAGAGTGAACAGGCAACCTACAGAATGGGAGAAAATTTTTGCAATCTACTCATCTGACAAAGGGCTAATATCCAGAATCTACAAAGAATTCAAACAAATTTACAAGAAAAAAACAAACAACCCCATCAACAAGTGGGCGAAGGATACGAACAGACACTTTCAAAAGAAGACATTTATGCAGCCAAGAGACATGAAAAAATGCTCATCATCACTGGCCATAAGAGAAATGCAAATCAAAACCACAATGAGATACCATCTCACACCAGTTAGAATGGTGATCATTAAAAAGTCAGGAAACAATAGGTGCTGGAGAGGATGTGGAGAAATAGGAACACTTTTACACTGTTGGTGGGACTGTAAACTAGTTCAACCATTGTGGAAGACAGTGTGGCAATTCCTCAGGGATCCAGACCTAGAAATACCATTTGACCCAGCCATCCCATTACTGGGTATATACCCAAAGGATTACAAATCATGCTGCTATAAAGACACATGCACACGTATGTTTATTGTGGCACTATTCACAATAGCAAAGACTTGGAACCAACCCAAATGTCCAACAATGATAGACTGGATTAAGAAAATGTGGTACATATACAACATGGAATACTATGCAGCCATAAAAAATGATGAGTTTATGTCCTTTGTAGGGACATGGATGAAACTGGAAACCATCATTCTCAGCAACCTATTGCAGGAACAAAAAACCAAACACTGCATGTTCTCACTCATAGGTGGGAATTGAACAATGACAACACTTGGACACAGGAAGGGGAACATCATACACCGGTGCCTGTTATGGGGTGGGGGGAGGGGGGGATAGCATTAGGAGATATACTTAATGTAAATGATGAGTTAATGGGTGCAGCACACCAACATGGCACATGTATATGTATGTAACAAACCTGCACATTGTGCACATGTACCCTAGAACTTAAAGTATAATTTTAAAAACTATATATATATGAAAAAAAAATTTGCTGGCCTCCAGCAAGACATAAGTTATTACTTCAGACCATTCTGTCAACCATGTTTACAGCTCTGTAGTATTTCAAATGATGGTACCTTTGATGGCCTGGTGCAGTGGCTCACGCCTGTAAGCCCAGCACTTTGAGAGGCCAAGGTGGGTGGATCACCTAAGGTCAGGAGTTTGAGACCACCCTGGCCAACATGGCAAAACCCCGTCTCTACTAAAAATACAAAAATCAACCAGGCATGGTGGTGCATGCCTGTAATCTCAGCTACTCGGGAAGCTGAGGCACAAGAATTGCCTGAACCTGGGAGGTAGAGATTGCACTGAGCTGAAATCACGCCATTACACTCCAGCCTAGGTGACAGAGTAAGACTCTGTTCAAAAAATAAATAAGTAAGTAAATGGTGTTGAAATAACTCCATGGAAAACTAAGACAGACCCTTCTCAAACTATACATTACACATGGATTCGAGTTTAATTTCTCAAAACTAAATCTCAGAAAATAGAACAAAGAATCTTACTTATCTTTGGAGGAATAATATGCTAAAATATAAAGCACTATAAAAAATTTAAAATGGAAAGATGAATCAATCATGTAAAAATTAAAGATAAGGGATACCAAAATGTCTTAAAATAGTACATGGGAGTGTATATAAATCACATGAAGACAACAGAAAAAAATAAATGATAATTTGTAACAGGGAGGCAAAACAATAAATTATGAAAAAAATGTATACTCCCTAATAATAAAAAGCAAATATAGTAAAATGGTTTAGAGAACTGGTTCTGAAATGAGATAGGCTTGGGTTGCATTTCCAATTATTTAAATTATTAAGTTATTTGAGCATCTTTATTTGTAAAATGCAGATTTTCACTTAAATTAGGTTATCTATGCATCCTTTTCCTTTGTAAAAGAGCAAAAATAAACTCAAAGTGTGTAGATTAATGGAAATGCTAGTTTTGCTGAACATGGTCATTACCTTTTGTATTTAATATTAAAATTACAATAATATGTATCTCTCTACTGACACTAAATCTCAAGTACAGTACTCTTAAGAAAACCATGTCTAACAGCACCAGAACTCAAACACCTGAGGATTCCTCTATGTCATCCTACACCATGCTTACTATCACAAAATAGTTTGATCAGAAGAAAGCACAATGGTTACATTAAGAGCCTCCCTCCTTGATATACCTAGAACTACATTTTCTATATAAAAACAAATATCAAGGCATATATGATACATATAAATCTTAATACTGTGCAAATATTAATACTAAATATTAATACAATATCAATACATTCTTTTTTTATAAAGATTTTTTAAAAATGTTTTTAAATAAAATAGAGATGGAGTCTTGCTATGTTGACCAGGCTGGTCTTGAACTCCTAGCCTCAAGCAATGCCCTCATCTCAGCCTAGCAAAGTGCTGGGATCACAGGCATGAGCCACCATGCCTGACCAAGAAATTCTTAATCTCTATTGTAAACCCATGCTCCAGAAGATTTGAAATACCAACATTTCTAATTATCTCTAAAGTTTTTTTTTAATTACCTCCAGGAAAAAGTAAATTGCAGTAACAGTTGCCTAGGTAATGCCAGGCTTTCAGAACATGACTTGATTTTTGTAGAGTCTAAAAAGTTTTTACAATCTTAATTTTCCCCTTTATTATAAGGGTAAAACATGCTCACTACACAAAATACATAAAGAAAGTGGAAAGAAACAAGTACCACTACCTCTAATCCCACAACCAAAGCTTTAACAATTTATTCTCTTCTAATTTCTTTTATGTATATTTTTATACAATTTAACACCCTTTCTTTGTATTTGTACTGCTTTTTATCATTCACATCATAAGCAATATTTTCACATCATTAAAAACTCTGCCAAAATACCACTTTTAGTCTTTACATACCAACTCATCATATGGTTGTACCACATTTTTTCAAGCATTTTCTCACTGCTGGACATTCAGGTTTTTCTAACCTTTTGCTCTTTTAAACGATGCTATGCCCAAGACTTCCACAAGCACATAAAGACTTTGTGAGATTAGAAGAAGTTATCCCAGTCTAATATAAAAATGTTTATGAACTATTATTTTATCACACAACCTCAACAACTACACAATATAGCTCTGCCTGGGTTGGGGTTTAAGAACCCCAGCAAGCAAACACCCTGGCTGTGCATACACATGCCCCTGCACACAAGGGTCACACTCTTGCCTACTGACAAACATAATCCCTGAACATTAAGGCACATAAACATACCTAAGCCAGTGCCAGGCACCCTTGCCCCAAATTTCTCAAATGAGACTACCAGATCAGTTTCTGTCAGACTGGAGTGGTGGGCAAGTTAGCGAAAGACATCACCTCAGGGGATGCCTGGAGTCTGGAGCTCAGTCTGGACAAGACCATGCTGTAACCACCTGCATGGACAGAGTGTCCTCACAGGAGCTCTCCAGAGTCTTCGCATGCCATAGGTGCTAGCATGGGTTTATGTACCAGGCAACTTACTGTAACCTGGAACTCCTGGCTCCAACATGTGGCCAGAAGGCCCAGAATCCCTTCACTCACCCATGGTCTTCTCAAAGTGACATGTCTATCTCATGTCTGATACACCCACAGGTGTGGCACCCCTTGTGCAGAGGGCCATGTGAACACCTTGAATAATTATCTTAGCTATGAACATAAATCTTTGTTGAAACAACTTAAAAATGTTTAGGATACGTCAAGGTCTTTATACCTAGTGCCAAATTGCTGTCCAAAGATACATTCTAATTAACACTACCATCAGAATGATGCACTGGCCAACTTCACAGCATCCTTGACAAGTGATGCCTTTTTTCACTTTTTTTTTTTTTTTTTTTTTTTTTAAACGAGACAAGGGCCAGGTGCAATGGCTCATGCCTATAATTCCAACACTTCAGGAAGCTGAGGTGGGAGGATCACTTGAGACCAGGAGTTTGAGAACAGACAAGACAACATAGCAAGACCATATACACACAAAAAATAAAATGAACAGCCAGGTCTAGTAACATACAACTGTCATCTCAGCTACATGTGTGGCTGAGACAAGAGGATGGCTTAAGCCCAAGAGTTCAAGGCCACAGTGGGCTATGAGTGCCACTGCACTCCAACATGGGCAACAGAGCCAGACCCTAATTCTAAAAACAAACACGGTCTCGCTCTGTCGCCCAGGCTGGAATGCAGTCGTACAATCATAGCTCACTGTAACCTTGAACTCCTGGCCTCAAGGTGTTCTCCCTCCTTGGCCTCCAAAAGCGCTGGAATTACAGGCATGAGCCACCTTGCCCGGCCTCTCTCCCATTGTTTTGTTAACTACTGAGGCCAGCTATTTTTTCCTCCACAATTGTGTAACTTAGTCCTTCCCATTTTCTATCAAGGCCTTATGTATTTTTAAGGAAATAACTATCAAATCTGAACTTCCTTGATCAGATACTCAATATAAATGTCTAAAGTGAGGTACAGTCTTTTAAAATTGTCCCTTTCTACTCAGCTGCCTTTTTCTAAGTACTTCCTATGTTTTAGACACTGTACTGCATGATATATTTCACATAAGCCTGTGAACCTAATAGGTTAAAATTAAACCCTTTTCATTGATGAGCAATCAGAGGCTTTAAAAGGTTAAGTAGTTTGTCCAAGGTCATGACTAGAGGGTAAGGAATTGGGAAAAGGAGGGGAAGGGACAGAAATGAGGAAGGGAACAGAGGGAGAAAATTACTTTTCAGGAAACAATCTTGTTCAATATTTATTATAATATTCCTTTCCGTAGATGTGATTTCTTGTAAAACAAATACTACTTTTCCACTAACTTCTTTTATTGTAAAATTAAAAATGATTCTTTAAAAAAATAACCCACGGCCGGACACGGTGGCTCACACCTGTAATCCCAGCACTTTGCGAGGCCAAGGTGGGCGAATCACGAGGTCAGGGGTTCAAGACCAGCCTGACCAACATGGTGAAACCCTGTCCCTACTAAAAATACAAAAATTAGCCGACTGTGGTGGTGTGCAAAAAAAAAAAACAAAAATAAAAACAAACAAAACCTACAACAGCAATAATGCTGTTTTCAATTATGAAAAATCTGAGGCAAGGGCTAAATTAAAAGGCAAGAGCTAGATTAAGAGGCTCACCAGGCTTTGAGGACATTATACAGAACCTTCTTACTTCTGGATCTCCTGGTTACTGTCAACATCTTGCCCTGATTACTGACCATCTACAATGGGACTTTTCTGATACTTCAACTCAGCTAAGTTTTGCAACATACAGCCATGGAGAGACTGCAAAATGCATTTTTGATGGCAGGTGCTGCAATCGTGCTAACCTAAAGATTCCACAGGTTTAAGATACGTTCTGTGAAAACAAGTAAGTACCTTATTTTGCAGCTCTATAAGCTCAAACTCTGTAAAATTAAATGCTAGTTAAAAGAAAGAGTTTTTAGTGTTCATTTAATCTACCCCACATGTTCAAACCCCCTTATAACATTTACACACATAATTTTAAAGGAATGGTAAATACAAACAGAGGTAATAACATAAGGCAAATAAAGCTTTACAGTTTATATATATACACGTTCCAAATTTACCCCAGGTTCGATTTCATAAAAGATCAAATAGTTGAATTTATACATCCTGCTAAATATATATATATATGCTCCAAAATTATCTGAAGTTGCAAATTGCACTAGCACTGAAATGACCATTCCTTCCAGCTTCTCACCTGCTTCACCACTCCCCCAGTACCACTCTCTCCACCTCTAGAGTCCAATGCTGCAGTTATCTGAAATTACAAAGTTTTTTTTTTTTTTAATTATGACCAAGTTTGGCTTATCTGAGAAGTGCAAGGTTGGTTCAGAATACCTACTGTTTTCACCACCCTAACAGATTAAAAGAAAAAAGCCATATAATTACCTCAAAAGATGCACAGATGCACTCTGGGGTTGGGGGAAGGGGAGGACTGGGAACAGAGAAGGTGCATCTGAATGAAAACAAAGACTTGGGTTTTTTTAAATTTGCCTTTCTTTATTTTTATTTTTTTATTTTAGAGACAGGGTCTTATTAGGATGCCCAGGCTGGGGCTTTCTTTTCTTGCAAGTCATTTTTTTTTCAAACAATTCTATATGATAATCAACAGGATGAACTAATGAAGGCATATTAAAGAGTGGTTCAGGTAAAATGATTCAGTGAATTCCTAATCTGTGTGTCATGTTTATGGTGACAGAAAACAAGTGTGTTCTCTACTGCTGTTAAAGTTATCTCTACTGCTGATAAATTTAAATACAAAGCGCAAAAGTGAATCCTACAATGCAATACCATGACTTTCAGGAATCTGCTCCACTTTTTTTTTTTTTTTTTTTTTTTTGAGACGGAGTCTGCTCTGTCGCCCAGGCTGGAGTGCAGTGGCGTGATCTAGGCTCACTGCAAGCTCCGCCTCCTGGGATCACGTCATTCTCCGGCCTCAGCTTCCCGAGTAGCTGGGACTACAGGCGCCGGCCACCACGCCCGGCTAATTTTTTGTATTTTTAGTAGAGACAGGGTTTCACCGTGTTAGCCAGGATGGTCTCGATCTCCTGACCTCATGATCCACCTGCCTCAGCCTCCCAAAGTGCTGGGATTACAGGCGTGAGCCACCCCTGGAATCTGCTCCACTTTCAAAATCATGCCTACATAAGCAGAAGCTCTTGAGATAAACCTTGTCTTTCCCCACAGTGTTGTAATTACAGTAAAAGCTTTTCCATAATAATCAGAACTAGAAGTTGTTCAATTAATTGCAATTATTGATAGAAACATTTAAAATGCATACACGTGCATTCATTAGCTAATCCTTTTTAAGAAAACCAAAGCACATTCTTCAATGACAAGCCATTGCTAGAGTATTTTCCAGCCACTCTGATCCAATGTTTTTGTAGAAATTACCAGAGGAGAAAAATATTTTTTTAATTTTTAAAAACTTACAAAGTGCAAATTCCAATTCTTCACAGACTACGTGTGAACAGTTTATGAACCAGTGCTGGTTTGCAAAGTGCGCTTTGAGTAGCACTAGTATAAATAAAGCACGGGCTCTGGAGCCAAACTGTGAGGCTCACCCTTGGACAAGTTTCTCTCTCTCTAGTGGGGATAATATTAATACCTACCACCTAATTGGGTTATTATGAAGATTAAATAAGAATATGTCTAGCATTTAAAACTGTCCCTGCCAGATAAGGACTCTATAAATGAAAGTTGATATTACTATCATTATTACTATTGTATAGACCATAACCATAAATACACTTTTTCTAAAATGTCTAGTTTTTGTCTTTTTTAAATGTAATGAGAAATGAAGATACTGAAAATACAGAATTCTTTATAGTTTTATCCTTTTCTCCAATTTTTTATATCCTGATCCATGCCCAATCATATCACTTCTTTTAAAGTGAGTCACTAGTCACTGCAAACCTGTTATTCACTAAATGTACAGGCTGCAGAGCATGTAGCTGTGTTACTTCCCTGTCCCCAGTGACAAATCCATGAGATACTTTTTTTTTAAATGGGCAACTGAAGGAGAGGATTTGCCAACAAAGACGAAAGTGAAGCAAAGAAACAAAAGCGATAATGCTGGAAATAAAATTCTAATGGAATATAAATGGAGTTACAAAAGAAAGAGTTGACTGTGAGAATGTTGACACCGCTGCCAACAGGGAGACTAAATATGCTAAATATGCAGCCAGAGGAACCTTCTGAAGGTAAACTGATCAACATAAGAGAGTGGTTATGGTGAAAAGGATGACAATGTCTCAGAGGAAGTCACGCCAGCAAAAATCCTTCATATTAAAGGAACTTTTACATATACTTCTTGATATTCACGATGTAATGGATAAAATGTTTGAAGCTGATTCAAATTTAGAAGTATTAACAACTTGTCCAAGGCTTAGAAATGATGCTCACTCCACACCGTACAACAGGGAAGAAGAAACCAGGCACAGTTCTAATTACTCTTGAAAAGATTTTTACAAATAAATAAAACACTTTAGTTTTCAAGGTTTAAATTACACTGTACTAAGTAAATACTAGTTTTACTGTTTTATCCATTTCCCTATACATTTTGCAACAATGAGAGTATGTTTTGACGAAAATTTCTAAAAATCATGAACAACATAATTTCTAAGATTGCTTTGCAAAATTTAAGTCTGCACAAGTATTTTTACATTCCACAGCACAAAATGAGAACTGCCTGTATACAGAACTTTTACAACCTAAGAAGGAAAGCAACTGAATCTAAAAACAGGCAAAAGATTTCAACAGATAATTCACCAAAGTTAAATGGACTGCAAATAAGCACTTGAAAAGATGCTCAACACCATCAGGCACTAGAGAAATACAAACTGAAAATATAACAGATGGCTAAAAAAATACTGTAAATGACCATACCAAGTGCTGGTGAGAATACAGTGCAAATGAATTCCTATACACTTGTGCAAAGCCACTTTAAAAAGTTAAATATACACCTTCAATATGACACAGTCATTCCATCTACGTATTCACCCAAGAAAAATGAAAGCATTATGTTCATACAAAGAATCATACACTAATGTTCATAGCACTTTACTTGTAGTAGTCTCAAACTGCAAGCAACCCAAATGTTCATCAACAAACGAATGGACAGACTGTGGTATTTCCATATGCTGGAATACTATTCAGCAATAAAAGAAACAAGTTACTGACACATCCAACAATAAGTATAAATCTCGAAATCACTATGCTGAGTTGAAGAAGCCGGATATAAAAGAATATATATTGTATGAGTCCTCATATATAAGATTCTAGGAGTCAAGTCTGGGCAACATAGTGAGACCCTGTTTCTAAAAAAATTAATTAATAAAAAAGTAAGATTCTAGGAAATGCAAACTAATATTATAAGGACAGAAAGGGCACAGGTGGTTGACTGGCGTCTAGGGGCAGGTAGGGTGGATAGATTTGAAGCAGGCAGGAAAAAACTTTGAAGGTGATTATGTTCATTATCTTAATTGTGGTGATGGTTTCATGGGTGATTAACTATGTTGAAGCTCCACAAACTGTATGCTTAATAAAACTTTTAAAAATGGTCCATGGACCATCTGCATCTGCCAAAAATGTGGATTCTCCGGCTTGCCACAACCCACTAAATTTTGTGGGTCAAGCCTGAGAAATTGCATTTTCCAAGATCCACATTACTCTAAGGTATGTATTTACTCTGTAATCTAGAGGATCTAGAAGTCTAGAGTCTCCAGAAGAACTATCTCACTGAAGCTTTAGAACTTAAGACATCTTATTACATTCGTATTTATATTTTAACTTTGAAATCTGATATATAGGTGATCTCTGAAATAGTTCAATAAAAGAAAAGCCCATAGAGACAAAAGTTTTAAAGCTAAAAATAAGCTTTATGATTTCAATTTAAAATCATATCTTGTCCCAATTCCATTTCACAAATGGGGAAGTTGAGACCCAGAATGGTTAAATTTGGGCAGAGTCAGTAATAAAATGCAAATCTTCTATTCTACTTTCTTCTGAAATGAAATTCTATCCAACTTTCTTCTACAAAGGCTTCTATTCCTTTGCTTTCAATTTCTCCTAAATTCATATTTATTCTTTGTCATTTCCGTAGCTCAGATTTTTATGCTCTCACTTCTAACTACTGCAATAATCTCCTAAATGGTTAACCTACTTCTGTAGTTCTCTCCCCACTTTATTTCTATCACACAAATACCTGAGTACCTAATATTAGTCAAGCACTATAAGAGACACTAATTTTATCTCATCACTGCTCTATTAAAAAAAAAAAAAAACTTCTAATAGCTCCCAATACTCTTCAGGATACATTCTCAAACTGGCACACTTAGGAATGAATATCCATTCTGATTTCAGGCTACTCCTAATAAACATGCTACTAGAGCAGAGCCCCCTAACAGCCTATGCTCATTCCAGTCCTGAAATCTGTTTCCTCCTAAAAAGGCATTCCTTTCTTCCTTCTAAAAAGATTCTTATCCTTAAAAGGCCAATTTAAAGCTATTCCTACTTTCAACAGGCTTTTCCCGAGGACTCCAGCCCACATCAATCCCTATAATTCTAAAGCATTTTCATCCAATAGTACACTGCTACTCATTGGTTGCAGATGTTAGCTGTATAACTGAGGGAAGATAAAATTTGTTTCTCAAGTCTTTTGTACCCTATTTAATATGCAGTGCTTAAGTATTTTACAATGAAGGGAAACAGCATAGCATATATAGGTAGAAAAGTTTTAGTCTAGAGGCTTTGAAACCAGTCAAATACCAGTTTGAATCCTAGTTCTGACAATTACCATAACTCAGGATCACACAGCTAGTAAGCATTAGTTTCCTCATTTGTCAAATGGAGTTAACAGACCTTACAGCACTGTTGCAAGCATTAAATAAGATTCAATGAGAATGCATGTTTACTGCTTAGGAAAAATCACAAACATTCACTTAGTTGTAGCTATTATTAGCAACACAGATTAAATATCCACCATGTGGCAGATATTGTACTAGGTTCTAGAAACACCAAACTGTTTAAGATTTAAGCGCTGATCTTAAAGAAGTTTATGTATTAATACATACCAATACCATTCATCCATCCAAGTTAGAAAACACCAGTCATCATTCTTACCTGTACTGTAAGACCTGAAAAACCTGACCATTCTATTTCCTGAAGACCTCTACTCACACAACCACTGAACTAGCAGTTCAAGCCAGGACTCCTACTATAGCCTATTTGGGTCTCACTGCTCCACCTCTAATCTTTTCTAACTAATTCTCCATAATGTTATTAGAATAATCCTTCTAATACAGAAACCTGATCACATATCTACACATCATCCTTCCCATTAGTCTATATCTGTAATTGTAATGGCATAGGACACAGAGATCTCAGGCTGACTCAATTCTTAAAAAAAAATTTCCAAGATTTCTCTTAAATATCTTGGCCAGATGCAGTGGCTCAACGCCTGTAATCCCAGCACTTTGGGAGGCCAAGGTGGGCGGATCATGAGGTCAGGAGTTTGAGATCAGCCTGACCAACATGGTGAAACCCCATCTCTACTAAAAATACAAAAATTAGCCAGGCATGGTGGCACGTGCCTGTAATCCCAGCTACTCAGGAGGCTGAGACAGGAGAAGTACTTGAACCTGGGAAGCGGAGGTTGCAGTGAGCCGAGATCGCACCACTGCACTCCAGCCTGGGTGACAGAGCGAGACACCATCTCAAAAAAGAAAAAAAGTCGTTTTTATGTATTGTTAAAGCAGCTTTTTAAGAAATTTAATTATTTCTTTAAATACTTCAGTTGTAGTTTTATTAGAAAATCCACCCTACTACTGCAGTGATTTAATAACAAAAAAATTGGAAAAAGAAAATCCACCCTACCTCGTATTACTTCATTTTCACGTGTTACGAGTGACCACTGGCCAGTACGTACTATCAATAATGGCTGCCCACCACAATTATCCATGGACCACCACCACCCTGTTTTTAACTATGCATGCCACAGAGCTACCACAGCAGATTCTTATTCACCAAGTCTACGGTACACCATGGTATTTGTTTTTTTAAGAAGCCACACAATGTTTCTAATATATAGCCAGGATTGCCCAATCCCAGATTGAGAAACTTTACATAGAAAAGTGACCAGATATGATAATATTGCTTTGTCTATCTAAAGCAGGGGTCTGCAAACCACCCACAGACCATGCCTAATCCCATGGCTTTTTGTTCTACCTGCACACTAGAATGCTTTTTACATTTTCTAAGGGTTGAAAAAAGAAAACAACAATCTTTATCCTGAAAGTAGTTAATGACTTCCTGTGGAAATAATACTTGCATATATAAAAAGTAACAAATTCATAATAATTCTGTCAACACCAAAGTATTGTTACAGACTACAATTACAACAGAAATTTAGAGAACAGGACAATGTGAGATAAAGGTATATTCCATGTGTGAGTTAAAAATCTTCTCTGTAGGCCTCACAGCACATCATATCACTCATCAAAACGCTGGACCCTTTCCCATGACTCAAAGTGGCTACCACAGGCTGTTCATTGTTATCATACTCTGCTCTGCACTAAGCACAATGCCTGAAACATCACAGTCTCCAAAGTACAGATGCTGAATGAGTGAATAAGCAAACATCATAAATAATATAAGTACATTAGAATAAATGCAACTCGTCTAAAGTTAAGGTTCCAAAAGGCTGTCATTCTGCTAAAATGATTTGTTTGGGGAAAAGAGAGATAATGAGAGGTCAATGTATCGTTAGCAGAAAACTGGTAAAATTTAGAAAAATATGTAATTTCTCTCATTAAAAATTAAATAAAGAGACTTCGAATGAAATACTCTAAGGTGTGTCCACCACCGTTTTACAGATACAGTTTTTAAATTATTTTATTTATTTTTTTAAGAGATGGGTTTTTGCCATGTTGGCCAGGCTTGTCTCGAACTCCTGGCCTCAAGTGATTGGCCTCGGCCTTCCAAAGTGCTGGGATTGTGGGTGTGAGCCACCGTGCCCACCCAACCTACAGATAGATATAGTTTTTCTGGACTGATAAAACTCAGTTGCACCAATAAGCATAGATAACCACTTTGGAGTGATATTATATATCTGATATGTGGTAATATATATTACCGCATGTCTTGGCAGCAATAAAACAATAGATTTTAAGACTATGAAAAATACTTTGTCACATAGTGTTAAAAACGTCCTCAAAACTCAACAAAGATCAGTTACAGACTCCCAATAGGCCAGACATTCTATGTATGGCAAAGTACAAAATGCTGTGTAAAAACAAGATCTGCCCTCATAAAGCTCATAGTCTACGAGATGACATGTAAACAAATTACTACAATACAGTATAATTAAATAAAATGCTATGCTGGAGTTCTGTGGTTAAACTGCTATGGGAAAACAGATGAGGGAGTAATTTCATTATGTCTAGAGGAGAATGTCAGAGAAAGCTAGAGAAGTGAGATGTCTGGGTGCCTTACATACTTAAAAAAACACCAGTACTACTAACAACTTCCAAAGACATTTTTATATGCTTCAAATTAAGTCAAATAACTTAATTTTAGGATTTATGTTAGCATATACACTAAACTGGAAAAGGAAAACCTTCTCCTATACAAAGCATTTTAATTACTACCTATGATTGTTAACAATGGGGTAACATAATAAAATAATACTAAAATCCTTAAGAAAAAGGCTTTATTGAACTGAGACTGAGACAACTCCAAGAATTCAGAAGAACACCGGGTAAGATTTTTCAGTCCTAATAAATACAAAACTGCACTGATTTCTTCAATAATTTCTATCCCGTTTGCTATCCATGTTTGAACCTTAATCTGTTTGCCCTTCTGTTATTTCTACTTACTGGATAGCTTATATAATTCCAAATTTGGACTATCAAGTCTGAACTTACAAACCAAATCAGGGGAAAACACTTTCAAAAAAAAAATGTAGTATTCTAAAAATTACTCTTTCATGGTCAGAGTATATATTTATGTAGTAACGTCTTTAGGTCCAGCCTGTTAAATGTCCTATGAAGTGGTTCTTTCTTGTCTATCTTCTCCTCTTTTAAAAACTACCTTACATGTCTTATGAGCTTGTCTCCCAAGTGCTCATTAGTAGCCACATGGAATCTAATGGGTTCAACAGACAAGACATCAATACACACAACTATAAATATATCATATCAGATAGGTTCATTTCTCAAAAGAGCTCATAATTCTTCGGTAGAAGAACTTTATTTTTCCTAACATTTAGAAGTTTCATAGAGATAATTAAGTAGAAATCATTCAGTATTTTCAGATTTTGGCTATTTCTTTATTTCCTAGACTTAAACATCTTAGTTTAAATGATTTTTAACAGATAGGCCCCCCCCAAACATAATGAGTGCCATAACTGTACTTCAACTGCTATGTGACAGACTTCCATATCATCAGTAATTTTTACCTAGGTATTTCAGACTGGAAAAGATAAATAAAATTTGATTTTAAAATAAATTCTGAAACCATTAACTCATAACATCCTGGATGTTTTACCTTCTGCTACCCTACTCATTCACTAATTTAATGCCTTACAAAAACCTGTACAGTTTAGAAATTCCCCTATCCCCTTTCATTTGATTTCCACCAAATGTAGGAGCACTTATGTATTCTAGATTTCACTGTTTAGTTTACTATTTGCAGTATCTAGGAATTTATTTTATCTACAGAGATAGATTTCTTATAATAAGAGACAAAATTTTAGTCATTTGGGAAGTAGACCTTGCTTCCTTGAATTAACAGAAAAAATATTAAAGTGCAAGAATAGGAAAAAAATTGTAAGTACTAAAACCACAAAAATGGAGAAAAATGTTGATCTATGCTAAATGATGTACAAGAAAATACTGATCACCGAAGTGAACAGATCAATATTTATTTTAGCCATTTCTTTCAACCTTCTTCCTAATGTACCTTTTACTCAGACATAAGTCTTATCTATTAAAAAAAAAAGTTAAATTGTATGTAGCCATCATTTGTCACCTTTGCAGTCCATATTGGAGAATGACTGTTAATGCTTCTTTTCAGAATCTGAGATTCATAACAATTTACTTATCTTTCCTCTACACTATTAAAAACTGAAACTAAAACAGGAAGGTTTTCTTCTTCCCTAACTTCTTGATAATAACTAATAGCTATTATTCAGATATACATTAATAGCCATTATTTGAGTGTATGTCCTCTCCTATGTTAGGCTACTCAGTGAAAAGTTTTGGGCAACCAGATATTCACATGGTTTCAAAGTATCACCAAACCGAGACCTTTTACAAGGTCTCACTCTCTCGCCTAGACTGGAGTGCAGCGGCACGATCACAGTTCACAGCAGCCTTAATCTCCCAGGATCACACCACCACACTCAACTAATTTTTGTATTTTTTTTGTAGAGACAAGGTTTCAGCATGTTGCCCAGGCTGGCTGACACCATCTTAATTGAGGGATAAAATTTAGTATCACCAAAAATGTGACAGACATTATATGCCTGATGATGTAATGCAATGGGATGTATTCAACATTATCCTATGTAATAAACTTGTCAGGTATATATAAACTGATTCTATTTATCAAGAAACAAAGCAGACAAATCTTGATTATGAAATATTTTCTATCAGACAGCTTGCCTGGATGAAAAGGAGCAGGTGTGAAGATTAAAAAAAGAAGAGGAGTTCAGTTTTGGACATGTTAAATTTGAGAGGCTTATGAGCCACCAATCTGAAGATGTTGAGAAGGCAATGATGGATACAGAAGTATGGAGTTCAGGGAAGAGGTCAGATCACAAATACTTTATCTACACCCCAGGACTTTGTATCCAAAGACCAAGGACACTTGAAATGGTTCACAGTGGCAACAGTAACAGACCAGTGGCCACAGTGCACTAACCACACTGTTATGGTAACATAATCTGGGCAGTATTTTCTTGCTGCTCATCTGCCTCTGGTTATTGCTCATTTTGTGAAGCTGGGTTCCCACTCTCTCCATCAATTCTATAACCTACCTGTCATCATCCCAACAAATTCCTTTTATGTCCAAATTACCTAGTCAGTTTCTGCTATTTGCAACCAAGGACCCGTTAATGAATTATGAAGAATATTCTGGTCTCGAATAGAAAACTGTAATTTCCTTCCCAATTTAAAGCCATTCCTACAAACAAGCAGAATTTATGTTACAAATACAACTCTGAAGTATAAATACAGATAATAAAGATATTCAAAAATTAAAGACGGTACAGATCAGTTTTTTGAGATATTTAAGAGGTCCCAGGATAATTAAAAAGAAAACTTTGTTTCAAAACATAAAATTTGAACATTAATATAAAAGTAGAACATCCAGAAAAAAATGGCAAAACACCAAGATCATTTTAAAAATATCAAATAAAGGCCGGGCGCGGTGGCTCACGCCTGTAATCCCAGCACTTTGGGAGGCCGAGGCGAGCGGATCACGAGGTCAGGAGATCGAGACCAGCCTGGCTAACACGGTGAAATCCCGTCTCAACTAAAAATACAAAAAATTAGCTGGGTATGGTGGCAGGTGCCTGTAGTCCCAGCTACTCGGGAGGCTGAGGCAGGAGAATGGCATGAACCTGGGAGGCGGAGTTTGCAGTGAGCCGAGATCGCACCACTGCACTCCAGCCTGGGCGACAGAGTGAGACTCCGTCTCCAAAAAAAACAAAAAAAGATGCTTTACTTTGCTTTATACATTCCAAACTACTCCTACTAAGAATAGTAATGAAAAAATTCTCCGGCCGGGCGCGGTGGCTCACTCCTGTAATCCCAGCACTTTGGAAGGCAGAGGTGGGTGGTTCACCTGAGGTCGGGAGTTCTAGACCAGCCTGACCATCAGGGGAAACCCTGTCTCTACTAAAAAAAACAACAACAACAACAACAAAAAAAAAAACAAAATTAGCCAGGCATGGTGGCACATGCCTGTAGTCCCAGCTACTTGGGAGGCTGAGGCAGAAGAATCGCTTGAACCTGGGAGGCAGAGGTTGTGGTGAGCCGATATCGCGCCATTGCACTCTAGCCTGGGCAACAAGAGCAAAACTCTATCTCAAAAAAAAGAAAAAGAAAAAGAAAAAAATCTCCACCTAAGTCTACATTTATGTATATATGTATGTTTGAGACAGAGTTTCGCTCTTGTCACCCAGGCTGGAGTGCAATGGTACGATCTCGGCTCACCGCAACCTCTGCCTCCCAGGTTCAAGGGATTCTCGTTCCTCAGCCTCCCAAGTAGCTGGGATTACAGGCGCTTGCCACCACACCCAGCTAATTTTTGTATTTTTAGTAGAGATGGAGTTTCACTATGTTGGCCTTGCTGGTCTCAAACTACTGGCCTCAGGTGATCCACCCATCTAAGCGTCCCAAAGTGCTGGGATTACAGGTGTGAGTCACTGCACCCGGCCAAGTCTACCTTTAGTCTCTTATTTCATACACTTCCCTCACACGTCAGTAAAACTACTTTTCATTCTTTCTGAAAACTTTTCACATTTCAAATCAAAAGTATAATTGTTGGCTATATTAAAGATTAAACATTTCTTACATCCTTGATAGTACACCATTTATGTACTAAACTCCCTACCTCCATTTAGTACTTTTAAGGAATACATTTTGAAGAAGTAAAACATGAAAAAGAGTAAAAACACTTAATAGGGAATATTTGCTTTAAGGAGGAAAAAAGTACGAATATATGTGAATATCTAGTATGTACCATGCATTCTGCTATAGATGATAATTTTTTTTGTAAAACACTGCAAAACCGGTGATGTTACCTTTTTACAAAAAGTAAATGAGGAAAATTAATTTCAAAAATTGGTTTAGGCCAGCTGCAGTAGCTCATGCCTGTATCCCCAACACTTTGCAAGGCTGAGGCAGGAGAACTGCCTGAGCCTAGAAATTTGAGACCAGCCTGGGCAATAAGTGAGATTCTATCTCTACCAAAAAAAAAAAAAAAAAAAAAAATTAGCCAGGTGTGGTTGTACATGTCTGCTGTCCCAGCTACTCATGAGGCTGAGATGGGAGGACTGCTTGAGACCAGGTCAAGACTGCAGTGAGCTATGATCATGCCACCACACTGCAGCCCAAGCGACAGAGTGAGACCTGCCTCAAAAAAAAAAAAAAAAGGCGGGGGGGGGGGGGGGGCGGGGGGAGGGTGTTACTTACCTCACATCAGTGCTAATAAGAGGTCAGTGTCAATAAGGGGTAGATCTGTTTCCAGAACAGATCTGCCTATCCCAAAGTTGATGCCACTTTATTCACAACAAAATGCCTCCATGAGTACATTCTTCTAAAAATTCATTCTCATTAATTTTTTTATTAGAAAAACAATTGTAACCATTATACTGAACAAGCTGAACCTGTGGGATGTAACTATAAAAAACAATTTTTTGTCCACGACTAGCCTTTAAAGTTACTCTGCAGCCATAGTTAATGTCCCTGAACTTTCATTTAGGCTAGTGATCATGACTTTGGTCACTCCCAAGTTATAAAAACAATCTGACTTTTAAAACTGAAAGATCCAGCTGGGCATAGTGGCTCCCACCTGTAATCCCAACAATCTGGGAGGCTGAGACAGAGGATCACTTAATCCCAGGAGCTGGAGACCAGCCTGGGCAACACAGGGAGAACCTGTCTCTACAAAAAAATTTAAAAAAATAAAAAAACTTAGCCAGATGTGGTGGTGCATACCTATAGTCCCAGTTACTTAGGAGGCTGACGTGGGAGGATCGCTTAGGCCTTGGAAGTCGAGGCTGCAGTGACTGAAAGATCTTTAATATAATCGTCAAATTTTTCTCATTTAAAGTTAGTTTCTCTGCTTTCCCAGCTCAGCCCTACACAGTACAAGAGCACTACGCTTTTACTCCACTCCTTTCCACCTTGCTAACCTTGGGTGGGGCAATTATGTGCTATCAGAGAGCTTAGACACTTTCATGACTCAAAAAATGTTTAGGCCGGGAGCGGTGGCTCATAGCTGTAATCCCAGCACTTTGGGAGGCCGAGGAAGATGGATCACCTGAGGTCAGGAGTTCTAGACCAGCCTGGCCAACATGGTGAAACCCCGCCTCTACTAAAAATACAAAAATTAGCCGGACATGGTGGTGTGTACCTGTAGTCCCAGCCACTCAGGAGGCTGAGGCACGAGAATTGCTTGAACCAGGGAGGTTGCAGTGAGCCAAGGTCATGCCACTGCAGTCCAGCCTGGGTGACAGAGCGAGACTCTGTCTTAAAAAATAATAATAATGATGATGACAATAAAGTTTAAAGCTGATTCTGTTCAGGAATGCTTTCAGGGGTTCCTTGAAAGTTGGGAGCTCTCACTCCAATTCCTGTAATGCATCTCCTCTGGGAATCCAGCCTCCATCCTGTCCCCCTTGTACCCTACTCTTTTGGGTTTTCCCTTATGTGGTCTCACTTCTCTCAGGTGGCCCTCATGTGATCTATGGGAAACACAGATCTCTTCAGTCAAAAAAACTTTGGGAGCACTGGCAGTCCATCTACACAGCAACCTTGCTTTCTTTTGCTGTGCTGCCAAAGCAGATAGTCTCTCTTTCACCCTTGAAAATCTCCAGGTATGAGTTAGACAGACATCAATCCACTGCGTCCCCCAAATTGCAGGAGTTACATATTAAGCTCCTCAAGTGGTCACTATAAAGCCCTTCTATCTTTACTGGAGGGGGAGTACTTCCCATCCCTCCCACAAAGACAGAGGAAAGAGGTTAGGAAAGACTCCTAGAATACCAACAACTGGGTTAAAAAACTTTTCCAATTTCTAACAACATGTGTCAAAAACTCTTTTCCAATTTCCAACTTTCTGAATGAAACCTTTTACAACAACAGATGGATACATATTAGAAGTCACAAGATCCATTTTCTGGCTCTCTTTTGAACACCCACATGGTGTCCTTAAAAATCACTTTAGAAATATGCATCTGTTGACTTAGGGTCAAACTCAGAATACAAGAGTTCCACACATTTTAGCACCTTATTTCGTATTTTGTATTTTCTAAATTTTCCATGAAAAGCAGGAATAAAATAAAAATCCACAACCTTACCACTCAGCCACGGTTAACACTGTCCCTTTATGCCACTTAAAAATGTAAGTTTAAATTTTTTAAAACCTTGTACAATAACACTTCATTTATATACTTTCATTAAGCAATCCAGTTTATCACCTAATTTAAACACATTACCTTTTTCAAGCATCAAATTTCCACTGAACTAGTGTGCTGCTCTTTCTAAAATTTGTCTCACTGTGCCACTCTGAAGTCCAAACCCTTTAATGGCTCCCTACCAGAGATTAAACTTCAGTCTTTTAAAAAGTGTAATCTACACAGTCTCCTAGAGCTGTTACATCTCTAAATATGATTTTGAACCATGTATGCACCATATAAAATCATACTACAAGAAAAATGCAGGTGTCAGAGGAGTTCCTAATAATGGGATGTGACCTACACTAGCGGAGAGAAACATTTCAGAATTTGCGAATTCAACCTTGTAACCCCTCAATGAAGCTGGATCCTGAGATATTTTCAACAGGAACTGGGACCAAATTCTGAAATGCAAAAGAACAAAGGTGGCTATTTCTTTATTAGCACGATAAAACTAAGCTTGCAGTGGGGATCAGTCCTCACATGATTGCAAATAAAATTCTGGCATATACCTACTGGCTCCACACTCATTATCACCAGCTGCCAAAAAGTTAATCTAATACTCAAGAGCAGATTTATAAAAACTTTAAATGTCTAAAACTGGATTTGGGAATTAATTTTGTTATAAGTTCCACACATAATGTGCTCCATTCACAGAGCACACATTTAAAAAATTGTCTTAGAGTCAAGTGCAGTGGCTCATGCCTGTAATCCCAGCACTTTGGAAGGCCGAGGTGGGCAGATCACTTGAAATCAGGAGTTTGAGACCAGGCTAGCCAACATGGTAAAACCCTGTCTCTACTAAAAATACAAAAAAAAAAAAAAAAAGCCAAGTATGGTGGTGCATGCCTGTAATCCCAGCTACTTGGGAGGCTGAGGCAGGAGAATCGCTTGAACCCGGGAGGCGGAGGTTGCAGTGACCCGAGATTGCACCACTGCACTCCAGCCTGGGTGACAGCGAGACTCTGTCTCCACAAGAAAAAAAAAAGTTTTAAAGTCATCTTTTACCAGATGAAGTGAGAAGTAAATTCCATTTTAACATGCTACCAAGAAAAATGCACTCATAGTTCTTAGCTCAAAGAGGCTTCGGTCTGCTAAGAAGTTTAAGTCAGTAAAAATGCACAAAATTACAAAAGTCCCTGCAGAAAGAAAAATAATCAGTTCTCTCTTAAAGCTGACAATAAATGTATTCACTCAAAAAGTACACAAGAACAATGAGCGTAGGCAAATACTGATATGTCTCTATGAATAAATGTGGAGAGTATGTGTCTGTAGTCATCTAACATATATATATGCATAAAGATGGCTGGAAAGATGGTCACCAAAACAGTGACTACCTAGGTGGTGATTTTTGCTTTTTTCTTTTACTACTCTATATTGTTTCAATTTTTTTATAAATATGAGCATGTATGTTTACAAGAATTTTCATTATTAAAATACAGTATGAAAGCTACAGTAATCAAGCCATGTGGTACTAGCAGAATGATAGATCAATGAAACAGACATAAAAGTCTATAGAAAAACCCAAACATTTGTGGTCAACTGATTACCAACAAAGACATCAAGGCAATTCAGTAGAGGAAAGGATAGTCTTTTCAAAAATGGTTCGGAGACTACCGGAAATCCACAGGCAAAAAGTTGAACTTAGTAACTTACACCATAAAGTTAACAAAAATGGATCATAGACCTAAATGCAAGGACCAAAACTAGAAAACTTTTAGAAGAAAACACAAGAGTAAATCTCATAATCTTTGGTGAGGCAAAGATTTCTTAGATATGACACACACTGCACCATTCTTAACAGAAAAAAAAAAAAAGTTAAACTAGACTCTACCAAGTGAAAACGCTTACACCTCAAAAGACACCGTTAACAGCCAAGTGTGGTGGCGCATGTCTGTAGCATCAATTATTAAGGAAGCAGAGGCAGGAGGATTACTTGAGCCCTGAGTTTGAGTCTAGCCTGGGCAACACAGCAAGACCTCGACTCTGAACCCCATCTCTTAAGAAAAAAAAAAAAAAAACCATTAAGAAAATAAAAGGACAAGTCACAGATTGAGAGAAAATATTTGCACATAATGTATCTGACAAAGGACCTGGATACAAAACATACAAAGAACTCTTACAACTCTGTAAGAAGACAACCCAATTAAAAATGGGCAAAAAGACCTGACAGACATTTCACCGAAACAGATGGAAAAAATGGCTTGGTGCCGCACACCTGTAGTCCCAGCCCTTTGGGAGGCTGAAGCAGGAGGATCACTTGAGCCCAGGAGTTCTAGGCTGCAGTGAGGTGTGATTATGCCACTATACTCCAGCCTGAGTGACAAAGTAAAATCCTTTCTTTAAAAACAAAAAAAGAAAAAAGAAAAGAAAAGAAGAAAATGGCTTGAAAAGATGCTCAACATCATTAGTGATTAGGGAAACTCAAACCACAATGTATACTACTTCCCACCCAGTAGAATAATTATAATCAAAAAGATAATGACAAGTGTTGGGAAGATTCAGAGAAACTGAAATCCTCATACACTACTGGTAGGACATAAAATAGCACTGACAGTCTGGTTTTGGCAGTTTCTTTAAAAATTATGTAAGTTTTCCATATGACCCAATAATTCTATTCCTAGGCATCTACGCAAAAGAAAACATATGTCCACACATATCTGCATACAAATGTTCACAGCAGCATTATTTATAACAGCCAAAAACTGTGAACCATCCAAACGCCCATCAACTGGCAATGAATAAACAAAATGTGGCATATCCACAGAATGGAATATTACTCAGCAATAGAAAGGAACAAATTACTGATACACTCAACATGCATGAACCACAAATTAAATGAAAGAAGCCAGACATAAAAGATACTGTATGTTCCATTCATAAGAAATGTCCAGGAAAGAATAATCAAGCAAAAGTGAGAGAGTGAGAGTGTGAGGGAAAGAGTGTGAGAGGGAAAGAGGGAGAGACGGGGTGGGGGGGGGGGGAGAGAGAGAGGGAGAGGGAGAGGAAGGGAAGGGCAGTGTGTAAGAGCTAGAAGATAGGAAAGTGGATGCCTGGGGCGGGGGTAGTATGGAAGATGAATACGATTTCAAGGGATCTTACTGGGTTAACAGACAACATCCTAGACTATGGTAATGGTTGCAAAGCTGAATAAACTGACTAATAATCACTGAATTGTGCATTTGAAATAGATGAATTTTAGAGCGTATAAAGTATACCTCAATAAAATTGTTTTTAAAAAGATGGTGAAAAAAACTTAGTACATAATTATGTTTACTGAAGGAATGATTAGGTTTTTCTAGATGCCAAAGCCAAAAACCAGTGAGAAAACAAAACATTTTAAATGAAAACATAAATTAAAATAGCATACCAAAATGGCACACATACCACTTATCCCCATTTTATAAGTGATTTTCACTTTCTGCCTTTTAGTGGGATACTTCTAAGGGTCATGATTAGGTACAGGAATTTGCTACAAGACTTTATGTGCAATGTAACCTGGATACAGTGGCTAAAACTACCTGGAATAAATTGTCTTAGGGTACCGGTACCTGTTTAGCCCTACTTTATGACTTAGGACAGTTTCTATAATACAGTTAACCAGTTATGCGTTTAAAAACAAAACTGGCGAGGTGCGGTGGCTCATGCGTGCAATCCCAGCACTTTGGGAGGCTAAGGCAGGTGGATCACAAGGTCAGGAGTTCGAGACCATCCTGACCAACATGGTGAAACCCCATCTCTACTAAAAATACAAAAATTCGCCAGGCGTGGTGGCGTGTGCCTGTAATCCCAGCTACTCAGGAGGCTGAGGCAGGAGAATCACTTGAACCCGGAGGCGGAGCTTGCAGTGAGCCGAGATCGCGCCACTGCACTCCAGCCTGAGTGACAGAGCAAGACTCTGTCTCAAAAAAACAAACAAACAAATAAACAAAACTGTTCATTCATCTCTTACTTATGAGACCCTAACAAGATCCTAGAAGGGATCTGAGAGACAAGGGGCAGTAAAAGAATTTCACAAAAAGTTCCACTTGCAGACCTCAACTAGGAAGAATTGTGAAGTGCTTATATATATATATTTTTTAAATTATTTAAATCCATAGGCTACCCTCCTACCCAAACTAGGCACACTGAAAATGGTTTAAAAACTTTAATTTTAATAAAACACTGTTTTTAAAAGTTGCTTATAAGGCATGAACAATGAAAATCTGCTAAAACTAAGTTCTTAAAAGACACATATTTAAAATGTTAATAGACTACTAAGAGGTCAGTGCCACATACCAAAGACTGAACACTGGCCAGTTGTCACCATCACACATACCATAATGGAACTTTGGCACACACATTTCAAAAGGTTGCCAGCCAGGCTACATATTTTGACTACTGCTTCAACATACTGTTCTATAAATAAAAAGACAAAGCTTTAGTTTAACTATATTCACATTTTAATACAGGCAGTTCCAATTATCAAAAAGACTTTCCAAAATGCTTCATCCCTCATTTTCAGGGATCCACCTGCTTTTACCCACTGGCAACTGAGAACTAGCTCCACAGCAAGAAGATTGTTTTAAGTTTCCAAGTCTCTAAATTCACGTATGCTTTAACCCAAATGAATGGAATAAACGAAGTTGACTTCTCCATACTTTTGAAAAAAACTCGGTAAATATATTTACTAAATACCAGGATACATTTAGTATCTAACATTTAAATCAAAATAAATTCAAATATAACAAATAATCTTCAGCAAGTTAGCTTTCAAAATAACATTTTTACAAGACTTGTTTACAGAAAATAACTGGAAGGGAGGATAATTTATAAGATGCTAATAAATAAAATGGAGCCCTGCTTCCCTAAAAAAAAAAAAAAAAAAGAAAAATTGTGAATTTGAACATTCCCTTCACTAACTATGCTAGCCTCTCATTTACCTAAATCTATACATATAAGGGGAAAGAAGCCTCCCTGAAAATGTTTGTAATTGACATCATTTAGTTTCTTGGAATTTGCCAGAATTTAAAGTAGAGAACTGTGGTTTGATATAAAGAAAGCAAACTAATCTCACACCTTGCATCCCAAGATGGTTTTCTCATATTTCACTTAAATTCAATGTCCTTGAAATTCTTAAAACCCTGTAATCTCTTTCAAATTGAAAGATGTATGAACATGTCAGTCATTACTTTTTGAGTAAATGTTATTAAAGTGACCAACTCATCTTTGAGAAAATTAACCTCAAATTTCCACCAAGGTCATTACATATAACTTTGCCCTCAAAAACAGATTAAAAAATGAACAGCACCAATAATAATAATATGTATCATGTTCTTATCACATGCCAGGAACTTTTTTTTTGAGACAGAGTCTCCCTCTGTCACCCAGGCTGGAATGCAGTGGTATGATCTCGGCTCACTGCAACCTCCACCTCCCAGATTCCAGTGATTCTTGTGCCTCAGCCTCCCAAGTAGCTGGGATTACAGGCGTGCACCACCACACCCAGCTAATCTTTGTATTTTAAGTAGAAACAAGGTTTCACCATGTCAACCAGGCTGGTCACAAACTCCTGGCCGCAAGTGATTTGTCCACCTCAGCCTCCCAAATTGCTGGGATTGCAGGCGTGAGTCAGTATGCCTGGCACTTCTTTAAATGTCAGATTTAATGAGGTATAATTTATATATGTTAGAAAATAATTCTTCATAAGTATCTTTTTTTTTTTTTTTGAGATGGAGTTTCACTCTGGTTGCCCAGGCTGGAGTGCAGTGGCGCAGTCTCGGCTCACCGCAACCTCCAACTCCCAGGTTCAAGCGATTCTCCTGCCTCAGCCTACTGAGTAGCTGGGATTACAGGTGCTCGCCACTTCGCCCAGCTAATTTTTTGCATTTTCAGTAGAGACAGGGTTTCACCATGTTGGGTAGGCTGTTTCATAGGTATCTCTTTTGCATACAGTACAGGCAGAGGTACCAACTGCCCTTTGCTCTAGAGAGTATCTTTTCAAGAATGTTTGTAGAGTGAACAGTCTTGAGAAATAAAGATAGTATCTCCTTCTGGAGCAAAGGACAAGCATGCTTACGGTCTGTTCAGTATAATAAATATAATGTATCCCTCCAGAGCAAAGGGCAGGCATGCTTATTGCTCATTAGAAAAGATCTGGGTTCCCTTAACTCAGGGCTTCTCTCCAACAAGATAGCCCACTGTGTGTACAAGTACTACCTGGTCCTCTTCATGTCATCCTGTAGACTGAGGCTCAGAAAACCAGTACAAATGCTGATACTCTGGCTACTACTATTATAGAGAATAATAATCTGCCCTTGATCTTTAACACAGGAGTTTCGTGTCTTCTACCAGATTCCATGAAAATATGGCAGGATAACTTATTAGCTTGCAAGTAGGATAAAATCTCAGACCATCATGGTTCTTGACAGTTATGGGGAAAGAGGATGGGATGCTGATATACCCATAACTCTCTAAGAGAAAGGATAAAGGCCCTGCAGACTGAGTTCTGGGACAAGGGAAGATACCCTGGAATCTGAGAGTGATCCTAGTGGTGGATGGGAAGAAGGTGGGAATAAACACTCCCCCACCTGTTTACCTGTTAATGAACAGGGTGGAATTAATGTTTAGAAACTGAGCAGTGAGAAGTGAGGCTGAAATTAGCCACCCAAATGGTGGGTTGGTAGTTGTTCACTATCCTCTGGGCTGGTGGAAGGAGGGGAGTATCATAACAATAAGGGCAACAAGCCCCATGGTCCCACATGAAAGGCTGTGGCTGTGACTGCTGAGCCAAGGAATCCCCTAAACTAAAAGAAATGGTGTAAGTAATGATGACCTTGCTGCCAACTACAGAGCTTCAAGTAGACCAGAAACACTAAACTGCGAGAGAATGACCCAAAGTGAATATAAAGCCTTGATTACCAGCACCGAGTTGCTCTCTCCCCCTCCACACTCCCTGATCCCTCTCTGCTCCCACCCCCAAACTCTTCTGCTTTAATGAGCAAGATGGTTAGGAATGGGGCTGAGGTCTCCCTGATCCCCAAGATGGACTGAAGGCCAGACATACTAGGAGGTTTGCCCAGAGAAGTTCAGGGAGAGACTCAAAATTTTATGGTTCTCTTGGAAATAGGCACCCAGGTAACCATTCTATCTAGTCCTGTCAGGCAGACACCCAGATTAAGCTAATAGTGTCTGGGCAGGGTTTACAGTGGTTAGAAAAATAAATGTGACTTATGGGTGGGATGTTTTGGACCAATTCAATGTGCTTATTGTTGCCTCTACATCGTAATGTATAGTAAGAACTGATAAGCCGGGTGCGGTGGCTCGCACCTGTAATCCCAGCACTTTGGGAGGCCGAGGCGGGCTGATCACTTGAGGTCAGAAGTTCCGAGACCTGACCAACGTGATGAAACCCTGTCTCTAGTGAAAATATAAAATTAGCTGGGCATGGTGGCATGCGTCTGTAGACCCAGCTACTCAGGAGGCTGAGGTAGAAGAATCACTTGAACCCAGGAGGCGGAGGTTGTAGTGAGCCAAGATTGCGTCACTGCACTCTGGCCTGGGTGACAGGGTGACAGAGTGAGACTCTGTCACACACAAAAAAAAAAAAAAGAAGAAGAAGAAGAACCTGATGTGTTATGTGCTTGTACTTAAAAGACTCACTTAAGAGCTAGTGAGGGTTTTTCCAATCAGAAAGGGCTGTATGTATAAAAGTGTACTAGTACCTTTGGGGCCCCACAATCCTAAGGATCACTTTGAGCCATAAGTCTCATGATTTCACTGATTAGAGGATTTGGCAAAAGGAGGCAGCCTCCACCTACAGGTGCCCCTTGGGGTTTTGAACGCTTTACCTCCCCGACACAGCAATCAAGTTTACGCCTTCTGAAAAGCAGCTATTAGCTTGCTTCTGGATTCCAGTGGAAATTGAATGCCTAACTCATGGAGGCCTCACGAGTCTCCAGCCTGATGTTCCTATTTCGAGGTGGGTCAGCTTACACTCAATGACTAACAATGCAGTAAATCAATGGAAAATGCTTATATGAAACACACCTGGCTTAGTCTTAGCCCCAAGAAGGATCTCAACTTTACATGAAAAAGGGCTGGCACCTAGCCCTTTGGGGAAAACTTTATCCCCTACTCTACCACTGGAGGCAAAGCTACTGGCTCAATGAAGCCCAAATCCAGTAAATCATCACATCTTATAGATTTGACATCATCAATATTCTTTCCTGGACTTTAGCAACAGCCTTTTAACTTGTCTCCCTGTATCCAATCTCACTTCACCTTTAATACATTCTCCAAAAGCAGTCAGGACAATCTTTCCAAAAGACAACTTGAGTATTTTACTCTCCCCTATTAAGATCCTATAATGGTTTCCCCATTGCCTGCAGCTGGAACTGAATGGGACTTGTTAACATGACTCATGCAGATGGTTTACTTCTCGTCCACCTCTTTAGCTTCCTCTTTCCCACTCTTCCTTTACAGCCTCCATTGCTGTCATACTATAACCAGTATCAGTTTCTAACAAGACTTCTCTTATCTTCAGGCTTTTTAGCTCACTCTCTCTTCCTACCCCCATGTAAACTCTCCCTCTTGATTGACAAGTCTACTCTTCAGGTCAGAGTTTAGATGACACTACAACAGGGACTTTTATCTTTACTAGTTAAGATCAGGTACCCAAGGCCGAGGCGGGCAGATCACGAGGTCCGAAGCTCCAAGACCAGCCTGGCCAACATGGTGAAACCTCATCTCTACTAAAAATACAAAAATTAGCCAGGCGTGGTGGCTTGTGCCTATAATCCCAGCTACTGGGGAGGCTGAGGCAGGAGACTCTCTTGAACCAGGGAGTCGGAGGTTCCAATGAGCCGAGATCATGCCACTGCACTCCAGCCTGGGGACAGTGAGGCTCCATCTCAAAAAAAAAAAAAAAAGATTAGGTATCCATGTAACACATATCACTGAATTCATACTCTTTCTGTATCTTCTATTCTTTTGTAAGGAAGAACCACAAATGATTTATTCACTGTGATACAACCCCACTTATGTGCTCAAGAACTACTTGGGTAGTTAATGGCAATCTATATACCACATATTGTGCCAGGTGATCAAAAACAAAATTATTTTTAATAATCATTTGACTTAGAAATACATTAGGAAAATCATATGCTGCCTTCCTTGTTATGCTGAATTGAAATTAACATAAAAATTTCACAACAGTTTAGTGAGGCATGTAAGAGGGACATTATTCCCATTTAATAATCTGAGGCTCTTCATATTATCATATAAAGCAAATGTGTCAAATTAAATTCAATGTTTTTGTCCATACATACTAGAATGTTACAATGAGAAGAATCTCTCAATTAGAGGATTTTTACTGATTAGAGGATTTGGCAAAAGGTCAAGTCAACAAGTCAACAAACTATAAAAGTGTACCTCAAGTCACAGATTTCAGATTTCATTTAAACTAGTGTATTTGATTCTCTACTATCCCCACTAAGACAGACAAATGGCATAAATAATCCTTAAATTATAATATCACATTATGATATGTCATATCATGATAGGTCATAATATATATTATGATACATTATGTCATATTGCGGCAGGTCACGTCTCACTAATGCAGGCCTCCACAACAACTGTTTCAGTACTGACTGAGTAGTTAAATTAAATATTAAAAGCCAGTGTCCTTAAACAAAGCCTGGAATTAACAAAAGCCCATCATGAGTTTTGCCTAGGCCTTTCCTAGGCCTTAAAGCATGATAAAATAATGAAGGAATTCTTAAGAGGACCCATTTAGGGTTAAACAAGTTTTATTGTGGGTCTGAAGAAACTCCCTAGGCCTCCACTAACAACTTTACTGGGGGTCCGAAGGAATTCCCCAAACCTTCATGATGTCGCAGGAGACAACATAAGGGTAATCACCCCCAGCAACTGGACCCATTTAGATTAAGTAAATTTACTGAGGGTCTGGAGGAGGCTCTTCAGGACTTAGACCTTAGTTATAGATTAAAAGAAGTTAATCACTTATGCATTTAGATGAATGCACACTTACACATAGCCATATAGCTTAGAAGGCATATAAGCTCTGGAAAACTTTGTAATTTTGAGTTGGTCTGGCAATAATTTCCAGGCCTTCTCCCTATAACTGGTTGCAGAAAATAAAAACTCTCTTCCTCTCCAGTTCACCTGCATCTCGTTATTGGGCCACGAGAAATAGCAGAGTGATCCTCAGTTTGGTCCGGGAACAGTATGACATATTATGTCACATTATGACATCCGGGACTATGTCATAATTTCTTTCTTAGCAAGTGTTTTCTGAAAATGCTTGACCTAAAGTAGTATTCAGGTTAATCTGGATTATCTGAAGACATACCAACGTATGATTGGAAGGAATAAATATTCTAGATCAATGGTCCCCAACCTTTTTGGGACCAGGAAATGGTTTCGTGGAAGACAATTTTTCCACAGACAGGGCGACAGGGGGAATGGTTTCAGGATGAAACTGTTCCACCTCAGATCACCAGGCGTTAGATTCTCACATGGAGCACAAAACCTGGATGCCTCTAATGCACAATTCACAACAAGGTTCATGCTACTATGAGAATCTAATGCTATCTCCACTGATCTAACAGGAGGCAGACCTCAGGGAGCAATGCCGCTCACCTCCTGTAGTGCAGTCCAGTTCCAAACAGGCCACGGCCCAGGGGTTGGGGACCCCCGCTCTAGACACAGTAGAAAGGGTCTGTATCAATCTAGAATTTAATATATATCATACATAATGCGTCAACTAAAATATACCAAGAAGAGATTACTGCATTAGCAGAAAATAACTGTACAGGACTCAGGCTTCACAGTGTCACATACAATAGTACCTTAATGTTGATGATCAATCTTTTCAAAATGAATAGCTACAAAAATATATCTCTGCATTAAGTCTTCTACTTCAACAAAATCACACAATATCTTTGAAAGTAGTCATTCTGACCCATGGTACCATTATCCAGATGTGAAGGTGTGTTGCAAGAAATGTTTATATTTAAATAATCAAAATTCTAAGAATGATTTCTTTGTTTAAAAAGTTTACAAATGTGACTCATTTGCATTCTAATTATTTGCATAAGTGGGAAAGGGGTGAAGCTATAGCTAGCTGTCAATCCTGTATATGCTTACAGGAGAGTACAGAACAAGTGAACATTATCCATCCTCCTTGGCAGCTGAAAAAGAAATAGTTTTGAGATTTGCTGTTTTAAGTATGTTTTACAAATACTTAATATAAAATATAAGACCTCAAATTAGTAGGTTGAAATAGAATTTAAGTAAACGTGATGGGTTCAAATGCCAGTCTTCAACGTCTCCCACCTGGGAGTATACTTGAACAAGTATACCTAATTGGAAATATTTAATCATGATTAATGGCATACCTCTAACCTAAGGTCTCTGAGCCTTACTTTCCTAATGTTAATTAGGAATTAAATAGAAGTTAACCTACACATTACAGAGTTGTTATAAAACTAACCTAATGGTTATAGAATATGGCAAACAGTAGGTGTTCAATACTACAGCATAATTAAGAGCCAGGATTTAGTGAACTGATCATAATATAGAATGAGTTCACACATCCAAGAACATTTATGTATAATTTTAGAAACTCTAAATGCCCAATAAATTATTTGAATTCACTGTTGTTCATGAATGCTTACAAGATACATATATCAAGTGCCCATTCTAAGCAAACAAATCCATTCTATGAACTAAAGTATAACACAAAATCATGTCTATACTTCCTCACCCAAAGATCTCAAAGCAAATTAAATAACCCAATATAGCAGTCTTTTTTTTTTTTTTTTGAGACGGAGTCTTGCTCTGTCGCCCAGGTTGGAACCGAGTGGCGAGATCTCGGTTCACTGCAAGCTCCGCCTCCAGGGTTCACGCCATTCTCCTGCCTCGGCCTCCTGAGTAGCTGGGACTACAGGCGCCCGCCACCACGCCCGGCTAATTTTTTTGTATTTTTGGTAGAGACGGGGTTTCACCGTGTTAGCCAGGATGGTCTCGATCTCCTGACCTCGTGATCCGCCCGCCTCGGCCTCCCAAAGTGTTGGGATTACAGGCGTGAGCCACTGCGCCCAGCCAGCAGTCTTAAAAATATACAAGATATCTGAAAAAACT
This sequence comes from Gorilla gorilla gorilla, assembly GCF_029281585.2. Lineage (NCBI taxonomy): Eukaryota > Metazoa > Chordata > Mammalia > Primates > Hominidae > Gorilla > Gorilla gorilla. The sequence goes on from NC_073231.2 coordinate 135,724,836, forward strand.
ACAGCTCAGAGCAATCAACATCTTTTTCAAAATTTTTTGCCACATAATTACAAAATGCTGTTACAGTCTAAGATTCTTTTACCTTGCCATTAACTCAATTGTTCAAAACATAATTATTGAGTATCCACTATGCACCAGGCAGGCACTGTGCTAAACTCTGGTGTAGTTACAGAAAAGAAGAGACCAAAAACAGGAGGTATGCCACAAAGCTATTTCCAACTATTATAGTCTTGTTTTCCTTAAACAATGTAAGAGAAAATTGTAAGTTCTCACAGTTGAATGCATTAATACTTAGTAAGAGTCAAGTAACCTCAAATAAGTGACAATCCAGTATCTTCCCCCATGGAGACTAGGAGTAAAATAAGCACCCCTCTATACTTCTCCATCAATTGTTATTTACTATGTAAAGATAAATGACCATTTCAAATATGAGTCAAATAATCTCAAGAGGGACACTAATTTAACCTGTAAATTTTTAAAACCCGTTTATTCCTGGAGAGTTCAGAAAAATGAATTTTAAGTTCAATTAAGTTAAATGTCAATCAAAAATCTATCAAAAATAAACTGCATTCACTTAGTTTTACTCAACATCTGAAATTATACTTTTTCTGGGGCAGCTAGAATTAACTTACTAACCACACCTCCCTCTGATCAACCAACCACTTTCTCGGGAGACAAAAATCTAGCCTCTACCCAATTATATAATCTAGAATTCATACTATATATCCTAGAACATTTTACAAAGCAAGAGTTTCCTCACAAACAGCTACATCACTATTAAAGTTTTAAAGAATTCTTAAACATTATTATCTAGCAAAACTGTTCTGCAAATACACATTCTCTCTCTCTCTCTCTCTCTCTCTCTCTCTCTCTCTCTCTCTCTCTCTCTCTCTCTGTCTCTCTCATGAGTTAAGAAATCTTACTACTGAAGTTGTTATCCAAAACCTAAGCGGGGACAAACAGCCAAGTACCTTTTTAACACCAAGCTCCCCAAAAACGAAGCTGTTAGAAAATGCTGCCATAAATACTGACAGCAATAGCATCATCATAATGATATGCAGGTAGGTGTACTTTAGGACTAAGAGCCTCTCGTTCGTTATTATGGATATGAAAGTCACACGAAAAAAAAAGTGCTGTCATTTCATTTTATGAATGCTGATTAGGGAGTTTCAGTTAACTGCAACACTTTGCAAACAGGCTATCAAATAAACCCCAGTTATCAAGCAGTTCCAGATACAAAGCTTCTGTTTCTATTACTAAATACAATTAAAGAATTAAAAGGATCAGTGTGTTTTTCTTGAGGTATATTAGTCTAAAATGATTTGCGATAGTAAGTCACCAAACACCCGAGTGACTGAAATTCTTTTAGCTATATAAAACACTCCTTTGGAATGCCGATCTCCCACACCGTAAGACTTAAAACACACAAAATTCATTGACATACATTTTTCACATAGAGATTAAGTGGTAAAAAGGTGGCAAACTCAATACGCTTACACAGAAGTAGCAAAAAACGTGTAAGCAAATTCCAAAAACCTTTGTCTTATCCAGAATGGCACTTTGTGGTACTCCAAGGATTCAGGCATTTCATCAGTATTCCGCACATAGGAGTACTCAAACAATGCTGCTGACAGATGAGACAAGAAAGTCTCACCAACAAACATTTCTACAGCAATGTATTAACAGGTAATGTTGCAAATCAGTCAAGGGACCAAGTGAGGAGGAATCCAGAGGAGTAGAAAGAATACTAATTTTCTGCCAAATTTTACACTCAGAGGAAATTAATCCATCATAGAAGTCTTCCATGAAAAAAATAAAAAAGGTACTCAGTATGACCCAGAATAGCCATGAGGTTAAAACACATACACATACACACACACACACACACACACACACACACACACAGCAATTGCCACTTCCACTAGAGTTTGACAGTTATAGATTTGGGTAATTATAGTAGAAATTGTGTGTTTGGAAACACACTAAGACCACACCCTAAGACTGAGAATCTGGACTTTAAACGCTGATCATTAATTAAAAGGACAACGCAGTATCTAAGTTGGAAGATCCGGCCGCGCAGGTGGAAGGCGAAGTGATAGGGAGCGTTAAAGACATCAACTTCAACACCAGGGACCAGGATGGCTGGGTGTCGAGGCGAGGCGAGGCGAAGCCCGGGGGAGAAGGGGGTGTGGAGCTGGGGACGGGAACAGGGGATGAGGAGGAAAAGCGGCCGCGAAGAGGAAGGAGTGGTGGGAGCCAGGATTGGGGGGTGGGGGACAACGCCGACGCGGGAAGGGACGAGCCGGCGAGCCAGGAGTCACTGGCGGGCGCAGGATCTGGGGTGGGAGGGGGCGGCGAGAGCGCGCGTGGAGGTGCCAATGGCAGGAAGGGGGCGGAAGAAAGGAAGACCCGAATGAATGAGCGCCGGGGGCAGGCCGGGGCCGCGGGGCTGGAGAGGAAGCGGGCCCGGGGCGCCGCGGGGCCGGGGGCGGGCCCAGCGCGCCTGGGAAGGAGGAAGCCCCGCGCCAGCGCGGGCCCGCCGCACTCGCCTCTTCGCCAAAATGGGGTCGCGGAGCAGGAAAGCTAGGAGTGTGAAGGAAGAGGGGAAAATGGCAAAAACCAATCACTCACCCTCCGCTCGAGCCTCCAGGCGCTCTCAGTCCCGCTCCTGCGCCCTCCTGGAGCCGCAGAGGCGGCTCCTCAGCGGCGCTAGGGGGAGCCCCGGGTCCGGAGCGGGGGAGCGGCGGCAGCCGGACCGGGAGCCCCTCAACACCTGCCCCTGTGGCGGAGCCGCGACAAACCAGGCGGCAGCTCCGAGCGGGGAGGGCAAGTGACCCGGATGTACAGGGTAACGACGAGGAGGGGGAGGAGGGAATGCCAGGAAGTGAGGGCGCCGCGGACCTGTCCGGCCGTGCGCATGCGCCGCACGCCCGCCCCGCAAGGTAAATCCTAAGCCTATCTTCTCCGCCCCTCATCCCCGCCCCTCCCGAAGGGGCGGGGCGAAGCCAGAGACAGGTGGTCTGCGGGCGCGGCGTGCTGAGGAAGGAGGCGTGGCCACCCCCTTGCACCCCGGCCTCCTTAAAGGGGCAGCACCTTCGCAAATATCGCGCCGAGATAGCTTCTGAGTGAGTTGGGGTCTTCCAGCCTTCCAGATGTACAGATGGGAAACGGAGGTTCAGAGGTGGCGGTGACCTGCCTCTTGTCAGCGGGCTTGGAAATGGCAGGAACTGGACCTCGGGACTCGATGCTGAGCCCTGCGAAATTGCCATATTCCCCCCACGCCTGGAACCGCTAGGCTGCGGGCGCGCCTCTCCCCTTCGGGTCAGGTACTGAGCCTCGCCCGCGATTCCCGGCGCGGCACGTGTTCCTGGCAGGCGCCCAGCGCCAGGAGACTGTACCGTTACCGCCTGCGATGGTATCGCGGAGACGCCCTTGGGAGGTGAAAAATGATCATTCTGAGAACAAAAATTAGACTCCACTTACAACACTCTCAGATAAATCAGACCCCTGTTCTGGGGTCGACTCTGGGCAAAAATATCTAGTGGGCAGAAACTTGGATGTGACAGAGGGCACAGCCTCTTAATTACTTCCTTAATTCCCCTTTCACTCTTTGAACATAAATGATCCCTTTCCCTTTACAGACAAAAACAGAACATCCCATCTAGCTAGCTTCTCCTAATCCTGTTATAAAGCTGAATTTTTTTTTATTAACATTAAAGGGGAAAAGATGACAATGTTATCTCTCCCAGGGTTGTTTTCAGTTTGACAGCTGAGCAGATCACTAAGATGGAGGTAAATGATTATGAACATTTTGCAGTCACAGGCCCAACTGAAAATACTGTAACAGTATGGACTTTTCCCCCTGGGAAAATACAGACATGCATACACATTTGCATAAAATTTCAGGAGTTTCATGCAACCAGGGAGCCTATCCATGAAATCCTGATTATGAACGAAGCTCTAGTCAAAGAGCTGAGGTTCCGGTAACTATCTGCGCCTTACTGTATGGGGCCAAGAAATCACTCCTTGCCATAAAACACAGAAGGGCAGCCCTTACCTTAGCCTTTTTGTCTTCCTCTTGAGTTATGTAGAAGCCAAATGGTATGTAACATGGTGGGCATATTACTTAGAAACGTGTTGAGTCATGGAGAGATGAAGTGGCTTTTTCAAGGCACACACTAAGGGCAACATTCCTAGGCCTCAGACTTTTACCTTAATTATCATACTTCAGGAGGATTCAGGGATTCTATATTGTAGCTATTATAATTCTGGTCAATTTCAATGAAACTGAAGGAGATTTTTTTTTTTTTTTTTTTTTTTTTTGGTGACGGAGTCTCGCTGTCACCCAGGCTGGAGTGCAGTGGTGCGATATCGGCTCACTGCAACTTCCACCTCCCAGGTTCAAGCGATTCTCCTGTCTCAGCCTCCCAAGTAGCTGGGATTACAGGTGCACACCACCATGCCTTGCTAATTTTTTGTATTTTAGTAGAGACGGGGTTTCACCATGTTGCCCAGGCTGCTCCCGAACTCCTGAGCTCAGTCAATCCACCTGCCTGAGCCTCCCAAAGTGCTAGGATTACAGGCGTGAGCCACCGCCCCTGGCTGGAGATGATGTTTTACAAATGTTGATGCTGATAGAAAAGTCCTCCTAATCCAAGAGGCTTGGTCCACTTGTCTGACATACTGACAACCAACCTCAGATAACCCGGGTCCAGATGGACCACTGTCCTCAATGTGAACAGGAGGAGGAGTTCATACATGTGCACAGTCCCTTAGATATGAGCTCTGAGTAACCACACACCTCTAACCCTATCTCCCACCAGAAGCAGAAATCTTTCATATTATCTTCAACACATGAATATCTAGTTCAGCTCCAATATCTCCAACTACAGGGAGCTCATTACTGCAATCATCAGCCTTTGATTGTGAGGAACCTCTTTTACAGTAAGCAAAAATCTGATGCACAACAATTTTCATCCACTGGTTGTAATTTTCTCTATGGAGAGCAATATAGACATGACGCTGGCCTAGGGAGCTTACAGTCCAGCAAAGAAGCAGTCCACTGAGAAGTAATAATAATAAAATACTGGACCAGGTGCAGTGGCTCACACCTGTAATCCCAGCACTTTGGGAGGCTGAAGCAGGTGGATCACGAGGTCAGGAGTTCGAGACCAGCCAGGCCAACATGGTAAAACCCCATCTCTACTAAAAATACAAAAATTAGCTGGGCGTGGTGGCAGACGCCTGTAATCCCAACTACTCAGGAGGCTGAGGCAGGAGAATCGCTTGAACCCAGGAGGTGAAGGTTGCAGTTAGCCGAGATCTTGCCTTTGCACTCCAGCCTGGATGACGAGCGAAACACGTCTCAAAAAATAATAATAATAACAAAATACAATGAGTCCTGTGAGGAACACGGAATACCCCTCTCACATGCACCTTTCTCCTTAGCTGCCCTGGGTCCATTCCTGCCATGTACAAGAACTCACAAGTAAGTTCTTCCATTACCCCACGTGGGAATTCCCTAAAAGAGGGAGCTGGCTCAGAAAACAAGACTCCTATAAGAAGTGCTGAATTTATTCTTCTATAATCCTTTCTTCATCATTCTGCATGAATGTGATCATATTTTTGCTGAGGGCAAAGCTTTCAAAGACTTATGTTGAAAAATTGAACAAAAGGATGCAAAAAAAAAGGGCTTACATAAGAGCACTAGTCTCTTAATGATGATTTACGCATTGTGGCTAGCTGTATTTTGTGAGTCCTTACAATGTGCCAGGCACTGTACTAAGCTCTACGCTCTTGACTTGTTTTCTTCTTTTGCTTTTTCACAGCCATCCGATATGGTACTATTATCAGGCCCATTTTATAAATGAGGCAACCGAAACTCCGTATGTGACAGATCCAGGATTCAAACCCAATCTGTCAACTTCACAGCTTTTATGGACACTGCATTGTCTCTATCTACTTTTTAAAATTTCACAAGGTCCTGTGGCTTTCCTTCAGTGCTGTTTTCTTGGAAATTTTTATTTATTATTAAATCAGTTTTAAAACCCTATAGAGAATAAATGGTTTCACTCAATCATTGATTCACTCAATCAACACACATTTTTGCACCGCACCCCCCCCCCACCCCGCCCCCCGCACTGTGTCCTAGGCATCAGGCTGAGGGTCTGGGAAGAAGGAGAGTAAGACACCAAGTCCCTGCTCTGGAGGGGCTGAGAGTTTAGTGAAAGGACAGGCTGTCATCTTGCACTTAAAACAAAGCATGACTCATTGTAATTCAGAAGGGTAGAGGAAACAGCTTTCCCTGGGACAATTGTGAAGGCTTCAAAAAGAATGGGACCTTTGGCCAGGTGCAGTGGCTCACACCTATAATCCCAGTATTTTGGGAGGCTGAGGCAGGCAGATCACTTGGGGTCAGGAGTTCGAGATGGCCTAACTAACATGGTGAAACCCCATCTCTACTAAAAAAAAAAAAAAAAAGAAAGAAAGAAAGAAAGAAAGAAATTAACCAAACATGATGGCACGCGCCTCTGTAATCCCAGCTACTTGGGAGGCTGAGGTGGGAGAATTGCTTGAATCCAAGAGACAGAGGTTGCAATGAGCCAAGATTGCACCACTGCACTCCAGCCTGGGCAACAGAGTGAGACTCCATCTTAAAAAAAAAAAAAAAAAAAGAATGAGACCTCTTAGCTTGGTCTTGAAGGGAAGGGGAAAGGGCCAAGGAGAAAACGCAGGGGGCCAAGGGTTGGCAGGGATTGTGGGGGTGCTGTGACACACTGAGATTGTAAAGGACATCATACACCATACTAAGAAATTTGAACTTGCCTTCTGAAGGCAACAACAAGTAACCAAGGAGACACATAATCAGGTATGTTTTATATCAGGATCACTCTGACCACAGGGTCCAATATGGACTACAGTGGTAGGGAGAACAGAGGGCCAGCAAAGCAGTTAAGAGGCTGCTGTGGGGTCCAGGAGAGGGATAAGGAGAGCCTGCTCAAGGAAACTGGTAGCAAGGATGAAGAACAGGCACCGGAATTAAGATGCTACCTGATGCAGAATCTGCAAGTTCAATCTGGGGGAAGAGGAGACTGGGGTTGTCGGGATGATCCAGAGGCTCCTGGCTTAGCAGACAAACTGGATGGTGACATCACGTGATATCAATACTTTTACATGGTTTTCATTCCTCTTATCTTCCAATCTTTATCCATGTAAATGCACTTGCTTTGCCGGGCGCGGTGGCTCACGTCTGTAATCCCAGCAGTTTGAGAGGCTGATGCGGGTGGATCACTTGAGTCCAGGAGTTCGAGACCAGCCTGGCCAACATGGTGAAACCCCGTCTCTACTAAAAATACAAAAATTAGCCAGACATGGTGGCACATGCTTGTATTCCCAGCTATTCTGAAGGCTAAGGTAGGAGAATCACTTGAGCCCAGGAGGCAGAGGTCGCAGTGAGCCGATATCCCACCACTGCACTCCAGCCTGGGCAATGCAGTGAGACTCTGTCTCAAAAAAATAAAAAACAAAAATAAATAAATAAATGCACATTGCTTTCATTGGTTTCTTCAGATATGTGCAACTCTTTCCCAATACTTTTTCATATTTCTACACACATCTATCATTTTAATGACTACAGAGTATTTCATCATACTGAAAGACCTCAGTTTCCTTCAGTTGCTAAAGGTCCACATCCTACATGGCTGGTTTACCCTCTAGACTCATTTGGCTTTGGGTATTTTGCAAGAGATGAGTTGAGCCTTTAGGGAAAAAGAGCCTTTAGGCAAAAGGTGTTGGAGAAGTGTGGCCTCCGGGGAAGCCGCAACTCTCCTGGGAGGGGCCTGGGCAACCGCATTGCTGTATTGCAGGTAGAAAATGCAGAACTATGGAAAGGAACCTGTCATCCATGGGGAGCCTGAGGTCCAAGTTTCCACAGAAGCTGGTTTTCATGTCCTAACTCCCTAATCTATTTGTTCATTCATGTGTTCATGTATTCACTCCTTCTACAAAGCATTCCTGTGAATGCAGAGGGCAACACAGCAGAGCTGAAACCACGTCTATGCTCTGGATGTAACTTAGGCTCTGAAACCTGCTCTACAACTTACACAAGTTATTCAACATCTGAAAGCCTTAGTTTCCCCCACAAGTTTGTTGTGTTAACTCAGAGAAAACTTGTAAAATGCTAGGGACTGAACTAGGCACAGACTAAGCTCAATAACAGTTTTGAGTCTTGGTTTTCTCCTTATGCTTTTTTGACTCCCACCACTGTACCTTGAGTTTCTTTTTTTTTTGTATTTTTATTTATTTATCTTTTTGAGACAGAGTCTTGCTCTGTCGCCCCAGGCTGGAGGGCTGTGACACAATCTCCACTCACTGCAGCCTCCGCCTCCTGAGTTCAAGCGACTTTCCTGCCTCAGCCTCCTGAGTGAGTAGCTGGGATTACAGGCATGAGCCACCACACCCGGCTAATTTTTGCATTTTTAATAGAGACAGGGTTTCACCATGTTGGCCAGGCTGGTGTTAAACTCCTGACCTCAGGTGATCCGCCCACCTTGGCCTCCCAAGGTGCTGGGAGCCACTGCACCCAGCTGTACCTTGAGTTTCTGACCAAACCCACTGGGCAGCCATCCATGAGCTGGAGCTCAGGTCCTGAATCTGCCAGAGTGAACTAGACCCACTCACTTGATCTTTGCTTCCTATCTGTGAAATGGAGAGAAGACAATCTACTTCTCGGAAATGTTGGGAAGCTCTCATGAAGACTGTATAAGAAAATACTTTCAAAGCTCCAAAGTACTATGTCATTATTGACTGTTAACTTTTGTTAGAGACATTTTGTTTTCTTTGTTTTTCCCTTTAAAAAAACTCTGACCTCAGCATAAGCTCCCTGGATTGTAATTACTGGGTCAAAGGATCTGAAAATTTTTTAGATCCTGATTTGTTATTGCCCAATTGTCCTTAGAGAAGACTCTATATTTTGCTGCCAGCCTTCACTCAAAGACATCTTTCAATACGCTTCAGCACCTAGAGTATAGTTTTTGCTGCCTCTGTATCCAGTCTCACTCCTCAATTGAACATTCAGGGAGTTCTATCAACTGTTTCTCTCTTCCTTTTCACAGGATGAATGAACACTGAATCCTTTAGAAAACAGCTCCAAACATTTCCACCATAGTCAGGGAATCCAGTGGTGCCTTAGGGATGAGGACTCCATGGATATTTAACGAAGAAAGGGGAAGAGGACAGGGGACAGAGTCCTGAGAATCCCCTGGGAAGGGATAGAAGCTCATCCAGCATTGAAAGATGACATCAGAGCTGCTATTCAAAAAGAACCCAAGTAAGAAGGCAACCAATCAAACTGACACCTTCCTGTTATTTAGCAAAACATTAACCAATCTCACAGGAGCCATAAAGCTGTCCTTAGAGCCATATTTCCCCCGAGTTATAAGGTTTATCTATGAGCCTCCATCACATTTGCAAATCTAACATATTTCTCACAAGTGGGGCAACTCCAAGTCTCATTTCCCCAACCCTTCAGGTGACCTGCAGGAAGAAAAAAGGGTGCCACTGCATCACATTGGCTGTTCCCTTCTGTACCTCAAGTACTCTTTCCAGTCTCTTCACTTGCCTGTTTGTCAGCCTCCGGATTCAAAGCAGTTCCCCCATCACCCTTCCAAAGGTGAACCCCCCATCACCCTTCCAAAGGTGAACTCCACCTACCTTCACTCATTCCCTAGCATGTCACTGGTGTTTTTCCTTCACAGCGCTTATCACAAACTCTAATTCTTTTAATTTTTTTCTTTTTTTTTGAGACAGAATCTTGCTGTGTCACCCAGGCTAGAGTGCAGTGGTGCGATCTCGGCTCACTGCAACCTCCACCTCCCAGGTTCAAGTGATTCTCCTGCCTCAGCCTCCCGAGTGGCTGGGACTACAGGCACACGCCATCATGCTCAGCTAATTTTTTCATATTTTTAGTAGAGATGGGGTTTTGCCATGTTGGCCAAGCTGGTCTCAAACTCCTGACTTCAAGTGATCCTCCTGCCTCGGTTTCCAAAAATGTTGGGATTACACGTGCCAGCCACTGCGCCCAGCCTCTAATTATGTTACATTTTTAGCTTAAAAATGTTTTAACTAAAAAAAACCCAAAGAAATAAACAACCAAAAACCACCTCTTGTTACAATGTCAGCTGTGATGGCAGAGACAGAGCTATCACCGTGCCCACTGCAGTTCCTGCCATGGTGCCTGGCCCCTAGGAGAGCCTCCCTAAATATGTTGAATGAATGGATAAAAAAAGGGAGGACCCAAGCAGTAAATAAGGTGCCCCGATGCACTATTCACCCTGATTATATGAGTAATACATATTGATTGCAGCAAAAAAATTTGAAAATACATATGAGCAAATGAAAGAAAAAATAAACACCCATGATCCAACCACCCACACCATGTGGACACCCTTCCAAATGTTTTTCCTGTCTATATCTATATAAAGGCAGCACATATTTTTATTAAAATGGTTCATTTACTGAATTGTAATCTACTGTCTTTCCACCTCACAGTTTATCAACCTTCCTTAATAAAGGAACGTCAGCCACATCGCTGTTAAAGGCTATATAACACTCCGCTGTGCAGCTCAACCATGAAGTGTTGAATGATTCTGGAGTTCAGCTGAAGGGAGGTTTCTTCAATGTCAATAAAGGTAAAATGCTTTATTCCAGCACTTCCCCCTTGCCAAGCTTCCCATTTTTTCCCTCTGTGTTTGTATTGCTTTAGAGCTGTATTTCTACAGAACTGTATTCCCCACCGCCCATTCACCACCTGGAGTTATTAGAGTCCTCGTCAACTAGAGAAGCAAAATTGTTTGCAGCCGGAAAAGCTGACGTATGACGAAGCAAGGACGATGCCTTGAAGTTCAAATTGGGAATGTGCTGCTGATACAGGAAACAGAAATGAAGAGTGTGCTTTCTTGCCAAGATTTGAATAGGGAGAAGAGGAAAAGATTTTCTGCACGCCTTCACTTCTTCCCAAGCCCTACCCTCGAGGAGAGGTTTTTCCCAAGGGATAGGCTGTTCCCCACCATGCTGACTGATGCTGTAAGCAGTTTGCAGACCAAGCCCATGGCTCCATTTACAGACTCACTGGCTGCAAAAAAAAATCCAAGAGGGCATGCTCAGAATGTGCCACCCCTTCCACGAACAGCTCTTTCAGCCCCTGGTGTGGTTCAGCAGCACGAAGGACTGCTCACTTGGCATGTTTAGCTCTGACAATCCCATTCCTTCCATCAGGAAAAGGCACAGGCACAGGAGGGCGCCACCTGAAGGAAGGGACAAGGTGCCATAAAATCATAGATGGCTCCAGAGGAACGGAAGGGAGAAAAATGGCTGGGTGGGCTGTTCATTTCTGAGCTTCACCCCACTGTGATCCCAAAACCTATGGAGAGGTTAGTTCATCTCTGCTTTTCCACCCACCTTACATAGCATACCATCAGAATTAAATCTTTGCCTACAGAAAAAGAGAATTCCAGCCAGGTGTGGTGGCTCACACCTGTAATCCCAGCACTTTGGGAGGCCAAGGTGGGAGGACTGCTTGAGCCCAGAATTGCTTGAGACCAGCCTGGGCAACATGACGAGACCCTGTATGCAGAAAAAGTTTAAAAACAAAGGAAAATTAGCCGAGTACAGTGGTGTGAGCCTGTGGTCCCAGTTACTTGGGAGGCTGAGGCAGGAGGATTGTTTTGGCTCACAAGGTCAAGGATGCAGTGGGTCGTGATTGCACTATTGCACTCTGGCCTGGGCGACAGGGTGGGACCCTGTCTCAAAAGAAAAGAAAAAGAGAATTCTTAATTGTGTCCATAGTCATTAATTTTCAATGACATTTTAAAAGATTGATAAAGTGTATTAATTTATCAATGCCGTTAAAAAAAGATTTGTTGTTTTACAGAAATATCATCATTAGAAGACAAAAGGATTTAATATGAAATGTAATGACAGAAGAACTATTACCACCAATATCTCTGATCAATTGCTTAGTTTCTGCCATTATTATAGAAAGTGATTTCTACCCATTTATAATGAAATCCTTACAACATTATGAAAGATATTTTATTACTTCCCTGTTTTCAGATGAGAAAATGGAGGGACAAACAGTTCAAGTACTTTGCCATAGGTTACATACCTATGAGGAGGTGAACCAGGATTCTAGACCAAGTCTTAGCTCCCTGCTTTGCATAAATCATTCCACCTGCCTTGCTTCCCCACCCCGTTTTCCTTTCTGTAAACATTAACTAAATCCCTCAGTGACCAAGCTCCACCTGAAATACTACACTAAGGCTGGGCACGGTGGCTCATGCCTATAATCCCAGCACTTTGGGAGGCCGAGGTGGGCAGATCACCTGAGGTCGGGAGTTCGAGACCAGCCTGACCAACACATAGAGAAACCCTGTCTCTACTAAAAAAAAATACAAAAATTAGCCGGGCGTGGTGGCGCATGCCTGTAATCCCAGCTACTCGGGAGGCTGAGGCAGGAGAATCGCTTGAACCCAGGAGGCAGAGGTTGATCGCACCATTGCACTCCAGCCTGGGCAAAAAGAGCGAAACTCCATTTTAAAAAATAATAATAATAATACTACACTACTCATCTATAAAACAGCCACAATTATCACCTACTTCACTGTGTTATTGTGAGCACTGACTACAATAATAGGTAGAACTTAGGAAATTGCCAATTCCAACTGTCTTTGGCTATAAAAAGCAACAATTACATAGGAAACATAATCAGTAAAAGTTTGGGTAAAACTTAAATGTTTGGTAAACTCTTAAATAAATGTAAGTACCTGATTATCTTGGCTTTTGACATTTGCTTTTTTTTCTTTTAATTTGAGAGTTTGGGGCATTTTTATTGACAATTGCTGTTTTAATATTCAAACTCGCAAAGTTGTATATGATAGAAGGTGACAGTCAGACCCTGGGCTTGGTCAGGCTTAAGTTTTAATCCCTTCATTTTCTCATCTATAAAATAAAGAAAGTGTCTGGGCGCTGTGGCTCACGCCTGTAATCCCAGCACTTTGGGAGGCCATGGCAGATGGATCACCTGAGGTCAGGAGTTCGAGACCAGCCTGGCCAGCATGGCAAAAGCCCATCTCTACTAAAAATACAAAAATTAGCCAGACGTGGTGACGTGCACCTGTAATCTCAGCTACTTGGGAGGCTGAGACAGGAGAATCACTTGAACCCAGGAGGTGGAGGTTGCAGTGAGAAGAGATCGCGCCACTGCACTCCAGCCTGGGTGACAAAGCAAGACCATCTCAAAGAAAAAAAAAAAAATGAAGAAACTAATGGTACTCATTGTCAGATGTAAATTATTTCATGTAGAGTGCTTAGCACAGGGCACAGAAAATTTAAGAGCTCAGTAAATATTAACATTTTCTATTATTTATTATTATTGTTGTTTTTATCAACAGACTTGCTTTCATTAAGATGCTATTGGTATAAAGCTGCCCACTGCAGCATTATTTATAATAAAAGCCAGACACAAATTAAATTTCCCACTATAGGGAAAGGGCATAGTAGGATTCTGAAAGAACCATCTTCAGAATTAATGAAAATCACTTTAATTACAATGTAAGCCCCTGCTTTGCTACTTGGGGGCAGTATGATTTTGAGCAAGTCATTTCTTTTCTCTGGACCTGTTTCCTCACCTCAGAAATGAAGGGTTTGCTCTCAATGACTCCCATGTCTTCTCATGATTTAAAGTTACATAGTCCTGGCCAGACAGGGTGGCTCACGCCTATAATCCCAGCACTTTGGGAGGCCAAGGCAGGCAGATCACTCAAGTCAGGAACTTGAGACCAGCCTGGCCAACATGGCGAGACCCCATCTCTACTAAAAATACAAAAATTAGCCAGGTGTGGTGGTGGGAGCCTGTAGTCCCAGTTACTCGGGAGGCTGGGGCGGGAGAATCGCTTGAGCCTGGGAGACAGAAGTTGCAGTGAGCCGAGACTGTGCCATTGCACTCCAGTCTGGGTGACAGAGCGAGACTCCATCTCAAAAGAAAAACAAAGTAAAAAAATAATAATAAAGTTATATAGTCCTAAGGTTCTCAATACATTAAAATCCATCAACCTCAAGGACAACGTACAACTGAGGACATAAGAAAATGGTAGAAACGGCCGGTTGCGGTGGCTCATGCCTGTAATCCTAACACTTTGGGAGGCCGAGGTGGGCAGATCATGAGGTCAGGAGTTTGAGACCAGCCTGGACAGCATGGTGAAACCCCGTCTCTACTAAAAATACAAAAAATTAGCCGGCCGTGGTGGCACGTGCCTGTAATCCCAGCTACTTAGGAGGCTGAGGCAGGAGAATTGCTTGAACACGGGAGGCAGAGGTTGCAGTGAGCCAAGATTGTGCCACTGCACTCCAGCCTGGGTAATAGAGCGAGACTCCATCTCAAAAAAAAAAAAAAAAGAAAGAAAATGGTAGAAACACAAGAAACTATTTTATAAATTAATATTCCCAATCTTCTTTCACCCTACTCTTTGTTTCCATAACATTTGTCACCTCCTAACATCGTTTGTATTATGTTTATTTTCTTTCTCCATGAACTAGACCTAAGCCCATGACAGTAGGCATTTATGGCTGGTCTGTCCACGAATGTGTCCCCAGCCCCTAGAACAATGTCTGGCATATAGTAGGGGCTCAGTTAGCATTCGTTGAATTTAAAAATGTGAATATTAAGTTAAAAGAACAAAGTACAAAACTACATATATCATAAAATGCAAAAATTACCTTTTTTTTTTTTTTTTTTTTTTTTTGAGAGAGAGCTTCACTCTTGTTGCCCAGGCTGAAGTGCAATGGTGCGATCTCGGCTTACCGCAACCTCCACCTCCCAGGTTCAAGCGATTCTCCTGCCTCAGCCTCCCTGGTCGCTGGAATTACAGGCATGTGCCACCATGCCCAGCTAATTTTGTATTTTTAGTAGAGATGGGGTTTAGTAGAGATGGTGTTTCTCCATGTTGGTCAGGCTGGTCTCGAACTCCCGACCTCAGGTGATCTGCCCACCTCAGCCTCCCAAAGTGCTGGGATTACAGGCGTGAGCCACCACACCCGGCCAAAAATTACATTTATAATTATGTATATTACATGTATATGTATGTATATAATAAATATGTAATAAAGTTATATATAATAGAATGCAAAATTGTATATACAATTAATATAAAATATGTACCCCTATGGAGAAATGGTAGAGAGGATCAGAGAAGGTAAAACTCAATGATAACAAGATGAATGTGGGAGTGAAATAATATTCTTTTTCATTTTCCTTTAACGTTTTGAACCATTTTGTTTGTCCAAAAAGATGGCATTTTAAAAAGGAAGAGTGTGAACAGGAGAAATATGGAAGAGAAGAGGAAGCAGAAGTGGCCAAGGGAGAGAACCTGATGGAGAAAATGAGGAAAGATAGGAGGGGCCAAAGCAAACAGAAGGCTCATGGCTGGTAGTTACTCTATTAATGGAAATAGAATCACACAGGCAGAAAGAAAAGTGAGTAGATAAAGGAAAGACAATTTACCTTGAACTTTTAATTCCAAGCTAATATCTATTAAACTACTCCTAGGTTGATAGAATTTCCCCCATTAACTGCCTCAATCCACAGAAGCTTTGGTAAATTTCAGCACAAAGGAACACTTGGAACTGTTACGTGTTACTGTTCTTCATTCCGAACCTTCTGTTGATCTGCTGCTTTGGAGGCAAGAAGAAAGAGGCCCACATTCTAAGACTAACTGAATGCCACAGGCATTTTCATTAGCCAACTGATCCATCAAGCATTTCATCTAGGGTCACCTACTTGGGGGACATAGAGTGTAGGAAACAGACTTGTCTTCTAGGGCATGAAAGGCACACTACTTACTCCAATACAAAGCAACACACAACTGCCAAATAAATGACACGGATGATATATCCTGTAAAATTAAAGGGCTAGAAGAGTTCCTTCCAGCTTGGGAAGGTCAGGGGAGGGGGGCAGGGAGATGTCCAGGGAAGGACTTGTCCTGCACTTTATCCAATAACAGGGACCCTAGTGCTGTTCGTGAGTGGACTCTTGACCCCTTCACCTGGTCCCAACTTGTACTTGAGATCACTTGCTGCTCTTAATGCCTAGAGCCCCCAGCTACTGGCCTGGGTTCCTCATCACGGCCATGCATTTGCCATTTTGAGCAAACCAGGTCAGATCCCCTGTGCATGTGCTCTCAACCTCTGTGCTTCTTGTTTACAGCACACACCATCACTGCAATTGTATGGTTATTGTGTGGTTCCTTAAACACTGTGAGCTCCAGGACGGTAGCGGCCACACTATTTTGTCACCACTGTATCCCCAGTGACAGCACGGAGCCTGGCACAAGGCAGGCACTCAACAAACAGCTGCAGCTGGTCAAGGAGACGGCATTGGTCCAGCCTGAATCAGCACAGGCCTAGGTTTTAACGCCACTGTGAATCCCCAGCATGGCCACAGAGCTGGAACCAGGCAATCAGATAAGCAAGACAAGGAGGTAAGATTGAACCCTCGCCCAAAATTAGCCTAAATGATCAGGTCACTACTGTGTAACCTAGTATTTGAAATACAGAGATTTAGACAGAATGACAGGAAAAAGTCAAACATAAACTAAAAGTCTGAAAGAGCTTAGGTTCTCACAGTCACTTTTTGAGGCGACAAAAGGAAAGATATTGCATAAACCTTAAAAAAAAAATAGTCCAGTTAAGAAGAAGTGTAACTGGTTTAGCAAGCTTCCCTTCTAAAATCCTGGTGCTGATTTCATGTTAGAACACAGGTTTAATGAGAATGTATCCCTCTCCCCAAGCTGTAATACACAGAAGAGGGCAAAGGGGAGAATGTTACCTTGCCCAAGCTCTGGTCTTATCTCAACCCACAGACTTGGAGAAAATGTCTATAGTCCATTTCAGTATTTACTTAGCTTTTTAATTTTTAATTTTTTTTTGACACAGACTCTCGCTCTGTCCCCCAGGCTGGAGTGCAGTGGTATGATCTTAGCTCACTGCAACCTCCGCTTCCCAGGTTCAAGCGATTCTCCTGCCTCAGCCTCCCGAATAGCTGGGATTACAGGTGCTGGCCACAATGCCCGGCTGATTTTTGTATTTTTAGTAGAGATGGGGTTTCACCATGTTGGCCAGGCTGGTCTCGAACTCCTGATCTCAGGTGATCCACCCACTTCAGTCTCCCAAAGTGCTGGGATTACGTGCTTGAGCCACTGCGCCTGGCCTAGTTTTTTAATTTAATAGGCCGCTTGTACTTATAAGTGCCTGCATCAGAGTTTCTGGATGAAATCAACTAATTTTAGAAATGGGAGAAACTTTGGAATTCACCTTCAATCTAATATTTTTGCTTATGAAAATGCAGGGCCCAAGTGGTTAAGGAACTTGTCTAGGGGCGCGATCCCCCAGTCATGAACTCTGGACCCAGGGGGAAGATTAGAGGGATTTATGTCTATACTGCCTTTATTTCGAAAGGTTAGTCTACATCACTGAGGCATCAGTAAAGTCCTGTGAAATATCTATACTAATAAGCAGTGTGCAACATTTGGTATGGTATCTGGTGTGATCTTTCAGGGTAAAAGTAGGTAAATTAATTGCTGTCCTTATTCGGCCCTTACTACACACAACACAGAAATCTCTTCCACCATTGCAAAATGTTAGAAGATGTATGTGCTGTGGCCGGACGCGGTGGCTCACGCCTGTAATCCCAGCACTCTGAGAAGCTGAGGCAGGCGGATCACTTGAGTTTAGGAGTTTGAGACTAGCCTGGCCAACATGGTGAAGTCCCGTCTCTACTAAAAACACAAAATTAGCTGGGCGTGATGGTGCACACTTGTAGTCCCAGCTACTTGGGAGGCTGAGGCAGGAGAATCACTTGAACCCAGGAGGCGGAGGTTGCAGTGAGCCAAGATCGTGCCACTGCATGCCAGCCTGGGTGACAGAACAAAACTCCGTCTCAAAAAAAAAAAAAAAAGTATGTGCTGCATGATGAAGAAATAAGTGGAAATGCAGGCTTTCTGAGATTTTCCAATCACCCATAATAGCGAGGAATGGTATCTTTCTCGGTCACAACACTAAGCTGCTTACAGAGCTCATGTAAATACTGTTTCTTGCTGTTCCACCTTTGTCTATGCTGTTCCTCTGCTAGGAACACCTTCCACAACACTCCCACATTTCCGAACCAAACTCCTACCTACACATCGAGGCTCCCATCAGAAATCTCTACAGACATCGGAAATCTATAGAGATATTAGATAAGCATTTCAAGGTAACTTATTTCCTCATTTTACCTTATGGTAACAGCCCTATTTACCTCTTACAAGCATTCTATGGTGTATCAAAAAGACCAATAACAGTAAGATGTTTGCACAGCACTGTGTATTCCATTGAGAAAAGTGCTACAAAAACACAAGGTAGCATTTTATTAATTTATTAAATCTGATTCCTTGAGACACATACAAAGTGGTGTTGATGGATGAACCAACAAACCCAAGATTAATAGCCTGGTTTACTGCACTCTTCTCCTTCCAAGCCACAAGCCAAAATAAACTCACCCTCAATTTATAATGTTGCAAAATGTGCTTCTGAGCACCAATGCCTGAATCCACTGTGGTTATTAAAAGGATGGTTGCATCCATCGGGATGGGATAGGTTATGCTGTGGTAACAAAGAACACCTAAATCTCAGCCCTAAGGATGACCACAATGGTCCCTCTGGGGTCAAGAAGGTAAGCCCAGCAGCCCCATCTTTCTCATTTTCACCTGACAATCTGGTTAGCCAACTCTGTGGCTTACATAAGTTTGAAAGATATGACCCTCTCCTTTCCTTCTCCAACCACCTACAAAACTGTCTCGTGGAGCGCATTGAGAATCAGAAGTGATTATCTTTGTAAAACATCGAGAATGCTGCCTGGCATATAGGTAGCAGCCAGTAAATAATAATGATGGCTACTACCATTGTCACTTCCATTAGCCCCACCCCTTCTCAAATAATAATAATAATGATATTATAATTCTCACAGAGCAGTGATTCCTGAACTTAACTTGTCCTGAACATTAGAATCATCTGGAGAGCTTAAAAAAACTAATGCTTGTGTCCCACCCCTGGAGTCTATGAAGTAATTCATCTAGTGTATGACCTTAGGCTTGGGATTATTAAAAGATTGCCAGGTGATTCCAAAGTGTAGACAAGTTTGGAAACCAGCCTCAAGAGGCAGCAAGATTCATATATACACATACATGTCTTTGTGTTTGCACACACACACACACACCTGCTCCCAAGTTCCATGAATCGTGCTCCCTGTATGACAGTAGTGGTTATATCACTTAGGGTGAGCTGGGTTATGCTATGGTAACAGAGCCCCTGAATCTCATCCCTAATGAAAACCAATTGATCACCCCTGCAGGGTCACAATGAGCCCAGAAGCCCTGTTTTTCTGGTCTTTACCTGACAGTTAAGCCTATTCTTTTTTCTTTTTCGGTCTTTACCTGACATTTAAGCCTATGTTTCCTTCCTTCCTTCCTCCCTCCTCCCTCCCTCCTTCCCCCCCCCCCCCCGCCTCTCTTTCTTTCTTTCTTTCTTTCTTTCTTGGCTCTTGCTCTGTCACCCAGGCTGGAGTGCAGTAGCATGACCATGGTTCACTGCAGGCTTGACCTCCAGTGGGAGGCTCTAGTGATCCTCCCACCTCAGACTCCCAAGTAGCTGGGACTACAGACACACACGACTGTGCCTGGCTGATTTTTGTTCTTTTCTTTTCTATTTTCTTTTTGTGTGTGTAGACACAGGGTCTTGCTATGTTGCTAGGACTGACCTCAAACTCCTGGGCTCATGCAATCCTCCCACCACAGCCTCCCTAAATGCTGAGATTACAGGCATGAGCCACTGTGCATGGCCTAAGCCTCTGCATTTTATCCTCAGACCTTTCTCATGTTCTATTTTCTTCTACTTCATACCTTTCCCCAAGTCCAGTTAAAGTTTGCCTGGCCCAGAGTAAATCAGCACCCAAAGATGACACCAACGTGGACAGACTTAGGGGAAATCTGGTTACAGGAAGGCCACTAAAGGCTATCAGTACTTAAGGCTGTACTTTGCTCAATTCTCTGTCCCCAAGACTTAAAACACAGCACACAATGTGGTAGAAATTTGGATAGTTAAATCAGTTATCATCAGTAATAACCTAGAAGAAAAGCAGACACAAGAACTCAAAAAGCACAGCATCTAAGCTGAAAACCTTATTTATCAACTTGTCACCAACCACCATTTGAATTTCAAATTTTTTTATTGCCGGCACGATGGCTCACACCTGTAATCCCAGCACTTTGGGAGGTGGAGGTGGGCGGATTACTTGAAGTCAGGTGTTCCAGACCAGCCTGGCCAACATGGTGAAACCCCATCTCTACTAAAAATAAAAAAAATTGGCCGGTGGGGTGGCACATGCCTGTAATCCCAGCACTTTGGGAGGCCGAAGCAGGTGGATCATGAGGTCAGGAGATCAAGACCATCCTGGCTAACATGGTGAAACCCCATCTCTACTAAAAATACAAGAAATTAGCCAGGGATAGTGGCGGGTGCCTATAGTCCCAGCTACTTAGGAGGCTGAGGCAGGAGAATGGTGTGAACCTGGGAGGCAGAGCTTGCAGTGAGCCGAGATCGCGCCACTGCACTCCAGCCTGGGCGACAGAACGAGACTCCATCTCAAAAAAAAAAAAATACAAAAAATACAAAAAATTAGCCAAGCTAATTAGCCAAGTGGCGCACGCCTGTAATCCCGACTACTTGGGAGGCTGAGGAATGAGAATCGCTTGAACCCGAGAGATGGAGGTTGTAGTGAGCCAAGATCGTGCCACTGCCCTCCAGCTTGGGCAAAGAGTGAGACTCTGTCTCTGGGGAAAAAAAAATTATTAATTTCTCCCTGGATAAAATTGTATCTGCTGGGGTGGAATGGAAGTAGGTGAGGTTGGGGGACCTATGAAGAAAAGAGAGCCTTTCCACCGGGCAGTGAAGTGTGTACACACACACTGGGGGCAGAGCAGTGTGAAAACATTCTGCACCAGCACACAAATGACTTTTGGCAAATCATCTTCCTGATCTGTCGGATGTTACGTCTCTGCAGAATCTGGAGAAAACCAGAAAACCCAGCTTGTTTGCCCTCATTTTGGCAGTTTAATTTAGGAATCACACTGGCTTTACATAAACTCTTTACCAAAAAAACTGTATTCTGTATTTGAAGGCACAAGTTAACATGGGCCCAAGGGAAGGAAGCATTGTATACAATTACATAATAGCTACTCTATTACTTTAAAACCTAATGGCAGCCTTGGGCAGAAAAGTAAAAAGGAGAGAGAAACCATTTCTGTGAAATTATCTGATGCAATCATCTCTTTGGAGACACTGTCAGTTGACAATGGTTCTGCTTTTTCTCTCGAGCTCATTCAATTTCTGTTATTTACCTGAACCTGGAAGCAGGGTTTTCCTCCCATCTACCACTGGTTAAAAAAAAAAAAAAAAAAAAAAAAAGAGGCCGGGAGCAGTGGCTCACGCCTGTAATCCCAGCACTTTGGGAGGCTGAGGCGGGTGGATCACGAGGTCAGAAGTTCAAGACCAGCCTGGCCAAGGTGGTGAAACCCCCGTCTCTACTAAAAATACAAAAATTAGCCGGCTGTGATGGCGGGCGCCTGTAATCCCAGCTACTCGGGAGGCTGAGGCAGAGAACTGCTTGAATCTGGGAGGCAGAGATTGCAGTGAGCCGAGATCATGCCACTGCACTCCAGCCTGGGCGACAGAGACTCTGTCTCAAAAAAAAAAAAAAAAAAAAAAAAAAGGCAGGCAGGATTTCTCTAATAAAAGCTTGAAATGAAAAGCAGTAACTACTCCCAAGGCCCTGCTTATTGTAGAAAAGTCATTCAACAAATCTTTTTAGCCTCTGTTAACAATTTATTTTCTCTACCCCCATCACAAAAAAGCAGAGGAAGTAGTGTAGCAGCCCCAGCCACAGCCACAGCCACACCCCACTTGCTTCCTAGGTGTGTGTGGTGTGTGACTGCCTGCAAGCAACTCCAGCTCTCTGAACTTGTTTCCTCATCGGCAAACTGGAAATATTTATTTATTTGACAAGGATATTATGAGAATTTACTCTGAAAAATACATGTAGAGTACCTAGCATTCAATTAACACTAGGTGAATGCCCTTCTCAGGAACTGTACTAGAGAAGGTGAGTTTCTGGTCCAGTGTGATGACTCACGCCTGTAATCTCAGCACTTTAGGAGGCTGAGGTGGGAGGATGGCTTGAACCCAAGAGTTTGAGACCAGACTGGGCAACTTAGCAAGACCCCATCTCTATTATTAATATTTTTAAAAATAAGAAAAAGGTGAGTGTCTAATAAGAGATAACACTTTTACCCATCTTTGTATGCCAATCCTACCACATCTACTCCACTCCTTCCCCATCAAGAGGCATTCCTCAGTCAAGCACACCTTACCTCCAATTCCAAGGGCAGGTCCTGAATGATCTAAGCCAATCAGTATTATCCCATTTCCCACCACAATTAATTGAAAGATGAATGCATGTCCTGAAATGATCCAATCAGGACAAAGTTCAGGAAGTTTGTTCAGTGGCTCTAGGGAGAGATGGTAGCTCTTTTCTCTCACGACTATGAAGGAAGTCAATCTGAGAAGAGCCCACAGACAGAAGTACAGAGCTGGGAGGATCTTAAGGAAAGGAAGACGGAGCCCTGACCTATCCTACCTCTACAATTTTTGGTTATGTGAGCCACTTAACTGCTTTTATCAATTATCCCATTTGAACTGGGATTTCTGACACTTGCAATTCAAAGCATCTAACTGATACATCCTGGTGCATGGCTGAATAAATCACTGAATGAAAGACTGCACACTTCCAATTATTTAACTCAGACTTTAAGTTCCCTGGGAGCAGAAACCCTGGTCAATCTTGGTCACCCACGACCAAACAGAGTTTCTGTACACAGGCCCTCCATAAGTACTTTTTAAAATAAATGAATGAAATGAAACTTAACAAATCACGATCAGGCGCAGTAGCTCGTACCTGTAATCCCAGCACTTTGGGAGGCCAAGGTGGGTGGATCACCTGAGGTCAGGAGTTTGAGACCAGCCTGGCCAACATGGCGAAACCCCGCCTCTACTAAAAATACAAAAATTAGCTAGGCATGGTGGCGGGCACCTGTAATCCCAGTTACTCAGGAGGCTGAAGCAGGAGAATAGGATAATCGCTTAAACCTGGGAGGCAGAGGTTGCAGTGAGCCAAGATCAATCGCTTAAACCTGGGAGGCAGAGGTTGCAGTGAGCCAAGATCAAGCCACTGCTTTCCAGCCTGGGTGGCAGAGCGAGACTCCGTCTCAAGAAAAAAAAAAAAAAAAAGGCTGGGCATGGTGGCTCATGCCTGTAATCCCAGCACTTTGGGAGGCCGAGGCAGGCGGATCACAAGGTCAGGAGTTCGAGACCAGCCTGACCAACATGGTGAAACCCCCATCTCCACTAAAAATACAATAATTAGCTGGGCATGGTGGCACGCACCTGTAACCCCAGCTCTCGGGAGGCTGAGGCAGGAGAATTGCTTGAACCCAGGAGGCAGAGGTTGCAGTGAGCCAGGATCACACCACTGCACTCCAGCCTGGGCAACAGAGCAAGACTCAGTCTCAAAAAAAAAAAAAAAAAAAAAAAGAAAGAAAGAAAGAAAGAAACTAGGAAACTTACCAATCACCTCACATTTCAGAAGCTTTGAAAGCCCTACTCCCCAGACCTACCTGGATCAAAGGAGGGTCAAGAGGAAGCCCATATGATTTTGGAGCCATCAGACAGGGCTGGGCTCAAATCGTGACTCTAAATAAGCCTCGGCTTCTTCCCCTGAAAAATGGAGACAATAATACCTATTCCCCTGGGCAGGAGGAGCCATGTCAAAGAACCAGGGGGAGGTCTCATTCAAGAAATATTTATTTCCCCCCTGTTCAGCTAACCCTGCTTCATTCCATGGGTTCTGCTCTGGGGTTCAGAAACGGGAGTCATCATATGGACAGAGTGGTGGGACACAGCCCAGATCACCCAGCAGAGCCAGCCCTGGGAGGATGAGAATAGGTGAGGCACACCCTAAGCCTCCCATACCTCAATATCCATCAGTCCCTTTAGGAGCAGCATCCTAGGCAGACAGCATAGATAAAACTGGGCCATCCAGCTTCTTGGTTTTGCTGGTTGCCTCCTTACAGAGGGGTGGGACTAGTGCGACTCCCATTATCATAGATCTGTACAACCTTAGAGGCTGTCATTTAACCGTTTAGAAGTAATATGGAACTTGGTCAGACTGTAAGCTCCAAGAGGGCAGGGGCTTGAATCATTCACTAGTCCATCTCTGGTACCCAGGTAGGCAATCAATGGAGTATTTCCTGAGTACATGAGTGAAGATGAATGAGTGGATAAACAAATATTGATGAAATCAAGATCTCAGAAGAGAACTATGGCAAAACCCTATTATTTAGTAAAGTCTGCTGGCTATGCAGCAGCTAAATCAAATACCAGGCAATGCAAGGGGCTTCTGAAACTAGCAGACCTAGACTGAATTCTGGCCTTGTCAGAGCCCAGGCCTAGGACCTCGGGCAAGTGTTCCTAAACTCTCTGAGCTAGTTTCTTTAACAGACACAATTATCAAGATTAAATAAAAATTTGTTAATTGTGGCCAGATGCAGTGGCTTGTGCCTGTAATCTCAGCACTTTGAGAGGCCGAGGTGGGAGGATGGCTTGAGCCCGAGTTCGAGACCAGCCTGAGCAACATGGGAGACCCCTTCTCTAAACATACAAAAAATTAGCCACGCATGGTGCTGCTTGCCTATGGTCCCAGCTACTCGGGGAGGCTGAGGTGGATCACCTGAGCCTGGGAAGTCAAGGCTGCAGTGAGCCGTGATTGCGCCACTGCACTCCAGCCTGGGCAACAGAGTGAAACCCTGTTTTAAAAAAAAGAAAGAAAGAAAGAACAAAAGAAAGAAGGAAAGAAAAAGAAAAAAAAGTTAGCTAGGTGTGATGTGTGCCTGTAGTCCCAGATACTCAGGAGGGAGGCAGGATGATTGCTTGAGCCTGGGAGACTGAGGCTACAGTAAGCTAGAATCATACCACTGCACACCAACCTGGGCCACAGAGCAAGGCCTTGTCTCAAAAAAAATGAAATAACATAAATTAAAATAAAAATAAACGTGGGGTGATGTCAATTAAAGTGTCTAGCCCAGCATCTATGGCATAAAATAGGGACCCAGAAAATGTCCCTTCCCTATGAATGCCCTTTACGTTTGGAAACAGCTATCATATGTCTCCCCTGTCTCCTATTTCTTGTTAAATATTTCAGCTAATTTAATGGTATCCTTAAATGACTTGATTTCAGAGCCCTCTTCTATCCCTCCCCTCTGCAAAGGCTCCATCTGTTAAAACCCCACTCGGGGTATTGCATAACCAGCTCGCAGAATCAGCAGCACGCTCCTGTTTGCTCATTCATCTGTTAATTCATTCACTGAGTAAACACTGATTAAAAACCTACTATATTGGACATCCTTGGCTTTTGCCTACCCACCATTCACAAACGGTACCCGCATTTCCCTGGAAACCTGCACTCTTTCCCTCATTCTCAGTCTCTGTACCTGAGCAGGTGCAAGCTGCACCCAATCTCCCTCAGGGGGAGGGCATTTGATCCAAGATGGCCAATCAGAGCGTCGCATTTGCCTGCCACAGCGATTGGTTCAGGGCTGTGCATGTTACCCAGAAAAGACCAATCAGAAAGACAGTTGGACTCAGTTCTAAGACTTGTTGAACTACTGGAACAGTGGCCTTTTTTTACCTCCTGCTAGAACCGCTGACAACCATTTTGGACCACAATCCAAAAGAAAAGGGAGGCAGCGTTAAAGATGGTGAAAAACTGTGTAAGCCTTGGCAACACTTTAAGCCTTGGATCCTCCAGGCCTTATGTTTCACTCCTAGATTCTTCAATTACATAAACCAACAAATCCCCTTTCTGCGGAAGCCAGTTCGAGGCGAGATTCTGTTTCAAGGTCGACAGAATCCTGACTAATGAAATCCGAAGTGCTGTGGTGTATGCTGCATGCTGG
Source organism: Gorilla gorilla gorilla (assembly GCF_029281585.2). NCBI lineage: Eukaryota > Metazoa > Chordata > Mammalia > Primates > Hominidae > Gorilla > Gorilla gorilla. Next base: position 135,750,986 of record NC_073231.2, read on the forward strand.
CTATACACAGATGAAGCAAAGTGATCCATACCATCCTTCCAGGCACTCACAGGCTGATGTGGAGGCAGCTACAAACAATTACAGTTATTTAAAGCCAATAAGATAACTGCTTTAATTAAATACTACACAGTGCAATATGAGCACAGCAAAGCACCTGGGTCCAGGAAGGCCTCACAGAGCAATGGCGATTAAACCTATTCCCTCTCTCTATTCAGGCAGTGAAGATGGAATTACTAGTTGGAGGAGTCAGATAACACTGTTGATTCACATTCATCTTACAGTAAACTAAAACCATTACATCCCACATTGCACAGAAGGGCGATGATACTTAAAGCTCTTAACAGCTCTCTCTGAGCCTACAAAATACTGTCTCAAGAGACCAGCAAAGTGCTAAGGTCAAATAACTCTCACTTGCAAGTGTTTCATCTGAATTGTGCAGATAATGGAACACTCTTAAATACTACCCAGGTCAGTTTTTGTGATTTTGATTCCATACGCTTAAATTTTCATTCCAGTCTTCTTGACCATTTGGATTTCTTGTCCATTTGTGTGTTGATCACATCACAACAGCATCAAAACAGCCCTTTCAAGATGAATAACCTACTTACTGAATTTATTTCCAGATGATCAAGGGAAGGGGAAGAGAGAAAGTCTCTGGTTCTATAAAACATTTCCTGATGGGTTAGAAATGTGGCTGATTGCAGAAAACAACAATAACAACAATAAAAAGCACCTCTGGGAACATCTGTTTTGAGAAGAAAGGCCCCTAAAGGTCAGTCTTTTTAAGTGAACAGAAGCTGGTGTCTCTTAGACCTTTGATGATGCATACTCAACGGGAAAGTTGTAAAGATAAAATAATTCAGGAAACGAGGACATCACAGGACAAATTCTCCTTGCCTTTATTGTTTCTAAACACATCAGCAATTCATGTGGTCCAGAAACACAAGCTACAGCTTTCCAGAACAAAGAATCTTACAGTTGGAAAAATTAGTACTGACTGAATACTTCCATGTGGACTCAAGAGAGGTGCCAGGGACTAGTGTCAGGAGAGACAAAGTTAAGATGCCTCTCAGATAACTCAGATTTCTATGAAGCAGCTGGGTTACCCGTTTCCAAAACACCTTGCAGGCCATCATGGAATTTCCCTTCCTCTACCTGCATGCCACAGGACTTTGCACAACAAAGGTACCATCCATTTTCTTGAAAATGGGATTATCGGGCCAAGCACAGTGGCTCACACCTGTAATCCCAGCACTTTGGGAGGCCAAGTCAGGAGGATCACTTGAGCCCAGGAGTTCAAGACCAGCCTGGGCAAGATAGGGAGACCCCTGTCTCTACAAAATGAAAAAAAATGAGCCAGGCATGGTGGCACATGCCTGTAGTCCCAGCTACTCAGGAGGCTGAGCCTGGGAGGTCGAGGCTGCAGTGAGCCGTGATCGTTCCACTGCACTTCAGCCTGGGTAATCAAGCAAAAGTCTGCCTCCAAAGAAATAAAGAAAAAGGAAAAGAAAATGAGATTTATCATTTATCACACATTTACTGGGCAGCTCTGTAGTCCAGGTATCAGCAGGCAATGGAGAGAACTCCAGTGTTATGGATGTGTGAGGACACCTCCTCACATCCTTACCTGTGTGATCTGTCTTACCTGTGAGCAGATAACACAGGTAATTGCCTGGTGCTTGGCAAATGCTCAATAAATGTTGGTTTCCCATGGGGCATATGCAACCCCACCAAGGAGACCTGCTAAATCTCCTCTATAAACATTCAAAGAAACATAAAAGAACATATAGCAGGATATCTTCCACCCACCCAAGATCCACAATCCCCTAAGCTTTTCCAAGAGGTATACAGAATTCCCCCAGACACTGTGTGTGTGTGTGTGTGTGTCCTTCCAGCAATCGCCTAGGCATAATCAAGCATGAGTATGTGTGTGGGTGGGTGTGTATAAACACTTATACCCTCTTCTTGTTTTCCTACATCTGGCAGCATACCACATATACTTTCCTGCAAATTGCTTTATTCTTAAACTTAAGAATATATCCTGAAAATCATTCCTTCTTAGCAGATATGACCTACTATTTTAAACAATGGCAGAGCAATCTACTTTAAGAATATACATTCAGGCCGGGCACGGTGGCTCACGCCTGTAATCCCAGCACTTTGGGAGGCCGAGGCAGGCGGATCACAAGGTCAGGAGATCGAGACCATCCTGGCTAACACAGTGAAACGCTGTCTCTACTAAAAATACAAAAAATTAACCGGGCGTGGTGGCAGGCGCCTGTAGTCCCAGCTACTTGGGAGGCTGAGGCGGGAGAATGGCGTGAACCCAGGAGGCAGAGCTTGCAGTGAGCCGAGATTGCGCCACTGCACTCCAGCCTGGGCGACAGAGCAAGACTCTGTCTCAAAAAAAAAAAGAATATACATTCAATCAATTCGTTCCTTTTTGTTTTTTGGAGTTTTTTTTGTTCATTTTTTGAGGCAGAGTCTTGCTCTTGTCACCCAGGCTGGAGTGCAGTGGTGCAGTCTCGGCTCACTGCAGCCTCCACCTCCCAGATTCAAGCTATTCTCCTACCTCGGCTTCCCGAGTAACTGGGATTACAGGTGTGGGCCACAACACCCAGCTAATTTTTGTATTTTTTGGTAGAGACACAGTTTCTACCATGTTGGTCAGGCTGGTCTCAAACTCCTGGCCTCAAGTGATCTGCCTACCTCGGCTTCCAAAGTGCTGATTATAGGCATGAGCCACTGCGCCCAGCCTAAATCAATTCCTTATTGACATACATTAAGTTGCTTCCACAGTCTTTCTATTACTAGCAATGCTGCAATGAGTATATGTTACATGCATCTTCACACACATTTATAACTATAGGAAACAGAATTTATAAGAGAAAATCCTTGAAGCAGAATTGCAGGATCAGAGGGTACGTGCACTCAAAATGGTGCCAAATGGCCCTCCAAAGAAGTTGTACTAATTTTCACTCTCATCAGTAGTAGAATGAGTATGCCTGTTTCTCCAACCACAGTCACAAAAGGTTGTTTTGTTTTGTTTTTAAATACAAAAGAAGAAAGGCAGAGCTCACTCTTGTCCCATTGTCTCTTCTTGCCCCTGTGATATCATTAATGACATGACTACTTCTTAAAAATTCCACACCTGGATGCAAAAGCCAGAGATGAAAGTTTAAAAAAGGCTGGGCGCAGTGGCTCATGCCTGTAATCCTAGCACTTTGGGAGGCCAAGGCAGGAGGATCACTTGAGTCCAGGAATTCAAGACCAGCCTCTATAAAAAATAAATTTTACTTTATTTTTAAATTTTTAATTAATTATTTTTTGAGATAAGGCCTCACTCCATGGCCCAGGCTGGAGTGCAGAGGACCAATTCTGGCTCACTGCCACCTGGGTTCAAACAATCCTCCCACCTCAGCTTCCCAGGTAGCTGGGAATACAGGTGCATACCACCACACCCAGCTAATTTATATCTTTTTTGTAGAAACAGGGTTTCGCCATGTTGCCCAGGCTGGTCTTAAACTCCTGAGCTCAAGTGATCCTCCCACTTTGGCTTCTCAAAATGCTGAGATTGTAGGCATGAGCCACCAAGCACAGACAAAAATAAATTTTTTAAAAAATTATCCATGAGTGTTTCTTAAAAAATTAGTGCAGTGGCCCATAATCGCTTCACTGCACTCAAGCCTGGGCAACAGAGCGAGGCCCTATCTCAAAAATAAAAAAACAACAACAAACAGAGTTTAAAATAAAATGAATGCCAAAGGCAGTGGTGTTCTGAAGGTGGCTATACTGACTCAAGAGTCCTAACCATGTTCATTTCTTCCAAACTCCACGTTCAGTGGCATCATGTTGGTAGCTTGAAATTGGTCATGGTGGAAGTATTTACACCATAGGAATCAGCAAATGCTACAAATTAGGGCTTCTTTTCTTTTCTTTCTTCTTTTTATTTTCTTTTTTTTTTTTTTTTTTGAGACGGAGTCTTGCTCTGTCGCCCAGGCTGGAGTGCAGTGGCGCGATCTCGGCTCACTGCAAACTCCACCTCCCGGGTTCACGCCATTCTCCTGCTTCAGCCTCCCGAGTAGCTGGGACTACAGGTGCCTGCCACCACGCCCGGCTAATTTTTTGTATTTTTAGTAGAGACGGGGTTTCACCCTGTTAGCCAGGATGGTCTCGATCTCCTGACCTCGTGATCCGCCTGCCTCAGCCTCCCAAAGTGCTGGGATTACAGGCGTGAGCCACCGTGCCCGGCTTTCTTTCCTTTTTAAATCACTGTAAACATTTACCAGCATACCAATGTAGACTACAGTGAAAACTGAGGGTATACCACCCTCCTTTGAATATTTTGCCCTCGATGGTGACCTGGTCACAAATTCTTGGAACCTAAGGATTGGAAGATGTCTGAAAGGACATCTAATCCTTACGTCTTCTAATACTGCCTCTCCCTTAGTCCCTCTATGTAGATGTAAGTAGTGCCATTGATACTTCTTCACCATTATTTCATATACCCATCTCTTTATCGCTTAGTGCCTACTCTTGGTGATTTCCCATAGTATAATACTTGCAAACACAGACTCAAGGCTACCCAAGACAGCCTGGAGTCAAATCCCAGATCCATCACTTACCAGCTATGTGACCATGAGCTAGTGGCTTAAACTGCTATTTAGTTTCTTTGTCTATAAAATTCAGATGATCATAATAATGCCTCCTCATAATTTTGTTCTAAGGAGTAAATGAGTTAATGCAAATAAAGTACACAGAACAATGGCATGTACTATGCACTTAACAAATTTTAACTGTCATTGTCTCCCAGCTCATTAATTCTCTCTTTAGCTATGTCTAATCTGTCATTTAACTCTTTTGTTGGATTTCAATTTTAATGATTATTTTTCCTTTCAATTCAGCTGCTCTTCAAGTCAACCTATTCTTTTTCCATCTTTCTTTACATTTTTTATATCATCTTTAGTTCTTAATCATTTTATTTCTTTTTTCTTGTGAACCTAAGCTAAGAATCTTAATCATTTTAAATATACCATTTTTATAGTCTCTTATAAATGGTTTTATTATTTGCAACTTGGAATGGTTTCCTGAATATAGTTTTTCATTGTGAACTCGTCTTCAGAGGTCATTCTCACTGTGGGAGTGATGTTAGGTATGGGTTGTTGAAATATGCCTATGGAATGACTTTGCGTTTGCAGTAGAGGTTTCCATGGTACTAGACCAGTTCTTATGTTAATTTTTCAGGTTGAAGGGTCTCATACCTCATAAGTAATAAAAAATACAGATTCCACAACCACATATAGTACAATCCCATGTGTTTAAGTTCTTGCTGGTAACTTTTTTTCCAGTCAAGTCAAGCTTCCTCTCTATTTCTCCAAGTATTGAAGTTTTTCTAGCCCCTTTTCATGAAAAAGTCAGACCTTCAAGGCTCCAGAGCACTCAATTCCACCTTGAGCCCAGGTCTCCTTCCTAGAGCCACTGTGCCATTAAAACTTTGGCCCCCAGGCTCTATAGCTTCTGTGCAAAAGCCCCAGGAGTAGTCATGGCTTCAGCTCACATGCCACCATTTAGCTTAAGTTTGTCCTCCTTTTTTTTTTTTTTTTTTTTGAGGTGGATTCTTGCTCTGTCACCCAGGCTAGAGTGCAGTGGCTTAATCTCTGCTCACTGCAACTTTCCCCTCCCAGGTTCAGGCAATTCTCCTGCCTCAGCCTCCTGAGTAGCTGGAATTACAGGCATGTGCCACCACACCCGGCTAATTTTTGTGTTTTTAGTAGAGACAGGCCTTCGCCATGTTGGCCAGGCTGGTCTGGAACTCCTGACCTCAAGTGATCTGCCTGCCTTGGCCTCCCAAAGTGCTAGGATTACAGGCGTGAGCCACCGCGGCCAGCCTATCCTCATTTTTGACATTTGCAGGTTTCCCTTTCTTCAGCGCTCCCCTAGATAAAATTCTTATATTTCCATCAATTCTGTATTCATACCAGGAAGGACTCACACAAGTCAGCTTAGTCCACCATGCTGCCAGAAGTATTCCAGGTCACTAAATTTAACATAACCACTTATCCACACTTGAGTTCTCCCCACATTAAAATTGTATCTACTCAAGGGTTAGCTTCTAAAGCCAGCATGTTGTGTGAAAATTGAAAGAAGCCAAAATTCCCCTTGAAAAATCCCACAATGAGGTCTCAGGTTGGAGACAAACAAACCATCTTTCATGAAGTCCAACACAGCCAGTCTTTCCTTCAGCACTGGATTTGGTTTCTTAGGTTTGGGCACCATATGTAATAACTGGCTTAGATTTAGGGGCCATGTTGTGTGATAATTAAAATCCATAAATATGAGAAACATACTTGGTGGCACAAGATGCTCACATCCTAAAAAGCCATGAGAACAAATGACCAACAGACGGAATAGCAGATCCATGTCTGCCATTCACACCCACTCCAAGAGAGATGCCCATTGGGTGGAATGACAGGATCATCTACACTATTTAAAGCGGTGTTTTATCCTTTTGCTTTTGTTGAGCAAGTATATTTGGATACGGCTAAGGTGGAAGCATGAATCTATGTTGACAGACGTCAGAATAGTGCTTATCTCTGGGGCAATACTAAGTGCAAAGGGCATGAGGGAACTTTCTAGAAATATTGTATATCCTGATTTGGGTGATGATTAGATGGGTGTAACATATCAAAATTTCACCAAGCTGTACGATTAAGATTTGTGCATTTTACAGCATGTAAGATAGCTCGATTAAAATAAAAGTTAAAAGCATGCCTATGTAGAAATGGCTGTACAGTATTTTGCCAAAGGTCCCCATCCTATGGTTAAGCCTCACCAGTGAGGATCGTTGGGAGTCTAGGAAACCGGGGGAAAAAAGAAGTAGAAAAGGGAAGTGCACTGTCACAGACAGAGGGCACCCAGGCTCCAAGAGTCAATGGTTTTCCGTGAAGGGCCTTATAGGGTTGACAAGACTACATTAGTTAAGAGCACTGACTTTCTTTTTTTTTTTTTTTTTTGAGACAGAGTCTTGCTCTGTCACCCAGGCTGGAGTGCAGCGGCGCAATCTCAGCTCACTGCAACCTCCGCCTCCTGGGTTCAAGCGAGTATTTTGTATTTTTAGTATTTTTAGTAAATTTTGTATTTTTAGTAGAGACGGGGTTTCACCATGTTGGCCAGGCTGGTCTTGAACTCCTGACCTCAAGTGATCCACCCACCTCAGCCTCCCAAAGTGTTGGGATTACAGGTGTGAGCCACTGCGCCCAGCCTATAGTTCTTATTTAAACTAATAATTTGACCTAAAAACCTTGTAGGTTCATGGAGTGAATGAATATTCATAGAGTGAATGAAGGGATGTATATGTATTCTGATTTCAACAGAGGTAGGAGGTTCTTATTTCTATGCAACTGAAATCCATCTTGTAGCCATCACCATCCACTTTAATTTTTCCTCATAGGAAGTGTGGTTAAGAGTGCTTTCTCTGGAGCCAGATGACCATGGTCAAATTCCAGCTCTGTTACTTACCAACTGGGTAACCTTGAGTGAGTTAATCAAATTCCAGGCCTCAGTTTCTTCTCCTGTAAAAGAGTTATAGCAAGGATTAAGCAAGTTACAACAGTTCTCAGTACACAGAAAGCCCCCGGTAAATCCTAGCTATTGTTTTTTTCCCATAGTAGAGGCACAGTTTGGGAATAACAACTCCAAACAGCATTTGTTTGTTTGATTGTTTGTTTGTTTTTTAAGACATAGTCTTGCTCTGTCGCCTAGGCTGGAGTGCAGTGGCACGATCTCGGCTCACTGCAACCTCCGCCTCCCAGGTTCAAGCAAGCATGCCTGGCTAATTTTTTTTATTTTTAGTAGAGACAGGGTTTCATCATGTTGGCCAGGCTGGTCTTGAACTCCTGACCTCAAGTGATCCACCAGCCTTGACCTCCCAAAGTGCTGAATTACAGGCATGAACCACCGCACCCAGCCCCAGATAGCATTTGTACAGTCCATTATATCACTGAATTGTTTTGCAAACAGTTTTCTCATTTAATGCTCAAAATAGTCTGGTATATTACAAATAAATAAAGATTCAGAGAAGTTGGATAATTTGCTGAAGGTTGCACGGCAAGTAAAGAACAAAGACCTAAACCAAACTCCTATGACTGAAGGACAGTTTGGCTGGACTGTGTTGTCCTTAGGAGCATATATGGTGGGGCCAGCACTATCCATGGAGATTCAGTATAAAGGATATTGGGACCCTTGGCTGCAGCACAAGTCTTGGTCCCAGAAAAATGCTCAGTTCAACTTGAGTTTAAAACGGTCTTAGTCATTCTGTCCCCTGAATCACTTCCTGTTTCAGGTTTCTACTTTGCAGAGAAAGAAACACAAACAGGTACATTACGCCAGCCTTGTCACCCTCCAAAATCTCCTACAGCAACAAAAGCTGATGAATTAAAGAGAAGTTTCATAAAACCACAGTTAACATCCCATTTAATGCATTAGCCAGCAGTTAGTGTGAAGATCTGAGCAAAGTCAGCAGTGTCTAGACACTCTTACTATTGAATGGAAGAGAAACAGGATGACTTTTTCTCTGGCCTTTATTCTGATTAAATCTTTAGCTGCCTTAGTGTTTTTGCTTTTCATTGGGTGCTGAAACTACCGGAAGCTACTTAACCAGCCTTGTTTTATTCACAAAAGGTTTAGGGGCCATGTCTAATTGTCCAGAGAGAACCCTATCTGCTGATAATTTCAGCCACTTCGGCTGCTTTTGCAGCTCTCTTTTTGTTTGCCAGTGTAGGTTTTCTTTCTGTCGTTCTTCTTGCTATGGCATGAGTGTGGTTTCACATTCCCTTTTAAATAATAATCACCGAACTGCTCAGTGGCCAAGAAGAGGATTTAAGAACCATCTAGGCCAGGCACGGTGGCTCGCCCGTAATCCTAACATTTTAGGAGGCTGAGGTGGGAGGATCGCTTGAGCCCAGTAATTTAGGGAGCTCTCGTCTCTACAAACGATTTAAAAATTAGCTGAGCGTGGTGGCACATGCCTGTAGTCCCAGCTACTTGGCAGGCTGAGACAGGAGGATCATTTGAGCCCAGGAGGTCGAGGCTGCAGTGACCCACGATGTGCACTGTGCTCCAGCCTGGGTGACAGAGCAACCTGTCTCCAAACAAAATAAAAAAAAGAACCATCTAAGCATACTGCATACTCATAAACTATGTCCTCTTATCTACACACACAGACTCCACACATACCACACATTCATTCCATGTACACACACCACACATACACCATACACACATCCCATGCACACACCCCACACACATCCCAGGAACATACCCCACACACATGCACACCACACACACACCCCCCACATCACTCACACACCCAGCACACCCAGGGCATAGAGTGTGGCTCTGATAGAAGTAACATGGGCCTGTAAACAAGCATGGCTTCTTTTCATTTCCAAGCTATAGGCAGAAAGCCTGGACTACAGCTCTAGAAACCAGATCTCGCCTCCTCTTCAGCCTCATAGCATGCGTCTCATCCCTTCTCAGTCTTTCGGAGAATCTGACTTGGGCGAGTCACTTAATTTCTGTTATAAAGTGAGGACACTCATTCACTCAATAGCTACTGAGCACCTATTGTGTGCCAAGCATTGTGGCCATGGAGATAATTCCATGAATTAAACCGTCCCAGCCACCCAGGAGCTCTCCAAGATTAGGGGAGCAATTACAGGCAGATGAACGCTCGGAAGGAAAGGGGATGAGGCAATCTCTGAAAGGGGTATTTAATTAACTCAGCAGGGGACGGAAAGTGATGGATAATCGAAGAAAGACTTCCCCGAGGAGGTGATACTGAAGCTGAGAAGTAAAAGTTAAGTTAGAATTGGCCAGAGGCAGGAAGGGATCCAGGCAGAGCTCTCGGCACCGGCAAAGGCTGGCAAGTTAGACTGCTGGTCCATTCAGCTAAGCACAGGACGTGGAAGAGGGATGGGCCTCGGTATGTCAGGGGTGGGCTTGCCAGGGTTACCCGCCTGGGCCAGGTGCCCCCCTGAGGTCCCTCCCAGCCCTCAAGGCAGATTCTATCATCTTCTGAGAGCCCAGGTCCTCTCCTTCCCTGACAGCCTTTTCACCAGCATGCTGAAGTCGGCTCCAGAGGACAAGGGGAGTCCCAACCACCTCACGTGGACTACTGCTCCTTCCTCTTTCGTCTCCTCTCAGCAGTGACCAGACAGTGACTCAGGGAAGGGAGCTGTCCTCTATTCGTCATTTAGTTCTTTAAAAAATACTCGCCTATAGTCCCAGCTACTCTAGAGGCTAAGAAAGGAGGATCACTTGAGCCTTGGAGTTCAAATCCAGCCTGGGCAACATAGTGAGACCCTGTCTCTATAAAAATAAAAATTAAAAAACACCCAGCGCTCTTATACCCAACTAGCCTTCTAACCAATTCCCTCCTTTCTCCCACCCAGTCCCTCACCTAGCTGAGAAAGGCTGGATTTCTCTGTGTCCTTATCCGTCTCCTCCAAGAGACTAAGCTTTAAGCTACCTGAGGGCTCATGCTAGGTTTTGGTCATCCTGGTGTCCCCCACACCTGGTACTATGCCTGATGTCTAGTAGATCCCCCAAATGCAGGTGGAACCAAACTGATTCCCCTCCCTGAAAATGAGCACTGCCCAGAGCCCACCCACAGGGCAGCCTGTCTGAGGCCAAGGCAGGAGACCCAGAATCCAGCCGACCCAACACTCCCCGCGCCAGCACTCTGTAGGAGACTCTGCCCTGTGAATCCCAATTTGAAAACTGACAGCTATGTTAGTCTAATTCCCCCATTTTATCAACAAAGAACCTCAGGCCCAAAAGAATGATATGACTTGCCCAAGGTCTCTCAGCAAATGTGATATAAAGTTTTTTTAAAGGAGCAAAACATCGCTTAAATGGAAGCCTATCTATCACCCCAACCAGAAACGTTGCTTATTTTAAGAAGAAAACCCTTAATGTTTGCAAGTCGAATGGAAGCTTTCCTTTCTCTGACCAATTTTGCCATACTTTCATGACTCCTGGGATGCTCTAGGCAGCACTAAAAGTTCCCACTGAAGCAAATCTATTTACAAAGGTGACCAGGAATTGTTTTAGGGATTGGATATATTTTTGATTATGGATCATTTTTAAAGTTAATTATCTATTATGTGATCTAAGGCTATAATAATTTTTTAAACAATTGAGCCTCCCAAACCACTTAGACGCTTCCTGGTTTTTAAAAATGTTTTGCTATTAAACAACTTTACTAGAAGTAAAAAAAAAAAAATCACAGATGATTTTTTTTTTTTTAAACTTGAAACAGGGTCTCACTTTGTTGCCCAGGCTGGAGTGCAGTGGCTCAAACATGGCTTACTGTAGCCTCAACCTCCTGGGCTCAAAGTGCTCCTCCTGCCTCAGTCCCCCAAGTAGCTGTGACCACAGGCACGTGCCACCACACCCAGATAATTTTTTTTTTTTTTTCTGAGACGGAATCTCGTTCTGTCACCCAGGCTGCAGTGGTGCGATCTTGGCTTACTGCAACCTCTGCCTCCCGGGTTCAAGAGATTCTTCTGCCTCAGGCTCCCCAGTAGCTGGGACTACAGGCACCCGCCAGCACGCCCAGCTAATTTTTGTGTTTCTAGTAGAAACAGGGTTTCACCATACTGGCCAGGCTGGTCTCGAACTCCTGACCTCAGGATCCGCCCACCTCAGCCTTCCAAAGTGCTGGGATTACAGGCGTGAGCCATTGCGCCTGGCCTAACTTTTTTTATTTCTTGTAGAGACAGGGTGTCACCATATTGCCCAGGCTGGTCTCGAACTCGTAACCTCAAGCGATCCTCCCGCCTCGGCCTCCCAAAGTGCTGGGATTACAGGCGTGAGCCACTGTGCCCGGAACAGATGATTTTTAAGGAAGACATTTCTACCCATAATCCCGCCACCAAAAGAAAGAATTCCTTACAATTCTGTGTCCTCCTAAACTTTTTTATCCACAGTTCTGTACTCTGGACATATGTATGTATTTCATTAAAACACATTACCTTTAGTATAAAAGATTGTTAAATAGTTTCCTTTTTTCTTAAAAAATAAAAAAGAAAAACTTTTATTATGCAAGTCACTGGCACCATGTTTCTGATAAACGCCATGGAGCAAAACCCAGGCTACAAGTTAAGAGCACCTGGAAATTCTGGGTTTGAGACTTTTAAAGCAACATTTTCTAGCCTGCTTCATTCCATAATTATTCTGACACTTTCCACATCCCACTTAATAGGAAACAGATGAAGGAAAACAGGTGTTTTGCTTATTCTACTTGGCATAGCATGCTGTACTGCAGAAGTTTGCAGCAGTTGCTTATTGCTGTATTTTTCCTGCAAGTGAAATGACATCTCTGGTTTGGCCAGAGTTTAAAAATACTGCAGCCGGGTCCCCACTCAGCATAATTAAACAGACTCTCTGGGGAAGCACCCCAGCACCATATGGCTCCAAAGCTCCCCAGGTGATTTTCATGTGCAGCTGGGACTGACAAGCACCAGGCTAAGATAACTCATTAGTCAAAGGAAGCCCATGGGAAATCTTATCTGGAAATGAAGAACTCTTGTAATTAAATAAAATAGCAGATGTAAAAGTCCCTAACAGTGCCTGTTACCCAGAAGACAATAAATGTTAATTAAACAAAAAAAAATTTAAATAATTACTCCTTCCCCTCAGTGGATTCATCTTGTTATTTTATTGGCTTGTTTATCACTTGTTTTTTTTTCTTTACCATGATTCATTCTATCCCTGTTAATAAAATTATAAACTTATACCTATAATCCTGTTCAATTACAAGAGCTCTGTAATATTTCTAACAACCCTTTATTGCTTTATTTAATAAAACTTTCCCCCAGTACAGTGGCTTATAGCAAATATGCAATAAACATCTGCTATTTATAATAATAATGGATATTCAGAATTACTTTAATTCAGAATTCATGACCGTTTTTCTAAACTAGACTGAAATTTATTTCACATTATTAGGACCAGTTAGCAACAACGTAAAAAATTATTAGGGCAATGTTTAACAAACTTAAGAAAACAGACCTTTAAGCAAAGCAATTCTTTTTTATAATTTCCTGGGAAAAAACTAAATGCAGTCATTACACAGGTGAACTTATCTCCCATTCAAGGGGGCCTTGCTCAGCTGTTCCCATAGTTACCTGGAGAGGCTAATACTGCAATTAGTTATAAGTGGTTTTTCCTTCCAATTTCTCCCTACGGCTGCCTCTCTGAGCGTGAATTTGGAAGGTGATTCTTAATGTTTACATTACCCCTCAGTTCTGAGAAGCCAAACATTTGTTTGAAAAAAAGAAATAGAATTTCTGAATCAGAACAAAGAGTTTTTGTGTGTGTGTTTATGTGTTGTTGGTTTTTTTTGTTTTTTTGGGTTTTTTTTTTATTGAGACAAAGAGTCTGGCTCTGTTGCCCAGGCTGGAGTGCAATGGCGCAAAAGCTGCTTACTGTAACCTCCACCTCCTGGGTTCAAGTGATCCTCCTGCCTCAGCCTCCCAAGTAGCTGGGATTACAGGCATGTGCCACCATGCCCAACTAATTATTCTATTTTTAGTGGAGACGGGGTTTCACCATGTTGGCCAGGCTGGTCTGGAACACCTGACCTCAAGTGATCCACCCACCTCGGCCTCCCAAAGTGCTAGGATTACAGGCGTGAGCCACCGTGCCCAGCCAGAACAAAGAGGTTTCATGAAGGCCGTTTCCAAATGTCTTGCTTTGCTGGCACAAACTTCCCCAGTCATCTTTTCTTGTGTTGTGCCAGACAGAGAAGGCATCTAACAGGTATGTGGGAAGCTGGGCCATGTTCAGCTCAAGATTCACACTCGTTCACAGTAGACCTCCGTATGGCTCACACATGAACTCTGCTATGCTTCAGTTCCTAAGGCCATCCAGCTCCCAAAGTCTGCCATGTCATGTTTTAAATAAACTGGACTCAACACCCAGCCAAAAATAATAATGATGTGCACGTCTCTGTATGTAAATGTCAATAATAAGGTACAAAATGATCACACATGGGCCAATTCCCATCCTATACTATTTGGTATTATCACCTAATATTTGTCCTCACTCTTTTTTTTTTTGAGACGGGGTCTCGCTCTGTCACCCAGGCTGGAGTGCAGTGGCGCGATCTCGGCTCACTGCAAGCTCCACCTCCCAGGTTCACACCATTCTCCTGCCTCAGCCTCCCAAGTAGCCGGGACTACAGGCGCCCGCCACCACGCCTGGCTAATTTTTTTGTATTTTTAGTAGAGATGGGGTTTCACCATGTTAGCCAGGATGGTCTCGATCTCCTGACCTCGTGATCTGCCCGCCTTGGCCTCCCAAAGTGCTGGGATTACAGGCGTGAGCCACTGCTCCCGGCCTGTCCTCTTTCAATGAGATCATAAGCACCTTGAGGGTGGACATCTTGTATTAGCAGTAGTAGAAGTATTAATTTTATTGATTTATTTATTTTTAATAGAATCTTGCTCTGTCACCTAGGCTGGAGTGCAGTGGCACCACCATATCTCACTGTGGCCTCGAACTCCGGGGCTCAACAGATCCTCCTGCTTTAAGCTCCCGAGTAGCTGGGGTACTACTCAGTTGTACAGGCGTGTGCCACCATGCCTAATTGTTTTTTATTTCATGTAGAGACGAGGTCTTGCTATGTGCCCAGGTCAATCTTGAACTCCTGGCCTTAACAATCCTCCCATCTAGGCTTCCCAAAGCTACAGTGGGCCACCGTGCCCAGTCTAATTGTAGTTTCCATCCTCTTAATTGAATTGTCTATAGTGTGTTATATAGCTAATCAGATTACCTGAATAATAAAAATTCTCTTTCTTATGTTTTCATTTAATATTCGATCAGCCAAGCACTAAATGACTATTGCGAGATGGTTGTGGGGCAGGCTTCACACAAGTGATTCCAATTTGTCTTGGTTGATTTGAACTTGTAGGAAAAACCGCAATGTCTGAAATCTCCACTGTAACAGATTTAGAGAGAATCCCTAGAGACTCGAGCCTCACGCTGTGGGCACCATCTCCCCAGGCATGTGCCAGGATCATACAGAACAAAAGATGCACCTTGAAAATGAATGCATTTGGAGGAATCCTCCCCTGTGCTAGAGTTTTCTAAAGTATCCCTCAATCCATTCAGAACATGTCCTTTTATATTAGCCAGGTTCTCTACCGCTCCGTCAATGTGTTATTATTATTTCCCAAGTATGCAGTTCAGAAAAGATGCTAATACATTGGGGTTGGGGGGTGTCCTTTGAAACACATTCCCAGGTTTTAATTTCCTATTCATAACTAGTGCTAACCAGCTAAGTGCGTGTACACACACACACACACGTGCACGCACACGCACACACACACCTTTTTAAAAATATATCAATGTTGGCCGGGTGCAGTGGCTCATATCTGTAATCCCAGCACTTTGGGAGGCCAAGGCGGGCAGATCACTTGAGGCCAGGAGTTCGAGACCAGCCTGGCCAACATAGTGAAACCCCCATCTCGTACTAAAAATACCAAAAAAATTAGCTGGGCGTAGTGGTGTGCTCCTGTAATCCCAGCTACTCAGGAGGCTGAGGCAACAGAATCACTTGAACCTGGGAGGCAGAGGCTGAAGTGAGCGGAGATCGTGACACTGCACTCCAGCCTAGGTGACAGAGCAAGACTCTGTCTCAAAATAAATAAATAAATAAATAATATATCAATGTTTTACAACCCTAATACCAGGAAAACACAAAGTACTTCTGATTTTCAGTGCATGTTTACCACCAAGATGCAAATCCCATACACGTTTTGGGATGCCTTGGAAATAACATAACTGATTCTTGGATCCACTACAAGTTTACAAACATTCTCTGGCTTGGATTTTCTGTCAATAGTAGCATAACATTTTGCTATGCTAACATATGAAGGAATAAAGCCTATTAGAGGTTCTTTTATTCACAAACTGTCTTCTCCGAGACTATAACCTTTCAGGTTGAACCACTATTAGCTGGAAACTTCTTCTGGAAGGATAAGTGAGAACAGCGCCCAGAGTGCACCTTTTGCCCAGAACTCGGGCCCAAGATCTGGGGAGATATTGCTATAATACTGGGTCGTTCTCTTTCAAAGATGATAAACAGCAGGAGGGTCTATTAATTATCATTTCCCAGCTGGCCATGGTGGCTCAAGCCTGTAATCCCAGCACTTCAGGAGGCCACGGCAAGCAGATCACCTGAAGTCAGGAGTTTGAAACCAGCCTGGCCAACATGGTGAAACCCAGTCTCTACTAATAATACAAAAAACAAACAAACAAAAAAAATTGGCCTGGCATGGTGGCAGGCACCTATAATCCCAGCTATTTGGGAGGCTGAGGCAGAAGAATTGCTTGAAGCCAGGAGGCGGAGGTTGCAATGAGCCGAGATCACGCCATTGCACTCCAACCTGGATGACAAGAGCAAGACTCCACCTCAAAAAATAAAAGAAAATAAAATAATTATCATTTCCCTTTAAACTCATTCTCTTCTGGAAACATGAACCATCTTCCAGAACAAATTCTGATGCATGATAAAAATAAAAACACAGTTTCTACATTTTGCCTACCACACTCCTGGCATAGGCTGATCACAGCTTAAGACGCACATCTTCATTTTTCCACAGTATCATGATCTATTGCTTACATAGTTAAAATTGTTTTTAATGGGCCAGGGAAGGAGGTTGCAGTGAGCCAAGATTGCACCACTGCACTCCAGCCCGGGCGACAGAGCAAGACTCCATCTCAAAAAAGAAATAAAAGAAAAAAAGCTGTAGTACTTGCAGCTCTATGTCCAAGTGACAAATCTGCCTTCAAGAAATCTGATTTTTGCGGTGGGGGAGGACAACTACATAGCGTGGTGCTTAACGTGTTGATAAATGTTCAAAAGAAGTTTTTTGACGCTTTAGGCCAATCATCTGTTTAAACCAATAACATTAATTATTACTACGTACTTTAACACGCAGTCTTGGTTTTCAAGAAGTCCAGTTCAGCACACCATTGATTTAATAAACAATATGCGCTGGGCGCGGTGGCTCACGCCTGTAATCCCAGGTACTCGGGAGGCTGAGGCAGGAGAATCACTTGAACCTGGGAGGCGGAGGTTGCAGTGAGCCAAGATTGTGCCACTGCACTCCAGCCTGGGCCACGGAGTGAGACTCTGTCTCAAAAAAAAAAAAAGAAAAAAAAAAACCATACTATGAGGTCAGGCACAGTGGCTCACGCCTGTAACCCCAGCACTTTGGGAGGCCAAGGCAAAAGGATCGGTTGAGCTCAGGAGTTCAAGACGAGGCTGGGCAACATAGTGAAATCCCATCTCCACCAAAAATACAAAAAAATTAGCTGGTCGTGGTGGTGCACACCTGTGGTTCCAGCTACTCGGAAGGCTGAGGTGGGAGGATCGCTTCAGCCTGAGGGGTGGAGGCTGCAGTGAGCAGAGGTGGCATCACTGCACTCCAGCCTGTGTAACAGAGTGAGACACTATCTCAAAAAAAAAAAAACACACACACTCACAAGACAAACAACAAAACAACATAATACGAAGATGGGAAGAAGACAGAGGAGGAAGGAAACAAACTATGGTGTACTGAAAAGCCAGATCCCAATACCATCTCAGTTAAACTGAGAGACAGAGTTAGCCTTCCATCCCCCACCTTTTTCTTCAAGACAAGGTCTGGCTCTGTCACTCAGGCTGCAGTGCAGTGGTGCAATCTCGGCTCACTGCAACCTCCACCTCCTGGGCTCAGGCCATCCTCCCACCTCAGCCTTCAGAATGGCTGGAACTACAGGCACATGCCACCACGCCTTGCTAATTTTTGTTTGTTTGTTGGTTGGTTGGTAAAGATGGGGTTTCGCCACGTCGGCCAGGCTGGTATTGAACTCCTGGACTCAAAAGATCTGCCAACCTCAGCCGCCCAAAGCGCTGTGATTACAGGTGTGAGCCACTGTGCCTGGCTCCAGCCCCACCCTTTTTTAAGTGGAGACATGGACAGGAGCTCACTAATAGATGAGCAAGATAAAAATGATGTTTCTGAAGCAATGGAGAACTGATTATCAAATACTTCCCCAGTGTAAGGATGTATCACTTTTAAAGGTATGTCACTATTTACTTGAAAATGTGACATTTGCAGAGATAGAGAATATTATTTCTGGGTATCTGGTCCAACTCCCTGATTTTATAGGTGAGGGAATCTAAAGTCTGCAAGAAAAGAACACGCCTGGGGCCTGGGAGTAGGATCACAGCAGAGCAGGACCAGGACCAAGCTTCCTGACTGAGCTTCCTCCCATTTCCAAAGCCCTTCACCTGGAGAACTGCTTCCCGGGCTTCAGGTTTCAGTTCAGGGAGCCTGCTGTCCAGACAGGTGCCCCCGCTGGTCCACCCGACCACTGTCCCCCTCTCTCAGAGCACTCCTCAAGCTATAGGCGAAGGACACCATCATCTATTCATCTAGCTTCCCCGCTGGACTGAGAGTAACTCGAGTGGGCATTCCTCTTTGTGTCCTGGTACTGAGTGCAGTAATGACATCATATGGATACTCTGTGTAGTGAACAGGGGATCAACTTGTCCCCATTGGCCAGGGAATTTCCTAGCTTTAGCAATGCAAGTCCCAAGTCCTGGAAAACCCCTCAACCAAGATGGCTGGTCACTGGTAGTGACATCAACAGGATCAGACAGCCTGGTCACACTTTCCCCTTCTCTAACTGTCCTCCAACACCCAGCCCAGGCCCCAGAGCCCTGTCTGTGCCATGCGGTCCCTCCAGCTCAGCCCTGTCCAATAGAACCTTCTGCCTCGATGAAGATGATCTCTGTCTGAACTATCCAATACCTTAGCTTGGGCCACATGTGGTTACTGAGCACTTGAACTCTGGCTACTGTGACTGAGGAACTGAATTTTTAATTTTATTTAATTTTAACTAACCGAAACATAAATAGCCCCATGTGGCTAGTGGCTACTCTGTTGGACAATTCGATTCTGGTTTTCCATTTACGGAATTAGTGTGCCATCACTGCACACAGGGATGAACTTTAAAGCCAGACAGACCTTGATCCAAGTCCTGACTCATTTACCAATACAGCACTTCTTAGGGAATCTTGTTGCTTCATCCGTAATCCTCACAAACTTACTTTGCGACAATGTATGGAAAGTGAAGGGACTGGCCAACAGCAGAATGTCAAGAAACAGGATTTCTCTAGAAGCAACTAAACCAAATATATGTCCAAATGCGAGAAAAATCTGATTCTGAACCAAAAAAGCAAACGCATGAGCATCATTTCCAGCAGATCTCTAAAACCCTTGCCTGTTTTAAATTCTCATTCTAAATTGTCATGGCTGCCCAGCCAGGCTCACCACCTCTTAATTTCTGTCCCCAGGCCTGCAGCTGGCTGTCACCAAGCCACTACAGAAGGTACCGCAGTCAACACAGTCTAGGTACAAACGTACATGTCCAGCTCTCCAAAATGTATACATTAAATATGTGCAATTTTTTTCATATACCAATTACACCTTAGTAGAGCTGTTAAAAAAAACAAAAAACAAAAAAACACCCTTGGAAGTGGCTCATGCCTGTAATCCCACCATTTTGGGAGGCAGAGGAGAGAGGATTGTTTGAGCCCAGGAGCTCAAGACCAGCCTGGGCAACACAGCAAGACGCTCTCTCTATTAAAAAACATATAAATAAGGCCAGGCGCGGTGGCTCACGCCTGTAATGCCAGCACTTTGGGAGGCCGAGGCGGGCAGATCACGAGGTCAGGAGATCGAGACCATCCTGGCTAACACGGTGAAACCCCGTCTCTACTAAAAATACAAAAAATTAGCGAGGTGTGGTGGCAGGCGCCTGTAGTCCCAGCTACTCGGGAGGCTGAGGCAGGGGAATGGCGAGAACCCGGGAGGCGGAGCTTGCAGTGAGCCAAGACTGTGCCACTGCACTCCAGCCAGGGCGACAGAGCAAGACTCCGTCTCAACAAAAAAGAAAAATAAATAAATAAATAAATAAATAAATATATAAAATAGGTATAAAAAAATAACCTGTTAAATCTGCTACATTAACAACAAAAAAAAGTTTTTAAATAAGGAGACACCATTGGGCAGCAGGCACTGGGTAGGAGTTACTGTGCCAGGTCACCCTGAGTGTGGCCCCACACAGCCCCACGGGCAGGAAGGGATCCAGGGCAGGGAGGGATCCAGGCCAGTCCCAGCGCAGGGACCAGGCAGCGCTCACGTGCGCTCTGCACCAGCCACAGGGATGCGGGGACGCGGGGACGCGGGGATGCGGTGACACCGGGGACCGCCCGGGAGCACGTCCTGCGCATCGCCGGGCTCCGCGAGGCCTGCAGAGGACGCAGCCCTCTCCCTCCCGCTGGGTGCGGAACCGGGCGCAAGAGGTCGAAGCGCTGCCCCATAAAGCCGATCTTCTCCGGGGCCCCTCCCAGGCCCTAATGAATACATCCCATTGGCAGGAACCGGCAGCAGGTCCTAGGAGAAGCCAGCCTCTGATTGGAATCACCGGGGAGCTTTTTAAAAATATTGTTCCCCGGAATCGGAGATCAGGGTTTACAGACAGCTCCCAGGTGATGGTGCTGCACAGCTGGGGCCTCTGTATTTTTCCTCTGAATGCCTGAGGAGGTGATCCTGCTGAGCCGCCAAGGCGGGGGAACACCGCCCACCAGCAGGGAGAAGCACTATTTAGGGCTGTGGCAAGAAGTCCTATCCTTAAAAGTCCCCTGCCTCTCTCTGGCTGCAGGGACAACAGTCAGAGGGCTGCAGGGGCCTGAAGCCAGACACGGGACACAAGCTGCTTCCCTCTCCTTGCAGATGGCTGAGCACCTTCCAGTTGCCCAGGACCTCCCCATCCAGTGTCTCCCAGGCAGGGCTGGCAGGGAGGCCCTCTTCCCCACCCACTGAGCATCCAAGTGCGGGAGGCCTAATCCATGCACCTGGCACTTAGGAAGCCCACAGTCACTGCTGTTACTGTGGTTGCTACCCTCATCTCACTGGGAAAGAAGCCGGCTCAGAGAGATGGGATGAGTCACCCAAGGCCACATGATACTGGGGGCAGGGCTGGCACAGGAACACTGGGCTCTAGGGCTCATTCTCCTCCCTGTACCCCAGGATGCGGCCACTGCCCTGCCCTCCCCCAACACCCTTTTTCCTCCCTCTTACAGAAAACAGGCAGGCTCTACCAGTCAGGATAACACTTCATTCATTGCACACGCTAGGGCTTTAATTCATGGGGCCCCACCTGTCCTCCTCAAAATAGTCCTGGGTCCTCTAGGAATGCCCTCCAACCACCAAGTGGTTGTTTTTGTTTTCGTTTTTTTGAGACAGTTTCGCTCTTGTTGCCCAGGCTGGAGTGCAATGGCGCGATTTCAGCTCACTGCAACCTCCACCTCCCAGGTTCAAGCAGTTCTCCTGCCTCAGCCTCCCGAGTAGCTGGGATTACAGGCATGTACCACCACGCCAGGCTAATTTTGTATTTTTAGTAGAGATGGGGTTTCTCCATGTTGAGGCTGGTCTCGAACTCCTGACCTCAGGTGATCGCCTGCCTCGGCCTCCCGAAGTGCTGGGATTACAGGCGTGAGCCACCGCGCCCGACCCAAGTAGTGGTTTTTAGTACAGCTTTGAAGCCTAACACACCAGGGTTGCCACTCAGTAGCTGGGTGATCTGGGACAAGTTTCTTAACCTCTCTGGGCTCAGTTTCCTCTTCTGTAAGGTGGGACTGATAATATTTACCAGTAAGGGTTGTGGTAAGGATTATTAGGTGAGATCATCCAGCGGATGGGATGGGCACCACAGCGGCTGGCAGCAAGTACTAACAGGCAGTAGGTGCCACTATCCAGAAGGCCAGTCTTTCTCACAGCCTCTCCACGCTCCATCCTGGCCCGGGAAAGCTCCACACTGCTCACCCTCTTGCCTTATTCACCCCCTTGAAATTCCCCAGGCTCCATGAGCCGGTGACCCACTGCCTCTCGCTTGCCTAAATTCCTCTTGGGTGCCTGGTCCACCCTGGAGACAATGGTGACCCACCATGTGGCTGGAGGTACCACATCCTCCCCCACCCCCCAGAAATAGTAAACGAGAAGTAACCTTTTTCTATTCCCCATTCCAGACTTCCTTAATTAAAATCAAATATTTGCACACTCTCCAAAGCCTATAAACCTGATTGCTCTCAGAAAAAAAAAATGCTTCAGAGCAAATACAGTGAGTGTGGCACAGGTGGTCTGGCGGGACCTCAGGGTACAGGGCAGCAGGTCCTGAACAACCACACCAGCCCAGAGCAGTCGCCCTCCACTTTTCTCAGTCCACCTCCACAACAAATCAATGCAACATTCACTTTGCAAAAGGCCCACTGAAAAGCCCCTGAGGGTGAGCAGGTGTTGGGAAGGGATGGAAGGGAGGAACAGTCTACCCCAACCCTACCCTGAATGCTTTCAAACCAGCCACTTCCCACCGGCATGGCTGCCCAGCTGTTAAAATACTGAGTCCTTCCACACAGGCTGGGAAGTAGCTGCTGCCCCAGGAGTCCTCACCCTAAGTGTCCCTCCCCCAGCACTCCCAGACCTCCCCCAGGATGCAGCAAGGAAAGAATTAGTGTCGGGGCACCAGTAGAGGCTTCCAGAAAGTACTGTGATCTGTGCCCGAGGTTAAATATTCTGGCCATCACCCCTGAGCACTGGTAAGGGGCATGAAATTCTGGGGGATTCAGAAGAGGGACAAGGTTTCAATAAATGATTGCTAAAGGAAGAGAGAGGGGAAGCAGGTGAAGTGGAGAGAGAAGGGAAAGTGATTCAAGTCGTAGTTCAGTGGCCCCGAGGACAGGCCCCAGAACTGCCCACACCTCCCTCCTCTAGGCCACTCGCTCTATCCCAATTCAGGTCACCATTGCAAAAGTCTCCCTAGCCAGGTGCTACAGTTTAAACATTTGTCCCCCTCAAAATTCATGTTGAAACTTAATCCCCAATGTGGCAGCGTTCAGAGGTGGGACCTTAAGAGATGGCTAGATCCTGAGGGCTCTGCCCTCGTGAATGGATTCATCCATTCATGGATTAATAGGTTAATGGATTAATGGGTTATCTTGGGATTGGGACTGGTGGCTTTAGAAGAGGAAGAGAGATCTGAGCTAGCACGAGCTCTCTCAGCCCCTCACCATGTGACGCTCTGCACAGCCTCGGGAATTTGCACAGATTCCCCACCAGCAAGAAGGCCCTCACCAGATGCAGCCCCTCAACCATGGACATCTCAGCCTCCAGAACTGTAAGAAATAGCTTCCTTTTCTTTATAAGTTACGCAGTTTCAGGTATTCTGTTGTAAGCAACAGAAAACGGACAAGACACCAGGCAAAAGCAAATCCAGCACTGCATGCCAGCCTCCAAGCCCCTTCTGGTAATGGCACTGTCTTCCTCTGGGGCATCCCCTAACCCTCCCCTCATGCTCCAGGGGTGGCACATTACCTAGAGGAGGACAGTCGAAGCACGGAACCTCCAGAACCAATAGACGGCTCAAATGCAGCCATATGCCCCTAACTGGACAATAAGAGACCTCTCTCACACTTTGGCTGAAGCCACTAGGAAAGGGGTACCTTCCCCCTACCCTACAGGGTTGCTAACATGAGTGGATAAAAACCTGAATCCAAGCTGATGGCCTCTTGCCATCTTGAAAGGAGAGACTGCTTGAGAAACAAGAAAGAAAAGCAGGGCCACGACACAGGAGACAAAACCTGGCCCACACAGCTGGGGCCCCTGGATCAGCCATGCCTAACCAGGTAGTGACTTGACACAATAAATGATCTTTTCTAGATTTAAGCTAGCTTGAGTTTGGTTACTGTCACTTGCAACATAGCGCTGACTGACACAATGTTCTGTGGGTTAATGAGAGGCCGCTGGTTGCTACTAGGCCCCACTTCCTACCCTGGCTACCATTTCGGGTCTGACTGTGGCTTGTTGATGGCACCTGGGAGGCTGAGCTAAGTCCCCAAGCCCTCCATTCATGCAAACACACCATCCCTCTCTCATTGTGGGCCCCGGACTCCATTCTCTCGTCTGCCACCTCCCACCTTTTCTTTTCTTTTTCTTTTTTTTATGAGACTGAGTCTCGCTCTGTTGCCCAGGCTGGAGGGCAGTGGCACGATCTTGGCTCACTGCAACCTCCACCTCCTAGGTTCAAGCGATTCTCCTGCCTCAGCCTCCTGGGTAGCTGGGATTCCACAGGCAGGCGCCACCTCGCCCAGTTAATTTTTGTATTTTGAGAAGAGATGGGGTTTCACCATGTTGGCCAGGCTGGTCTCAAACTCCTGGCCTCAAGTGATCCACCTGCCTCGGCTTCCCAAAGTGCTGGGATTACAGTCGTGAGCCATCGCGCCCGGCCCCACCGTTTCTAGTACACAAATCCTCCGCTGGCTCCCACGGCCTACAGACTGGGATGCAAGTCCCTTTAACACAGCTTACAAAGCCACCATCAGCTGACCCTGATGTCTTCAATGTAAAGTTTTTGTATCGGTTGGAACTCTGCGAGCACGCCAACAGACAACACAAGGCAGTGTGGAGCAACATGCTGTTTTAATGAGCGCCTGGATGCAGGCGGGCTGAGGCCTAAAATGGCGTCAGCCCCAAGCGAGGACGGAACAAAGGTTTCATAGTCTCCTGTAACAGGAAGTCTCCTAGTCGTACGAAACTGCTACGTGATACCCGGATGGCCTCTTTCTCGAGCTTCAGGGGTACGTATCTTCCGGCCAGGGCAGGTGTCTTCCG
Organism: Gorilla gorilla gorilla; assembly: GCF_029281585.2. Taxonomy (NCBI): domain Eukaryota; kingdom Metazoa; phylum Chordata; class Mammalia; order Primates; family Hominidae; genus Gorilla; species Gorilla gorilla. Next base: position 135,775,774 of record NC_073231.2, read on the forward strand.
GCCGGCTCTCTTCCTGATTCCGCTATCTTGCTTAGGCACGCTGCTGACGCAAGTAGCCTTGCGCCCAGGGACTGGGCCTGAGAAGGGAGGAGTTATTCATCTCCTTAAGCTTTCAGGCCCCGGGGAGAATCTTACACTCAGGAACCCTCTAATTCAGCCACGTGGACCTGTGAATGTTCTTTGACTATGCTGAGATCCTTTCCACCTCCAGACATTTGCACGTGTCACCTGACAGGAACAGTGTTTCCAAATGTTTAGGAGTCTTAGGAAGCCCACCTTATACCATAAGCTCTCTGAGGATGAGGGTAACTCCTCATGTTCTATAACCCACATCCAGTCCACTGAGGTCAAAGCCTCCGCTCCCTGTGGGCGTTGGATAAATAAACATAGCTTCTTCCCCTCCGTGATTACCAAGGCCCATAATCCCCCAAGCTGTCTAACACCCACACTGGGACAGAAAGAGGCTGAGTTCAATAAGTCCTTGTTATGTAAATTATGGCGGGTGGGGTTCTTTTTTTCCTCCTTGTTTTAATTGAAAAACGACCAGATGTGTACATTTCACCAAGAGCCCTAAGAAAAAGTCTACAAAGAAAACTTCTCTCAACGCTGCACATGAACTGAGAGCGCTTATCATCGCAACGTTGGGAGAGTTCATTTCAAAATAGACCCTGGAGATCTTCTAGTACAACCTTCCCATTTTACAGAAATGGAAACTGAAATTTCAAGAAGTGAAATCACCGTCCAGCATCACACAGCTAGGAGGCTGACCTGCCAGGACAAATACCAGGTTCTGTCTTTTCCCCCCAACATTTATTAATAACTGAATCTTCATTTTCACTTTTCTTTATTACAACACTCATTACGCACTCAAGAATGGAAGCCACAGAGAAGCATATGTGTTTTCGGCTCTTTGCACCACCTCTCAGTGGGTCTCTGGAAAATGGGGTCTCTGTGTTTACCAGCAGGACGACTGGAGCCTTCCAGGCGTTAGACTTTCTGTGGTCTCTCACCCTCTCTCCTACCCGTAAATATTGCCAACACCAGCAGCACAGATGGCAGCTGCCCACTGAGCAATGAAAGGCGGTCTCTACTTCCCAAAGCGGACCGAGGCTGTTCTCAAGTTTCCATCTCACTGATTATTTTGAAGGAACTCAAATTAAGTTACTCCTCAGACAATCTCTGATTTTGGCAAGCACCTAAATCAACACGTAAGGGGCACTCTGAGTCGTTCCCTCTGCAGGGACCAGGGTGTAGGTAGCAGGTGCATGGCCAGAGGGGGTCCTCATGAAGGCAGCAGAGCAGCACAACCAGAAGTCACTCCCACCCCAGCCTCAGGACGTGTTCAAGACCTCGCAAGCCTGATGCCCTTTCTTTTTTTTTTTTTTTTTTAATTATACTTTAAGTTTTAGGGTACATGTGCACAACGTGCAGGTTTGTTACATATGTATACATGTGCCATGTTGGTGTCCTGCACCCATTAACTCATCATTTACATTAGGTATATCTCCTAATGCTATCCCTCCCCCTCCCCCCACCCCACAACAGGCCCCGGTGTGTGATGTTCCCCTTCCTGTGTCCATGTGTTCTCACTGTTCAACTCCCACCTATGAGTGAGAACATGAGGTGTTTGGTTTCTTGTCCTTGCGATAGTTTGCTGAGAATGATGGTTTCCAGCTTCATCCATGTCCCTACAAAGGACATGAACTCATCATTTTTTATGGCTGCATAGTATTCCATGGTGTATATATGTGCCCTTTCTTATTTCACATCGTTGACTTTCCGAGGCAGTAAGAGGGCCACCTCTCCAACTTGTCCTCAGTTTTAGAGCACTTCCCCATCTATGAAGGCACAGTTTTCTTCTCCATTTCTTCTACTAGGCTGTGCTCTCCCTGGTGCCCAGCACAGTGTGGCCACCAAGTAGGTGCTCCATAAACACGTGAATATACATATATGTATATACTGTATATGCATGTTTTATACATACAAACGTGTTTATTTGTAGCATATAGTTGGCATTCAATAAACGCTTGTTTTATGTAGTCTTAACACACACATGCATATGCATGCTTTATATATCTAGATAAAGCATGTTGCATCTATAATACATAATAGGTGTTCAGTAAATGACTGGTATATACGTAATATGCATAATGTTTCATGCTGCTGAGCAAATGAATAGGTAAAGAATAATACGGTGTGTGTGTGTGCATGCATGTGTGTGTGTGTGTGTATATATATTTTTTTTCTTCCCCAAGACAGGGTTTCACTCTGTCTGTCAGGCTAGAGTGTAGTGGCAGGATCACAGCTCCCTGCAGCCTCGACCTCCCAGGCTCAAGCGATCCTCCTGCCTCAGCCTCCCAAGTAGCTGGGACTACAGGTATGTGCCACTACACCTAGCTAATTTCCTTTTTATTTTTTTAGAGACAGCGTCTCACTATGTTGCCCAGGCTTGTCTTGAACTCATAGCCTCAAGCAGTCCTCCCACCTCAGCCTCCCAAGGTGCTAGGATTAGAGTTGCAAGCCACTGTGCCCAGCCAAGACATGGTTTAAAGGTACAACAAGGCCAGGCACGGTGGCTCACACCTATTATCCTAGCACTTTTGAGGGCCAAGGTGAGCGGATCACCTGAGATCAGGATTTCAAGACCAGCCTGGCCAACATGGCAAAAGCCCATCTCTACTAAAAAGACAAAAAATTAGCCAGGTGCAGTGGCAGGCGCCTGTAATCCCAGCTACTCGGGAGGCTGAGGCAGGAGAAATGCTTGAGCCCGGGAGGTGAGGGTTGCAGTGAGCCGAGATCACACCACTGCACTCCAGCCTGGGCAACAGAGTGAGATCTGTCTCAGAAAAAAAAAAAAAAAAAAAAGGTACAACAGGCTGAGGAGTTGAAATGAAAACTCCAGGAGGGCAAATACGGTGTCTTTTGTTCTCCATTGTATCTCTAGGCCCTAACACAGTGCCTGCCTGGCACTAAGTATGTGCTCAATAAATACTGGCTGAATAGAATGGACATTTGAAAGTCTTCTCCAAAACTCATATTGAAACGTAATCCCCAATGTGGCTGTATTGAGAGGCAGGGCTTTTATGAGGTGATTGGATCATGAGGACTCTGCCCTCGTGAATGGATTAATCCATTCATGGATTATGGGTTGGTGAGTTAATGGATTAATGGGTTATCACGGGAGGACAACTGGTGGCTGTATAAGAAGAGGAAGAGAGACCTGAGCTACCAATGTAAGCAAGCTTAGCCCCCTCACCATGTGATGCCCTGCACAGCCTTAGGACTCTGCAGAGTCCCCACCAGCAAAAAGACTCACCAGACGCAGCTCCTCCACCTGGGACTTCTCAGCCTCCAGAACTGTAAGAAATAAATTTCTGGCCAGGCACAGTGGCTCATGCCTGTAATCCCAGCACTTTGGGAGGCTGAGGCAGGCAGATCACTTGAGGCCAGGAGTTCAAAACCAACCTAGCCAACATGGTGAAACCTTGTCTCTACCAAAAAATACAAAAATTAGCTGGGTGTGGTGGCACGCACCTTTAGTCCCAGCTACTTGGGAGGCTGAGGCAGGAGAATCGCTTGAACCTGGGAGGCGGAAACTGCACTGAGCTGAGATTGCGCCACTGCACTCCAGCCTGGGCAACAGCAGAGTCTCAAAAAAAAAAAAAAGAGACAACAGGAAGCTATTAAGGGTTTTAAGCAGAGGTATGGTATGATCCGAGTAACACTTTTTAGGCTGAGCATGGTGGTTCACGCCCGTAATCCCAACACTTTGGGAGGCCTGGCTGAGGCACGCAGAGTGCTTAAGCCAAGGAGTCTGAGACCAGCCTGGGCAACATAGTGAGACTCTGTATCTACAAATAATAGAAAAATTGGATAGGTGTGATGATGCATGCCTGTGGTCCCAGCTATTCGGAGGGCTGAGGCAGGAGGATTGCTTGAGCTCAGGTGGTCAAGGCCCTCCAGCCTGGGCAACAGAGTAAGACCCTGCCTCAAAAAATAAAAATAAAAAATAAAACAAAAACATTTTTTAAAAATCTGATACAATCTGAAAATGAATTGGAAGTGGGGAAAATGTCCCCTCAGGACCCTGCCCACTTGTGAGAGCAAGAAATGACCCTACTGCCACCCCCTCTTGGAACAGTGCTCAGAAAGATAACAGAGTTTCAGCCATCATTACTATGAGTTTACTGTTTTTCATTGCTCTTTAACGAACACTGTGAGGCACTGTGATAAATCCTGGAGACCCTGAGATGAAGGACACACAGACCCTGTTTTCCAAGAGCCTAAAATCCCTAATCTCCAAGATCAGCCAGTCTTTCCAGAGAAGCATTTAACTCAGACCAATACTTTTGGAAGAGGGCAGAGCTGCAGAGCCCTGATCACCCGTTGTTCGTATCTCTACCTTTCTTTATCATGTATGTGTTTATTATACCTTGCCTCTTTCCAAGAGACAGTTGAGATCGCTAACAACAAGAAAAGAACCCGTGAGGATTACAAACAGAAGAAAATATGATAGTGGGAATCATGACAAAGCAAATGGCCTGAACCTGTGGGCTGGTGACAGCTGCTGTGACTAAGCGCAAATTTGTCTCTGAGCTTCCTGGCAGCCAGGGAAGAAAGGAATACACGGCAAGAAGGAAGAGCAACCTTTCCTCTCTGGTAGCATAGTGTTTCCTGGCTGCCTTTAAATTCTACAAAACAAAGGTGGGGCCTACTGTGGATGGGCAAGGCTGGGGTCAGCAGGGTAACCGTGGTTGCAAGCACCCTCTCATTCATCTTGTTCATTACAGAACTCAACATCTTCCCCACCGGGCATGGTGGCTCACGCCTGTAATCCCAGCACTTTGGGAGGCCAAGGCAGGTGGATCACTTGAGGTCAGGAGTTCGAGACCCAGCCTGGCAAACATAGTGAAACCCCCGTGCCTACTGAAAATAAAAAAAATTAGCTAGGTGTGGTGATACGTGCCTGTAATCCCAGCTACTTGGGAGGCTGAGGCAGGAGAATCACTTGAACCCAGGAGGCAGAGGTTGCAGAGAGCCGAGATCACACCACTACACTCCAGCCTGGGTGACAGACTAAGACTTTGCCTGAAAAAAACAAAAAAAGAACTCTGGCTGAACACAGTGGCGCACGCCTGTAATCCCAGCACTTTGGGAGGCCAAGGCAGGCAGATCACTTGAGGTCAGGAGTTCAAGACCAGACTGGACAACACAGGGAAACCCAGTCTCTGCTAAAAATACAAAAATTAGTCAGGTATGGTGGCAGGCACCTGTAGTCCCAGCTACTCGGGAGGCTGAGGCAGGAGAATCGCTGGAACCCAGGAGGCGGAGGTTGCAGTGAGTCAAGATTATGCCACTGCATTCCAGCTTGGGCGACAGAGCGAAACTCTCTCTCAAAAAAAAAAAAAAAAAAAAAAAAAAAATTAGCCGGACGTGGTGGTTCACACCTGTAGTCCCAGCTACTTGTGAGGCTGAGGTGGGAGAAGCACTTGAACCCAAGAAGTGGAGGTTGCAGTGAGCTGAGACCGCACCACTGCACTCTAGCCTGGGTGACAAAACCAGACCCTGTCTCAAAAAGAAAAAAAGGAGTCCTTGTGCCACCACAGCACCTCTGCCTACCTCCCTCAATTCTCCCACCATCTGGACACCATCATCCAGTTGTGTGTCTCTCTCCACCTCTGGACTGTAAGCTCCTTAAAGTCCAGGATTACTGCTTGGTTATATACTGAATTGTGTCCCCCAAAATTCATACACTGAAGTCTTGACTCCTAATGTCAAAGAACGTAACCTTATTTGGATTTAGGATCTTTGCAGATGTAATGAGTTAGCATGAGATCATAGAGGAGTAGGGAGAGGCCTAATAAGGTGATAACCACGTGAAGACACACACACACACAGGGAGAAGGCCACGTGAACACGAGCAGACGGTGTCACACCTACAAGCCAAGGTACGCCAAAGACTGCCCCAAAACTCCAGAAGCTGGAGGGGGTGGCATGGAACAGACTCTCCCACACATCCCCAAGAGGGAACCAACCCTCCCGGCACCTTCGCCTTGGACTGCCAGTCTCCAGAACAGCTCTCAGAGAGTAGATGTCTGTTGAGTCCCCAGTTTGTGAGATGTGTAAAGCAGCCCCGGGAAGCTGATACAGGTTTCTTTATCTTTGTATGCCTGTGCTTAGCACAGTGCCTGCCACACAGAAGGTGGGTTCACCTCTATGGAACTGAACCGCAGAAGCCTGGGTGTTCAAGGCACGGCATCGGGCTGGGGGGCCGTCTACCTCCCAGAATGGGAGGCAGGTGCAGAGAGACACCCAAGCTCCCCGTGTCACCATGTCACCAAGGCCCACAGCAGGCACAGGGCACCTTGCTACAGCCTGGCGGTACACACCAGTCAGGGCTATGGAACATCGACAACAGAAATCAGCTATGACTATTTTATGGAAAAGAGGATTTTGATGAGAAAATATGAGAAACTCCCAGAATCAACAGGCAAAGTGCAGAGCCATGCTCAGACAAAGGACCATGGATACTGTGCAGGGGGAAAATGTGGCCAAGGCCACGTCACAGGACGTCTGCTGCAGACACTGCCACTCCTACTGGGCCTCAACTCTAAACAACCTCTGCCTGCCCCTGCATCTGTGCAGTACTCAGCCCAGGGTCAGAGCAGAGGGTGGCAGTGGTCATGTGGCCAAGCTGAGGCCACAGGCTGAGAGAAAGAATGTGTGGTGCACCTCAGCTTCCATACTGGCAGAAGAGGCTCTGCCTCGCTCCAAGACTTACATACTGAGGGTTCCCCCAACCAGGAAGGTGGGTGGAATGTTGAGCACCCCAAAATATAAAAAGTACCCATGAGACCTACCAACCCACCAAGCTGCAGAATTAAGTAAAGGTAGATCCCTGAGTGCCATCACACCATGACTGAGTCCTACAGAGACCTACAGAATGGACTCAGGCTCCCAGGGTGGCGGAAGTGAGGGAGAAGCCTCTGCATGTCTACACAGCCCCAGAGCCAAGTGTGAACAAAGGAAGTGTTTCTTCATCTCTTACCACAGAGAACAAGTGTGAAGCAGAATTTCAAGCATCTGCTATTGCAAAACATCTAAAGTAGTAGCAAAAGGTCATTTCCAGAAACATCCCTCTTCCCCTACCCTAGAAGCCATTCAGCATCAGTTACATTGTGAATAACACTATCTCAAGCTTGTTCATTCATTCAGCAAACTGTCCTAAGACCCAGATGTGCCTGGCCTCGTGCTGGGCACTGGAGTTACAAAGATGAATGAGTTGCCATCCCTGACCACAAGCTCAGTAAGCTGGAGGAGAGGAGAAAAGAGAAGGCTTCACTGGGGATGGCAACTGTCATGGAGGGTTAGAGGTTAGTGATGTGAATTTGCATTCCAGATGTTTTTTAGCATTTGCTGGGCATCACAGATTTCTAAACACACACACATACACACACACATACTTCCTCCCAGTCAGTTACCTCCTTAGTCAGCCACCGGCCCGAGGACCATGGTCCAGAGGACTAGGCCTGGATATGCAAACCTAGGTCCTTTTAGGAAGGGCTGCAGGCTACCGGGTAGGCTAAAGATGTCAACATGGTAGATGGCAATCTGCTTCCCTGGGTGGAAGACAAGACACAGAGGCTGACCCAAACATGCCAGTTGGCTGTGCTCTTGGGCAGACCTTAGCTCTTGGTCAGCAGCTGGTCCTCAGGAAACTGGGAGATGAACCCTGTTTTAGGTGCCCCTGCTCTACCCCCCACAATCATAATACCAGCGCTTACCATTTGCACTGCACACTCCAGTTTATAAGAAAGACACTTTTACAGGCATCCACTCCTTCATTCATTCATTGAACACCAAGGCACTTTGCTTAGAGCTAAGAATCTAAAGAGTAATTAAACACAGCCGCTAGCCGATTGGTTGCCACTTCCTATGGGAAGCCCTCCTTAACCTCTCAGGCTGGGATCAATGTCCCCCAACCCCCACCTCACACCCCACAGGCCACGGCAGCTCAGACTTCCCTACATCACAAGCTCCCTGTATCAGCACTGGGTCTCCTTCTATCTAAACTTCCTGGTTTAGATGCGAAAGGGACTCATCCACCCCAACCACCACTGCATCCTCTGAGCCTAGTACAGTGCCTGGCACACAGTGAAGCAGAACGGATGTCCTGAGGAAGTGCCAGTGGGAAGACCCAGGAGGACAGAGGGGCCGTGGGGAAACAGAAGCCAAGTGGGAAAGGGCAGGGGAGACTCAAGGTAAGAATCTGGCATTATCATTCCCTACTCATTTGTGGATTAGGACATTTATCTCAGAGAGCTTGGGGGACTTGCCCACAATATTACTGCTAGTAAACTAGCTGGGTCTCTACACTCACTCTCTTCATACCAATTTCCAAACCAACTCTCTACATCTCAGACAGCTTTGAGCCCTCCCTCCTCCACAGCCCGCAGAATTCCATCTCTCTTCCTGTGACCAACTTACTGTTTGGGATCTAATGTATTCTGTACCCTCCCTCCGGGGTATTTTTTTAAGATACCCTGAAGATAGAAGCCTGGGATTAAAAGAAAGAAAAGGATTCCTAACAATGGAATGGCAGGAACTCACTTATTCATTAAACAAATATTTACTGAATACCTAGAGTACGTTCTATTCTAAGTGCAAATATACCAGCGTGAACACAGGCAAAAATCACTGCCCTCTAAGATACCATCATGAAATGGTGTTATGAAAAGCCAGTATGCCTTTGTGAAGGAAGGAAGGAGGGAGGGAGGGAGGGAGGGAGGGAGGGAAGGAAGGAAGGAAGGAAGGAAGGAAGGAAGGAAGGAAGGGGGAGGGAGGAAAGGAGGGAGAGGGAATACCAAGTGATCTATTCAAGATGTCACTTAAGCTGACCCAGGGAACATGGTCTATTGGGGGTTAGGAGACACCACACAATACTTCACCCCAAGACCACTCTATTATCTACTGCAGGATACCCTGTCCTCATTCACTGTCCTTTCAATATCCACAGTAGAAGAGAAACAGACAGAATGAGCCTCCTTTTTTGGCCATTGCTGGCTTCCTAATTAAAGTCAAGGATTTGTGTTTATTCGGGGTCTATAAACACAGACCCAAAAAAGTGTTTAAGAGAAAGCAGATGAAATGTGGGTAAGGACTAGCTAATAAAATCACGGGAAAATGCTGTGCGTTTTCAGTCATGACTGTGATTAAACAAAACTTGCAGGAGGATGCTCTGAGGGCCAAGGCACATAAATGTGTGCAGGGCCTGAGCTTCCAGGGGAAAATGTAAACCATAACTTCCTGCAGAATTAATTGGTCCCTGGTGGGAGATACGTGCTAAGTTCCTCTGGACAGAGCCGGAGAATCACGATGCAGCTAATGTGGGTTCCCCTCCCCCTCCTGCCACTAGGTTGTCACATAGCCTGTCAAGACTGCATTTAAAAATCCTGTGGATTTGCAGGTTCCTTGGGGACAGCCTTTGGAGGAAGAAACTGTGCTCAAATTACAAGAGGCACCTAAAGAAGCTCAGAAACAGGCCAGGCGCAGTGGCTCACGCCTGTAATCACAGCACTTTGGGAGGCCGAGGCAGGCGGATCATGAGGTCAAGAGATCGAGACCATCCTGGCCAACATGGTGAAACCCTGTTTCTAATAAAAATACAAAAATTAGCTGGGCGTGATAGTGCACGCCTGTAGTCCCAGCTACTCAGGGGGCTGAGGCAAGAGAATCGTCTGAACTCAGGAGGCAGAGGTTGCAGTGAGCTGAGATCGCTCCACTGCACTCCAGCCTGGTGACACAGTGAGACTCTGTCTCAAAAAAAAAAAACAAAAAAAACAAAAACACCTCAGAAACGGAGGCTGCCCCTTCCGGAGCACTGTCAGCTCATCTCAGGACCTCAATGTCCACATCTGGCCACTGCACCAGATACTGGCTAAGGTCCCTCCCAATAACAGCTTCTCACACACTACGTCCTTCCAAGTCGGTACCTGGGTACAGAGGAGGACCCTGTTATGAAATATATGGGGGTCTGGTCTGAATTTGAACATGAGTGGCAAAGATGTTGAGGAACCCTGAGGATTCCACAAGGAAGTGGATGACTTTGCAGAGATCAAAGAGAGCAAAGGAGGGGTAACAGCCAGGGCCAGCCTTAATGAAACCCTAACGAACAAGTTTCCACAATTAAGGACAATAATGGGACAGGAACCAGTGGGGCCCAGAAAACAATCAATGCCTTTGATTAAGCACTGCTGACGAAATTTCCCATTGGTGCTTTAATATGGCTCCCCGGGGGGGTTGTTGGCTTTGCAATGTCTTAAGGAAACTCATCTCTTTTTTTTTTTTTTTTAGATGAATTCTTGCTCTGTCGTCCAGGGTGGAGTGCAGTGGCACAATCTCAGCTCACTGCAACCTCTGCCTCCCAGCTTCAAGTAATTCTCATGCCTCAGCCTCCCAGGTAGCTGGGATTACAGGCATGTGCCACCCCACCCGGCTAATTTTTGGATTTTTAGTAGAGACGGGGTTTCGCCATGCTGGCCAAGGTGGTCTGGAACTCCTGACCTCAAGTGAAATATATAAACCCCTTTCTGACTTTTTTCTTCTCCTTCTTCTTTTTTTGAAAATTCAAGACATGGTGCTTGATCAATGCTAAGTAGAACAGAGAGCCAGGAAGCTCATCTTTAATTCAGCGCCGACAATCCTCAGCTCAGCTCAAACTTGGCAAAACGCTTTCTTCCCTCGCATCTATTCATAGCCGTCTGTTCCTAGAGTTAACACTCAATTATTCACCCTAACAGAGGAATTGTCCCATGCTCTGAGAATAACGTGGGGGGGGGGGGGGGGGTGGGAGGCAGGAGGGGCAGAGGAGCAGGGACAGAGTAGAAGAGACCCCAGCTGCCGCCAAGTAGGCAGCCACACTCCTCTGAGAGAGCAGCAAGGTGACAACACCCTCCAGGTATGGCCAGTGGGGAGGAGCCGACCTTAGTCACCAGGGCCCGCAACACACCAGGGCCTGCAACAAACATGCTGAACTGCATCCACCAGGCCTGTCTCGGGATCCCTGTCCACAGGGAAGGGAAGGGAGGCTCAGACAAGTGACATAACCCCCCAGGAACACAGAGTGAGCAAATGGCAGGGCTAGTGACACGATGCAGAGGTGACGCCCACGTGCGCCACGCACCCAAGGACCAGATGCAATTGACACCCTCAGGTGATGAAAACCTTGGAGCTGCCACAGGCCCCAACTCCTCCCAGAACTAAACCTTTTACCAGAATTGCTTCCTGCCTGGTGGGCACCCCCAACGATTGGCTAAGTTGGATGGAATCTCCCACAAGGTTTTGTGCTTTTGTATTTTTAATATGCTGGAGACAGAGTCTCACTCTGTTGCCCAGGATGGAGTGCAGTGGCACGATCACGGCTCCCTGAAGGCTCGACCTCCCAGTTCATGCAGTCCTCCCACTTCAGCCTCCCGAATACCTGGGACTACTGATGAGTGCTACCACGCCCAGAAAATATTTTTATTTTTTTGTAGAGATGGGGGCTTCCTGATGTTGCCCAGGCTGCTCTGGAACTCTTGGGCTCAAGCGATCCTCCTGCCTCTGCCTCCCAAAGTGTTGGGATTACAGGCATCAGCCACTGCACCCAGCCTCCCATAAGGTTTTGATGAGGATTAAATGAGATGATGTACACCCAGCAGAAACCTCTACTGTTACCGTGTCCCCCTTGTGTTTTAGTCCTTCATTTTCTTCCTCTGACCCTCGAAACTGTAAGGACAAGGAGCGTGCATGACTCAGCATGACTCAGCTTGGTGAGCCCAGGGCCCAGCTCAGCAAGTAGCTGAGTTCATTCTTCACTCCTTCAGCCACAGCACCTGACTTACTTATCACTTCCTTTCCCAGGTGCTGAGGAGAAGAGAGCCCAGATGTGAGGACAAGAGAAAGGTAGGGTAAGGGATAGAGATGGGGAAGACAATGAGCAAACCTAGGGTTTTTTCTGGACATTCAATAAATGCCTATTTGAGATGCTAAGACATGTCCCCCTTTTGCATCTAATCACAGAAATACTTATATACACACATCAAAATGATAAATCCTGGGCATGAAATGAATAGTTTTAAAGATGCCAATTTAGGCCAGGCACAGGGGCTCACGTCTGTAATCCCAGCACTTTGGGAGGCTGAGGCTGGCAGATCACTTGAGGCCAGGAGTTCGAGACCAGCCTGGCCAACATAGTGAAACCGCATCTCTACTAAAAATACAAAAATTAGCCAGCCGTGGTGGCTCAAGCCTACAGTCCCAGCTACTCAGAGGCTGAGGCACTAGGATCACTTAAACCCAAGAGGTTGCGGTTGCAGTGAGCCAAGACTGCACCACTGCACTCCAGCATGGGTGACAGAGCAAGACTCTGTCTCAAAATAAAATAATAAATAAATAAATATGTCAATTTAAATTATCAGCCAGGCACAGTGGAGAGAGCCTGTAGTCCCAGCCCTTTGGGAGGCCAAGGTGGGAGGATCCCTGGAGCTCAGGAGTTAGAGGCCGTAGTGAGCCATGATTGCACCTGGACAACAGAGCAAGACCCTGTTTCTAAAAGAAAAAAAAACTAATAATAAAAAATTGTCCTCCCAAAAAAATAATTGTCCACCCAAAGTAGAAAATTAACTCATACACTCATTCATCAAACATATGTTTGGTACCTACCTACCAGGTACTTTCTATTTTTGGTGCCTCCCTTTAAAAAATGGCTGAGGAGCATTGAATCCGAACCCTTCCAAAACACAGGCAAAGATGACAAGTGGGCTGCATCACACACCATAAGAGTCTGTCTGGAAATTTGCAATCCCATAAACGGTTATAGCTCAGCCAGCCGCTGGGGTGCCTTCGTCTGTCTGCTCCGTATGGGCTTCTCAGAGGCAGATGCATCCTTTTCTTCTGCCCCTGCCTCCCACCACAGAGCACAGGAAGAGGGTTCTGAAAAGTGGTCCCTCTCCCCAAGAGAAGTTGGGCGCACCCTCTGCACCCTTGCTCCCTGGACGTCCAGGAGGCAGGAGCAGAGAGATTGGTCAGGTGCTTGGAGCCATAAGGTCACTCACCTTCCATTGAGAACACACTGAACACAGCTCCCACCACCTGAACCAAAGTTCATTTCGCTTTGGAAATTACATGAAGCCCCCAAACAGAAAACACTTGGCAACTGTTCATCAGTGGCTCTCATTCATCTTACCTTTCCCTGAAAATAATTTCTTTTTCTTTTTTTTTTTTTTTGAGATTGAGTCTCACTCTGTCACCCAGGCTGGGGTGCAATGGCGCAATCTTGGCTCACTGCAACCTCCGCCTCCTGGGTTCAAGCAATTCTCCTGCCTCAGCCTCACGAGTGGCTGGGACTACACGTGCGCCACCACGCCTGGCTAGCTTTTGTATTGTTAGTAGAGGTGGGGTTTCACCACGTTGGCCAGGCTGGTCTCAAACTCCTGACCTCAAGTGATCTGCCCGCCTTGACCTCCAAAAGTGTTGGGATTACAGGTGCAAGCCACCACACCCAGCCCTGAAAATAATTTCTATAGGACCTGAAGATGGGTACTGGTAGGGGGATGTCTCTAGATTCCTTAATCCCATCAGCTGTTCACCTGGAAGGAATGGTGAGATTCTAGAAAAATCTTGTGACCTCCCTCTGACCCCAGGTTTCCTCATTTATAAAACAGCAACAATAATGTCTTCTGCATAGACCTAGGAGATGTCTATGGTGGCTGTTACATTCAAGAATTGCTAGCTGTCTTTCTTTAATCAGGCCTGTCTGTATTTCACCTCAGGGATGCCTGGGCCTAAGTTTTACTAATTGATCTGTTTTTGTTGTATATCTTTTAGGAAGAGTCATCTAAACTTTGGTTTTCTCTGTTTTCCTGAAAGCAGCAGTATTTTAGGTTTCTTAGAGAAGAAGAAAAGAGGCCAAGCTCAGTGGCTCACATCTGTAATTCCAGCACTTTGGGAAGCCAAGGCGGGAGGACTGTTTCCGCTCAGAAGTTCTAGACTAGCCTGGGTAACATAGGGAGACCCCATCTCTACAAATAATTAAAAAATTAATCAGATGTAGTGGCATGCACCTGTGGTCCCAGCTGCTCGGGAGGCTGAGGCAGGAGGATCACCTGAGCCAGGGAGGTCGAGGCTGCAGTGAGCTGTGATCACACCACAGCACTCTAACCTGGGCAACAGAAGAGAAGAAAAGAAGAGGAGACTCTTAGTGGAGAGGAAAAAAGAAGGGGAGAAGGGAAGGTTTTCTTACAATAAAAGTAACATAATCACATTAGAAAAAAATGTGCAAATGAGAGAAAGGGAAAGAATATCTCCATATTCTTATCTCCCTCACACAACCTCTGACACCATTTTGGTCTATTTCCTCAAAGTCTTGTTTCCTATAAATGACAGATGGTTTTCTAAGTCTCCTCACAGCCTCCATGGCCCTGACTTTGAGGGGCCGTGTAATATTCCACCATGTGGCTAAAGCATAACTGATTTAAGTATGTGGTTACTGTCAGACACTTAGATTATTTCCAATTTATTTTGTTACTGTAAAAAACTGAGCTAGCCAGGTGCGGTGGCCCACGCCTGTAATCCCAACACTTTGGGAAGCCAAGCGAGGAGGGTGGCTTGAGCTCGAATTTGAGACCAGTGTGGGCAACACAGCAAGACTTCATCTCTACTAAAAATAAAAAAATGAGCCAGGTATGGTGGCAGGCACCTGTGGTCCCAGCTTCTGCCTCTAGAGATGGCACTTGCCAATCTATGTGAGTAACTGTAGTTACTCCAGAGGATTCTGAAGAAGCCTCTGGAATCAAATTAGGGAACCCACTGCTGTTCCCAATTGAACTGAAAACTGAGGTACTCGGGAGGCTGAGGTGGGAGGATCGCTTGAACCCTGGAGGTCAAGGCTGCATCATGATCGTGCCACTACACTCCAGCCTAGTTGACAGAGTGAGACCCTGTCTTAACAACAACAACAACATAAAGCTGAGCTAAAAATCTTTATGCAACATTCTGTCCATATTTTTTACTGTTTTTCTTAGGAAAGATTCCCAAAGTGGGTTCCCTGGGTCAAAGGTTATGAAGATGTTCAAGGCTCTTGACATCAATTGCAATAGTTGCCCAGAAGGGTCACTCGAAGACCTGGTTGGCCACCAGCAAGAAAATGCATGCACCTTCACTGGGGTGACACCTTTCACAGGCATCACAGCGCAGGGTCAGGGACACCTGTTGGGTTTTCTCTGGAGTGAGTTCTTATGGAACATTCTGGTCTCTGCACATTAGCTGCACAATCTCAGGTGCTTTTCAGCTCTGCCCTGCTGAATGAGAGATCCATAATGCATTCGAGGATAAGCTCCAAGGTGGAATCAAATGCTCCCTCCTCACCCAGCAGCTATTTGGGGATGATCAGGGAAAACGAAAGATCAGGTTCCTCTTCTTTTGGTTTTAGGTGTCCAAGGTGTTGGGACAATGATGAGTTTATCTAGGGAGAAGCATTTTCCAACCACATTGATCATGGGGGACAGTGGGGGACGTTCAAAGGTCATACCTCGTTTATTCCTCATTTATTCTGAGACAGGTCCACTCAGGCAGGGCCTCAAGGACTATGGGATCAAATCCAAAGGCCCAGGAGGCCGAAGCCCTTTCAGATCAACTCCTGGATGGGGCCTTCAACTGCAGATTTGAGACGTGCAGGAACGATGACAAAGTCAGAAGGGGCCTAATTCTAGGGGCTGCGGTAACCAAAAAGACTCTGCTTTATTTATTTATCTATTTATTTATTTTGGCCTCACCAGGTCAAGAAAGGCTGTCTCCCTCTGTCCACTCTGTCTCTCACAGCAGACAACTAGACATCCAGAAACTCTCTCCAAGGTTATCACACTCAAGCATGAGAGACCCTCAGATAATCACACATACACAGGTAACACCCCCACTGGGTATCAAGACAACTTCGCACATTCCGAAGATGCCCTCAGTGCATCAAACGTACAATGGGATTCCTCTGTACCCTCATTTTCTTTTTTATTTTTTGTTTAAAGACAGGGGTCTCCCTATGTTGCCCAGGTTGGTCTCAAACTCCTGGGCTCAATCAATCCTCCCACCTGAGCCTCCTGAATAGCTGGGACGGCAGGCGTGTGCCACCCAGCCATACCCTCATTTCACTGAGCCAAATTCAGCTATACTCAAAGGGCCAAATGCTTTTCTTTTTCCATTTTAAAAACCTTAAATAATATAAAAGTGTATTTTGCCTATTGTATTTATTTGTATTTGTTTCTACGGGTTTTTTTGTTTTTTTGTTTTTGTTTCTTAGTGTGGGAAAACTAGAAAGCCTGCTGGACAAATTCTAAAAGAACTATAGTACTCTGTTTCCTATTTTTTGTATATTGTGCATTGTACTTTATCGTATATTGTCTACTGCAGTTTCTTTTATGCATTGACTCACTGATGTTCCTGTACAGCATCACACACACAAAACCAGCGCATGGAAAACCAACCTTCAGGAACAACTCGGGAGATTGTCAGGAATTTTTTTTTTTTTTTTCTTTTTGAGATGGAGTCTCGCTTTGTTGCCCAGGCTGGAGTGCAGTGGCACAATCTCGGCTCACTGCAACCTCTGCCTCCCCGGTTCAAGCGTTTCTCCTGCCTCAGCCTCCCGAGTAGCTGGGATTACAGGCACGTGCCACCACACCTGGCTAATTTTTGTATTTTTAGTGTAGAGACAAGGCTTCACCATGTTGGTCAGGCTGTTCTCAAATTCCTGACCTCGTTATCCATCTGCCTCAGGCTCCCAAAGTGCTGGGATTACAGGCATGAGCCACCGTGGCTGGCCAGGAATTTTTCATTTTTTATTTTTTGCCTACTGTGCTGACTCCTGAACTTCACAGAATTTTTTATTTTTTATTTTTTTGCCTACTGTGCTGACTTCTGAACTTCACCATGAAGATGGGACTCTGTTGAGCAGAGTTTCTTCTCCTTTGGTGCTTTTAGGTCTTGGGGGCACGTGTCTGTCTGTTAGGAACCAGCGGAAAATCAGACCAGCTCGGATCAGAACAGGAAACCAGGACCTAGGCTGGTGGGTGCTAGGGCAGGGCCTCGTGGCTTCACAACCCGCC
Organism: Gorilla gorilla gorilla; assembly: GCF_029281585.2. Lineage (NCBI taxonomy): Eukaryota > Metazoa > Chordata > Mammalia > Primates > Hominidae > Gorilla > Gorilla gorilla. The sequence continues at coordinate 135,792,906 of NC_073231.2, forward strand.
TCCCAGGGACAGGCTATCTGGTCAAAAGAACTCGCCCTCCTCACTGCTGGGTCCCTTAGCGGGCTTTCACGTCCCTGGCCTGGTCCCTCCTTCTTTAAATGAAGAGTGGCCTAGATGATTGTCACACTCCTGTGTGACACTGGACAACACACATCACCTCTCTGGGCTTCCATTGCCTCTGAACAGTCTTCCACCTTCGACTGGAATCAGAGCCCCAAAAGCGAGATTCTAACAAGAGGTTACATTGTGTGAGATGCTGACCTCCTCAGCATCTAGGGTGATGGGGTCCCCAGGTGGGTCACCTCTAGCTGGGAGATGCTTCCTCTTTCACAGCTCCATCTGTGCCTTAAAAATTAAAAGCTGGGAACCTATAATTCCAGCACTTTGAGAGGCTGAGGCAGGAGGATCACTTGAGCTCAAGAGTTCAAGATCAACCTGGGTAACATAGTGAGACCTCATCTCTTAAAAAAAAAAAAAAATGTAAAGGCTGGAAAAGATGGGACTAGGTGATCTCCACTGTCCTTTCTATCTCACACCAGCCACCCCATGCCCAACACCCTCAGAATAGATGACAATGGGCAGATTACCCTTAATAGATATTTCTCTAACCCAGTGACAGGGACCTCTGCATCAGAATCACTTAGAATGCTCATTAAAAATATGACTCCAGGCTGGGCGCGGTAGCTCACGCCTGTAATCCCAGCACTTTGGGAGGCCAAGGCAGGCAGATCACTTGAGGTCAGGAGCTTGAGACTCACCTGGCCAACATGGTAAAATCCTGTCTCTATTAAAAATACAAAAATTAGCCGGGCGTGGTGGTCCATACCTGTGATTCCAGCTACTCGGGAGGCTGAGGTATGAGAATCGCTTGAACCCAGGAAGCGGAGGTTGCAGTGAGCCAAGATCACGCCGCTGTACTCCAGCTTGGGTGACAAAGTGACACTCTGTCTCAAAAGAAAAAAAGAAGAAAAAGAATCTGGCTTGCCGGGTACAGTGGTGTGCACCTATAGTCCCATCTACTTGGGGGGCTGAAGTGGGAGGATCACTTGAACCCAGGACAGTGAGTCCAGCTTGAGCAACGTAGCAAGACTCTCATCTCAAAAAATAAAATAAAATAAAATAAAATAAAATATATATATATATATATTTATTTGGGAGGCCGAGGCAGGTGCATCACCTGAGGTCAGGAGTTCGAGATCAGCCTGGCCAACATGGTAAAACCCCGTCTCTACTAAAAACACAAATTTTATATATATATACATATATATATATATGTGTATATATATATATATCTGGACCCTCCCACCCAAGAAGCGTAAGCACACCCAAGGTATGAGCAGATTAAAGAAATCCTGCAGAAGGGGGAACACGTGCATAGAGTATGCTGGCAAGGTCACATATAGAAAATGGGTGGGGTGACTTGAAAGCAGAGGTATAAATCCTATGTGCACCTTATTTGCTCAAGTCTACATGGACCAGCATCCAAACATTGAAATTTTCCTTTCAAATTCAATCCCCCAGAGTGTATGGTCTCAGGACCTTTCTTTCCCCCAAATCTTTTCTAGTGGAGATGCATGTATGCAGACAATGCAAAGTGCTACAGATCGCAACACCAAATGCATCAAGAGGTAGATTATTAGTATGAGTCAGTTTCACACTAACTTTACCAAAAACCTCACTGCTCACATTAGCTCAAGTAATCTACTTACAACCACAATTATAAATTCTGAGCTTCCTTGGCTGACGAGTTTGCAGTAGGTGGTTCTTGGCCCTGAGGGCTGCTGAGATGCCCGTCGTTATGAGATGCCCACTGAGAAAACCACCGCCCTCTCCCAGCAGGGTCCAGCAGGAGCAGTGTCTGCTCTTGGCTACACAACTCCATTCATAGACTTTTCCAGTTACGTTTGAGGTTCACCCAAAGGAGGTAGTAAAAACAGGAGGTGGGCACTGAAGCTGGCCTGGTATGTTTGAATTCCAGCTCTGCTTTTTATCAGCCTCCAGGTTTTCTCAGTTTCCTCATCTGTAAAACGGGAATAATATTACCTGCCTCACAGAGTTACCAGGAAAGTAAGAAATAAAATATTCAAAGTATATGACATGGCCGGGCGCAGTGGCTCACGCCTGTAATCCCAGCACTTTGGGAGGCCAAGGCAGGTGGATCGCCTGAGGTCAGGAGTTCGAGACCAGCCTGCCCAACATGGTGAAACCCTGTCGCTACTAAAAATACAACATTAGCTGGGCGTGGTGGCACAGGCCTATAATCCCAGCTACTTTGGAGGCTAAGGCAGGAGAATTGCTTGAACCTGGGAGACGGAGGTTGCGCTGAGCCGAGATTGCACCATTGCACTCCAGCCTGGGCAACAAGAGCGAAACTCCATCTCCAAAAAAAACAACAATAACAAAGTACAGGACACTTGCTCCATGCTCCATAAAAGAAAGTTAATGTTGCCATAAAGGAGACCAAAAAATCACAGAAACCCACGACGTGATCCTGATGGGAGCCCTGTTAAGAGGGGCTTTCAGGCCAGGCATGGTGGCTCACGCCTGTAATCCCAGCACTTTAGGAGGCCGAGGCGGCCAGATCATCTGAGGTCAGGTGTTCAAGACCGGCCTGTCCAACATGGTGAAACTCCATCTCTACTAAAAGTACAAAAATTAGCCAGGTATGGTTGCGGGCGCCTGTAGTCCCAGCTACTCGGGAGGCTGAGGCAGGAGAATTGCTTGAACCCGGGAGGTGGAGGTTGCAGTGAGCCGAGATCGTGCCACTGCACTCCAGCCTGGGTGACAGAGCAAGACTCTGTCTCTAAATAAATAAATAAATAGAGGGGCTTTCTGCCAGGTCCATAGCTGCCTGCACACATAGTCCAGAAATGTGACCTCACTCCCTAGCTCCTGCTCCACTCGCCACCATCAACCTGCTGGCCTGTCATTCATGGTGTCTGGTGACTCTCCCTGCCATCCCATTCCAAACCCCTCAGAAAAGCTTATCCAATTCCTGAGTGAAAAGAATGGGCCTAGAAGGGCTGAGTTTAAGTTAACCCAAAGAAATAAACCCAAACTCCTTCATTCTCCAAGCTGTTCAGGCCTCAGGGACATGTGTGGGGTGACTGTGGGGCGCACACTATCATTCCCCACGTGGATCCATCACGGGGCCTAGTACACAGGAGGTGCACACTCAGTGACTGTTCTGTTGTTGAATGGCAGGATGAATCTCACTCCTCCCTCAAGACCTGAAAACTTGAGAGTTATGAAGGCATGTTTAGGAATGACTGTAAAATACCACTTTTCAGAAAACACAGAAATCTCCATTTGATTCTTTCATTTGCAAGCCTGTTTGATCTGTCTACACACTGGTTGGTCTCTCGTGTCCCAGAAGCAGAGGGCAAGACACAAAACCAGAGTTCAGGGGAGCAAAGCAGACATTTTAGGAAGTTATTGCCCAAGTTTCACTTCCACGTCGTCTTCTGCATTCTACTTCAACTCTGGTTTTGAACAAAGCTGGGGCTGGTAAAGAAACTTCCCTTAGTCTACATGTTCCTCTCCCTGAGTCCCAGCACTGAGGCTCTGTAGACCAGGGACTCAAATTACTGAGCACTCACTGATGCTAGACCCTATGTCAGGCATATTCAGACATCTTCTGACCTAAGAGCCACAACAAGCTGGAAAACAGACACTGAGATGCCAAGAGAGGTTATGCAATGTGCAAAAGACTTCACAGTCAGGGAGTCGGGTCTGAATCAAAGATCTCCTTGGCTCCAAGGTCCTTGCTTCTCAACCTGCCACTGTCCTTTTTCAAAGGTGCCAACCACTAACATGGCAAAGTGTTTCATTTTTCATAAAGCCATCTGAGGAGTTCAAAAGCATCTTTTTTTTTTTTTTTTTTTTTTTTTTGAGACAGAGTTTCCCTCTTGTCACCCAGGCTGGAGTGCAATGGCACAATTTTGGCTCATTGCAACCTCTGCCTCCCAGGTTCAAGCAATTCTCCTGCCTCAGCCTCCCGAGTAGCTGGGATTACAGGTGCCAGCCAACACGCCCAGCTAATTTTTGTATTTTTAGTAGAGACAGGGTTTCACCACGTTGGCCGGGCTGGTCTTGAACTCCTGACCTCAGGTGATCCACCTGCCTCGGCCTTCCAAAGTGCTGGGATTACAGGTGTGAGCCACTGCGCCCGGCCCAAAAGCATCATGAAAAACTGTCCCCCTGCATTAAATTCAGATCCCATCTCTGCCAGAAGGATAGCCCTGGACAAATCATACAGCTCTCACCCACCTGTGACTATGCCCCATGGGAGAAGGATGTGTATATGGAGGCTTTCTGCTAGACTATGCTAGATGCTTTGATACACATTATCCCACTCAATCCTCCAAACATTCCAGGGAAGCAGGTGATAGTAGCCCAGCTTCATCAATGACAATTCTGGTTCTGCAGTGGGATGTGATTTGCCCAAGGTCATGCAGCACTGAGAAGCAGGCCCAGGGCTCCATCAGCCCTGCCATGCAATAGGCTTTGTTGAGTGAGCACTGGATGTAAATTCCAAAGAGCTTAAAGCGGCCAGACAGAGCCAGTGACAGGAGACTCTATTAGGCAGATGAGGAAAGAATGGAGCTTTTCTTCCTCCTAACGCCCAAGCCTTTCCCATCCTTAACTCCTCTGCACAACGGGGCCCTCACTGTCCTTCCCCCACCTTCTTGTCGAAGGATGCTGGTGCCAGGAGGGGGAAAAGACAGAAAGAGGATTAGTCTCTGGCATGGTTTATGTTGATTTCAAAGCTGTCGCTTTTCCCACGTTGGGCCTTCTTTTTCACTTTGGATTTAAGTGCCTAGTCCCCTGCTGAAGGAAGGTCAAGGGCAGAGGCACATTTTGAACTAGGGAAAGTCCTCAGCATCCTCCTGCTCTCACAGCCTTACTGCTAAACACAGCAGTGGATGCAGAGGGTGGCACTGTGGAGCGGTGAGCAAAAACCAGGCTCAGGAGCCAGAGGCCTAGGTTCCAGTCCTGACTGTGCCTCTTGGTCAAGATGCTTCCCCCCAGGGGGTCCCAGTTCCCTTGTGTGTTAAAATTAGAGTACTGGATGCTTAGGCCTGAAACTCTGAGTATGGGGTTTCTGCTCAGTCCTTCAGCTCACACTGCCTCTCCTCCCCCGCTCCCTGAAGGCAGCCCCATCTCAATGGCTCACAGCATCTAGGCCCTCCTGGGCTTATTCGGCACCTGCTGGCAGACAGAGGTGGTCTCTCTCCCACCCCTTCCTGCTCCCAATGTCACCTGTCCTGAGGTCCATCCTAGGCCTTCGTCACTTTGTCATATGTGTTTTCGCATGCCTGCCTCCTCCACTAAGCTACCTTGGGAACCTCCAGGGTCATGTAGAGATTTGCACCATCAGCATCAGCCTGGCTCCTGAATGAATGAAGGGGAGAGGGTCAGGTTGGATGATCTCCTGGCCCACTGCACTCAAAGTATGGTCTACAATCCAGAGGCATCACATCATGTGCAAAAGTGTTCAAAATGCAGCATCTCACCCTGCCCCAGCCCCTGCTCAGAACCTCTAAGGCAATCCCCACGTGATGCGCAGCACACTCAAGTTTGGAAAATTCTCTTCCAACTCCTCCCTCCCTTGCTTCTACCACCTAGAAGCCTCCAGAACTATGGGCCTTAGCAGGTCTCACTAAAACATAGCCCATCATTAACCAAAAGAGATCTGCCTTAGGAACCTTCTAGAAGCCCGCCACTGACTCTCACAAGCAGAATCTGAAATGTGTGCTCCCCGGGGGGACTCCTGGCACACATTACTCAGTGGCCCTCTCCAACCCTCAAGGAAGCCCAGGAAGCTTTCAAGAACGCTGAGGCGGCCAGGCGCAATGGCTCACGCCTGTAATCCCAGCACATTGGGAGGCTGAGGTGGGTGGATCACCTGAGGTCAGGAGTTTGAGACCGGCCTGGCCAATATGGAGAAACCCTGTCTCTACTAAAAATACAAAAATTAGCCTGGTGTGGTGGTACGCGCCTGTAATCCCAGCTACTCGGGAGGCTAGGGCAGGAGAATCACTTGAACCCGGGAGGCAGAGGTTGCAGTGAGCCGAGATCATGCCATTGCACTCTAACCTGGGCAACAAAGCAAGACTCCATCTCAAAAAATAAAAATTAGGCCAGGCATGGTGGCTCACGCCTGTAATCCCAGCACGTTGGGTGGCCGAGGCGGGCAGATCACAAGGTCAGCAGATTGAGACCATCCTAGCAAACACGGTGAAACCCCATCTCTACTAAAAATACAAAAAAAAAAAAGAAAGAAAGAAAGAAAGAAATTAGCCAGGCATGGTGGCGGGTGCCTGTAGTCCCAGCTACTCGGGAGGCTGAGGCAGAAGAATGGCATGAATCCGGGAGGCGGAGCTTGCAGTGAGCTGAGATCGCACCACTGCACTCCAGCCTGGGCGACAGAGCGAGACTCTATCTCAAAACGAAAACTAAAAATAAAAATAATTAAAAAAAAAAAAAAGAACGCTGAGGCCTGGCAGAGTCAGACAGACTGGCTGCCCACTCACCCACACGGATCCCATGTCCACGTTCAGAAAGCTCTCTTCCCTCATTTCTCTACTCTTGACATTTATTCAGCTTGTAAAGAAAAGGATCCTTTCCAAAACACGTCTTCAGTTTTTTAATAAACCCCGCAATTCCTTTAATGATTTCAGATTATCTTAAATATTTATAAAAATCACTCTCAGCAACACTTCTTTAAGCAAACCTCCTCATCAACTTCGATTATTTATATATTTATGAACACGATGTTCAAGGAGCAGATGGCAGCTAGTAAGTCCTCCAAAAGAAGGAAAAAAAAATCAATGGGACAGAATGTAAGCTCCATGACTCGTCCATTTACTCTTCTCGACAAGCTCTGGTACAATGATCTTTCCATTCAGCGGAAGCGCCACACAAAAGTCCACAATTGGTTTAAAATAGCACACTTGGACTTCATAAAGCTTGGAGGCTCCAAGTTTAATCCAGGAATGACCTGCCAGCCAAGGGCTCTATTCCCAAAGGAAACTGAAGCTCTGTCGGGGGAGGGCAAGACATTGGATGCGGGGACAGATGATGGGACCAGGGGAGGGACAGAAAGAGCACCAGGGGCTAAGGGAAGAAACAGACATTGCTGAGCACCTACTAGGTGCCATGCTCTCTGCTGGGCACTTTCCATACAACCTCTGGGTTGATCGTCACAGCAACACTTCCAGGTGGCGACTGTTAGTCCTCGTTTGAAAGATGAAGAGAAAGACAAACAGAAACGAAGTATCTTGGCCAAGGGCACAGAGCTAGTGAGTGGCAGAGCCAGGATGTGAACCCAGGCTGTAGGGCCTCAAAACCTTCACTGCCTCTAGAAAGAGAAAAGGAGGAGAGGAAAAAAAATATATTGCTCTTAACCTCATGCATCCTAGGCTAACAAAGTTGCCTTTCTTTCAGCCTGGTGAGGCCAATCACCCATTTTAAGACTATCAAAGACTTAATTGCCAAAGTTCTACTGAAGCAAAAGGACCTGATCCATCTGAGAGCCCAGAGAAGGATGAAAAACAAGATCACAAGGCATCCGTCTTCAACAGGCCTTTATCAAGTATCCCCTTTAGGGAAGAGAAAAAAAATCAATCCTTCACTCCTCCCACCCGAATTTCTTTCTTTCAAGAAGCTCCAATTCAAGCTAAAACAGAGAGATGAATCTGGCCTTTGAGATGCCTATATGCTTGCTGAGCAAACAGTGATTATTACTGTTGTTGATGATGATAACAATAATCATGGATGGTGATCACTATTATACGGGGTGTGCAATGGGAACAGGGGCCTATGCTAAGGACTTTGCTTATGCTACTGCCAGGAGCAACACATCCCCGTGACATATGCACCCATTTTACAGATGAGAACACTGAGGCTCCAAGAAGGCAACAAACTTGGTTCCATGCACGCGAGCAGTGAGAAAGAAAACCAAGGCATGAATTTGGATCTTACTCTCTTACTCGGGAGCCCTGGGAGACCAATGGGGATTCTTTTGCCTGTTTAGAGATGAGGAAAAGAGGGGGCCGAGAGTGTAGTGACCTCTAGAAGGCTGCACAGCCAAGAGATAGTGAAGGTGTATCTGATATAATTCATACTTAAAACCTGAATTTTCAGCTATACAACACTTCCTTTACAATGCTCAGTGGTGGACGATTTCGCTGAAGACAGCCAAGTCCCAGACCGCCAAAGCCACATGAATCGTGGTCTCTTCAATTAACGAGATGGCAGTAATGCTGAGCACGGGTGAGGCCACAACCTCCTGGCACCCGCGTCCCTCGGGCATCCTTCCTGTTCTTCCTGTGCATGGGTCTCTGGATCCTGATATAAGAGCTGTCAGGGACCAGGATTCCACATAGGGAGGAACCACGGGACAACCATTTCAAGGTCAACTGCAGGCCAGTGCACTGACCTTGAGATGGAAAAAGAATGTACATCCTCAAAGAGCAAAGGGGAACCCATCATTCTTCTGCCCATTCTGTCAAAAGACACGTACTGTTTCCTGCATGTGCCAGGCAGCAGGTCAGGTGCCAGAGGAAGCACAAAGACCACTCAGCGTCTGCAAGAAGAAAAGTGAGCTCTGCAGGCTGAAGACTTAGGCGAGAACCCTCAATCTGCCCCTTCCTGACTGAAGGTCTTGGGCCAAGTCCTGCACTCTCTCTAAGTCTCAGGAAAACGAGAACCCTAGCTCTCCTTTACAGGTAACCCTGGCCACTCCACAGTTCAGTCATTAAAAATGAATCTGGGCCGGGCACAGTGACTCACACCTGTAATCCCAGCACTTTGGGAGGCTAAGGCAGGGAGGATCCCTTGAGCCCAGGAGTTCGGGCAACATAGAGAGACCCCATCTCTACAAAACATTAAAAAATTAGTTGGGCATGGTGGTGCACACCCGTGGTCCCAGCTACTTGGGAGGCTGAGGTAGGAGGATGGCTTGAGCCTGAGAGGTCAAGGCTGCAGTAAGACATGATCACGCTACTTCTGCACTACTTCAACCTCAGCAATGCGTGAGACCCTGTCAAAACACAAACAAAATGAATCTGCACATGCTCAAACTGCAGCACGTTGCTGCACAGAAGGGTCTGCGCTGTCTCTTAAAAATAATAGTAGCACTTACGGGGGTCGGGAGTTGGGGGACCCACATAGCTAAGGATCCTAAGAGAGGCACACAGAAGACTTTGGGAGCTGAGAAAGGAGAAGGGGTGGCTGTCAGAGACAGCAAAATTACTTGAAAATCTCCCAAAGTGAAGGGCAGAAACATATATCGGCCTTTACCTGAAAACCATTTCCAAGTCTCCCTGTGCTGGAACCCACTTCAGCCTCCTGCATCACACACTCTGCCCTTCTCCGTGCTGTGAGCCCAGCAAGGATCTAGAGTGCAAATTCCAATGTGCCTCCTCAGGAAGAAAACTCAGGCCAGCTGACCACTTCTGCATGCCGACCAAGGTAGAAAAGTCACCTCTTCCGGGCTTCCCCCACATTACAGGAACCCCAGGCCTGGGAAACCATCCCAGCCGTCAGCCCTGGCTCAGTCTTGGCTGTTGGCCTCAGCCAGTCACCTGGCGGTGGCAATCAAAATGACGCCTTCTTTTTATTTTTCCCCCAGTGCAATCTTCCAAGAATGGGAGAGTCTCAAAGTCAGAGTTTAAGCCCTTTTTCACAAGGGAGTCAGTATTTTCGCAAGATGGTCTTCCTCAGAGAGGGGAGGAGTCCATCCAACACAGATAGCAAAATTGCTCCCTGGGGATCCTGGATGGATGTTACAGGGCAAGGAAGCCAAAATGTGGAAGCACACCGACTCACCTCTCAAAATTCACCACCCACTCGTTCATCTCACAATTATCTATGGGGTGCTTCCCACGTGCTCCAACGCACCCTTTCTAGGTGCTGGGGATGCAGAAATTCAAGGTGACTGGCAATGACACTTTCTATCACTGCGCCCCCTCCAGGCCAGGAAATCTACGCTCGTTTTCTCAAGGCCCCACTCGCAGCAGCCCATTTCACAGACGGGACCCTAAGACTCAGAGAGGGTAAGCGACTTGCCCAAGGTCACACAGCTAGTAAGCGGCAGGGCCAGGAATTAAACATAGCTGCAAAGTGCACGTGACACTCCCCCGCAGCCCCAGCTCTATCCCTCCGCACCCCTCCACCTCTTGCAGCAGGGTGGGTAGCAAAGGCACACCTCAAGTAGCTCCAGCATGGTAAGACCTCGATTCCTCCTTCGTTCCACTCCTGACACAGGACACACGTTTCAAAGGACACACAGGTTTCTCCCACCCCCAGTGTGTGTGTACACAGCCCCAGGAAAGCCCTGCAGGCTGCAAGGGCACCCACCCGCTAACACTGAACTTTCATTTAGAAAGAAAGATAATGAAAAGATAAAAGGCGAAGAGGAAGTGCTCTTTAAACACAGGCGGGTGGCTACCCCAGGAGGAAGTCTTGAGGCCAGTGGAGATTTTGTTCACCCCCTCTAGTTCCTCAAATCGAATGCGACTGGTCTTCCAAGCCCCTGATGGGAGGTGGCCGGGGGCCAGCGCTGCTCCCGGGGTCAGTCCCCGCACCGACACCCGGCTCGCAGGAAGGGTCTGCCCGTGACCAGCCACCCCGACCCGAGCGCCCCCTGCCTCGAGGCGCACAAGGCGCCGGCTCCGCAGCTGGGTGGACCCGGGCGGCGGCCCCGCTGCGCGCTCCCCTCGCGTCCGCCCGCCGCCCCCCGCGCACTCGAGGCGCCTCCCCCGGGACCCCCGCGCCCGCCGGCCCAGACGCCCCCACCACGGCGGCGCCCCCTGTCCACCCGCCGCAGCGCCCGGCCCGGCGGCCCGGATGGTACCTCCGCCTCTCCCCGCACCCATCACGCGCGCGCCCCGCACCCCGCGCCCTCTCCGGGGGCAAATCGGCTCCAGGGGCGCGCGCGCGGGCCGGCCGGGCGGCGGCGCCTTCAGAGCCCCGGCACGTACCTGGCGGCCCGGGCGGGCGAGGGGAGCGCGGCGCGGGAGCGCAGGAGCCTCGGAGCCTCCGGTGCCGCCGCCGCCGCCGTTTCCGGGTTGGCGGGGCTCACGTCACCGCCACAGGTTTGCGAGCTGCCCCCGCCGCGGCGGCAGCAGCAGCAGCAGCAGCAGCAGCAGCCCGGGCGAGTGCCAGGCGAGAAATAACTATAAAAGGAAGAGGCGCGGCGAGGAGGAAGAGGAAGCGCTGTTTACCTTCGAGAAGCCGAGCCGCCGGCGCTCGCACAAAAGGAGGACGCTCGCCTCGCGACGCGCCTCCCCCCGCGCCCAGTCCCCGCCGCATCGCGGGGCCCCGGCGTCAGCGCGCGCCGCGCCCCGGGACCGCCCCGCGCCGGCCCCCACCCCAGAACCCCGCGCCCGCCTGGCCCGTGTCCTCCCGAGCCGGGGCGCCACGGGCCCGGGACGGTGGTGACCTTGGGCAAGTCACCGCGGGGCGCGCTGCGGTTGGGGGTCATCGCCCTCATTGTGCGAGGAGGAAACCCGGCCCTGAGAGGCGCAAGAGTGACCCCCAAGGTCACGGCCTGTCAGGCAGGGCTTGGGCTCGAACCCCGGTCTCCAGACCTTCAGGCCGGCCAGGTTCCCATCCCTGGGTCGCTTCCCCCTCACCTGGACTTCAGGAATGGTGACAGCGCCTGCCTGGCTCACCTCGCAGCGGGGTCAGTGAGAGGAATGCTGTCCACGCACCCATTCAGCCCTCCCGCAGATACTTACTGGGCCTACTAAGTGCCCGGGCTGTTCTAGGCCCTGGAGCTGCAGCTGCGAACCAAAACAAAATCCCTGCCCGGGAGGGGCAGCGGGGACAGGCCGTAAATATCTGATGGTGCTAAGTGCTGTGCCAGAGGAAAAATAAAGCGGGGTGAGGGGAGGGTGCGGGCTGTCGGTGCTACCCTAAGCGGTTCTCCAAGGACTTTAAATTTAGTACAGAAATTCCCACATAAAAAGCTCCTCGCCGTAATTCCAGTTTCAGGTATTATGGGAGACCTCATCTTTCCCCTGATCTAGAATGGAAAATACTGTGTTTTTCTCCCTGTAACAGGACATGCCTAGGAAACTGATACTCTCCTTCCCTCTGCCTTGCTCCCCTGGCCCAGAAGCCCATCCTATCATTATCTTGACATTCAACCAGAAATTTCTCGGGAAGATAGACAACATTCTCTCAAGTATCTTTCTGCTGTCCTCTAGCAGGGTATCAAAAGGGTTACATCAAAGGCTTCCATTGTCTTTCCACCTCCACCTCCAGCTATAGGGGAGTTGGGGTGTGCTCACATCATACTCAGTGCTGAGTTATCTGATTAGGAGCCAGTTGTTCCATTTCTTTTCTTTTCTTTTTCTTTTTTTTTTTTTTTTTTTTTTTGTCTAAGACAGGATTTTGCTCTGTTTCCCAGGCTAGGTAGCGCAGTGATGCGATAGCTCACTGCAGCCTCAAATTCCTGGGCTCAAGCGATCCTCCCACCTCAGCCTCCCGAGTTGCTGGGACCACGGGTATGCACCACCATGCTCAGCTAATTTTTATAGATTTTTGTAGAGGTGGGTCTCCCTGTGTTGCCCTGGCTGGCCTGTTTCTCCTGGGCTCAAGGGATCCTCCCTGCCTCCGCCTCCCAAAGTATGGGGATTACGGGCATAAACCACCACACCCAGCCCGCCAATTCTTCAACAAAGTTGCCTTGCGCCTTCTCTTGGCCAGGCCCAGTTCTCGGAGCTGGGGACGCTGAGATGGTGCCATTTCAGCAGTACTCCCTGGACTGCTCTCTAAGCTTACCCGAGCGCCAGTGCCTTCATTCCTAAAGGAAGGGAACTAATGTCCACCTTGCTGTGGGGACTGAGAAGTAGGTGGGAAAACACTGGGTCCTGAACTATGACCTTGAGGAGAAGCAGGAAAAGGGTTTGGAAGCAGGCAGAGCTGAGCCGCTTATAAAATGAGCGTTAACAATTCTGAACATTTATAAAGTACTAAGCAGGTGCCAAGTGTGCGCAGGCCCATGAAGCAGGTTTATCATGGCCCAGTGTCATGCATTAAGATACTGCAGCTGGAAGAGAGATGAGATTTGCCCAAGGTCACACGGATTAGACAGCGATGGAGCTGGGTATGTACCTAGATTGTCTGACTCCAGAGCCCAAGCACTTAGCCACTCTCAGCCTCAGTTTGTTCATCTGTGAAATGGAATGGATAATAATGACTTCATTAGGTTATGGTGAGGGTTAAATGAAATAGCGAATATATAGAACCTAATATGGATAGGACCCAGGAGAAAGCAATCACCATTGTTGTTATTATTATCATAACTGTTACAATTTACCTTTTTTTTTTTTTTTTTTTTGTGGCAGGGTCTCACTTTGTCACCCAGGCTGGAATGCGGTGGTGCAATTTTGGCTCACTGCAATCTCTGCCTCCCGGGTTCAAGCAATTCTCGTGCCTCAGCCTCCCAAGTAGCTGGGATTACAGATGTGCACCACCACGCCTGGCTCATTTGTGTATTTTTAGTAGAGGTGGCGTTTCACCATGTTGGCCAGGCTGGTCTCGAACTCCCGACCTCAGGCGATCCGCCCACCTCAGCCTCCCAAAAACCGCACCCAGCCTAATTTTTGTATTGTTCTGTGATGACAAGATTTTGCCATGTTGCCCAGGCTGGTCTCAAACTCCTGAGCTCAAGCGTTCCACCCACCTCAGCCTCCCAAAGTGCTAGGATTACAGGCTCAAGCCACTGCGCCTGGCCTACCATAATAATTGTTAAAGGCATGAGGTAAGGAACTTTCAGGCAAGCTTGGGATCTGTAAATAGTTTGATGTGAGCGTAACATGGAATGCAAATTTGGGGGTCCAGGAAGCAGGGAAGAATAGGTGAAGGTGAGAGCAGGGCTTGGATGCCTGCTAGCCTGCACTGCACTGAATTCTGAAATACATGGGATGGAGAGTCTAACTCTGATGTGTGTGTCTCAGAGGAGAAAGTCTCCATTCACTGGATACAGTGAGGCTGAGAGCATGAGCCTAGGCTCACTCTGATCCTGATAGGTTTGACCAGTTCAAGCCATTGGGAACCTGGGAATAATACCCGGGGAGACCTCTGGCAATTCTGTAGTGACTCCTCTGTTTCCCCGGGATGTCAACCCTGACAATGGTAGGCAGAAGTCCAGCATCCTATAGAGAGCACTGTCTTTGGAGTTGGGAAAGCCTGCCTGCCATTTTCAGCTGTGCAATTCTGGGCAAGTCATTTAACCTCTGACTTCTTGAATGTTCTTATCTGTAAAGTGGGAATAATAACATTATCTTCTGTTGTTGAGAGGACTATGTAAGAAAATGAGTTTTTCATGCTTTATAACTGGAAAGCAGCATGCACGTTTTACTTTCAACATTAGAATCTGGTGCTTTCATTGGCCAAGCAAAGAATCTTGAAAAACCAAGATTTTAAAAATTAAAAATTAAAAAAGAAGGCTGTGCTTTCATAGCACATGTGGTCCACACATTTTTCAAGCAAAAAAAAAATAGCTATTTCCTTCGTATATGCAAAAGCCCCTCAAAAATATTCCTCCAAAATGCATTTCCCTGCTGAGCATTTGCAAGAGTGCTATTATGTACAAAAGGTAACAGAAGGTAAAGTCGGGAGACACAGAGACTCAGTTTTTGTCCTGCTGTTAGTATTTTGCAATTAAGCCCACTCCACATCCCATCGTGATAAAAGCAAACTCAGCGGCATTAGTCTCCTCACACCTCTGGCCATTGGGAACCGAAAGGGAAAACTACGCCCAAGCTCACTAGGGAATGCCGTCCTGGCACTGGAGCACAGCCCTCGGAAGATGCTTCAGAGGCTCAGCTAGCCCCTTTAGGCTGGGAATCCCACTCAGTGAGGTGGAATGACTTCCTGGGACACACAGAGCTAACCCTCAAGTTGGAACAGGGTTTTTACCGGGAGATGCAGAGCCTCGGGCTTCAAAGGCTGATAAGTGATTGTTTCCTGGGGCTGGGAGGAGGGGAGAATGGGGAGTAACTGCTTAATGGATATAGGGTTTCTTTTGGGGGTGACAAAAATATTTTGGAATTAAATCAAGTGTGGTAGTTGCACATTAGTGAATGTACCACATGCCACCCAATTGTTCACTTTAAAATGGTTAGCTATGTGTCATATGAATTTCACCTGAATTTTAGGGAAAGAATAACTTGACGGATAAAAAGCTAGTGAGCAGAACCTTAAGTATATTTTCAGTATTTCAGTATATCCACAATAGCATTGCAGAAATGAACCAATATGTCAGAATCATAGCAACAGAGTGCAGTAACTAAGAGCGGCCGGTTTATGTAACTAATCCTTTCACAATGGAAAGTAAAAGGATTTAGTATTGAATAATGTAGTTTGAATATTATTGTTATTATTATAACTTAATTGGTGCTTTTTGTGTTTTTTGAGGGTTTTTTGTTTGTTTGTTTTTCAGTAGAGACGGGGTTCCAATATGTTGCCCAGGCTAGTCTCGAACTCCTGACCTCAAGCAATCCTCCTGCCTCAGACTCCTAAAGTGGGATTACAGGCATGAGCCACCACAGCCCGCTCATTAATTTGTGTTTCTGAAGAAGAGTGTAACATAGTGGAAAAACCAGGCTCAATTTAGAGAGAGCTGAATTCAACTCCTGCCTTTAGTTCCTATTGGCTGCAGGGGCTTGGAAAACTACTGAGCCTCTCTACGCCTTGCGTTTCCTCATCAGGCAAAATGGGGGCGGAGATGCTGCGTCACCATCATCTCAGGACTGTGGTGGGGACTGGGTGGGACAGCATAGGTGACATTCACCCGGAAGGTGCCTCATCAGTGGCAGCTATTGTTATTGTTGTCATTGTCGCCATCGTTGTTGTTACTATACGATATAGAAAATCTTTCAGAACATGGACCCATGGGGAAAACCGGGTACATCTTAGTCCATTAGGGCTTCTGCGACAAAGCACCACAGACTGCGTGGCTTATAAACGACAGAAGTTTCTTTCCTGCAGTTCTGGAGTCTGGAAGTCCAAGATCGGGGTGCTGGCATGGTCAGATTCTGGTGGGGGTCCTCCAGATTTCTGCCTCCTCGCTGCGTCCTCAAGTAGTGGAAGGGCCAGAGGAGCTCTCGGGGGTCTCTTTTACAAGGACACTTGTGCACTCATGAGGCCCCCACCCCGATGACCTAATCACCTCCCAAAGGCCCCACCTCCTAATACCATCACATTGCGGGGTTAGGATTTCAACTTACAAATTGTTGGGGGGACACATTCAGTTCATCTCAGGGTAATTTTAGAAATTGCTGCCTACAGCCTAGTTCCAAGTCAGGAACTGTACACACTACAGTTACTGATGGGACACAGAACGTTTCCGAGAGGTATTTTCCCCCTGCCCGTTCTGGCACAGAGCACACACAGTAGATGGTGGTGACATGGCTGAAGCAGGTGCAGCAACGTCCTCTCCCTGTCAGCTCCTCATGGCCTCTGTGGACACGAGCTGAGAAGAGGATGCCTGTCATGTTACTGGCACTTTACAAGGTGACAGCTACTATTAAGAGCAAGAAAGCAAACAGAAACACTGCCAACTCCCTGGGATGGCTCAGTGGGAGAGCCCCTAGCCCTTCATACTCCACCAAGAGCCTTAAATCCTCAAGAAAAGCTGCGAAACGTGATTTGTCTTGGAGACACTGCTGTTAAGTGCTTAACTTTATGGGGGGGACAGTCTGACTCTGTCACCCAGGCTGGGTGCAGTGGCAAAATAAATGGGTCACTGTAACCTCTGTCTCTTGGACTCAAGCCATCTTCCCACCTCAGTCTCCCAAGTAGCTGGGGTTACAGGCACACCCCACCACACCCGGCTAATTTTTGTATTTTTGTAGAGACAGGGTTTCATCATGTTGCCCATGCTGGTCTCAAACTCATGAGCTCAAGCAATCCACCTGCCTCAGCCTCCCAAGGTGCTGGGATTACAGGCGTGAGCCACCACACCCAGCCTGTTAAATGGTTACTTACAGAGAGAAGAATTGCATAACTAGGTTAACTTTCATTGTCCAGATAAACTCACTTTTGGAGGTGGGGGGTACCTTATTCCCCATCGAGGTGTTGCTGGCATCCTGTGTCAGTGATGCTGAATGAGACATCAAATGGCCCTGTGTGATAATAGATAGGAGTTGTCTCCCTCTGATCACAGTGAAATAAAACCATCCCCTCCCTACACTTAATATGAATAATTTCTCTAAGCATAAAACATCTGTCTATCTTGGTCCACAAGCATAGGCGTGTGCACACACACATGCACGCACGCCCACGTGCATACTCACACAGGAAGAGGACAATGTTTATGTGAGTTATTTTTTCTAATTCTGAAAGTAACCCATGTTAATCATAGAAAAATCAAGAGAGGGGGCTGGGCGCGGTGGCTCACGCCTGTAATCTCAGCACTTTGGGAGGATGAGTTGGGCAGATTGCTTGAGCTCGGAGTTTGAGACCAAACTGGGCAACATAGTGAAACTCCATCTCTACAAAAATACAACAAAAAATTAGTCGGGCATGGTGGCAGGCACCTCAGAATCGCCTGCACCTGGGAAGCAGAGGCTGCACTGAGCCAAGATCACACCACTGCACTCCAGCCTGGACGACAGAACAAGACACTGTCTCAAAAAAACAAAAAACAAAACAAAACAAAAACAGAAAGAAAGAAAGGAAGAAAAGGAAGGAAAGGAAGGAAGAAAGAAAGAAAAGAAAGAAAACAGAGGAAGAGTAAAGTGTAAGAAAGAAAGCAAAACTCACCCATAATGCTCCAGGGCCAGGCATTCTTTCTTAACATTTAACTTATTATCTCCTGGTATTTGGGGAATGCATTTTAACACAGTTGCCGTCACACTGTGTACATATGTCGAATCCCACGGTTTGATTCACATATAGGTGAGGATGTTAATCTGACATGTTTGTTTGTTTGTTTGTTTTTGAGATGGAGTCTCACTCTGTCACCCAGGCTAGAGTGCAGTGGTACGATCTCGGCCCACTGCAACCTCCGCCTCCCAGGTTCAAGCAATTCCCCTGCCTCAGCCTCCAGAGTAGCTGGGACTACAGGCGCCCGCCACCACGCCCAGCTAATTTTTTGTATTTTTAGTAGAGATGGGGTTTCACCATGCTGGCCAGGCTGGTCTCAAACTCCTGACCTTGTGATCCACCCGCCTCGTCCTCCCAAAGTACTGGGATTACAGGCGTGAGCCACCGCGCCCGGCCTTATGTTTTTTACATAGTACACTGCAAGGCCACTGGCAGCCCAAAACCCAGGCAGGGAAGAAGAGTGTGAGAGAGAAATTGCTGTTTTCCTCTTCAGGGTAATTTCCTCCAGGGCTGACACTATCTTATTCAGACCTTAGTCCTGTACCAGAAACAGAGATGCTAAGTCAAAGTTTCATACATTCATGAATGGGTGGATGAATGGGGAAAGGATACAATGTCAATGATAAAAGGGCCACCAACCTTGCCCGACAGGTCCAGCCACAGGTCTCCTCTGCAGGCTCTCACCCTTCGTGCAGAGAAATCTGCCTGGTTGAGGGTTTAATTTTGCAATCACCTCGTTCTAGAGCCCAGTCAGAAGGTGCCAAAGTCAGTGCTTCTCAAACTCCGATGCATAAGAATCACCCAGGGGCCAGGCATGGTGGTTCATGCCTATAATGCCAGCACTTTGGGAGGCCGAGGCGGGTGGCTCACCTGAGGCCAGGAGTTTGAGACCAGCCTGGACAACATAGTGAAACCCCGTTTCTACTAAGAATACAAAAATTAGCTGGGCGTGGTGGCACGTGCCTGTAATCCCAGCTACTTGGGAGGCTGAGGCAAGAGAATCACTTGAACCTGGGCAGTGGAGGTTGCAGTGAGCCACGATTGTGCCACTGCACTCCAACCTGGGCAGCAGAGTGAGACTCCATCTCAAAACAAAACAAAACAGAACAAAAAAACACCCAGGGAGCGATCATAGAATCTCCAGGAAAAAGCGGAGACTCTATGGCACAGTTTGGTTACTAGCTCTGGCGTGGGGCTCGGAGAGCTGCCTTTCCTGTGGATTCTCCACCGCCCCCCACCACCACCCCGCCCCCCCCCCACCCCAGCCCCCCACCCCCCCAACCCCCACCCCCGCCACCCCCCCACCCCCGCCACCACCACCCCGCTCCGCCCCCAAGCTGATGGTGGTTTCTGCTTTGAGAAATTCTGGCCTGGAGACTGTCTATGATCCGAGTAAAGCTGGAACTTGTCATTGTTGTTTATTGAGCCATCAGCAAGGATTTGGTAAGCCTGCAACCTGCCTCAGTTGGGCTGATAAAAATAGTGTGTGCAATTGACTTGCCAGGAGTTCCCCATCTCACTGGGGAGAGAAATGCTGGTGGAAAATAAGAGTGAGGAGCTAAGTTTTGCAGCAACCTCAGGAGCACTCCTGCAATCTCCTGCAACCCTCAAGAGAGCTTAAGAACAGGAAGCTGCCCACAGACCTATTGCATCCCAAGGAGGGTGGGAGAGAACCAATATTGTGGTTTCTGTTTTTTTGTTTGTTTGTTTTTTGAGACAGAGTCTGGCCCTGTCACCCAGGCTGGAGTGCAGTGGCACCATCTCGGCTCACTGCAATCTCCACCTCCTGGGTTCAAGTGATTCTCCTGCTTCAGCCTCCTGAGTAAGCTGGGATTACAAGCGTGAGTGTGGCCTGGCTAATTTTTGTATTTTTAGTAGAGACTGTTTCGCCATGTTGGCCAGGCTGGTTTTGAACTCCTGACCTCATGTGATCCACCAGCCTCAGCCTCCCAAAGTGCTGGGGATTACAGGCATGAGCCACCACGCCTGAGAACCAACATTTAGCAAGCATCTACCATAGGGACAGAAACTGGCTACTAAAGAGAAAAAGGGCCCATAAGTGGTTTTCTTTTTGCCAGCACAGTGCTGGGAAGTTTGGAACATCTGAATACATTAGGGCACATATTCTTCAATTGTATGAGGCTCCCAGACTCCCTGTGTTATTACGTGAAACCCCCATCTGCTTGGGCTTCCTGTTGGTACCTCAAGCACTGACATTCAACTTCAAGTTGAACATGTTCAAAGCCAAACGGAAGAGTCAGAATTGGAACCCTGGTCTGTCTGATGCTAAAGCCCTGTTTCTTGCAACTTTGCCATGTTGCTTCTTGAAGAGAAGGGATGAAGGTATAAATAATGTTTTGTTAGATGGGGAAGATTCCAGGCTGGGTAAAGTTGAAATAACCCCAAACTCAGTGCCATTTATCATGGTTCTGTCTATGCCAGGTACTGAGTGCCTACCAGGGATCATTTGGGTTTCTTTGTATTTTCTTTGAGATGAAGTCTTGCTCTGTCACACAGGCTGGAGTGTAGCGGCATGAGCTCAGCTCACTGCAACCTCCACCTCCCAGGTTCAAGCAATGCTCCTGCCTCAGCCTCCCAAGTAGCTGGGATTACAGGCACCTGCCACCACGCCCAGCTAATTTTTGTATTTTTAGTAGAGACGGGGTTTCACCATGCTGGCCAGGCTGCTCTCGAACACCTGACCTTAGGTGATCTGCCCACTTTGACCTCCAAAAGTGCTGGGATTACAGGCATGAGCCACCGCACCTGACCACCAGGGATCATTTGTAATTCAGGCAAGGAGGTTTCATGAGTGAAGCAACAGATCAGGAAGGTTAAGTCCTCTGCTCAAGGTCACACAGCTAGTAAGGGGCAGAACTGGGCAGAACCCCCAAAATGTTAACTGTCCTAATTGCTTTGATTATTGAATTTAATCCTGTGGTGGGGCTCAGGACACACCACCCCAAAATATGACTGTAGGAGACCAGAATATGCCAACCCAAAATATACTTCTTTGGCATATTTTGAGCTGGTTATTCTGAGAAACTGCAGACACAGGAGTAGCTCTGAAAAGCTGTCCTTTTGTAAAACAAATTTACATCTATGAAGGAAATCTACATTAGTCAAACTATCTGTATCAGGAAGCGGGCTGCTCCAGACAGCTTCTATTACCTGAGAGAATATTTTTAGAGATGAAATTGCGCTATGTTGCCCAAGCTGGAGTGCAGCGGCTACTCACAGGCACGATCATCATTCACTACTGTCTCAAACTTCTGGGCTCAAGAAGTCCTCCCACTTTGGCCGCCCGAGAGGCTGGGACTACAGGCACATGCCACTGAGCCTGGCTACAGAGGCTGTTCATCTGTGTAACAAGACAACCTTATTCACCGTACATTTCTTCCCATCACCCTCCCATAACTTGTGTCAAAGCCCCCTTGAGAAACCCCAAGCCCTATTCCTTTCTGCAGCTCAGGATGCTATATAAGCTTCAATCATCTGATCCTTCTTCCAGACTCACGTTTTGTGGGACTCCTGTGTGAATGCATGTTAATTCAAATGATTTTTCTCCTGTTAGTCTGTCTTACGTCAATTTAGTTTGTAGCCCAGCCAAAGAACGTAGAAGGGTGGAAGGAAGCCATTTCACCCTCCCCTACACCTGATACAAGAGAATTAAAATCATATGTATTGAGCCGGGTGCAGGGGCTCACGCCTGAAGTCCCAGCATTTTGGGAGGCAGGGACCAGTGGATCACCTGAGGTTGGGCGTTTGAGACCAGCTTGGCCAACATGGCGAAACCTTGTCTCTCCTAAAAATACAAAAATAGCCTGGACCAGTGCATGCCTGTAGTCCCAACTACTTGGGAGGCTGAGGCAGGAAAATCACTTGAACCCAGGAGGCAGAGGGTGGAGGTTGCAGTGGGTGGAGATTGCACCACTGCACTCCAACCTGGGTGACAGAGCGAGATTCCATCTCAAAAAAAAAAAAAAAATCATATGCATTGAATAGCAAAGGCATTTGGTCCTATTCTCACAGCTAGAGAATGGTTCCATTGATATAGCTTTCGTTATACATATAGTTGTTAATGTCTGTGGACAATTAATCACATTTTGCAGTTTCCCCACATTCAACAAACAGCTTTGCTAGAAAGGTTTCAAAGGTTCATTCCAGGCTGGTCATGGTGGCTCATACCTATAATCCAACATTTTGGGAGGCCAAGGCAGGAAGATTGCTTGAACCCAGGAGTTCAAGACCAGCCTGGGCAACATCTCTACAAAACCCCATCTCTACAAAAATAAAAAATTAGCCGAGTGTAGTGGCTCATGCCTGCGGCCCTAGCTACTCAGGAAGCTGAGGTTGAAGGATTGCTTGAGCCCCGTAGGTGTAGGCTGCAGTGAACTATAATTGTACATCTGCACTCCAGCCTGGGTGACAGAGTGAGACCCTGTCTCAAAAAAAAAAAAAAAAGGCCAGGCATGGTGGCTCACGCCTGTAATCCCAGCACTTTGGGAGGCTGAGGTGGGTGGATCACGAGGTCAGGAAATCAAGACCATCCTGGCTAACACGGTGAAACCCTGTCTCTACTAAAAAAAATACAAAAAATTAGCTGGGCATGGTGGTGGGTGCCTGTAGTCCCAGCTACTCAGGAGGCGGAGGCAGGAGAATGGCGTGAACCCAGGAGGCGGAGCTTGCAGTGAGCCGAGCCGAGATCATGCCACTGCACTCCAGCCTGGGTGACAGAGCGAGACTCCGTCTCAAAAAAAAAAAAAAAAAGGTTTCATTCCAGCTTCAGCCCCAGCTCCAGCATTCTGTGAGTTTGCCAGGGCAGCAAAACTCAACCACTATCAAGGCCAGGCAAGAAACATAAATGAGTGAGTGCACCTAACTGCACAACAGGGAGCAGTGGGGACTGGGGCAAAAAGGTGTGGCCCGTCTTTAGGCATATTCACATTCAAACCTTTACAAAACCCTGTGCTCATCACAGCAGGTTCCTGTCTGCAGGTTGCAAGCTTGCAACACTGAGAGCAGTGTCCTCAAAGCACAGTCCTTGGACCAGCAGCATCAACAGCATCTGGGGACTGCTTAGAAAAGCAAAACCTACAGACTCGGCAGACCCGGGGCTGGGACCCAGCAATCTGGGTTTTCACAAACCTTCCAGGTGGTTCTAATGCAGCTGAAGTTCCAGCAACACCTGGGGAACTTCTACCACCTCCAATACGGGCTCAGGCTTCAGAAAGTCTTGAAGTTCTTCAAGTGCCTTTGTTGTTGTTGTTGTTGTCGTTGTGATGGAGTCTCGCTCTGTCGCCCAGGCTGGAGTGCAGTGGTGTGATCTCAGCTCACTGTAACCTCTGCCTCCCGTGTTCAAGCGATTCTCCTGCCTCAGCCTCCTGAGTAGCTGGGATTACAGGCACCCGCCACCACACCTGGCTAATTTTTGTATTTTTAGTGGAGATGGGGTTTCACTGTGTTAGCCGGGCTGGTCTCGAACTCCTGATCTCAGGTGATCCACCCACTTCGGCCTCCCAAAGTGCTGGGATTACAGGCACGAGCCACCGCACTCAGCCCATTTGCTCTTTTCTTCCATGTGGAAGAAGGTTCCCCAGCTCCCCAAGGATGTTCCCTGGCCACGCCACATCAAGACTGCCTGGTCTCCAGTTCTCCCTGAAATCCTAAATAACTGTTGAGTGGGTTTCCTGTGTCCCTGCTTTCCCGCCTGCTTGATTTTCCATGGGACTGTGTTTCATAAGATTAGCACTTCCTACTCCTCAAAGGATTTCCACAGCCATTGTCTTCAGAGCTTTTGACTAACAATCCCGTGATAGAGAGAAAGCAGCGCCATTCCCTTCCATTTGCACACAAGGAAATTGAATCACAGAAAGGTTGAGTGCCTTCCAGAAGGCCACAGAGCAAGTTAGAGACAGATTTAGGACTAAAGCCCTCCAGTGCAGACCCTCAATCCTATGTTCTTTCTAACAGGTGTATTATGAAATTAATTACATTTAATGCTTCTATCAACACTTTCGAGTTTTATTGCTATTCTCATTTTACAGATGAGAAAACTAAGTTTTCCCAGAACATGATCCCAGAGCCACTTACATCAGAATCCCCTGGAGTACCTGTTTAAAATACAGATTCCCAGCCAGGCATGGTGGCTCATGCCTGAAATTCCAGCACTTCGGGGAGGCCTAGGCGGGCAGATCACTTGAGGTCAGAAAGACTTCCAGATCAGCCTGGCCAACATGGTGAAACCCCATCTCTACTAAAAATACAAAAATTAGCCAGGCATGATGGCATGCACCTGTAATCCCAGCTACTCAGGAGGCTGACGCACGAGAATTGCTTGAACCTGGGAGGAGGAGGTTGCAGTGAGCTGAGATTGAGCTACTGCATTCCAGCCTGGGTGACAGAGCAAGACTCTGTCTCAAAAAAAAAAGAAAAGAAAAGAAAAGAAAAAAGAAAAAAAAGTCACATTTAAGCAAGATTCACTGAGTGCCCAGCACCTGGCTGAGTGCTTCACATACACAACATCATTTAACAGTAGGCACTGCTATTATTCCCATCTAACAAATGAAGACACTGAAACCCGGAGGGCCTAATGATTTTTCCAAGGGTCACGGCAGGCAAACAGATGCCTGAACGTGTGCTCTTCGCCACAATTTAATGCTGCCTTCCCCTACAAGTCTTTTTTTTTTCTTTTTATTTACATATTTATATATTTTGAAAATTGATTTGGGGGTCTTGATACATTGCCCAGGCTGGTCTTGAACTCCTGAGCTCAAGTGATCCTCCTGCTTTAGCCTCCCAAAATGCTGAGATTACAGGCATAACCCACCATGCCCAGCCATAAAAGTCACTTTTATCTGCCACTTTAGCATATTTTTTTTCTAAAAGTCATTTTTTAAAATGTTGTTTTTGTATACTTGGCATAGTGCCTGGGACTCAGTAGGTGCTAAGTAAATGAGCCAAATGAATGAATGAATGAACAGAAGTGAATTTTGTAGGACCACTGATGTAAAAAGTTCCAGCATAATCCCTCAAGCTGTATTTAAAAAATGGGGGAGCTGGGCGTGGTGGTTCACACCTGTAGTGCCAGTTTCTTGGGAGACTGAGGCAGGAGGATTGGTCGAGCCCAGAGCTCAAGAAGAGCCTGGCCAACAGAGCAAGACTCTGTCTCTAAATTTAAAGACAGGTGAGGGAAGAATTCTTAAAATAAGTTTCTGTGGTCACTTGCTGCTTTTCTCTTGAAGTCTGTTGAGCCTGAAAACACATACACACACACACAAAGTTAGTCGAAGGCTCTAATTGGAAATACTGTGGCTATGTAGAATCTCACTTGATTTGCTTTAATTGTTAAAGGTTTTGGAGGCAGGAACTGCCACTTCATTCTCCAAATTCTCCATGTCTCAGTTGACTCATCAGTAAAATGAGGCTGATCATAGTCTCACAACAGGGGGTTGCCGTGAAGATTCAGTGAGATAACACAGCCCAGGTGCTTAATGCAGCACACAGCACACGAGAAGCTGCCAACGATGTTAGTGACTGTTATTCTTCTTTTATTGTCACTATTTGTGGGGAAAGGCACAGATATAAGAATTATTCTGGCCAGGTGCAGTGGCTCACACCTGTAATCCCAGCACTTTGGGAGGCTGAGGTGGGCAGATCACTTGAGGTCAGGAGTTTGAGACCAGCCTGGCCAACGTGGTGAAACCCCGTCTCTACTAAAAGTACAAAAATTAGCTGGACGTGATGGCAGGTGCCTGTAATCCCAGCTACTCAGGAGGTTGAGGCAGGAGAATCACTTGAATCCGGGAGGTGGAGGTTGCAGTGAGCCAAGATGGCACCACTGCACTCCAGCCTGGGCAACAGAGCAAGACTCCTAAAAAAAAAAAAACAACAACAAAAAACTATTCTTGTGTCATACTCATGCGAAAGGCAAAGCCCCTGTAGTTTAGGTTGTAAATACAAATAAAGACTGAGAGGTAGCAATGGCACCTATATATTATGCCTAAAAGACTAATTCCACATATATGTACAATTTGCATTTGTCTTTGAAACACATTATGATTTTTCCAAAATATTGTAATTGTGTTTCATTTCCATTTACAATTATAGGTTGCTTAAGCTACTGTCAAAGTATTCCTTGAGCACTAGCTTTGTTTGGTTGATTAGAAGCAGGGGGCCTGTAAAAATGGCTAATGAAAAGACCTTACAATGATATGGGGCTCTAGAGTTTACATAGGGATTTTACACACATTCTCTTTTTTTTTTCTTTTTTGAGGTGGAGTCTCGCTGTGTCACCCAGGCTGGAGTGCAGTGGTGCGATCTCAACTCACTGCAACTTCCGCCTCCCGGGTTCAAGCGATTCTCCTGCCTCAGCCTCCTGAGTAGCTGGGACTACAGGTGCCCGCCACCACACCCGGCTAATTTTTTGTAATTTAGTAGAGACGAGGCTTCACCATGTTGGCCAGGATGGTCTTGAACTCCCGACCTCATGATCCGCCCACCTCAGCCTCCCAAAGTGCTAGGATTACAGGCATGAGCCACCGCACCTGGCCCACACATTCTTGTTAATCCTCAACCACCTCATGTCCCCTGTGGTGAGGTTGGTACTATCACTGCCACCTGACAAAGTTGAAGTGATGTGCCCAAGGTCATCTAGTCATCTATTTATTATTATGTGTGTGTATATATTTTATATATATATATAAATTTTTTTTTTTTTTTTGAGACAGAGTCTTGCTCTGCCGCCCAGGCTGGAGTGCAGTGGCGTGATCTCAGTTCACTGCAAGCTCCGTCTCCCAGGTTCATGCCATTCTCCTGCCTCAGCCTCTCTAGTAGCTGGGACCACAGGCACCTGCCACCACACTCAGCTATTTTTTTGTATTTTTAGTAGAGACGGGGTTTCACCGTGCTATCCAGGATGGTCTCGATCTCCTGACCTCGTGATCTGCCCGCCTCGGCCTCCCAAAGTATTATGTATATTTTTTAATATTTTTCTGAGATAGTGTCTCATTCTGTCGCCCAGGCTGGAGTGCAGTAGCAGGATTTCGGCTCACAGCAACCTCCCCTTTCTGGGTTCAAGCGATTCTCCTGCCTCAGCTTCCCGAGTAGCTGGGACTACAGGCGCCCGCCACCACGCCCAGCTAATTTTTTGTATTTTTAGTAGAGATGGGGTTTCACCATGTTGGCCAGGCTGGTCTCAAACTCCTGACCTCAAGTGATCCGCCCACCCTTAGCCTCCCAGAGTGCTGGGATTATAGGTGTGAGCCACAGCACCTGGCCTATCATCTATTTAGTAGCAGAAGCTGGGCTTGAACCCGTTTTCAAACTCTAAGCCCCACAGCAAGAACTGACTCTAGGATTCCAATTCACTCTTGGATACTCAGTAACCAAGTCACTGGTGTGAAAGTTGGCAGAATCAAAATGGAGTCACTAAGGTTAAGAAAACTCTGGCCAGGCATGGTGGCTCATGCCTGTAATCCCAACACTTTGGGAAGCCAGGTGGGAGGATTGCTTGAGCCCAGGAGTTTGAGACCAGCCTGGGCAACATGGCGAAACATGGTCTCTATAAAAAATACAAAAAATTGGGGAATGTGGTGGGGTGGGGGGAGGGGGGAGGGATAGCATTGGGAGATATACCTAATGCTAGATGACGAGTTAGTGGGTTCAGCGCACCAGCATGGCACGTGTATACATATGTAACTAACCTGCACAATGTGCACATGTACCCTAAAACTTAAAGTATAATAAAAAAAAAAAGAAAAAAAGAAAATGTAACAACAACAAAAAAAAGAAACAGAAATACTTTAAATATTTATGTCACATTTAAGAATGGAAAAGGAAACCAGAACAAGAGAAGAAAATATATTATTTAATAAATTTAAAAATCCAGCAAGAAAAAAAGAAAAATACAAAAAATACAAAAAATTAGCCAGGCATGGAGGTGTGTGCCTGTACTCCCAGCTGCTTGGAAGGCTGAGGTGGGAGGATCATCTGAGCCTGGGATGTTGAGGCTGCAGAGAGCTATGATTGCATCACTGCACTCCAGCCTGTGTGACAGAGCAAGATCTTATCTCAAAAAGAAAAAAAAATTAAGAAAACTCTGACAGAGGAGGAGAAGGCCATGAAGATCAGGTTCTCAGGCTTGTATGCCTGATAATGAAACAGACTCGGCTGGGCGCCTTGGCTCATACCTGTAATCCCAGCACTTTGGGAGGCCGAGGCGGGCGGATCACCTGAGGTTGGGAGTTCAAGACCAGCCTGACCAACATGGAGAAACCCCGTCTCTACTAAAAATACAAAATTAGCTGGGCGTGGTGGCGCATGCCTGTAATCCCAGCTACTTGGGAGGCTGAGGCAGGAGAACCGCTTGAACCCGGGAGGTGGATGTTGTGGTGAGCTGAGATCGCGCCATTGCACACCAGCCTGGGCAACAAGAGCGAAACTCTGTCTCAAAAAAAAAAAAGACTCTACTAAAACCACAGCCTTGCACGAAGCCCATCACATCCTTACACAAACAATTTTTCTGCAAGGACATCTGCCCAGCAACTGCCTGTCCAATCTCAGACTGGCGTCACTCTTGTTATTGATCTTTGTAGCCAAGGATAATCATCTTAAAACAATCATATAAACCTCTTCATTTTTCATTTAAAAACCTTTGTCTTTCTTTACCTCCCTGAACAGGCACGTAGTTTACAATGGCCCATGTATTCCCACTGCAATGGTCCATTCCCAAATAAACATCTTCTCTTTTGCAGAGCCTCTCTGTTTGCTATTTAGGTTGATGCTGGGTGACCACATGAACGTGATAGTGGGGATTGCCAGGAGGAAGAGACTGTCTCCCCAGTAAAAACACACTTGGGGAGACTTCAATTCAAGATGTGGTAACAAGGACTGAATTTATCCTCCAGCCTCAAAAACTGGAAAATAAATGAAACCACTATTTTCAAACACGGGACAGCAGACAGCAAGGGTGGTGATGCCTGAGAGAGAATAAAGGCTACTCCCAGCCTCTGCTCCTCATCTGGAAATCCCTTCCTTCAAAGCCGCCTTAATGCCACCAATGCCACGAATGGCCCCCAATTCCCTGCTGGAAGGAGTCTCTGTTCTGCCGTGAATGCCTCCAGTGAAGCCTGTCTTTCAACTTGTGCCATTGTATGACGCCCAGCATGGCTGTTGGTGCCTGACGGCCAGGCCTCTGGAGCACAGGAGGGCGCCTCCCATAACCGCACATCAGAGAACCGACACTTCACAGATCGGTGCTCATAAAACGTTTCTGGAAAGAAGGAGCAATGATACTTCCCATGAAGTTTATCATGAAAAGGAAAAACAGGCCGGGTGTGGTGGCTCAGGCTTGTAATCCCAGCACTTTGGGAGGCCGAGTCAGGTGGATCACCTGAGGTTAGGAGTTCAAGACCAACCTGGCCAACATGGCAAAACCCCACCTCTACTAAAAATACAAAAATTAGCCAGGTGTGGTGGTGCGCACTTGTAATCCCAGCTACTCGGGATGCTGAGGCACCAGAATCGCTTGAAGTCAGGAGGCGGAGGTTGCAGTCAGGCAAGATCGCGCCACTGCACTTCAGCCTGGGCGACAGAGTGAGGCTCTGTCTCAAAAAAAAAAAAAAAAAAGAAAAAGAAAAACAGTTACAATAAAAAAGAAAGAGTGAGATAAATCATACAGTCTTCACAGTCCCCCTTGATATAGATATATATTTTTATATATATATTTTTAGACGGAGTCTCGCTCTGTCACCCAGGCTGGAGTGCAGTGGCGCGATCTCGGCTCACTGCAAGCTCTGTCTCCCAGGTTCACCCCATTCTCCTGCCTCAGCCTCCTGAGTAGCTGGGACTACAGGCGCCTGCCACCATGCCCAGCTAATTTTTTTGTAATTTTAGTAGAGACAGGGTTTCACCATGTTAGCTAGGATGGTCTCAGTCTCCTGGCCTCATGATCCACCCACCCTGGCCTCCCAAAGTGCTGGGATTACAGACGTGAGCCACCGCGCCCGGCCCTCACCTTGATATTTTTGTTTTTCAGCTTAAATAAGTGGATCTCTGGATAAGCGGCCTGACTGATGAGAGAAAGAGCTGGCTTTTCTTCCGACAATAGTTGTTGTGAACTCTTTGTGGCAAGAACAGTGATAGAACAGACATTATCATCAGGAGAATCAGCTCGTAAAAGCCACATTCTTGGCACGTCAAAGGTATTTGAGAGGGACAGAAAGAGTAAAGCGATTCTTTCCAAATAACAGTTGGGAAAGATGGCACTGTTTTAACTTGAATACCCCTCTTTTTTAAGAAAAAGAGGATCATAAGGCTAAAACAGATTTTTTTAATTGAGAAAGTTTATTTTAAACATTTTTGAGAAAAAAATAAGAAACCTCTAAATTACTTTGGCACTACCAAGTGACACCAGTCACTATCGAGTTTTCTTGTTTGATTTCTCTGTGACACTTATTATCGGCTATTCTCTTCATTTTACTTGTATATATTTTGTTTTCTCCCTTTGAACGTTGAGTGCCAGGAAAACCTGGACTTTGAATTCTCTGTGTGATACCAAGTACCAGAACAGCCACCCAGCAGGGGCTCTGGAAATGCGCCCTGAAAGAACTCAGACAACAGGAGACCCTCCTCAGCTCCAGGGCTGCTGCCATTTGCACACAGAAGGGAGCAGCCTGTGTTTCAAAGGTGAGATCCAGATACTTTTTTAAATTATTATTATTTTTCTTTTTTCTTTAAAAAAAGGTTTTTTTGTATAGACAGGGGTCTTGCCATATTGCCCAGGCTGATCTCTAACTCCTGGGCTCAAATGATCCTCCTGCCTTGGCCTCCCAAAATGCTGGGATTATAGATGTGAGCCACTGCACCTCACCCAGATACTTTCTTACCAGTCTCTGGCCGAAATTTCACAAGAAGTGGGGACACCAAAGACAAAAATGAACAAATGAACCGAGGTAAGGTTGGGCCTGGTCTGGAGGACAGAAAGGAGGCCATCAGGTCGATAGCTTATGTCCAGGGAAACAAAACCATTTTGGATTTTCATTTCTTTATTATTATTTTTTGAGACGGAGTCTCGCTGTGTCACCCAGGCTGGAGTGCAGTGGCATGATCTCGGCTCACGGCAACCTTTGCCTCCCAGGTTCAAGTGATTCTCCTGCCTCAGTCTCTTCAGTAGCTGGGATTACAGGTGCCCACTACCACGCCAGGCTAATTTTTGTATTTTTAGTAGAGACGGGGTTTCGCCATGTTGACCAGGTTGGTCTCAAACTTCTGGCCTCAGGTGATCCACCTGCCTCGGCCTCCCAAAGTGCTGGGATTACAGGCGTGAACCACCGCGCCCGGCCTGGTTTTTCTTTAAAGTGCTGAACATTTGGTCACAATGATGTAGAGAACAGGGTCAGTTCAGACAGCCCCTCCCTCCTGGAAGGCTCTCTCCTCCCTGGCGCCTCCTGTCCATAGATGGCCAAGTCCAGTCTACCTTCCCCACATACTCTCTCCAGATCTTAACATTTAGCCGTGTTCGCATCAGATCTTTTTCTTTGTTTTATTTATTTGGTGAGGGAAGCCCTGTGTCCCCTGGTACCCACGGCTCTCCCTCCCTCCTCTGAGATAACCAGTCTCCTGAGTTTGGGGTTAATCATCCCAATGTTTCCATAAATGGTATGTAAAAATTTGCAGATCTTGGCTGCTCGCGGTGGCTCTCACCTGTAATCTCAGCACTTTGGGAGGCCGAGGCGGGCAGATCACCTGAGGTCAGGAGTTCGACACCAGCCTGACCAACATTTTGAAACCCTGTCTCTACTAAATACAAAAAAATTAGCCGGGCATGGTGGTGCATGCCTGTAGTCCCAGCTACCTGGGGAGGCTGAGGCAGGAGAATCACTTGAACCTGGGAGGTGGAGGTTGCAGTGAGCTGAGATTGTGCCATTGCACTCTAGCCTGGGCAACAAGAGTGAAACTCTTAAAAAAAAAATTTGCAGATCTTAAAAAGTCAGAGAAATGGTTTCATTTGGTATGAATCCTTCTGTAACTTTCTTTTTCACTCAGCACTATTCATTCATATTGTTACTCAGCACTATTCATTCATATTGTTACATGTAGTCCTGGTGTATTCATTTAGTGATTCATGCCACTCATGAACACTGTGAACCACCGAGTCTTCCTACCTATCCAAGTCTTATTACCTACGTTCCTCCATAAGACAGACAGCTCTGTGAGAGCAAAGATTATTTTTTAGGTACTAGAACAGCATGTAGCATGTAATGTAACCTGAAAAGCTGGTTAATTCGTTCCAAGAATTAATCAAAGCTGTGTAGTATCTCACCACTGAAATGTAACACAATTGTTTTGCTCATTCTTCCATGGATGACACTTTCATTACTCCAGTATTTTGCTTATTTATTTATTTATTTATTTTGAGACATTCTTGCTCTGTTGTCCAGGCTGGAGTGCAGTGGCGTGATCTTGACTCATTGCAACCTCCGCCCTCTGGGTACAAGTGCGTCTTGTGTGTCAGCCGCCCAAGTAGCTGGAATCACAGGCACGTGTCACCACGCCCGGCTAATTTCTGTATTTTTAAAATAGAGACAGGGTTTTGCCATGTTGGTCAGGCTGATATTTTTGCTAATTTAAACAGTACTTTTGCAAGAATATTTCCCATGTCTCCTTTTGCACGTGTAGGACAGAATTTTTATGTACTCAAGGATGGATTAGCTGAGTAATGGGTAGCTATGTGCAGCTTCAAATTTATTAAATATTACTATCTGCTTTCTAAAATGGTTATACTGAGAGTACATAAAAAGTCTGACCTCAGAACCAGGGCACTCAAATCCTTTCAGAACTTTTTTCCATATGAAAAACAGGTATGTTACTGTTTGACACATCGAGAATTTCCATCTCTTTCTTTTTGCCGGCTGTTAGTGTTCCATTGTCAAGAGTCACCTGACTTTTGCAAATCAGTTTCCTGTTGGTGGATGTTGGATTCTGCTCTGAAACATCACGTGTTCAGCATGTTTGCATGTTCTGTGGTTCTGTTTTTGTGGTTACATATTATTTTATTGGGTGGCTCTATCAAAATTAACTACTCACATATATTTTTAAAATAACTGCATAAAATAAATGTTTTATTTTTCTTAGGAAATTTCCCAAGAATTAAAATTTTGGTCAGTGTATTAATAAGTTTTGTGCTTCTTATGTATTGCCAAAAATATTATTATAATTTAGATTGTCTGTTGCCTGGAAAACTGCTTAAGTATTGTGTGCATTTTTTTTGTTGTTGTTTTTTCTGTTTGTTTTTTCTTGAGACGAGGTCTCACTATGTTGCACAACCTGGTCTCCAATTCCTGGCCCCAAGTGATCCTCCTTCCTTGGCCTCCCAAAATGCTGGGATTATAGGTATGAGCCACGGTGCCCAGCCTATATGCATTTATTTTGCTGACTTGACTCTGAGTCTCCACATAGGCAGTGTTGTGTTGATTATTTTCTGTGAATGGAACCTGGCACATAGTATATACACAGTTAAAAGAAAAAAATGGGGGCCAGGTGTAGTGGCTCATGCCTGTAATCCCAGCACTTTGGGAGGTGGTGGCGGGCAGATCACTTGAGGTCAGGAGTTTGAGACTAGCCTGGCCAACATGGTGAAACCCCATCTCTACTAAAAAGACCAAAATTAGCTGGGTGTGGTGGTGTGCACCTGTAGTCCCAGCTACTTGGGAGGCTGAGGCAGGATAGTTGCTTGAACCTGGGAGGCAGAGGTTGCAGTGAGCTGAGATCACGTCACTGCACTCTAGCCTGGGCACAGAGCAAGACTCTGTCTCAAAAAAAAAAAAAAAAAAAAATTAAACAATTAGCTGGACGTGGTGGTGAACCTATAGACCCAGCTATTCATGAGGCTGAAGCAGGAGGATCACTTGAGCCTAGGAGTTCGAGGCTGCAGGAAACTATGACCATGCCACTGCACTCCAGTCTGGGCAACAGAACGAGACTCTGTCTCTGAAAAAGAAAGAAAAAATGGCTCCCAGAGGAGAAATGGCTATCAGTCTACTATAAAGATGGGCCCCCAGGTATAAGGACAGGTTGCTCCAAGCCTAAGTCGGTTAGAGAACCAGAGCTGGTGGTGAGGGCAAGGCTGTGATTCCTGGGGGCTACCTGGGGCCACCTGGGCCTGCCTTCTCATCCATTCTTGCTGCAGGCAGTCAGCTGGCTGGGCTGCCCCTGCGCCTGGCTGGTGAGTGTGGGGTAGGGAAACCGGCCAAGGGCAGAGCCAGGAGCCAGCCTCGCCTGCCTGCTGCAGGCCTGAGACAGCTGTGGGGTGTGAGACCAGGAGGGAGCTCACAGCGCACAAGCTTGTAGTCACAAGGGGTTTGAGGGAGCAAGCCACCTGGGCAACACTTGCCCGAGACATACGCTCTAGCTGTGTGACTTTGGGAAAGTGAGGGATCTTCAAATGGGGAGATTATCATGAATTACCTGGGTGGACCCAATGTAATCACAGGGATCCTTATGAAGGGGAACGAAAGGGTCAAAGTCAGAAAAAGGAGAGGAAACCACGCAGCCAGAGGTTGGAGTGAAACGTTTTGAAGATAGAGGAAAGGTGCCACAAGTCAAGGAATGCAGGAAGCCTCTAGAAAATGGAAAAGCCAGGGAAGGAAGTTCTCCCCTGGAGCCTCCAGAAGGAACACAGTCCTTCCAACACCTTGGTTTTAGACTTCTGACCTCCAGAAGAGGAAGAGAATAAATCTGTGTTATTCTAAACGACTAAGTTCGCAGTAATTTGTTGTAGGAAATGACACCCTCTAAGCCCCTGAGACCTCATCTGTAAAGTGGAGATGCTAATAGAACCTATTTAATACAGCTGCTTTGTGATTTACACACATTAAGGTATTTGAAATGTTTAGAAGAATGCCTGGAAAATAGCATTTAACAAACACTTGGGCAGGTCACTCGAGCTCTCTGGACCCAGAGACCCCCAAGGTCAGGGAGGGCTACTTCTGAGTGCGTGTTCTCAGTGGCTGCGGCCACCTCTGGTCTCCCTGGACCAGCAGATCCTTCTGCAGCCCTCATCTTTAGCAGGCGCCTGAAGCTGTCAGTCAGACAAGCCCTAGGAAGGTGCCAGGATGAGTATCTTTCTGCATCATGGGGGAGCACTGTGACCTGAAACCCTGACCCAGCATTCCCAGGGCATCAGAGGGGAGTTAACGGGTTCGTTGGAGTGGAGAAGAAAGCCCCTTAGCTCCCGACCTTCCTGCAGGGCTGCATTACATACAGCCGAGCAGCCAGGAAAGCAACGAGAGACATACACTTTCCAGAAGGTCAGGGAAGAGGAATCAGCTCGTTAATAGAATAGTGATTTACCATGTTCAAAGCTTACACACAGGCCGGGCGTGGTGGTTCATGTCTGTAATCCTGGCACTTTGGGAGGCTGAGGTGGGCGGATCACCTGAGGTCGGGAGTTTGAGACCAGCCTGGCCAACATGGTGAAACCCTGTCTCTACTAAAAGTACAAAAATTAGCTGGGTGTGGTGGCGGGCACCTGTAATCCCAGCTACTCTGGAGGCTGAGGCAAGATAATTGCTTGAACCCTTGAGGCAGATGTTGCAGTGAGCCGAGATCGCGCCATTGCACTCCACCCTGGGCGACAAGAGGGAGACTCCATCTTAAAAAAAAAAAAAAGTGGTCTGGGCACGGTGGCTCACGCCTGTAATCCTAGCATTTTGGGAGGCCGAGGTAGGCAGATCATGAGGTCAGGAGATCGAGACCATCCTGGCTAACACGGTGAAACCCCATCTCTACTAAAAATACAAAAAATTAGCTGGCGTGGTGATGGGCACCTTGTAGTCCCAGCTACTTGGGAGGCTGAGGCAGGAGAATGGCGTGAACCCGGGTGGCAGAGCTTGCAGGGAGCCAAGATTGCGCCACTGCACTCCAGCCTGGGAGACAGAGCAAGACTGCGTCTCAAAATAAATAAATAAATAAATAAAAAGCTTACATACATATATATATATGCACAAGTGCACACACACACGTAAGAACATCTATGCATGTACATGCACACAACACACATGCTCCCAACAGTGCCAGGATCTAGGCAGAACTATGTAATCTCTGTTTTCCAGATGAAGAAACTCAAAACTTAGAGGGAAAAAGGCTTGCTCAAGGTCATCAAGTTGGCTACAGGCACCCAGCAAGGGCCACAGCCTGGGCCACATCCCCGCATCTTGGTTCAGCAGTCCTGGGGGTGGGTGATCTCAGCAGTCAGGTTCCAGTTTGTCTCCTGCCATTGCTGTCCTGCAGGGCTGCCCCTCCTCATTCCTTCTTCCCCTCCTAATTGGGTGCAGGCACAAATAGGATTATATTGATAGCAATACCAATTGGATGAGGTATCAGTTGTTTTTGAATGTCCTCTCCTAGGCCAGAAGGCAAGAGAATGGCTTCTGTGGTTCTCACCTCTTCTCTCAGTGTATTTTTGGTAGGATGGGGTCAAGTTTTTAATTTGTTTATCTATTTTTTTTTTTTTTGAGGAGTTTCACTGTCGCCCAGGCTGGAGTGCAATGGCGCAGTCCCAACTCACAGCAACCTCCGCCTCCCAGGTTCAAGTGATTCTCGATTCTCCTGCCTCAGCCTCCTGAGTAGCTAGGATTACAGGCGTGTGCCACCACACCCGGCTAATCTGTGTATTTTTAGTAGAGATGGGGTTTCACCATGTTGGCCAGGCTGCTCTCAAACTCCTAAGTGATCTGCCCACCTCGGCCTCCCAAAGTGCTGGGATTGCAGGTGTGAGCCACCGCGCCCAGCCATGGGGTCAGGTTTTAAAGATGTTGAGGAGCTGCTGTGCATATCACTGCAGAGAGCATGAGATGGGCAGACACAGGCCATGCCTAGCAAGCTCAACATCTGGTCATGGCCTGAGCCCCACAACTTGCCGGAGGTTACACAAAGTGCTGATGGAGTGTGGAGGGAACAAGGAGAGTGGCTTGTGCAGGAGGTGCCTCAGGGATGAGGGAAAGGCTAAAGCAAGTGAGAAAAGCATGGCCTGATGGCCTCGCAGGACTCAGTGGTAGAGGCCAGGCCAGGATCCAGCCCATTTCCATCTAAGCCCTCCTTTTTTTTTTTTTTTTTGCTTTAATATCCACATATTGCTTTAAGAAAAAAAATCAAAATGTGCAAATGCTATTTTTCAAAGGACAGTCTGTGACCACCGACGTCAGAATCACCTGGGGGAATCTGCAAAGACAGAATCCTGGGCCTCTGCCAGCTCCACCCAACCTGCTGACTCAGAGTCTCTGAGAGCGGGGTGCAGGGTTTGCATTGTTAGCACTCAAGTTTGAGACCCACAGGTTAAGTAATGGGAAAAGCAAAGACTCAGAGATTTGGCAGGGACCAATGGGTCTGCTTGGCAGAGGCGGAAGGGTAGCATCAGGGTACCTGCTCTGGGCTTGGCTCCTCTTGGCCTTGGCTCCTCTGGGGCATCAGGGGAACAAGGAGGAGCAGACACCTCGCCAGCCGGGGTGTGTCTGAGCCCCAGGAATCCTGCCTCGCAGGGAGGATTCTCTGAGTAGAGGTGATGTGTTATCACAGTACCAGCATTTCTCAGCCTGACTCATGGAAGGGAGTGACTTTACTGTTAGGGCCTGAGGGGAAATAATGAGGAACTTCTAGACCAGTTTCATTTTTATTTTTAAACCCACAGTTCACCCTTGGGCCTTGTGCCAGACCCACTGTTCTAGAACCTAACATCGGCCTGGCCCTTTCTTCTCCCCCAGGCCACTGTGCCACCTGACTTTGGAAGCAAAGCATGGCTGTGGGTATCATCAGAGTGGCAGAACCAGGAACAGACTAGGCCCAAAGGCTCCCGGCACATCTGTCCAGGCAGCACTCCCCATCAGGCTCGGGGGTGGCAGATGCGATGCTGTGGGGGAGACTGAAACCCCTTACTAGGGCCAAAAGGCTGTTTCCCCTAGACAGGAGACAAATAAACGACACTTTCTCTTGCTTTCGGCTGATGGCAAACTTCTTACTGGCCCGACAGGCTGAGAATAATTTCTGCTTGTCTCTGCTTTAGTAATAATAAAAGCAAAAGCAGTGATATTTTGCCCTTTCTCCCTCTCCATTGCCCTGAGAGAGCAGTTTCAGGCTTCCTCTACTAAAAGCATATGATCATTGACCAGTTATGATCAAAAAAGTGAAAAGAAAAAAAGCAGTTATAAGCCATTAAGAATGCTCTGGGTCAGGTGCAGTGGCTCATGCCTGTAATCCCAGCACTTTGGGAGGGATTTCTCTTCTTGGGAAGCTACCCAAAGTGCTGGGAAAATGGTGTCACCACTTTGGAAAACAGTCTGGCAGTTCCTCAGAAGGTTACACATAGAATTATCTATAACCCAGCAATTCCACTCCTAAAATGTATATATAAGAAATGAAAACCAGCAGGGCGCAGTGACTCACACCTGTAATCCCAGCACTTGGAGAGGCCCAGGCAGGCAGATCACCTGAGGTCAGGAGTTTGAGACCAGCCTGGTCAACATGGCGAACCCCATCTCTACTAAAAATACAAAAATTAGCTGGGTGTGGTGGTGCACGCCTGTAATCCCAGCTACTTGGGAGGCTGAGGCAGGAGAATCGCCTGAACCCGGGAGGCAGAGGTTGCAGTGAGCTGAGACTGCGCCACTGCACTCCAGCCTGAGCGACAGAGTGAGACTCCATTGCAAAAAAAAAAGGAATGAAAACCAACATCCATACAAAAAATATGTACACAAACTTCATAGCAGCATTATTCATAATAGTCAAAAAAGGTGGAAACAACCCAAATATCCATCAACGGAAAAACAAAATGTAGTATATGCATACAATGAAATACTATTTGGTACTAAAAAGAAATGAAATACTGTCCCATAATTTGAGGGAGAAAAAAAAAGAAATGAAATATTGATATATGCTACAACATGGAAAAACCTCGAAAACACGGTAAGTGAAAGAAGCTGGTCACAGAGGCCCACCTATCATATGATTCCATTTCTATGAAACGTCCGAAAGAGACGAATCTACAGAAACAGGAAGGAGATTAGTGGTTGTCAGGGGTTGGGGAAGATGGGGAGTGAGATGGGTAGGGGTCTTATTTTTGGGGTGATGAAAATGTTCGAAAATTATGGTGATGATTGCACAATTCTGCAAATATACCAAAAACCATTAAAATGTACACTTTAGGCCTGGTGTGGTGACTCACGCCTGTAATCCCAGCACTTTTGGAGGCTGAGGTGGGAGGATCCCTTGAGCCCAGGAGTTTGAGACCAGCATGGGCAACATAATGAGACCCCGTATCTACAAAAAATTTAAAAATTAGCCTCGTGTGGTGGTGCATGCCTATAATCCCAGCTACTGGGGAGGCTGAGGTGGGAGGATCATTGGAGCCTAGGAGGTTGAGGCTGCAGTGAGCAGTGATCATGCCACTGTACTCCAGCCTGGGAGAGAGAGAGACCCTGTCTCAAAAATAAACAAACAAAAGGTACACTTCAAATGAGTAAATGTATGATATATGAATTCTATCTCAATAAAGGTAAGTTTTTTTTTTTTTTTTGAAGAGTAAAGGGAGGTGGGGAAGTAGGTGATGGGTGTGCTAGTAGGGTACCAAGCAAGAAGGAACTTACCCCATTCAGCATTCAGTTTCACCTCTCATTTTAGAAGACTTTACTTTTCAAAAGATCTCTTTGTTGAAGTATAACCAATGTTCTCCTGGAGCTGGCTCAACTGAGCTTGCAAGAACCAATCATATGTCTCTTTGCCGAACTCAGAATTGACACCACATTGGTAGCATGTAATCAACCATGGTAGAAATATTTACACCACAGGGATTGACAAATGCTACAATTAAGGGCTTTTTAATTAAAACAAATTTTTTTTTTTTTGCGAGTTAAACATTTACCAGCTTATCTGTGGGGATAACACGCATAGAGAAAAGCGCATGTATTAGAAATGAATGGCTTGATGAATTTTCACAGACTGAACCGACCTTTGTGACCAGCACCCAAAGAAAGATAACAGTGTCTTCACCCCCAAACCCTTCCTCCAGCGTCCTCTTCTAGTGGTTACCCAAAGGTAACAACTTTTTTTTTTTTTTTTTTTTTAAGATGGAGTTTTACTCTTATGCATTGGTGCAACTTCAGCTCACTGCAACCTCCGCCTCCTGGGTTCAAGCAATTCTCCTGCCTCAGTCTCCCCAGTAGCTGGGATTACAGGCGCCTGCCACCATGCCCAGCTAATTTTTTGTATTTTTGGTAGAGACGGGGTTTCACCATGTTGGCCAGGCTGGTCTCGAACTCCTAACCTCAGGTGATCCACCCGCCTCGGCCTCCCCAAAGTGCTGGGATTACAGGTGTGAGCTACTGCGCCCGGTCTGTTCTGACTTGTAATTGCACAGATTGCTTATTTTTCCACGTTAAGTGGAATCAAAGAGTGAATTCTGTTGAGTCTGGCTTCTTGCACACAATGTTACGAAATTCATCCAGGTCACTGCATGTGGTTATAGAGTGCTCATTCTCATTACTGAATACATTGTGTGAATAGTCCCCAATTTATATGTATTTATATATTTCACTGTGGGTGGATATTTGGGTAACCTGCAGGTTTTACTGTTGCAAACAGGACTGCTACGGACATTCTAGTGCATGTCTTTGGCCAATGTATGTCACATTTCCACTCAAGAATCTATGGGTCACAGAACACGAGTATGTCCAGCTTGAGTAGATATGTAGCCGACTTCACTTTGACTCTATTCCTGTTCTCTGCCTCCTGTCCCACGCCCTTAACTTCCCTTTCCTTGCAAGCAAGCAGGGTCACCACCCTGGCATCTTCCACTCTGGGGCAGACCAGACTGGGCCTGGGTTTTGCGTGGGAAAGTAAACCCCAGGCCACTGGGACTAGTTGGCGGGTAACCCTGGAGGCACCGCTGTTCCTCCATCTTCAGAGCTCACTTAGGGTGGCAGAGCCATAAAAGGACCTTCAGATAGGGAAGTAGCTGGTAACCGGAGGTGGAGCCAGCCGGGGTAGTCTCGGTGTCTGACGTTTCTAAGTGCTTCCAGCTGAGCAGGAACCAGGCTTGCACATTCAGACAATGTATTCTTGTGAATCTTTGTTCAGCGGCTTAATGCACCATAGAAAGAGGTCCATTGTCAAGCAGCCTGTTTCCCGGGTGGGAGTCAGCAATATGCAGCGTAAGTGGGTAGAGCCACTGTGGCTCAGAGGCTCCCCGGCTTTGGCCCTCGGTTGGGGGCGGGTGCTGCCCATGCTTTTGAAAGGAGAGCAGCTAATGTGACTACCCGGGCTCCGCCCCTTTCAACAGTGGGCGCTCTGCTCGTTATTTTTGACAGGTTTCATGTGCTCACTCGTTCAAGAAATACTCTTGTGATCACCAACTGCAGGTCAAGCATGGAGGAGGTTTATGTCTCTAATTTATCACTTGTCACCGGGGAAGGTGAGGAGTTTTCAAAGTTCTAGTCATTTTATTATTCTTTTTATTTTGCACATGGTGGTCAGTGTGCAAGTTCTCATCATTTTTGAAGTGGTGAGTGCTGAGGATTAGTATTCTGTGCTACTTTGTGTTAGGCACTAGGACAAGCATGTTACATGCACCGTCACATCAGTGATGTCCTTTATCACACCAATTCTATGATACTAAGACTACCATTATCCCATTTGGGCAAAGGAAAAATGCTGAGGCTTGAAGAGGTTAAGGCTCAGCACATTGTTTTCTGATTTCAAAGTCCAGACTCTTACCCTCCCCTGATCCTATCCCTCTGGACCCAGGTAACAAATGGCTGTGGCTGGCCCAGCCAGGCTACCAAGCTGCCACCCTTAGGGATGAACAGAAGCTGTGCTGCAGGTGATGAAAGTCCCAGGCCCTGCATCCAGTTCACACTGCACGGAGAAGCCAGTGGCTACGCATGGACAGTGTGTGTCTGGCTTTATAGAGATGGTCACACAGCATTGGGCGGGTCACTGAGCACTGTTCCACCTTCCAGCCCAGACTCCCAAGCTGTGTCACATCTAATGGAACTTGAGGCTCAGAGCTCAGTCCATGTGCCTGAGGTTAGAGATGGCTGTTCACACGTGGGCGTCTCAATAAATGTTGCGCACATTTGCTGGTAAGTGACCAAAGCAGAAGGTCAACTAGGCCTGTCAAACTCCAACTTGCGTGTCCTTTTCTTTTTTTGAGACAGGATCTTGCTCTGTTGCCCAGGCTGGTGTGCAGTGGTGCGATCATGGCTCACTGCAGCCTTGACTTCCTAGGCTCAAGCAATCCTCCCACTTCAGCCTCCTGAGTAGCTGGGATCACAGGTGTGCACCAGAACGTCGGCTAATTTTAAGTTTTCCATAGAGATGAGGTCTCACCATGTTGCCTAGGCTGGTCTCGAATGCTGGGGTCAAGTGATCCTTCCGCCTCAGCTTCCCAAAGTGCTGGGATTACAGGCGTGAGCCACTTTATCTGGCTTCTGTGTTCTTTTCACTGCATCTTAACATAGCAGGAAAAAGAGCTGTAGTTCTCTAAGTACCGAGCCCAGGATCAGGGTTCTCTCCACTATTAGAAGGGGCCCCTGTATGGATTCCAGGTAATCCTCCCTTGTGGTGTCTGTTCCAGAGTCTCAAGGTGATTCAAGATGGCCCAGGAGCGACCTGAGTACCCCACCCAGGGACGCTGGCTAAATGCAGATTCTCAAGCCCTTCCTGAGACTTGGAATCTGCCGGCACTGGGGACCTCAGGTGTTGCTGCCAAAATGTGAAAACCTGGCCCTAATATATTTTAGGCCAGTGTGCATGTGACACATTTGCCATCTTGTGCCCTCATATTTTCTCAGAGCTATAGTTTGAAGTTCTGTTGAAGAGTGAACCCAAATAAGCCTTCTCCCCTGGCGGTTTTGCAGAAGGTGAAAGTTTTGGCCTCCTGAGCTTCAGACCAGGGTTTGCTGTGTGGTAAGATTTTGCAAAACAGCTGTTTATCTGAGCTTTAATTCCGGTGTTCAGGAGCTCAAGTGTTTGTGTACGGGCTGCTGTGCTCACACACAGACATGCACACTCTGCTTTCTTCTCAGTCACTCACATTGTACGTGCACCAAGTCACCCTGTGTG
This sequence comes from Gorilla gorilla gorilla, assembly GCF_029281585.2. Classification (NCBI taxonomy): domain Eukaryota; kingdom Metazoa; phylum Chordata; class Mammalia; order Primates; family Hominidae; genus Gorilla; species Gorilla gorilla. The sequence continues at coordinate 135,835,866 of NC_073231.2, forward strand.
CCAGCTCCACCTCTAGCTCCCAAGTGCACAGTGGCTGTCCATGATATGTTATGAGAAATGCTCGCTGTGAGACCCTCTGGCAAATGCCTTAATTTCCGAATCCGGAACTTCATTGCACTTCATGGTTCACCCCTCCCTGGTGCTGACCTAATGGTAGAGGGCCGGGACATGCCAGCTTTGACCAGCAGCAGCCAAGAGGCAGCAGAGGGTTGTGGCCAGGAGCTCCATGGCTGAACCCTGATGTCAGGGCTCAAAATTCTTGCCTCCACCCTTCATGAGTGACTTGACTTTTTGGCACGCCACGACTCTGCTGCTCTGAGCATCAGTCTCCTAATCTGTGAACGGGGAAAGTAACAGTCCCTGCCTCTCAGTACTGCTGAGAGAACTGCAATCGTGCTGCTCAAGCACTTGGCCTGGTGCTCAGCCCCCGTGGAGGCCTCAGTATGATGAGCTGCTGGTGGTCCACGGATCCGCCTGCACAGAGTGCTCCTCAGCACAGCACAGGGACTTTGGGGCTGGTCCTGCCTGCCTTCAGTCTGCCGTTTCCTTCTCCTGTCTGCTCCATCTGTTGCAGGGATGCCACCCCATCCCAGCAGCTTTGCAGGAGCTCAATCTGTGCAGGCTCCTAGGATGAGCAACGCTCCTTTCTTCAGGCAGCTCCCTGCCAGGTGAACTCTACAGTCATCATTACTTACCTGTGTTTCTCCGCTTCTCAGGGACAGAATATGGGGCTGTCTTTGCAACCAAAGGCCTGGCACTGTCTAGACAAAAATGGAATGCTTGTGGACTATGCGAGCCTCAGGTGTGTAAGAGTAAGGTGACCTAATTTAGTGGACTTCACCTCCATCCCAGGCAGCTGGCTGGAGAGGCCAGGCCTCTGTGGGAGGGACACATGCTCAGACACCCCTGCTAGAGATGTGAGCCCATTCACTCCAAATTACCCACAGACTGTATAATGGGGAGAATCAAAGATTTCCATGGGGTCGGAGAACACATGGGGGGCAGAGGAGAATACATGGGGGGCAGAGGAGAACACATGGGGGGGCAGAGGAGAACACATGGGGGGGCAGAGGAGAACACATTGGGGGGGCGCAGAGGAGAATACATGGGGGGCAGAGAATACATGGGGCGCAGAGGAGAACACATGGGGGGCAGAAGAGAGCACATGGGGGGTAGAGGAGAACACATGGGGGACAGAGGAGAACACATGGGGGCAGAGGAGAACACGGGGGGCAGAGGAGAACACATGGGGGCAGAGGAGAACACATGGGGGGCAGAGGGGAACACATGGGGGCAGAGGGAAACACATGGAGGGCAGAGGGGAACATATGGGGGGCAGAGGGGAACATATGGGGGGCAGAGGGGAATACATGGGGGGCAGAGGGGAATACATGGGGGGCAGAGGGGAATACATGGGGGGCAGAGGGGAACACATGGGGGGCAGAGGAGAACACATGGGGGCAGAGGGGAATACATGGGGGGCAGAGGGGAATACATGGGGGGCAGAGGAGAACACATGGGGGGCAGAGGAGAACACATGGGGGGCAGAGGAGAACACATGGGGGGGCAGAGAACACATGGGGGGCAGAGGGGAACACATGGAGGGCAGAGGGGAACATATGGGGGGCAGAGGGGAATACATGGGGGGCAGAGGAGAACACATGGGGGCAGAGGGGAATACATGGGGGGCAGAGGAGAACACATGGGGGGCAGAGGAGAACACATGGGGGGGCAGAGAACACATGGGGGGCAGAGGGGAACACATGGGGGGCAGAGGGGAACACATGGAGGGCAGAGGGGAACATATGGGGGGCAGAGGGGAATACATGGGGGGCAGAGGGGAACACATGGGGGGCAGAGGAGAACACATGGGGGCAGAGGGGAATACATGGGGGGCAGAGGGGAATACATGGGGGGCAGAGGGGAATACATGGGGGGCAAAGGGGAACACATGGAGGGCAGAGGGGAACACATGGGGGGCAGAGGAGAACACATGGGGGCAGAGGGGAACACATGGAGGGCAGAGGGGAACACATGGGGGGCAGAGGGGAATACATGGAGGGCAGAGGAGAACACATGGGGGGCAAAGGAGAACACATGGGGGGGCAGAGGGGAACACATGGGGGGCAGAGGAGAATAGGTTAAATGATCTCAGTAATGATCATCCCCACCACCACTGCACCCCTGCCACACACACACACACATTCAAGCCTGAAACAGTATCCAATGGGGGGCTAGGCTGGGCATGGTGGCTCATTCCTGTAATCCCAGCACTTTGGGAGGCTCAGGTGGGAAGATGATGTGAGCCCAGGAGTTCCAGGCCAGACTGGGCAACAAAGTAAGACCATGTCTACAAAAAAGAAAAAAACAAAAAAAGAAAAAAACACATATGAAAAGTGGGCACAAGGTTAGGGGAAGGGAGAAGAACAAGGGTGTGGAGAGTAGGGGGCTGTGGCTGGGGCCACAAGGACCTGGGTCCACACGGCTGCCCATCACTCAACTGTGGTAATGTGCCTAACGGTGTCACGCGCCCTGCCAAAGACTAAACGCAGGTAAAGGAAACATGGGCCCAAGCACAGTAAGCCCTCAAAGGACCTGAGGTGGAGAGACAGGGGTAAGCCTCCAGCTCCTGGCCTCACCTTGGAGGCTGGGCTGTCGGGGGCTGGTGGATAAGGGAGGGGCTGCTTTCAACAGAGTCAGGGGGTGGTGAAAGGGGACGTCAGTTCCAAACAGATACTGTTCCAGGCTTAAAACCACATACAACCGATGTGAAAGAACATTTTGTCATCAGATAAAAAGCTGGCTTCGTCTCTCCCTGGATTATCCAGGTCACTATGTTAGCTTTTCCCAGAAATATCCCGATAGAAAGTCGCTGGCTTCCATGCCCAAGCCCATTTTCCCCGGTAGCACAGTGTTTAAAGGGTTTGTCTTGGACTATGAACAGGCACATTATGTCTACCAACTTTTTTTTTTTTGACAGAGTCTTGCTCTGTCATCCAGAATGGAGTGCAGTGGCGTGATCTTCGCTCACTGCAACCTCTGCCTCCCGGGTTCAAGCAATTCTCCCACCTCAACCTCCCGAGTAGCTGGGAATCACAGGTGTAAGCCACCACACCCAGCTAATTTTTTGTATTTTTAGTAGAGACAGGGTTTCACCATGTTGGCCAGGCTGGTCCCAAACTCCTGACCTCAGGTGATCCACCCGCCTCAGGCTCCCAAAGTGCTGGGAACACAGGCGTGAGCCACCGTGCCCAGCCATGTCTACCAACTTCCATGAAAGACGACAGAAGGAATGCCGAGACCAGCACTTCGGGATCCTCCATGCCGCAGTCTTGGCCTGCTTTCCGCCGCTGTGGTTCTCCATAAAGGAGAGTGTCTTCCAGGCAGTGGGAATCCCGAGGATGGCCTTGGAGCCAGAACCACCTGTGTGCACTCCCACCTTAGTGATTTACAAGCCACACGTCTCCTGTGTGTGAATGAATGCCTCTGAGCCTCATTTGTAAGCTCTGTAAAGCTGAGGGGTTCACGCTTCTCCTGGGCTTGCTAAGGATTCAGGGGGTTAATGCAGGCAGAGTGCCTGGGCCAGGTCTGCTCCACGGCGTGGCAGCACTAGCCGTGACAGCTACGTGACAGAAGTGCTGTCCACACGACAACATGTAAGCCTCATGCCCCTCCACCTTCTTCCTGCCCTGTTCACATCAACGGGCGCACAAGTGGACGTGGTGGAGGTGGAATGCGGAAGGTGGAGGATAGAAAGGGGCCGAAGGCCCACAGTTTGTAAGCCGGGGCAAGTGCCACATATTTTTATGTATCCAGAGTGATCTCTGACAAGGGTTGGAGTGACCTGTGTCATCTATATACCCGAAAGCACAGCCAGAGGAAGCCTTGATTCTCTCCTGTCAGCAGGGTAGTGAACAACTCACAAAATGGCCTGATTTCAGAAGTTTGGGATCAACTGAGAATATGTTTATTTAAAAGCAATTTTAAATATTAAAAAAAGTAGAAATTAACACATACAGTACTGAAAAACTGTCACATTAAACACATGTGAAATGACAAGTGTACTGATGTTTGATGGTAACATCCAGATGAGAGTTCGGCATTTAACTAGTGGCACTACAGGATTCCTATACAACATGTTGAAGTTCTAGGCAATAAAAAAATAAATAGCAATTGCTGTTCAACAGTAAAATAAGACACACACTATTTGCAGAACGTAACTTTCCCCTCTGGGGGAAAAATAACTAATTTGCTATTTTTTTTTCATAAGGTTCCATATGTTCAAAATACTATATAATGTACAAAATTGCAGATAGTGGCTTACTGAGTTTAAGATCAAGATCAGACTTAAACTCAACAAGATCACCAAAGGTATTTCTACTGAGTTTTCCTATGTCCCACAGTAAGCTGGGTTAGAGAGAACTCAAATTCCTGATGGAAAACAAAACCGAACAAAAAAACTAGAAAAAAAAGGTGCTAAAAATGCTGTGTAAGTTGCTGCAAAAGGGGAAAAAGAATAGACACTAACTCCATGTAATTTTAGACATGCAGCTTTTGTGTTTTTTTTTTTTTTTTTTTTTTTGAAAAAAACCAGTTTATTTTGAGATCAGTGAAAAGAGTCTAGGCCACAAAAAAGAATAGCTCTTTAATGCAAGTTAAAATGTGTAAATGAATGACCGGGACACTGAGCAACCTCAGATGCAGACTTCCATCCTGACACTGGTGTGGCTTCAGTACCGAGGCTGCTAAAGCTGCCAGTCACAACCCAGCATGTCAACTGGTTCCTCATACTCTGTTTGGTGTGGAAATTCACATGTGCCCTGACACTGAGGAAGCAATTGCTTAAAATCACTTTCCAATAACAGCTGATAAAATATTTTGCAGGTTTGTCATGCAAGGTTTATTTATTAGGTGGCTATTCAAAGTTTGTATAGCAACCACTTAAGCAGAACTAAATTAATATTCACTGAGCACTGTAACGATGGAAGAGGGCTTTTCCTAAGGGCTGGGTTGGGAGTTGTGCTTCTGTGAAATTAACATCTCTCACTCATTGCCAAGACTCTCTGCTTAAAAATATTAGTTTTCTGTGCTGTTGCCAAAACAGCAATTTAAGCAAATGTAGTGCCAGAATGACACATGAGCCTCGGACTCAGGGAACAGTTCCACTGACTGTGGAGTACAACTATTGCATTCTTTTCCAAAATTCAGACTGATGTAAAAGACTGAAATACAATGTTCTTAAGGATCTGATAAACATGGCTGGGATGAAAAGAAAACTGAGAGGGAAGAGTGCTTTTCACAGTGCAATTCATAGCAGCGTTCAAAAACTTGGTTATGAATTGACTTGAAGGTGGACAGAGCTTAAGACTGGAAAAATTATCTATAATTGGGGTTTAACAAAGAGCATGGGAAAAGAAACACTTGGTTTCAGCACCTGGACTCTACATACAGTAGGGAAACTGTGTGAAGGGTTGACTTTTAAATTCATCTTGAATAATCTTTTAAAAGTTTAAATTTGTCCAAGAACAAAACTAAGAAAATAATAAAAAATGGATGCAATGGATGCTTCAACACATCTGAGGGATGTGCATTCATAACACAATATGTCAATCCATACTCTTGAGAAAGCCAATGATTAGAAACAAATATTGTTGCAACCTTATAATTTCTGCTTTAATGGCAATCAAGTTTAAAAAATGTACAATTCCACTTATCCATACTATTCCTTTATAAAAGGCAGATTTCAGGTAAGCTTCTAAATGCATGCATAATGTAGAGGCTAATATTTTCTGGCAGTCCTTGGTTCCTGAAATTTGAACTTCATATGTGTTTTAAACTTTTGTCAAAATAGTCATGAAAGATATGTTATTTTTGCATAATGAGGTAATATATCAGGGGCGGGCACTCATAAGACAGTATAAATCCACTTGTCTAAACTTGCATGAGGCTGTGTGCATTGTAAAATGCCATAAAGAGTTTTGGGTCAGTGAATATTTTGCTGAAGGAATAACACTTACATTTAACTGAGCACTTTTCTGTAATAAATACCAAAGTAGGTTTTTGTAGCTGTAAACTGCGTACACAGATAACTACAGGCTGGTCTGTCATGGAGCTAAAAGTTTCACCTGGAAAACAGAACCCACCTCTTTGCTAATGTTGCATTTTCAGTAACACAATTGAGAATACTGCATTGTTAGGAACAGTCAATTCTATGCCTTTCAACGGTTGCTGGAGACCACTTCTATTTGCAAAGCCAACAGTTCCTATACTCCTATTTTTGTTTGTTTGCTTGTAAAACAGCATAGAGAGATGTAAGTGCTAGATGCCAAGGATGGCTTTGGCAAACCAGTAAGGCGCGCCGGGTCCGAGGCTACCCTCATACTGGTGAAGGCAGAAAACCACAGGATATTTACAACACACATTATATCCCCCTCCTGAGGTGGCCCTTCCATGAGTTTCTTACTCTGTAACAGCAGCTATATACACACTGTGCCCAGGGTTACATGGAGGCAGCAGTCTTGCATGAAGGATGTGGACAATCTTAAGGTTCTGCGTTTTGCTAGTCAGACAGGATATGAACAAAGGACACTGGAAAGACCCCCTTCCTTTCAGGCTGTCCTTCGATGTGGCCAATCTGCAGGGAGAAAAGAGAGTGGTCAGGATGGAGGCAGCAGGCAGTGGCCCCACGACAAGCCCAGTGGGTAAGAGCCCAGCCTAGTCTGCCCACAGACCTGGCGGTGGAATCCCAGCCTTACCCTTCTTCCCACCCTTTAGAGAACTACAGAGAACTTAACGGTCATAAACTACATAAGGAAAGAGCAAACGACAGAACTTCCAATATGCTCAGCATTCTACATGGATCTTGCTGTACCCACACAGCAACCCCGAGGTGGATATTTCTTATACAGTTTACAATCTTCATTTTACAGATGAAGGGACAGTGGCCCAGAGAGGTGACATGCTCTCCCACAGGTGTGGGGCTCTAGAGTCCTTGCTCTGAACCAGGGCACCTGGCTGCCTTTACAGCTGGGTGACCTCACACAAACCTTGCTAAGCCTTTTCTCTGTTAAGTGGGGCTAAAGAAAATCCCTTCTCTCCAGGCTTGTGTGATACATTTAAAAAAGGAAAAAAAAAAAAAGCAAATGAAAAGGCTGCTATGGCACCTGGCCAATCCCAGTACTATTACCTATTCCTAGTTGGGAAGGAAGGGGTTTCTTTGCCCACAGCCCAGGTAGGATGCATACAGACCATTATGCTATGTCAGCTGCCTGGCAAGACCCACTGCGGGGTACCATACTCAAATCGAAGCTAATCTTGTTCTGTCTCTTCTCTATGTGAGTAAAGTGTTGTTCTATCCAGTTAAAAAAAAAAAAAAAAAAAGGCTGCTATGTACTATCACTTGTTTTCTGGTTACCGTGGAGGAAGAATACTGTGAAAGTTTGAGACTGATGGTGGCGAATGGCAATTTTATTGTCTGCTGCATTGGCCTGTAAGCCAGTTCTGTAAAACTTTTCTAATTACCTCAATTAGATTAGTATTGATTGCACTAAAGAGAATCATGTAATGGGCCTTCAATAGAAAAAACAAAATTGTGCATATTGGCTTCCAATGCCAAATCGATAGAGAGGAAGGTGGTTTTAAGAGTGGAACAGAGTCAACCAGGCCTGCCCAGCTCTCCTGAAGGCTTGCCCACCCACCGCGTGTGGTCTTAGTTGGCATCATGCATGTGTGAGGTCTTTGTGAATTTCACATCACAGTTAGGATGTGTGTGTGGCACCATCTTTACATCTGGTGAGGCACGTAATGGTGGCACACACAATGTCCCCTAGGAATGATGCTAGGGACACCAATGACAGCTTCCCATTCCCCGCAGGTATCTCTGCTGTAGTCATCAGTTGCTTAGCAAAGAACATGATCACTGCTTGATTATAATAATATTAACAGATTACAAAGTGAGTTCCTCAACATCCTTGTGAGAAACGATTAATCATGTCCTATTTTTCAGAGGAAAGTGAGGCTTACAGAAGGGACATGCTTTTTTTATCCAAGGCCCATAGAGCTAGTAACTGATTCACGTGGGGGGGCTTCAGAGCCCACCTCCTTGTCATGAGATGAAGTGGACTCTCTGACAGGCTTCATGCCAGGGGCTGGCCCCACTCTGCTGACAGAGGCTGGAGGTACCCCCTGGGCCTCCCCAGGCTGATCCCTTTAGTCCAGTTTCTCAACCATGGTGCTACTGGCATCCTTGCTTGTGGGGGCTCCCTGAGTACTGGAGGATGTTTAGTGGCATCCCTGGCCACTAAACTTCCATCTACTAGTTGTTGGTAGCAACCCCCTTCCTAGGTCCTGACAATCAATATTTCCAGATATTGTAAATGTCCCTGGAGGGCAAAATTGCCCCAGTTGAGTCCAAACAAAATCCCTACAGCTGTGATTAAGAATCTGAGGTCACTGTCTAGGCCTGAAGGAAGAAAAGTCAAAGGTGAATGTGTGCCCATGCCTATGTGTGTGTGCACACATGTATATACATATGTATTTCTGGGTATTCTTAGGTACTGCTGGCTCAACTGCGAGCCTCAGATCCCTTCCTGGCAGACAGAACTGAGTCCCTCTTGGCAGGACAGGGCTCAGGCTGCCAAGGAAGGGGAATTTTCACCCTGATGTCAGGAAATGATCAACAAGGAGAGCAGAAGAGATGGCTTATTCACTGTACCTTGGCCTGGCAGTTCCCATCAGGAGACTTACTCCCTGGCAACCTGAAAATCAATAGATGTGTGGACTGCCCTCGCAGGTCACTCATAGCCTGGGTACCTAGCAGGGCCTATGAGGATGCTGATGTCTTTCCCTCCTGATGCCTGAGCTGCAGGTTTTAATGTAAAAGGAGTTTTCATAGATATTTTCATTTAATCTTTTCCTAAAATTCCGTGGAGAAGGTGTCTTGGCCTATTTGACAAAGAAAGAACTGCAGACTGGATTAAGAATTGAGTCTGAGGACTTGTCAGCTGCTCAGCCTGAGCAGGAACTCGGGCATTCTGATTCCCAGCCTGGGGACAGTGTGGAATGGTGAGCAAAGCACATAGGCTCTGGGGTCAGGGCCGATCTGGAATCTTGACTTAGCCTGCTTACTGGCTGAGGGACCACAGGCAACATGCTCAACTTTCTTCCGCTTTAGTATTTATATGAAAAATCAGAAAATGCCTACAACTCGCAAGGTTACATGATACCATGGGTAAAGTACATACAAATGTTAATTCTCTTGACCTGTCTTCAAAGCCCCATGGCTGTTTTTCCTTTTTTTCAGACGGAGTCTCGCTCTGTTGCCCAGGCTGGAGTGTAGTGGTGTGATCTCATCTCACTGCAACCTGTGCCTCCCGGGTTCAAGCGATTCTCCTGCCTTGGCCTCCCGAGTAGCTGGGACTACAGGTGCATGCCACCATGCCCAGCTAACTTTTTGTATTTTTAGTAGACACGGGGTTTCACCATGCTGGCCAGGCTGGTCTCGAACTCCCGACCTCGTGATCCATCCGCCTTGGCCTCCCAAAGTGCTGGGATTACAGGCGTGAGCCACTGTGCCCGGCCAGCTCCATGGCTGTTTTTCTAGCATGTAATAGTGTGTGACACAGAAAAGACACCAAATGCAATGGCTGTTGGGTGAGTGATGCAGCTGACAGGGTCCTTGTGCTCAAGAGCCCTCTTTTACTGCACTGTCTGTAGGCTCCAATGTGGTGCCTGCCCAGGCATGCTGTATGAATGTACGGATGAAGTGGATGGATATTCGTACGTACCCACCACTCCTGGTCCTCTTCCCCTGTGACGATAATCACTTCTCCCTCGATGAATGTGAGCTCATCATCATTGTCTGCCTGGCAGTCATAAATGGTCTTCACTCGCCTCACTTTATTTTTCCCCTTAAAGAAAGAAACTGGGTTTTAATTGAAAGAATGGACTGAATGGAAAAAAAGAGCAGCGGTTCTTTGTAAAATGGTTGACCTTGGCCAGTAACTTAACCTCGCTGAGCCTTGATTTCCTCACCCCTGAAGGGCGGGAAGAAGAGTGTCTGTCAGGCGCCCAGCATACTGTGTACTCTTAACTACAGGCCCTTCCTCTCCCCCCATCATCAGGGTGGCCCTGCATTGGTGATTGGGCATCATCAAGTTATTTTCACCAGAAAGCAAACACTATGGGTAGGGATCAAAATTGAGCTTCACCAAAAACCATCAAGCACTCTGTACGCCCCGCCCAACCCACATCAGCTTGCAGAATGACAGCAGAGTCTAAAAATGTTTTTAGGAAACATGACGTAAAGCAAAATGTGCAGCTTCTGCATAATGAATGTGCAGCATAAACAAATTTGTCAGTCCCCTCATGCAAAACAGCAAGTCAGTACATGCTGGTTAAACACAGCAGGATCGGCCTGGGGCTCGGAGAAGTCTATGCAGTTCCTAAAACAGTTTTAATTTTTGATTAGTTTTGATTTGAGCATTTATTTGTTGAACTTCCAGTTTTTTGCAAATAGAAAAGTGAAAATAGAGGTATCACCTTCTAAATGATGGGTTTTTGTTTTGCACCTGGCTAATTGGCAATTTTAAAAAAAGCAAGCTGTTTCTTTAAATGTTTTGGGTGGAGTGCCTCTTCCTCTCTATCCCCTGGTTTCTCCTTTAATCACCCTGATAGTTCCAGCTGCTTTCCGAGCTCCCTTCCGGGCCCGTGCGGGTGGGTTGGAGAAGCCTGGCAGAACTGTGGCAGTGACTGTGTGAGCAACTGAGAGGCCTGCAGTGTGTTAATTTATAACACAGAGATTAAATGACATAATAAAACTATATAGTGTGTAGCGTGAAATGAGAATTTTGCATCAGTGGTGCTTGGGAGTCATGGGAGAGTTCCCTTCTGAATAGCAGAAGTATCCACCATCAGACACGGCAGCCTCCAACCTACAGGAAGATGGGTTTTATTTTTCTTAATTTAAGTATTGATATGACACACTTTTACTGCAACATTTAAATTTTTTTTTTTTTTGAGACGGGGTTTCACTCTGTTGCCCAGGCTAGAGTGCAGTGGCATGATTACGCTCACTGCAGCCTCGATCTCCAGGGCTCAAGCAATCTTCCTGCCTTAGCCTCCCAAGTAGCTGGGATCGCAGGCATGTACCACCATGCCCAGCTAATTAATTTTTATTTTTTATAGAGATGGGTACTCTGTATGTTGCCCAGGCTGGTCATGAATCCTGGGCTCAAGGGAACCTCGCACTTTGGCCTCCCAAAGTGCTGAAATTACAGATGTGAGCCACTGCACCCAGCCACATTTTAATTTTTTTGAGACAGGGTCTTGCTCTGTTACCCAGGCCGGAGTGTAGTGGTGTGATCACAGCAGCCCTGAACTCCTGGCCTCAAGCGATCCACTCGCCTCTTCCCAAAGTGCTGGGTACTGTAACATTTTATAACAGAATGTGAGGCGGGTAGAGCTGCCATGTGCAATGGGAGAACTTCTGGATATAGAGTAGGAAACATTTCATGAAAATGACAGAATATGAGATTTCTACAAAATTCTATGCTATTCTATTATATCGAGAGCTTTATCTCCAATTCCTTTAGGAAGATGCAGCGAGAAAGTCTGACTTAGCAGATACTCAGGGAGCCAGGCGCAGTGGCTCACGCCTGTAATCCCAGCACTTTGAGAGGCCAAGATGGGAGGAGTGCTTGAGCCCATGAGTTCAAGACCAGCCTGGGCAACATGGCAAAACCCCATCTCTACCAAAAATATTAAAAAAAAAGGCAGGCGTAGTGATATGTACCTGTGGTCCCAGCTACTCAGGAGGCTGAGGTAAGAGGATCACCTGAGCCTAGGAGACTGAGGCTGCAGTGAGCTGTGATCGCACCACTGCACTCCAGCCTGGGCGACAGAGTGAGCCCTTCTCAAAAAAAAAAAAAAAAAAAAAAAAAAAGAGAAAATACCCAGAATACCCAGAACCCCGAGAGGGAAACTGGTTTCTCGTGACCCTCCGGAAAGGAAAAGTTTCATCCTCAAGGTTCCTAGGTAAGAGTGACTACTTGCTGAGTGGTCTAGGTGCCAGCCAAGTGCTGCTCATTTGTCACTGTATTTAATCATCTGTGAGCTCAAATATTGTATTACCTCCTTTTTGTATGTGAAGAAAGTAAGGCTCAGAGAAAGTAACTTGCCAAGGTTGTGCAGTTATGTCAGGCACTGAAGCCAGGTCTTGAAGCCTGTCTGCTGGAGCCTAAAGCCTGAGTTTGTAACCCACAGGCTCCAATCCACCATCATGCTTGAACCAGAGCACATAAGGGTCAGGTGAGCAAGCTCTCACTTTTTCTTGTGTAAGTTGGAGCACTTGCCCTCCCACCAACTTGCAAAGTGCAGAATAGGGTTCCTAAGGGCCTGAACATTGGTCCCACCCACCGTATTGATTTTTCTGGGCAGTGGTACGGGCGTCTCTGGCAGAGTAGGCGTGAGGTCATTGGAGTCTTCAGATGCTTGCTTTTGGATGGCGTCTCTGGACTGCACGTTTGGGGATAGATCCAATGGGTGTGACTTCGGTGTGACCTCAGAGGGTTGCTGAGCCTTGGGTGAGACATCTCCAGTCTGGGATTTTGCTAGCAGGTCTCCCAGCTGTGGTTTGGGGGGCAGGTCCTTCATCTGTGGTTTGGGAGGTAAGTCTGAGAGTTGGGGTTTGGGTGGCAGGTCCCCCAGCTGTGGTTTGGGGGGCAGTTCTCCTGGCTTAGGCGGCAAATCTCCAATTTGGGGTTTGGGGGCCAGTTCTGTGGGCTTTGGGGGCAGGTCTCCAGGTGGTGGCTTTTGTGGCAACTCTGCCAACTGTGATGATTTCTGAAAGATTTCGGGCGGGATGTTGGCTTTGTCTAGGGAGAGATGATCTGTTTTCCTTAGTGCCACTGTGGAAGCAATCAAAAACAAGGAGGTCATTGGTGGGAAGGGCTGCTTTCCTGTCAGTCACCTAAAAGACGCACCATCATCATGAAGGGAACTGACCTACAGTGAGCACTTGAAATGGATGAACTCAGGGGCCAGGCCCACCCAGGCAGTTTTACAAAGACAAAGTTTGAAAGCCTGGAAAGTGTTACAATTCATGATTTTATGCTTCAATTATATAAGAACAGGATGTCTACATTCATCCAGAATTAAAAAAAAAAAAAGAAACAGATTGCAGAGAATCGCAAAGTACAGAGTTCTTAAGCCTAACACCTAAATGTAGCCATTCAAAATTCTTTTATATAGTTCCTTTTAATTTTCCTATATATTTTCTATAGATATAACTTTTACTTGCTTTTATGTAATACCATTTTAGCAACAGTATTTGTCATGTTATTAAAAATTATTTACTAGTTGTATCTAATTTTGAATGGTGCATTCTATTCCATTCTATAGCTGTATCATAATTTATTATTATTTCTCCCCATTTTACATGACTCATGCAGTATATAAGCGAGGCAGCAAAAGGCTTCTTCTACTCTGTGCCCCTGTCTCGGGTTAACCTCTGTTACATTTTGGTGATACACATGCGTGTGCTATGTCTTTTAAAAACCATACAAGGGATACATACATTGTCTGAAACTTTGCTTTTCTCCCACTTACTATGTTTAGGAGAGCTCCAAATCAGTTCTTTTTTATTCTGTGTAATGGCTGCACAGTATGCACAGCTTAGGAAATGTATCAATTTGTTGACCCATTTCCATAGCTCTTTGTACAGCTCTTGGTACTTAGAAAACTATGGACATGTCTCCAATTTTAGCTCCACCACTTACTAGCTGTGTGAATTTGGGCAAATTACACAACCTCTCTATGCTGCAATTTACTTATCTCTTAAAACCCTACTTCAAGGGGTTGGCATGCAGATTACATGGGTTAATATATGCAAAGAATTTACTGATAAGCCCTGGCAGGCTGTAAGCATTATGCAGTAGTACTACCATCACTGTTAGGGTTCTTTAAGGCCCTATTACAGTATTACATTCCTGTTTTACTCATTTTTGTAACTTTGGCTCCTGGCACAAGGGCCAAGGACATAGCCTGCACTCAGGGAGGAAACAGCTGACTAAGGCACACTGAGTGACTCACATTAGGAATTTGATCCTAAAAATATAATGTATTCAGAAAGAGATTCTTAAAGAAGGAGAAGAAACAGATAAACCTCATGTTGTAAATGTCACAGGCTGTACTAGGGCTGTTTCTGCTCATGACCTGTCTAGTCATATCTCTTAAAAAAGTCAAAATCAAGGGGCACCCTGCTCACAGGCTGGTCCCTAAGCTTCTGCTGAGGTGGCTTGGCTCTAAAAGTTAATTTACATGAATCTCGTTCCTCTCTTGGAAGTCTGAAATTGGCTAAGAAACAATCTGAGCCAGGCAGTCAAGAGGGAAAAAGCTAGGGGGAATCCCTGAGGTGGTGGGGCTAGAAAGGTCTTGGCTGTGAGTCACACTGATGGGGCAAGAGAAACTGTAAGTGCCAGGCATGGAAAACCTTCAAAATACCCCAGCTTCTTCACCTGCAGCTTCAATTCTAGGAATTTATCCTAAAACAGTGATCAAAGTCATACACTGAGATGTCTGTGCTAGAGTGTTTGGCACAGTACTGCTTATAACGAAAAAAATGCCACCCATCTGAATGCAGGGGATTGTATGGACAATACATAAAAATTAGCCAGGTGTGGTGGTACATGCCTGCAGTCCTAGCTACTCGGGAGACTGAGACTGGAGGATTGCTTGAGCCCAGGGTCCAAGGCTGCAGTGAACTATGACGGTGCCATTGCACTCCAGCCTGGGTGACAGAGTGAGACTCTGTCTCAATAAACCAACAAAAAACAATGATATGTAGCCAATAAAAATTATACTGTTGTATAATTAATAGCATGAAAAATGTTTTTATTATGTGAAAAATATTAGCTTAAACAGAAACTTTAAAGAAGAGCAGAGAAAAAAAGATGAAAGATATACACTAACTCATCAGTTATCTTGGGTGGTAAGACTTCAGGTAGTTTTTATTTTATTTTTCTTTTTAGTTCTATTGAGACAGGGTCTCCCTCAGTTACTGAGGCTGGAGTGCAGTGGTGCAATCAGGGCTCACTGCAACCTTGACCTCCCAGGCTCCAAATGATCTTCCTGTCTCAGCCTCCTGAGTAGCTAGGACCACAGGTATGTACCACCACACTCAGCTAATTTTTAATTTTTTAGTAGAGATGTGCAGGGCCATGCTGTCCCCAGCTTCAGGTATCTAGACCCTGTTCCACATCCTCTCTCCGCACTCCTGGCTTTGGTGTGACAATGTGACTGTTGGCACCAGTCTGAGACCCTTGAGGGGAAGAGGCAAGGCTGGCCAGGGCCTCAGGGTACACTGGCCCAGGTGACTCAACTCTGGGCAGGAGAGAGATGGGACCACAGGGCAGGGAAAGAGAGGAGATTGGCCTTCTTGAGACCTGCTGCATGACGTAGCTTCATCTTCCTAAGAGCCCCGCGATGTGGATATCACCATCATCCCCATCTTCCAAGATACCGAGAGAGGCCGTGGAGCCTCCCACATCACAAAGTGAGTAAGAAGAGATGGTCGATTCCTAGCCCAAGGATAGTTCAGACTTACAGGAAAAGGGTTACTATTCCACCCCTATTTGCTGGGCATGTGCCGTGCCCAGCACCGTTTCAGGCACTTGGGACACAGCAGATGGAAAGAACTAGGGCCCTGCCTGCTGGGAGCTCACATTCCACAACAGGGTGACAAGTAAACATGGAGTTACCAGAGGGTGAGGGCAGGTAAGCAGGGGAAGGGAGAAAAGAGTGCTGGCTGGGTGGGGAGGAGGAGAGTGACCACCAAGGAGGGTGTGGTCAGGGAAGGCCACTCTGATATGGCAAGAGTGCGTCAAAAATGTGCAGGAGGCTTGGACACCAGCCATGCTGATATCTGGTGGGGGTTGCGAGAAGAACCACCAGATGGTTCAGGACAGAGGAGTGACATGATTGAATGTGGAAGGCTCCAGTGTTCTGCTGAGAACAGACTGCAGGACCAGGTTAGAAGGCTCCAGGCAGACAGGGTAGGAGGCTCCAACTGTCCAGACAAGAGATGATGCTCATTTGATCCTAGCTGACAACGGTGGAGATGATGAGAAGTGACTGGGTTTTAAATAGATGTGGAAGGGGGAAGAAACAGTATTTGTACAAGCACAGGATGTGGTGTGTGAGAGAAACGGAAAAGCTAAGCACCTCTCTCAGGCTTTAAGGCCTGAACACCTGGAAGAATGACACTGCCTTTAACAGACGGGGACACTGAGGAAGGAACAGTCTGGAGTGGAGTCGGAGTCCGTATTCCAGTTTTAAGTAGAGAAGCCTGTCAGACACTGTGTGGGGAAAACTTGCTCCTCTAACCGTGCTTTTCCCTCTACTCTCACACCACAACAATCATCAACACAGAAGAAAACTTCTGTGACCAAATGTGTGGGGGTCTCACCCCACCACCAAGCAGCGGATACCAGCCAGGTGTCTTCCAATCCAATTCTGACACCATCTACCTGGAGACAGCGTCAGATCCCACAGCTTGAGGCTCAGTCCCCCAGAATGTTCCCACCTTCCTGTCCAGTCGCAAGCCCAGGCCTCTGGAATTTCTGACCAGTTGGCTTCAACTGGGGTTCCAACAATCCCCTCTGGGTTTGACTGATTTGCTAGAGTGCTTCACAGAACTCAAAGAAACACTTACGTAAGTTTATCAGTTTACTAAGAATGTGTGTGTGTGTGTGTGTGTGTGTGGAAGAATCACAGCTCACTGCAGTCTCGGTCTCCCAGGCTCAAGCTATCCTCCCACCTCAGCTTCCCAAGCAGCTAGGACTACAGGCCTGTGTCACCATGCCCAGCTATTTTTGTTTTTATTATTATCTGTAGACACAAGGTCTCATTATGTTACCCGGCTGGTCTCCACTCCTGGGCTCAAGTGATCTACCCACCTTAGCCTCCCTAAGTGCTGGGATTACAGGTCTGAGCCTTCTCAGGGCCACAGCTCCTGGCTCTAAGAAGGATATTTTAAAGGATAAACAGCCAGATGAACAGACACACAGGGCAAGGTCTGGAAGGGTCCTGAGCACAGGAGCTTCTGAACCTGAGGAGTTGGGGGTGTGCCGCCCTCCCGGCACGTGAGCGAGTTCTTCTTCACTTTCCTGTTGGCCTCCAAGGGTTTAGCTTTCTAGGAGCTCCCTGAACCCAGTCCTCTTAGGGTTTTTAATGGCAGCTTCATGACGTCAGCATTCCTTCCCCCAGGGTATAGGGTAGTATCTCAAACCCACAAGATGGGAAAAGATTAGAGTCCTGCCTTGGGGTACATAAGGAGGGCAGGAGAGATTCTGTTTCCTGAGGCCTAACACATCCAGCATTACAACCAGACTGTAACAAGGGATGTGGACACCATGAACCAGGAACTGTGGACGGATACCAATACATATATATCTATAGCTCCATAGGCCATTCCTTGGTTTTCAATCACAGATCCCTTATACCAAAACAAATGTATCTATCAGAACATTTGTTGTAGCATTTATAAAACGGTTACAGCAATGCCGCCACCTAAAATCTGGAGAAGCCAGTGTGGGTAGGGATGGATTTAAAGAAATAACTAATTTGTCCTGTGAAGTCATACACTTTCATAATCGTGTACTAGCCTCATTGTTCTTTCCTGCCTTGGTCTACTGCTATTGGACCTTAGGATAAACTTGTGCAGAGCTGTTTCACACAGAGATCAGCTGATGGTTAGCTAGATCCAGTTCCTTCTTGGGCCATTTTCCACAGGCATTCCATCCTGAGGGAGCTTCAACTCAACCTCCCAATACATCTGATCATATCAGTATTATCATAAGGCTTATTTACATGAGGAAGCTGAACCTTACCAACGCCCCCAGTATTACACCATATTGTGATACAATCGTGGTACAATTTAGCTTCATTACAGATTAGTAAGAATGACAGAGGTATTTCCTTTGCCTTCCCAATAAAATCTCCCTTTGCCCATATACCAAATGTTATTAAGGACAGGTGTTGTTACAATGGCCATGACTCAGTCATTTCTGGATTTGAAATTAATTAGGGGCAGAGCCAATCACCCTGTCTCATCTCACAGGCTTGTACTGAGACTGGTTTCCACTGGGTGCTATTAGTTATAGCACAGCCCTCCTGCCTCCTGCAGGCAGTACATGGGTGGTGTTAATTTTACTAATTAAATAGAGACAGGGTCTCACTTCATTGCCCAGGCTGGTCTTGAACTCCTGGGCTCAAGTGATCCTCCCGCTTCAGCCTCCCAAAGTGTTAGGATTAAAGGCTTGAGCCACAATACCTGGCCTATTTCTTTCTTCCTTTCCTTCCCTTTCTTTTCTTTCTCATTCTTTCTTTTTTTCTTTCTTTCTTCTCTCTCTCTCCTTCCTTCCTTGTTTCTTTTTCTTTCTTTCATTCATTCATTAATTTGATGGGTGTTTAGAATAGTTCCTATACCTACCAACTACACTGCAGAACATGTTTTACTTTGCCCTAACCTAAAGGCACGGGCAGTCATAGCACATTGATGTAAACTGCAAGTGCCCTCAGAGAACTTCGGTAAATTCAGAGGGCTGTAAGAGTCCCACAGGTGTGCCCTGAGCCTCAGCAGCCAAGACTGAGGGCCACTGCCCCCCATTTCAGCCCCTATTTGTATTAAAATTGTGAAGAGGCCCTGTTGGGTCTGGGTACAGGCCCTTTCCCAAAGCTGCATCTTAGCATTCTCTTCAGCACTGTTTATTGAGTCGGCCTGGCTCACTCTGCCAAAGCCTCCTTATGTTTCCAAGCTGACTCCCATCCTTTTGCCTTCCTCCTGGAAGAGAACTCCCTCTAATCTGCATTTTCCTCTGAATTCTGCTGCTCATTGAAAGCAAACTCAACTTATCCCAGGATACCCAGACCTGCACCTATCTCCTATAAGGCCCTTTCCTGTCTGGTGGGCCAGTGTTGTTTCATCCAACATGCATGTTGCTGCAGTGTGTAGTAAAGGCCTGAGTACAGTTAGGATATATGTTTTGCACCCAGAAATGTTGGGTGACCCATACTAGAGTTAGATGAGTGGTGGTCACATCTACATGTAGTTTAGTGTGAGTGTGCCACAAGGCCTCCTACAGCTTTCCTTGTCTCAGGGTGGGACCATTCCCTAAAGGAACTCAGATCCACTATGTGATGCCCACTATTTTATTGATTGATTGATTGACAGGGTCTCACTCTGTCACCTAGGCTGGAGTGCAGTGGTGCAAACATGGCTCACTACTACCTCGACCTCTTGGGTCCAAGAGATCCTCCGGCCTCAACTTCCTGTATAGCTGGGACCACAGGTGCGCACCACCACACTCTGCTAATTTTTCAAATTTCTGTAGAGACAAGGTCTCATCTCATCATGTTGCCCAGGCTGGTCTCAAACTTCTGGACTCAGGTGATCCTCCAGCTTGGGCCTCCCAAAGTGCTTGGATTACAGGTGTGAGACACCGTGCCCAGCCTCACTGCTTTAATCCCATTAAGAACCCAGTGTTTTCCTGTACTCTGCTTAATAGCTTTTCATCCACAAAAGGAACGGTGATAAAAGTGTACATAGCACACTGCGGCATGTTGTGTATGCTGCCATTACATTTTGTCCTTTATACCCAAAGATCTTTCTAAGCATCTGATCATCAAGGTTTATATTAATAGCGACATAAAAATCAGTCTGCTGGGAGCCGTACACCACACATTTGGTATCAGTGAAGCAGGATTTGTTGGAACAGCTCTGACTCACAGAAACATGTGGTTTGAGAAGAGAAAGGATAAAAGGGTGGGGGATCAGGAATCTTTGGATTCCTATGTGGCCATGTGGTCACCCAGGGTATGAAGCCACAGCTGTGCTGAGATCAGTTACTAAAGGTAAAAGTTACCAGTGGAATTCAGAGATGGATCCAACTCCCCAGGAGTTGGGGCACTGGATGCATAAAGAAACGCAAACTAAGAAAAAAGTTAAATATTTAATCCCTTGGTTATTGTTGTCTATAATGGCTAAAATAAAAGAGGGTGCTGGGTCAGGACTTGAGGCTGGACTAAGCTCAGATGTGGGTCTGCCTGAGCTTAGTCCACTAGCCTTAAAGTTACCCACAAAGGAGAAAATTATGCAGGGACAACAGAAAGTACCTCTGAGACTTGTGGTTACCAAGAAGGTAGTCAATGTGAAGGAGGGGCAAAACTAAGTAACTATGGAAACTAGAGGGTATAGTGCGAAAGAACTGTTTCATTCTGTAGATCAGTATCATCAGCTTCCTGAGGAACCTTTACTAAAACCCACTGTAAGAGTGACTAATTTAGGGGCAGTATCTTTAGTTTTAAACACTACAGAGTAAAGTACATGTTTGGATTGATGGGACCCACAGCTCACTATTGAACAACTGCATATGGGTATATATGATCCAGACACACAGGAGGCTATTCCTGCGGTAACTGCCAGCTTGGTGGAACAGATAAAAGCCACTGTAAGGTCTGTTCACCCTGAGAAGGGGGACTGTCCAACTCTACCTACAAATGTCAAGTGGGACACCCCAGATGCAGTAGCTGATATGCTCTGTATGCATGTGGGACTGGCTTTATGATGACAGGGCTATTCACACGCTGAACATGCCTGTTACCCAAGTCATGGTAAATGTGTGGTTAAGAGGGCCCCTTCTACATGGGCACCCCATGTGATATTACTCCTACAGAAATGAACAGTTCAAGAAGCCTTATTAAATTTGCTGTCTCAGCTTCCCTTCATGGGTCTTATAGATGCTAACAAAAATACTAGGTTAATTAACAAGAGAACAGGGAAAGGCAAAAGTGAGAGCCAAAGGACTCCTCCCAGGAAGGTGGAAATTTTAAAATGGTTATTAACAAATAAGGTGAAGAAAACACTGATAGGATAAAACTAAGAAGAAAAAGAAAGGGGAGAGTCATGGGACTCATCCCAGCAGGGTAGAAATCTTTAGATGGTTATTAAGAAATGGAATGAATAAAATGGAAATTGATACAGTTAAAACAAAGGTCTTTGTTTTTTGAGGCAGGGTCTTGCTCTGTCACCCAGGCTGGAGTGCAGTGGCGTGATCTTAGCTCATTGCAATCTCTGCCTCCCAGGCTCATGCAATCCTCCCACTTCGGCCTCCTGAGTAGCTGGGACTACAGGCATGTGGCACCACGCCTGGCTAATTTTGTGTATTTTATGTAGAGACAGGGTTCTGCCATGCTGCCCAGGCTGGTCTCAAACTCCTGAGCTCAAACAATCCACTCGCCTTGGCCTCCCAAAGTGCTGGGATTACAGGCGTGAGCCACTGCGCTTACCAAAACAAAGGTCTTTTTTTGCTGTTGTTAAAAAATAACGTGTCATTCATGAGCAGGGGCCATGCTAATCTTCTCTGTATGGTTCCAATTTTAGTATATGTGCTGCCGAAGTGAGCACAACAAAGATCTTAATACAACATTATCGAAGCTTGGGTGGACCAAACCCCTCCGCTCTCCCAACATTAAAGGGCCCTAACCCAGTTTACTGTATTTCTTGCAGTTTGAAGAAATTTTAAAAGTTGCAAGGTAGAGATTACAATGAAACATATGATATGAAATTGCCTGGGGCAAAAATGAGGCAGACTAATCAAAATAAAGATTGACAAAAGGTGCAGGGTCCTTTGGCTCAACCCTTGGCAGAAGACCCAAAGCGTTTTGCGCAAGAGAGAGTAAAATGGTCTGGGGGTGAAGAAGTTCCTGAAACTAGAATATAAAAATGTAAGGGCTGATAGGATGATGAAAGTTGGTATATTTGAACACACTTCATGTGAATTGACTGCATCTCTTTTTTTTTTGTTTTTGAGACGGAGTCTCACTCTGTCGCCCAGGCTGGAGTGCAGTGGTGCAATCTCGGCTCACTGCAAGCTCCGCCTCCCGGGTTCACGCCATTCTCCTGCCTCAGCCTCCTGAGTAGCTGGGACTACAGGCGCCCGCCACCACGCCCGGCTAATTTTTTCTATTTTTTAGTAGAGACGGGGTTTCACCGTGTTAGCCAGGATGGTCTCGATCTCCTGACTTCCTGATCTGCCCACCTTGGCCTCTCAAAGTGCTGGGATTACAGGCGTGAGCCACCGTGCCCGGCCGACTGCATCTCTTTTATTTGATTGTATCATGGTAATGAACACAGTATCACACTGGAGAATGTTTCCCCTACCTGGTACTATAAAACAGAAGGCATGTAAATCTGCTCTCCAAGAAATATTAATTGGACATGCCCAAACCTGCAGAGTGCAGAGTAGAAGCTAGAGTGCTGGCAGGGACAAACTCTCCACTTGATAACCCCCCGTGGAGCAGTTCCTGGGGCTTATGGCAAAAGTGTTTTAAGCACCTCCCAGCAACAACTACTGGGACTTTGGAATAGAGAATTTCCACTTAAGGGACCTTGCTATGAAATGTTAGTTGAAGTTACCCCCTATGACATCTGAAATACCCATGCTGTCTCAGGTGATGTCCAAGAACATTCTAATGGGGAAGGCAGTGCCTAGAAGAGTTCCACAATAAAATGGAAATGGTTTATAGAGGATCATGCTACCTGAGGAACTCAAGGAGGAGATACTCCTTGAGGGGAGAGAGGGAGAGAGAGGGGGAAAGAGGGGGAGAGAGAGGGGGAGAGAGAGAGAGAGAGGAGAGAGAGAGAGAGAGAGAGAGCGAGAGAGAGAGAGAGAGAAAGAGAGAAGCAGAGTTTCCCTAAATCATCTAAGAAAAAAAAGTATTTTTTCTCCCCTACCCGATGCAGTGATCCTAGGACAGGAGTTGCTGGGACAGCAAAGATGATTTTTTGTTTTTTAGCTATGGGGTCTCACTGTATTGCCTAGGTTGGTCTCTAACTCCTGACTTCAATCCATCCTCCCATCCTTCCACAGAGCTTAGATTATAGGTATGAGCCACTGCGCCCAACACTTCAAAAAATTTTTAGCAGGAATGCTAAGTAAAAAACTGTAACCATGTTTTTAAATATTATGTCAAAATTCCTGAGGGCATCATGGGGGTGAGATGTGCCTTCACCCCTTCTAACAAAATTGGGGCTAACAGTGAATATGGCTGGTGGTAAAAATAGCTCATTAGTTCTGCATCTATGTAGCCTCACCCTATCTGAATGGGAGTGGACTGAGGAGGAGCTACTTGCTAGACTTGTATTGCTGCTTGTAATCTAGACCAGCACAGTGGTGATTCTAATGTCCCTTCAAAAAAGTTTGGAGATTAATGGAGAGAAGGAGAAATAGTAGCTGAGAGTAAACAAATAAATGGGCAAATGAGACAACTCAAAAGAGTCTCAGGGCAAGAGATGACACTGCCTCTTAGCTCAATGATTCCGCATGCCTGAGAGGGTAAAGCTGTGTATTTACCCAGACCACTCCTGCTTGTGGAACCTGACAATATTGAGAGGAAACCTGCAAACCTGAGTGCCCTCATCATCCTGGGAGACATTCATACACTATGATGGACTGGACTAATTATTAATGATTGTGTATATATATGTTTTTTGATATAAAGGATCCACAGTAGAAAACCAGGGAGTAGGCTGTGGTGCTATGATATGTATTAGTTTTCGTCCACAGTTGCTGGCTTATAACCCTTGTTATAGTCTTCTGTTATTATGTTAGGTGTGTCAGGCCTCTGAGGCAGGCCTCTGACCTTCTCTTGCCCTCTTATTACCTACCCCAAGGCAGGACTCTATTCCGATTGTGGGTCTTAAAACACCTTCCATGAGAGGGTCCTACCCTATACCCTGGGGGAAGGAATGCTGACATCATGAAGCTTTCATAAAAAGCCAAGAGGACACGGTTCAGTGAACTTCTGGAGAGCTGCACATGTGGAGGCTCCTGGAGTTTCCAGAAAGGGCTTGGAAGCTCTGCACCTGATATAGCTTGGCTGTGTCCCCACCCAAATTTCACCTTGAATTGTAGCCCCCATAATTTCCACATGTTGTGGGAGGGACCTGATGGGAGATAATTGAATCATGGGGGCAGTTCCCCCCATACTGTTCTCATGGTAATGAATAAGTCTCATGAAATCTGATGGTTTTATAAGGGGTTTCCCCTTTTGCTTGGCTCTCATTTTTCTCTTGCCTGCTGCCATGTAAGACGTGCCTTTCGCCTTCTGCCATGATTGCAAGGCCTCCCCTGCCACATGGAACTGTGAGTCCATTAAACTTCTTTTTCTTTATAAATTACCCAGTCTCAGGTATGTCTTTATCAGCGGCGTGAAAACGGACTAATATAGCACCCCTTCCCCCATACTTCACTCTACACATTTCTTTATCTGTATCCTTTGCAGTATCCTTTATGATAAACTGGTAAATGTGTTTCCCTGAGTTCTGTGAGCTGCTACAGCAAATTAAATGAATCCAAAGAGGGAGCTGTAGGAATCCCACCTTGTAGCCAGTCAGTCAGAAGTTCTGAAGGCCTGGACTTGCAACTGATATGTGTGTGTGTGTGTGTGTGTGTGTGCGTGCGTGCGCGGGGTGGGGGGGCAGTTTTGGGGACTGAGCTCTCACTCGGTGGGACTGGCACTATCTTCAGGTAGACAGTGTCGGAACTGAATTTGAGGACACCCAGCTGGTGTCTGCTGCTTGGTGCGTGGGGAAAAATCCCCACACGTTTGTCACAGAAATCTTCTTCTGTGTTGATGATTGTTGTGATGTGAGAGCAGAGGAAAAACACAGTTAAGAGAATTATCCCCCACAGCCATCAACTGGCGATGTGAAATAGGCTGTTGTTGGTGAATTCGGATTATGGACGAATACTTCGGTAGGAGATAGAAATGTGGAGCTTTCCACATTGGGAGGCTGAGGCGGGGGGATCACCTGAGGTCAGGAGTTCGAGACCAGCCTGACCAACATGGAGGAACCCTTGTCTCTACTAAAAATACAAAATTTGATGGGCGTGGTGGTACATGCCTGTAATCCCAGCTACTCGGGAGGCTGAGGCAGGAGAATCGCTTGAACCTGGGAGGCGGAGGTTGCGGTGAGCTGAGATCGCACCATTGCACTCCAGCCTGGGCAACAAGAGTGAAACTCCGTCTCAAAAAAAAAAAAAAAAAAAAAAAAAAAAAAACAAATGTGGAGCTTTCCAGATGGGTGTAAAGCTGTGGGACTGTTTGGATGAGTTAAGGAGTAAGGGAAGACGCAAAACAGAAGCAGTCCATGACCACGGCCTGTGGTGCTCAACATGCAGAGGCGGAGGAGACGAGAAAGCAGTTAAGGGGGTCGGGAAGGAACTGACAGTGCAGCGAGAGTGGACAGGTAGTGTCCAGAACCCAAGTGCATAGTGTTCCAGGCAGGAGAGAAACAGTGACTGTGCCAAGAGCTGCAGACGGCCAACGAAGACAGGGCTGAAGCTTAACTGCTGGCCCATCGGCTTGCAGAGGGATGGAAAGAGAGGATGGATGGATCAATCTTGGCTCTGAGCATTAACAGCTGTGAACTTCACACACAGAGACAATGCGATGGTGTACACCTCGTGATAGAACACACTACCACCTATGAAGTGGTTTTGCCAAAGCCTCAATCTATCTGATCAGGTTTCTGGAATCAACTTCCAATTAATAGGAAATATGACAGGCAGGGGAACACGTTAGATGAACAAACACGAGGGGATGGAATCTAGACTGGAGAAATCTATAGAACGAATAACACAGTTTCTTCAACAAATAAAAAGAGAGAGATGCAGGGGAAACTTTAGCCTAAGACACTTAGAGACAAATCAATCAACTCTATTGTGTGGACTTTATTTTAATCCTTATTCAAACAAACAAGTTCTTAAAAAAAAAAAGGGGGCAGTTGTGAGACAGCTGGATATGTTAACAGTGGGTATTTGATGATATTAAGAAATTTTTGATTTTTTAGACATGATGAATTTTTTGATGTAGTAATAGAATTGCGTATGTATGAAATTGGCTGGGATTCGCTACAGAATTACTGAGAGTGGCTGGGTAGGGAACTAGATGAAAGAAGATCAGGTATAAACTGTTAAGTGCTGGAATGGGTGATAAGTATGTGGGTGTGGTGGAGGAGGCTGCAGGATACTATTCTGTGTCTTTTTTTGTATTTCTGTATATGTTTATTACGGAAAATTCCAAACAGTAAACACACACACACACACACACACACACACACACACACACACAGAGAGACAGAGAGAGAACGGGAGTAGAGCAAGGGGGTGGTGGTGGGAGGGACACAGGTCTTCATGGGTATTGACAGTAGGCCTGCCCTGATAGGGCAGATCAGATGGAAGGAAACAGCAATGCAAAAGACGGAGGGACACCTGCTGGAGTCTGTCCCCGAGGGGGTGGGAGGGTACAAGGTCTACCTTAGGACCACGGCCACCATGCCAGGCAGGTGGTAGTAGGGGTGGACTCCTGTGCTGACTCAATGAGGAACAGAAACAAGGTGCTCCTAAGGAGAGGAGAGACAGTGTAGGGGAGTGGGCTGAAAGGTCGCGGTGCTGGGACTGCTGGGCAGCCCCAGATGACCATGTGAGGTCAGCAGTTATAGGGAGAGCCAGACTGCCACACTGACTGTGCCTCTCAGAAGTCAGTTGAGTGGCAGAACCCAGCACAGGAGGGGCAGGAGCTGAGGGAGCACATCACGGAGTGACTTTGGTGATGGGCTGACGCCATGCTGCGAGGGAAGGGAGGGCACGGAGGGGATGGGTGCAGGGAAGAGCTGGCGGCAGTTGCGGTAAAGCCCCATGGGCACTGAGAAGTGCTGGGGTCTGCTGCTAGAGAAAGCAGGCTGGAGAGGTAGGGGTGATATGTGAGCGATCTAGGACGGAATCTGGGCACACTGTAAATGGGGATACATGCCTGGGAAACTTGTTTCAAACTCCTCTGAGATCAAAACAGCTCGTTGGGCAGAGTTTAAAAATAAAAGACAACAAAAACCAACCCTAGATAAAGACTTAGCAAACCCAGGGGAAGTCTTGCATCTGTTCTACGGAAAGTGAATCAGCAGTCATTTGGGAGTCCCCTCATCTTACTACACAGGAGCCTGGCCTGACCAGTCAGTGCTCTTCAAAGTGTGTTACTTCACTGAAGAACTCTAGAGAGTGGTGAATTTCAGCTTCCCAATACTAACCCCCAGTTTGACTTCTGCTCAAACTAGGCAACAGAGCACTAGACTGGGGTCACAAATCTTGCTGCTGGCACTGAAAATCCAAGGAGCAGGCCCTGAGCTCCTCGGAGCTTCCGTCTGTATCCAAGGTGGGCCCTGCTGGCCTTGCAGGCTTATAGAAGGATGGAATGATCTAGACGCTCCTAAAGGTACTTTGCAGCTTTAAAGGTAAGGTATGGTAACAACAACAACAACAAAAAAGGCAGAACTATCACTTGTGTTGTAATAAGAAGACTGAAATTTTGGTTTCACAAATGAAAACCTTGTCAGCATTAAAGAAGACTCAGTCAAAGAGCTGAGTGTCTTAGCTTGGCAAAAAAACAGTATTTATAGACACTGCTTTCTTGTACTTTGCAGAGCATGGGTATCTCTACTCTGCACGACAGATGCCATCCTAGGGAAGGATTCCTTTGCCACCCACTTGCTAGGGACTTTCTGAAACATGACTTCATTTTGTCCTTACAAAACCTCACAAAGTAAGTATTATTTTCCCCATTTTACAGATGAGGAATCTCAGGTTTAGTGAAGCTACTACGTCACCTGCCCAAGGCCACACAGCTACTAAGTGGTAGAGCTGGTGTTGGTTCCCAAGTCTCTCTGATTATGTTTATAAGGGGAGAAAGAATGGTACCTGGGGATTATAATAATGTAATGTCTACAAAATTATTATGTATTCTGGAAAAGTATGGTGTTTTGCTAATCACCAAATTTGAGTTTATAAATACCTTTCGTCATTTAATGTGGATTTACTAGGCATCCACTACATGCCAGGTGCTGCTCTAGGCATTTGGGATGGATCAATGAACAAGGGAGATAAAAACCTTGGGCCCCTTGGAGGGGGTAGTGACACTTTTTTACACGTAAATGTAAAAATGATAGATCTTACCTTTCTGAGGTAGTTTAGGAAGAACTCTTGGGCCAAGGGCAGTCTTTGCAGAACTGGTGCTAATCAACAAATAAGAATCATTTAGGATCTAAAAGTGCTAGAATATCAATAGCAAAATATTATTCAAGGAAATCAAATCAAAGGTATTTACATAATCATCTAAAGAATGCTTTCAAAATTTCCTTTTTTTTTTGAGATGGAGTCTCCCTCTGTTGCCCAGGCTGGAGTGTAGTGGCGCGATCTCGGCTCACTGCAACCTCGGCCTCCTGGGTTCAAGCAATTCCCTGCCTCAGCCTCCTGAGTAGCTGGGATTATAGGTGCCCACCACCACGCCTGGCTAATTTTTGTATTTTTAGTAGAAACGGGGTTTCACCATCTTGGCCAAGCTGGTCTTGTACTCCTGAGCTTGTGGATCCACCCACCTCGGCCTTCCAAAGTGCTGGGATTACAGGCATGAGCCACTGTGCCCAGCCTCAAAATGTCTTTAACAAAAGATTAGTCTATTTTCCATATTTCAGTTTGCCTGGCTGAGGAGGCACAGTAAAAGGATGAAAAAAAAGTCCCTCTTAATGATAAGGCCCAACTCCTCCACTTCAAAGCATTTATGAAGGCACCTGGCACACTCTAAGTGGTGACCCCAATGTAGTGCACAGAAGTAACTCTTCCCACATGATCCCACAAAGCAGCTCTGTGTTTCCAGACAAGGAAATGGAAGGGAATGGGGGTGTTGGCGGCTGGCAGAAGGTCTCACGTGGGTCAGAGGTAGAAGTGGAAATTCGGCCCTAGCTCCCCTGGGCCTCCAGAGCCCTCACTTCCTCCACTATAGCAAAGAGCTTGGTTCTCAGGCCTCCAGGCTCTCCTAGGCCTTGCTTTCCTTTTGGAGGACAGGTAAACGAGGGTGACAAAGGCCCAAGTCCCTGGAATACAGGTCCATACCACATTGTCTGAATCATCAAACATTAACCTCTGCAACTGAAACCCCAGTGCCATCAGTGGTCTACATTAGGTGGAAGCCACTATTTTTCTTTAACAAGAGGTTTTGGCGATTCTCAGAGGACACCAGGAGGCCTGCATGCCTGAGAAGCAGCAGTAGCCAAGTGCCTGAGCCCCATCTGCCAAGAACCCCTTTATTATCTCATCTCTCCATTTCTGTCCCCTGATGTCCTAAGAGTTGGTTGCTGCTGCTGCTTCTTTTTTTTTTTTTTTTTTTTTTGAGACACAGTCTTGCTCTGTCACCAGGCTGGAGTGCAGTGGCACGATCTCAGCTCACTGCAACCTCTGCTTCCCGGGATCAAGCGATTCTTGTGCCTCAGCTAACTGCATTTAAAAGAAAAGAAAAAGCCAAACCAACCAACAAAACAAAAAGTAGTCAAAGAGAGAAGATGAAAGGTGTGTGCTCCTTTCTGTCCTGGCTCTTGGCCATCCTTGGTCTTCACTGCTCTTTCCTCAGCTCACTTGAAATCCTCCTGTCTCTGGGCAACGGGGGAATATTGCTGAGATAAAGCCACCACTAAACAAGAAACAGTAAACATGAGAGGGCTTTGCTTCTCTTGAAAGAGACTCCATCTCAAAAGCAAACAAACAAACTTAATGAGTTGCCAAAGGCTCTAGTTCACAATCAGCTTGATTTTGTTTAAAAACTTTTTTTTTTTTTTTGAGACAAAGTCTCGCTCTGTCACCTAGGCTGGAGTGCAGTGGCGTGATCTCGGTTCACTGCAACCTCCACTTCCCAGGTTCAAGTGATTCTCCTGCCTCAGCCTCCTGAGTAGCTGGGACTACAGGCGCACCCCACTATGCCCAGCTAATTTTTGTATTTTTCATACAGACGGGGTTTCACCATGTTGGCCAGGCTGGTCTTGAACTCCTGACCTCAAGTGATCCACCTGCCTTGGCCTCCCAAAGTGCTGGGATTGGTTCTCCCAAAGTGGCGAGAGCCACTGTGCCCGGCCAAAACTTTTTTTTTGAGACAGTGTCTTGCTGTCGCCCCGGATGGAGTGCAGAGGTGCGA